>NC_140074.1:125014604-125634074 GCF_964194135.1 Talpa europaea
CCCTCACGCGGGCTCCAGAGCCGCAGTGAACGCGGCCTGGGAGGGCAGGTGGGCCCGGGACGGCCGATCGAGCGAAGCCCCGCCCCTGGGGAGATGGAAGCGTCGTCAGGGCGAAGAGGGACGATGCCTGCAGCGCGCCAGGCGCCCCGCCAGCCGGTACCTGATCCGGAGTTAGAGAGCAGCACCGGCCCGGCTCAGCTCCGCCTCCTCAGTTTACGGCCGCGCCGCCGCCTGCCCGGTTGCTGGGGGGAAGCACGCAACGTGCCATGCGCAGTAGAGGGGCGGCGGCGGGCGGCTGGGAGAGCCCCGCCCCGCCCACCCCGCCTCGCGCCGGGGAAGCTCCGCCCCTGTGCCCCGCCCGCCCCGCCTCGCGCCGACGGGAAGCCCCGCCTCATCGCCCCGCCCACCCTGCCTCCCGCCGAGGGGAAGCTCCGCCCAATCGCCCCGCCCACCCCACATCCCGCCGATGGGGAAGCTCCGCCCATCTCCCCGCCCACCCCGCCTTGCGCCTCGGGGAGCTCCGCCCCATCGCCCCGCCCACCCCGCCTCGCGCCTCGGGGAGCTCCGCCCTCATCCCCGTTCAGCCCCCAGCGAGCGGGGAAGCCCTGCGGCCCCTGCGTCTTCGCCTGCCTGCGGCCCCGGCAGCGGTGGCGCGGAGGGTCTCGGCGCCGGGCTATTTCATTCCCCGCAGCGCCTGCCTGGGCGCTTCCAGGCTCCAACCTGAAGCAGTCGCTTCCCCGAGTGTGGAAGCCACAGACCTGGCTTGTCTTTGGCGCGACCTGCGGGGTCCGAAAAGGGCTCCCCAGAGCCCACGCCCTGCAACCCGAAGGAAGGAGGATTTCGGTGATGGAGGGAATCAGGGGAGCTGGGAAAAGGCGAACCATACACGCTACTGACTGGGCCCCTTTTGAGGGCTTTTTGTTTTTCCATTTCGCATGGTAGGACTTAAATGGAAAAATCCGTTTCGCACGTGTCTTTGAAGGCATCCCACTTTGGACTCCGGGCGCCAGGCTGATGAAACTGCAAAAGGAAATCCACCTTTTGTGAGCCCAGCGTCCTTATCTGTAAAAGAGGGAAGTAGCTTAACTAATAGGAACTATCATTCTTTCCTTTTTTTAGATTTTTTTTGTCCCTATATCCACAACCGTGGAAGACATGCTGTTTACAAAAACCTGCAAGGTTTGCCTCGAGGAGGAAGCAGCAGGGCCTGGGAAATAACGGAGCCTTAGAGGGAGACTGCGTTTGCACTTACTCTGCCCACGGGGCTGTCCAAAATTGAGTATCAATCAAGTAGTGAACCCTTGCTCGTCCCAAGTCTGATCCTTGACACAAATTATACTGGCCTAATATTCAAAATGGAGGAGTCTCAGCAGCACCCGGAGGACGGATGGAAACGCTGAATGTGATCTTGGCCCGTGCGCTGATATGTACCTCGGGGTCTTACTTTGACATCTTTTTTTTTTTTTTTTTATCTTTATCTTGACATACTCACGTTGATATTACCTGGTCCTTTAAATATTCCAAAGCACTAACTCAAAATCAGATGCCTCTCTTAGCAGTAAACAGGGTAAATTCACAAAGCAAGGTGGCAGTAGAAGTAAACTTGGCTGTGTTCTTTTGAGAGCACAGTATGGTGTTTGACCATCAGTATGGTGTTTGGAATTGAGAGTACTAGAGAAGAGTGTCTAAAAGGTTGAAGAACTTCAGGCAGCGATCACAAATTCATCACAGTGGAGGTGTGTGTGTGTGTACAAGAACTGGGGTGCATGCCAGAGGCACAGGGCATGAGAGGACTCACACTTGAAAGTGGGGAGCAAAACAGGTGGCTTTACTGAAGTACACTGCTAAGGGGAGCAGGAGGCAAGACAGGAGAGGTCTGCTGCGCCATTGTGGGTCAGCTTCCAGGCAGAGAATTGAACCCAAACTAGTGTTTTTGTTTCTTTTTTTTTTAAGATTACAGGCAGAGGTGTGTGTGTGTGGGGGGGGGGTGGTGACAGGATTCATCAAAGACAGAGTGGGGAGCAGAACAGGTGGATCGACTGAAATACACTACTGATGGAGCAGCAGGAGACAGAAAAGGTCTGCTGAGCCATGTAGGTAACTCCCTGGCTGGGTATCTAATTTGTGCTGCAGAGGCTGCAGATGGCTTCACAGTCCTGTACTTAACCCCTTGCGCCACTAGGGACGCCCCAGACTACAGTGTTGATAGCACAAAGACTTAACCCCTAGGCCACCATGGAGGCCCTTCCCATCTGTTTTTGTTTTTTTTTTTTTAAGATTTATTTATTTATTTATACAAGCACTGGGTACAGTCAGAAGCATGGGAGGGTGAGAGGATTCACCAGAGTCAGAGCAGGGAGCAGAGCAGGCAGAAGGACCGAAGTACACTGCTGAGGGGAGCAGCGGGCGGCAGGAGAGGTCTGCGTGCCATGCGGGACCCTCCTCCAGTGGCCGGGGAGCAGCCGGGGATCGAACCGGCGCCGCAGAGGCTGCGGGCAGCTTTGCAACCCAGCGCTCAACCGCTGCGCCACGGGGGAGGTCCTTCCCGTCTGTTTTAATACCTAGTCCAGTTGCTGTTACTTTCTGGGTGTCACTGGGCCACGAGGACTATACCTTCTCTTTATGACCACTCACGAAAGTAAGAAAAACTTTGACTCAAACTTTATTCTGTTTCAAGGAGCAAAATTTCATTTACTAGTTTTCCTTGATAGGGCCTCCTAAATTCAGATAACTTAGAGAACTGTTGTAATGAAAGATCAACTTTCAGAGTTTACTAAGTCTCTTTTCGCCTTATGAACCCTGGGATACACAATTTCCCTAGGCTTTTCATTTACTTATAATAAGGGCGGAACTTGCTGAGATTTCTAGAGCTTTTTGAAACTGGCTTGAAGCATAGAGGGATGGAAACAGACTAAGGATTTTGCTTGTTTTGTTTAGACTCTTAGTATGCAGTTTAAACTAAGCACCCTGCTCTCTTCAATATACCACATAAATTGACTGTGAGAAAGGTAAAACTAGTTGCCTTTAAGAATACTCAAGTGAGATACAGAGAAATGCTTATGTGAAATTTAATAATCTGAGTATTATTTAACTTCTGTAGCACTTGATTTAACTTTTCATGTTACTTAATGTGACCCTCTGAACAACCATTTTAGGAAGGGGAGAGAAGGTACTGCCCACTTACAGATGAGGAAACATACTTGTTAAGGCACTAGGAGAGTACCTGGGTCCTGCCCTCAAAATGGAGGTTTCTTTCCTGAAGCAGAAAACTGGCTTAAATTCCAGCTTTGCTCCAACTTTGCCAAGTGATAGCTACATGCAAAAAAAATATGCAAGAGGCTATTTAAGCATTTAAGTATAAAGTATAATAGAAAAGCAGTTAAGAGTTCATACAATAAATAACCTAGGCAGACGTAATATCTGAGTTCCAAGTATCTTCCATGGAACTAAATACTTAAAAAGGGTTGGGTGTCTTTTAAATAAAAATTATACTATTTGAATACAGCCAAATAGTATAAAAGCAAAATAGAAGCTAATTTTAAAAGATGAAAATAAAAACTAGTACTCCATTAAAAGTACTGTTACAGTTGACATTTCCTTTCAGGAAAAAAATTAGTTTTTTTTTCTGAAATTGGTATTAATTTTCAGTTTGTAGAATTGAGATGGCATTTAACTTGTGCAAGGACTAAAACACCCCTTTCTTCCATATGCAAATAAGTCTTTTGTGGATTACCAAATTCCAGAAACAAAATATTTTTTTGCATAGTTTTAGCAGTCTGTAATATATGTTATTCTTATGGAAATAACTACATCCTCCCTCTTACCTCCTTTCAAATCATCAAAATGAGTGGAGGCAGGAACATTAAGGAAAGAGAATCTGGAGTGATAAAAATACAGCATTTCACCAAAACCAGTAGATCTTTGTACAACACTGCCCTAAATAATTCTCACATTTCCAATTTCTACTGGATGGGTTCAATGAGAATACCAATTATTTTCTTTAGTATAACTTCCATCTAAAGAAGAGTTTTAGATCTGGCACTTGACAGGGAAAGATTTTAGTTACTAAGGAAACAGAACCTGAAATTATCTACTCCCCCAGCCTCCCCCCTCATATATTCTGTCAGTTTTTGCAGATAGTTAAGAGAACTCTGAAAGGATCTGTTTGGTTCCCAATGGGAAAAAAGGAAGAGTAAAAAGAGGGCCCGACAGACTCTGCTGATACCACCCTGACTCTGCCTGACCTTGCAAGCTAAGCTGGCTTGAGCCTGGTTAATACTTGGATGGGATTTCACCTGGGAATACTGGGTGCTGTAGGATTCAAAAAATAAAATAAAAGCCAGAGTAAAGCAAAATGAACTTGAACAGTGCAAGGTGACAGTTTAAACTTTTAAAGTGCTGTAGTTCACAACTTTACATATATTGATATTATCTGTTAATGTTCACCTATTTGTGACACATGTAGGGAAATTAATTAGGATCCTCACTTTGTAGAAAGAACAGAGACACAATGGCTTGCCCAAAATCAAAGGACACTAAAAGTCAGGTCTTTATCTTCTACTCCAGTGATAGGCTGAGGGGAGCAACGGACGAGATAGCTTCACAGTGCACCCCTTGTGCCACCAGGGAAGCCTGATAGTTTTGGCATTGGTAGTTACTCATGCAATGGAGACAAAATTGGAGGGCCTTGTGCTTTTCCATTACGTGACAATAACATTTTTTGTCTTCTCATTCATTGGAGTGATAATTATGCCTCAACTCAAAAGAGGGACTTTGGGAGGAACTCACAAATAACATATGGGGTTCTAAAAATAGAAAACATTCTAAAAATGGTAATAGGTAACAATTAAGGACATACATTCAAGGCCAACTCTTTGGAAAGAAAAGCATTTCAGTGCTCACTTGTATTGAACAGATAGAATATTTCTTTGGGCTTATACCCTAATAGGACAACCCCAGAAAAGTAAAGGCGGCACTCTGAGATTTTTGTCAATTAGTTTAATATAGATATCCATAGGTAGTTCATATGAATGCTTAAATTACAAAATTAGCTGCCATGGTCCAAATGTGTGGGACTTTAAGAAAGCGTTCAATAATCAAAAGGTAACTAAGCATATCAACTTTGATTTCTAAAATGTATTTTAAAGATTTGTAAAACAAGGCTATTTCTAGAATTATATAGCATTAAAGTAATTAAATTTGTTATTTTTGTTATTTTAATAACTTAATTTCATGAACTGTTAAAAAAAATATTATATCTGCATCTCTCAGTTTACACATTTCTGCATCAGCCTAGAGAAGACCCCATGTGGAAGTTTCCATGCAGTCACAAAGGCAGCAGCACATGCTGTTTTCACAGCAACTTGTTATTGCCTCAGAACACACCTGCACATAAAGCATCAACAAAAAAAATACTGCCCCCCCCTCTCCCACCAAAAAACCCAACCCTTTCCCATTCCCAGCAAAAATTACCTGGTACAAGCAGTGACTTAAAAAATGCTTTCTTAGTAGGAAGCATTTATAAAATGCAGAGATCTGAACAAGCTAAATGCTCGTGCAGACAGATGGGCCTCTCCCAAGAGTTCCTTCCTCAAGAGGCAGAAAGAACTCTCAATAGCTTGGGAAAGCTCATTTTAAAAGGTATATTTATGCATGTTCATGGCTATTTCTGTGAAAGAATATACCCAACCTCAACTGTGGAAGAGATAAAAGCAGGAGAAGCAAAGGGACACAGCTACAGAATAGAGCTTCTCCATGAACATCCAATAGGTTGCAGCAACCAAGAAGGAAAACATTTGTGATTTCACATAGACCACTGGTCTGACCTAGGTGAAGCAATTAATTCTTCATGCATTTGTTACTCAAGAAAAACAAACAACCACTTAAAATACAGCATTCACATTGTCATCAGCTCATGGTATCAGGTAAGGAGAAAACTGGTCCTGTACTACCTATCCCTAGAATTTTCCATGTACAGGTTAAGTGTCCTAAAGCCTACAGATATCCTATAATACTGTCATCAGTATCTCCCACCTACAAAACATATATGAACTACATTATGTTTTAATTCCCTGACATTTCAACATCACATTTAGTGTTCTAAATTTACTTTTTCACAAGTTTGATGTAGACAGACACCAAAAAAAACCACCAAGCAATGTTTATTGTGCAATTCCAAGAGTTACTTGTATAAGCTCGGTTTAGAGTTAGTCTTCATAGCCATTTCAACTACTACCTAGTTTAAACAAAAAGCAACAATTTAATTATATATCTATGAATGTCATCATGATATTTCTTCAAACATCAAAGCACTAAAAGCACTGATGATTCATATTATAATTTTAAAAATATTTTAAAACTATAGATTTCACGTATCATTCCTTTTATAAAAGAATCAAAAATAATCCGATTATCTGGAAGAAAATTAACCAGACAGAATCTTCCCAAAGTACCTAAATCATCTATAAAACTCCAAACCAAAAACAGAACAGATGATGGAATAAGGATTTCTTAGCCACTGGGAGTGTTTGATCTTTAAGATGAGAAACAGGTATTTTTTTATGTTTCCTGTGATTTCAAAGCTCACAGGTGGCATCAGGCCTCAGATCTCTGGGGTGAATTTACATGGCTTTCACTTTGATTTGTTTCATTTTCATTTGCTTCTTCTCCAATTTCTTTTGCTCACGCCTCAAGGCAGCTTCCTAGATAGGTAAGGTCGACAGACAGAGGGAGAGGAAATACAAATTAAGTTCTAAGCACACATTAAAAAAAATCAAAACTAGGATATTATCCAAACTACTGGAAAACCCAGGCTTTTAACATAAATATCATTCCAGAAGAGTTATAAAAATAATTGTTAATATCTATTGTGGTGAATGAAAAGTAACTTGAAATGAATGAAGCAAAGGTAACTAAAAGCTCAACTTAGAAAGAAATTAAATGTACATTTAAACAGATTTTGTTATTTTTTTTCTCTACTCAGTCCAACTTTCACCTTACCATTTATTTATATGTATCTACCAGAGATTTTTTTTGTATTTCACTTCAAAAAAACCTGATGATCTTATTTAATAAGGTTATTAACTGTATATTCTTTTTTTTTAAATTTTTTAAAGATATTAACTGTAGATTATTAGCATAGAAGTTACACCTAAGCACATTTATATATATGAGAAAACAAAAACGAAACTATATTAGTACTGGCAGAAAGGTCCGAGATTATTTGTATGAATAAGTTATTTGAATCAAAAATGACTACAAGTTTTTATTCCTTTCCCATTTCCTTCACTGGAATTTTTCAAAAGGTACCCAGATACTACAGATACTAATAAAGGCCCAGAAACTATAAAGGAAGAAAAAAATTGTTACATCCACAAGCAGCTTACACTCTGACTCAAGTTAAATTCTGGGTCCCCTTTTTCTTAAACTTTCTATTGTAATTTCAACCCTAGAAAGAACTGCAGAGATTTTTTAATAGAAAAATGAAAAGGCATTACCTAGTAATGATTCCTTGTCGAATCTCCCCATGTATTCATTAATAAGCCATTTTTATTTATACAGAAGATAGCATAAACACAGAGTTGTATTTTCAGAGGAAAAAATAAGCATCAACTAAACTGAACCAAATCAAACAGATTATGAGAAATGATAAGATGCACAGGTATGCTGGGCATGTCACTCAACAGCATTCATGACTTGACTAGCAATTGAAGTGCCACAAAGCTGTTCACTTTTTCTTAAAACATGCCTCTTCCATTAATAATTTTCTTCAATCCTCAAAATTATTCTCATCAAAATTAATTATTTCCCAGAATTTTGTTCTCTCCTTTTTGACTAGCATTTATAAGGCTTAAAATTTTAAAGGTAGATTATGGCATTTTATCTCGCAACAATGTTAGAACACGTTCATGTTTAAAACATAAAATACCTTTCTAGTTTAATGTAAAAAAAAAAAAAAACCAAAAATCAAAATAAAAAATAATAGAATTCTCTAATTCTAAATTAGAGAAAATTTACAGAACAAGTGTATTAGGACCACAGGACACATGTAGTTCTCTATTTCAACAGTTGGTTAAAAGTCCTAATTTCTTTTTACCTCATTGTTTGGCTTCAAAGATGGTAGTAGAACTTTGAAATTCTCCTGGTTCATAGGGTCAATCTAACATGGTTTGAAGAATTCTTCTTTACCATGTTATCTACTAATAAAATGTCCACGTGCTGAGAAAATGCTGAACTTTATTTTGTGTACATTCCTGCACAGAATTCTTTAATAGCCAAGATGGGACAAATAGGCATTCTTATCAATCTTAGTTTTATGCCAGTGATCTTACCTCTAGCCTGCGCTGTTTCTCAGGATCTTCCTCATTCATGATTCGCTCCTTCTCTGCTCTTTTCTTTTCCTCACGCCGAGACTGAGCAGCTTCCTGTCTTTGCACATGTGTCAGCTTCAAGAAATTCTCTTCCACTCGAGCACGGTTCTTATCTGCTTTTTGTTTGCCCTTTCCCCAGAAACAAGGTGTTTCATAAGAAATCTACTTCTAGCCAGCAGAAGCAATATCCCATCTAATGTCTTTTCAAAAAATGACCCTCATTTGGCATTTCAACTCGACTAGTAAAGATACAATCACTGAAAGCACTGACCACCGCCCAGTGAGAAAAAAACAATAAAAGGTGCCAGCTTATGACAAAATTTGCAAGACTTACTTCTCTGTTGAGTCGGAACTTTTTGGCTTTATCAATAGAGTAAATCACCATGTTCATCAGGGGTAGCAAAGCCTCCATATCCTTTGGGTAAGTGTTACCTGAGCCAGGCACTGGAAAACAAAGCCATTTCCTATTGAGTTATGGCAGCATTAATACTTCTGGATCACCCAACTCCTTTTTCTTTAGTGTTACTAGACACCTTTGTTTAAGTTTCTTAGGTAGTTAAAATGCAGTAGAACACAGAAATTAAAATATAGTTGAAGAAACCCCAAACTAATAAGCAGGTAAGGAGTTAGTTTTAATTTACTTTTTCATAGCTACGAGAGACAGTATTTTCCTTATGGTCACCTAACAGAGTAAGAATAAGCCACACAGGACCCAGAACACTTACCATTAAATGTAAACAATAGTGTTCTCTTAGTGTCAGGTAGTTTTAAAGGCTGACCTTCCCTGTCATGAAAGAAAAGCATATTTAAAAAAAAACAAAAAAAAAAAACGAAACACAAGAAAGATGTTTCCCAAGGATACAAGTAGTCCAATTCACTGAGATGAACACATAGTCTGCACAGTGTTTGGCTTGGTGATCTCAAATCAAGCCATTCTCAGATCCTGCAGGCACAACAGGGCATCTGGTCTACTTGTCTATCTGATGGAGGACTTCCCAAGTGATTTTTATCCTCTACTTAAACATCTCCAATGATATTTCATCTTACCTGGGAAGCCAGAAATGAACCTATATTTAAATATGAGGCCCTAGTTGAATGTAATCTTTTTGCTTATTTTGATGGATTTTATGTTTTACTTCTCATTCTTATCTTTCTATAATGAATTGTCTTATTTTTTAGCCAGGCTCAGAATAAATCTAGAAATAATCTACTATAACATATATGATTTAGTTTCGACACACACACCAGAGATTCCTTTGTAATCTCTGACTATTAACCCCTCTCTATTCTCCCTCACACAACAGGTCAATGAATGCTACAATGTGGTACTTTATCCCCAATAGTATCACTGAGTTGAGCAATTGCATGCAAACTATCTAGAGACCTAAGGACCTGAGTAATTGTAACACATAACTAGAATCCCAATCAGCTATTAACTGTATTCAATTCCATAGCTTATAACCAAAATTCAGGTCACAAACAGTTCTATACCAAGGGTAAACTTAAATAAGTATGCTCTCCTGAGACAAGATATGAATTCAAACAAAAAATTCAAGCCCTTAATATGTATACACTTGAACAGTACTAATACAAAGCAAGAATCTCTTATGGGAATCAAGGTCTTCTGATAATATACTGGGAAAAAAAAATCTAACCACCCAACTACTCAAAGAAAGAAGTCAGAAAAAGTCCTGGACTACAAAATACAAATGTATACAATCAAACACAAATCAAATACAACCAAATATAAAAGAAAAAATGGGCCTCCCTGGTGGCGCAAGGGGTTAGTTTCAGCACTGTGAAGCTGTCAGCAGCCAATGCAACATGAGTTTGATTCCCAGCCAGGCAACTGACCCACATGGCGCAGCAGACCTCTCCTGTCTCGCCCGCTGCTCCCCTCAGCAGTGTATTTCAGTTGGATCTGCCTGTTCTGCACCCCACTCTGTCTATGGTGAATCCTCTTACCCCCCACACCTCTGGCCTGCACCCCAGCTCCTGTATGCATAAATAAATTTTTAAAAATCTTTAAAAAATAAAGAAAAAACAAGACCTAGACTACAAAGAAAAAAACTGCATTTTCTTAGATTAGCTATTCTGTAAGGTTCTCATCATCTCACTGAGTGGGTGGTGCATACATGCAGTGACACAAACTGGGAGACTTGTTTGTCTCCCACAGGTTTTGAATTACCTTCATGATGCATGCAGTCAAAACAAGGGAAAACTTGCTTGCTTGTCACCAACTTCCCTCACTCACTGGGTAAGGGAAATTGCAGAAGTACCTTGTGGGTGTTTCAACACAGAAAGCTAGTGAGGAAAATTAAGTCCAATATTTTATCTCATACGTACTCTTGCATAATTTTTGGACCAGAGAACTGGTCTGAAAAATGAACGGATTCAATCTTGTCAGCATAGTGTGTTAGAAAGTGAACCATCTGAAATAAAGATAAGAAAATGATTTTTTAACAAAATATTTGATAGTTTGACACATTTCCTTTTTTTGATAAAGACAATCACCTACTTTTCACAATATCATTATGATTAAATCTTTTTAAAAATTAAGTTTAAATAAGGAATCACTCTGCAATGAAAACTAATACCTTTCTTTAGTCACATCAATAATTACATTTCTTTATAAACATATCACTCTGAACTTGTACTTAGAACTGTCTTTTAGTTATGTATATTTCTGATACTAAGATGTAGTTTCCATTACACAACCAACAGTAAAAAATAGCTCTCTATAACATATCCTTTTTTCTTCTACATTAACTGAAGCTCAAAAAATGGACTATATAACATGTTAAGGACTAAAAGCTGTATCCCTTTTTCAAAAAGACCCAAAAGCCAACAGCAATCCTAGGGACAATTTGCTTTTGATTTTGAGAGATCTTGACTAATTCAGGTGTCTTTTTAAGAAGTCCATCTATTATAGCTCAAAGCTGATGTTTTAATGCTTGTGTGGGTAAGGAACATATAAGTAGTGCATTGTCATAAAATGAAGAACTTGTGTGGTTTTCAGCAAGTGCCCTATAACATCAAGATCTGCAAATGCATGTCTACTAGTGTATTTACCTTTGTATCCATCATTCCCTCTGTGACTTCTCCCATCTCCGACAGAATGGCCAAGGAGTCTGGCAGTCCATACTTTGCACCAGACTTAGGTTTATCACTACAAAACTCACTCTAGAAAAAGAAATAATTGAAAGTAAGATATGACATTTTATTATGCACACTTTTTTCCAGGAGATTACACACTGACCTATTTCAAAGTGGTGCTTAAGAACGTTCAAGTGCTATAAAGAGGCATAGTTTCTACACATATTTGAGTTAGAGGACATACCAGATCCTGCATCTCTTTCTGTAGTCGCACCAAGGCTTTCCGAGTGCCAACAGCAAACACATAGGTATCCATGTCTTCATCATTCATGGTTACTTTTATTTGCTTTAAAAACAACAACAAAACTCACCTATTATGTTCTGTAATAAGCAGATTTCCCACATGACCCCCAAGATTCCTAGCCCCTGGATTCTGTCAACAATTTGAATGATCTTGAGAAGAATATCCTAAGCTCTTTGGCTGGGAGGGCAGTGCACCCAAAGAGGGCATGGAAGCAAAACCCACCCCCATTCCTTTCCCCAAGTTTCTCTTCCATTTAGCTATTCCTGAATTGAATCCTTTATAATAAACCACCAATTAATATAAGTGAAGTGTTTTCCTAAGTTCTCTGAGTCATTCTAACATATTATTGAACCTGAGGGAAGGGCTGTGGCAACTCTTGATTTAGTCAGTCATTCAGAAGTACTGTGTCCTGAAACTTGTTAACTTAAATCATCTGAAGGCAGTCTTGTGAGACTGAGTCCTTTAACATGGAGGATCTGGCTCTAACTCTTGGTATAGGTGTCAGAAGTGAATTGAACTGTTGGTATCTGGAGAATCAGAGAATTGATTGTTGGTGTTGGGAAACAAGCTAAACACACAGGTAAGTCTGTAATTCTCTGACTGGACCAGAGATAAAGTTGTAAGCCTAATGGGTCTGCTGTGATATACCTGGCCCTCTCTGTTGTAATAATTCTATCTTAAAATGTCTGAGTCGAAAAATTATCTGGTATCTGCAAAAAGGGAAATATTAATGTAAGGAAATATAGCAAAGACCTGGCAAGACAGCCCAGTAGAAAAGATTAACTCTACTTCAGGAAAATCTAGAAAATGATTAAGTAAAACTTGTTCCTTTTCATTTAGTAAGGTAGTATCTGGTAGGAGAAAGGATGACAGGAATCTTAAGTAATGAGGCTCTTAAAAATTAAGACATCAGGCCATATCAGAAAAATTAAAAGATACAGGTTTACAACTACAAATGAGGTCTTTAACAGAGTAACAATGATGTCAACCCAATTCAAAGTGCCTAATTATACACTAACATCACTTATCAGCCAAATACTAATTTATACTTTGACATATATACAGACATCTCATGTATTTTTAATCTCTTGTAGCAATGGGAGCTGGCATAATTTTTTTTTTTTTAAGATTTACTTATCTATGCATACAAGAACTGGGGTATAGGCCAGAGTCGCAGGGGGAGGGGGCACTGAGAGGATTCACCAGAGACAGAGTGGGAGCAGAACAGGTAGACTGATTGAAATACACTGCTGAGGGGAGCAGCGGGTGAGAGAGGTCTGCTGTGCCATGTGTGTAGCTCCCTGGCTGGGGATCAAACTCTTACTGTAGTAGCTGTGCATAGCTTCATAGTGCTGCGACTTAACCCCTAGCACCACCAGGGAGGCCCAAGCTGGCACAATTATTTATTTTTTCTGGCACAATTATTGTTTGAAAAGATAAAGGGAGGAGAAATGTGGCATTCCTGATGAAAGGATATAATTTATAGACTAACAAGTTAATTTAGTAAAAGAAGAAGGCATATCAAACAATTAGGTTTCCTGATTGTGATATGAGCTCATTCAGTCTACGATATATTACTTGAGGAGAAACCCAGCCTACTGCCAAAGATAAAAGCATACACAGAATAGAACTAGGGGTTAGGACAAACTACCTGTGACAATTGCTTCCTCCTCCCTCCACCTCAATTGTTCAGGCTGATTTAGCTAATAAACCCAGTGATCTCCTTCCCTCCATAAAGCACATGTCCAATCCCTTTGTATACTGAGTGGATGATGATAATGTATCCAATTAGAAAAGGGTCCATTTTTTGGCAAGGGACAGAGATTGCAAGAAATTCCAAACAGAATCTAGGCAAGAAATATAGAAAGTTCTAAGACGAACTCGGTCTGTACAGAGAAAAGTATCAGAAAGAATACATACCACTTGATCACTCACTGGCCTCATCATCCGGGCCAGGACATTCAGTAAGTCCTGTCTCTTGAGGAACTGAAAAAAACAAAAAAACAATTGTAATTTCTTACTATAAAGAAAATAGCTTGGAGGAAGAATTGAATACTTCATCAAATATACCCTACATTTGCTAATTAATAGAAAGATAATTTTTAGACCCCATTTTATATTGAACATTAAAGGATGAGAAATTCACCTTAGTAGATTTGAATCACAACTGGAAAAAATGGAAGGAGATACACATTTGTACCAGAAGTTCCCTACTTACCCTCAGCTGGATAAGCATCCCCTCACAGCACACACGGCCAGAACACCACAGGTTGTAGATATGCTCATTCTCTTGGTTCAGTTTTCCTGTGCTTGTGGCTTCTTTATTAGTTCCATCATCCCCTAGGGGTAAAAACACTTAATGTGACTACTGAAAATACTGGTGCCTATTGCAGTTCAATAGCTAAGACAAATTTTAACATTTCTGGACTACAACCCCCTCCTTAGGAAAATAGAAACTATATCCAAGTGTTGTTATAAGGATTAAATAAGAAACAAAGTAAACCAAGTACCTGGCATAATACATAAACATTACTATGCTAAAGAGTCAAGCAGATGAAAAAATATTTACTTACCATCACAGAGAAGGAAAATGATAGAAGTCAAAAATAGAGGTGATGTTGGGGAGTCCACCTTACTCTCCATACTACACAGGAGTGTGGCCTTGTGGAGGAGGCCCTCTAAATACTTCATTGTAAACCTCTTTAGTGTATCCTAAACAAAAATGCTCACAACCTACGGGAATTTTGAACAATTTCCAATTTCTAAAAGATGAATTGAAAGCATTTATCAAGGTACCTAAAATGTTGATGTTCCTTGCTTTTTTGGCCAGACTTTTATCAACCTGTTTTGATAACATTATTTCGTTCCAATCAGAAGCAGTTTAGCAACTGCTGATTAATAAAAGGTGAAGAGAGCCTCTCTGGTAGCGCAAGGGTTAAGTCGCAACCTATGAAGTGATCCGCAGCCATTGCAGCATGAGTTCGATTCCTGGCCAGCCAGGGAGCAACCCACATGGTGCAGCAGAGCTCTCCTGACTCGCCCGCTGCTCCCCTCATCAGTGTACTTCGGTCAATCTGCCTGTTCTGTTCCCCATTCTGTCTCTGGTGAATCCTCATATCCCCCCCACACACCTCTGGCCTGTACCCCAGTTCTTGTATGCATAAAAAATAAATAAGTCTTTTAAAAATAATAATAAAAGGTGAAGAAATTACTTCTTTTTTTTTTTTTAAAGATTTATTTATTTGTTTGTTTGTTTGTTTATTTATGCAAGCACCGGGTACAGTCAGAAGCGTGGGAGGATGAGAGAATTCACCAGAGCCAGAGCAGGGAGCAGAACAGGCAGAAGGACCGAAGTACACTGCTGAGGGGAGCAGCGGGCCAGACAGGAGAGGTCTATCGAGCCATGTGGGACCCTGGCCCAGCGGCCGGGGATCGAACCGGCGCTGCAGAGGCTGCGGACAGCTTCACAGACCAGCGCTGAACCGCTGCACCACCGGGGAGGCCCAGAAATTACTTCTTAAGTGCAATTTATTCAGTATGTAAAGCCTAACAAAAATGAGATCTGTGAGAGAAAATAAAGCAGCCTCTTCAGCAGTCCATGAAAGCAGTTAGATGAGAAGAATTAACAATTCTTACAAGAATGTTTCCACGCAGACATCTTAACTGGACTTGTATGGCCTGACTTACCTACTAAGGTAAAGTTGCTCTCCAAAAGCTCTCTGTGGGTGTTAAACCAGGCCTGAGCAAGGCGACTGTTTTTATTCTTCCCAATGATATAATTCATGATGTAGGCAAGCAGACCAGTTACCATCAAAATTTCTAGATAATAACTCTCCCAGCTGTTCTGGAGGTGTGCAGGCACCTAAAGAAGAACAATAATTCCATTTAATGTTGGCTGAGACTGAAGGATGGAGTCTAACTGAGGGGGTAGAGGAAAATGAGAAGACTCAAAAACAGAAGTCAATATTTTAGATAATTATCAGAGTATGGTTATACTCTGGAAAAAAAAAAAACAACGCCCATTTTGATTTCCTAGGTCACGTTTGTAAAAGATTCTTTAAGAAAATACAAGCTATATGTGGCACTTTATCAGAAGAAATGGTGTCAAGCTCTTTCCTATTTCTCACTATTGCATCAATACCAGCTATATGTCACTTAGACTGATTATGCTTCTGGGATTTATGACAGCAGAATAATTTGTTAGTTATTTTGGAATTCAGAATCCTGTATACCTACATCAACAATTGTTATTGGATCTTTATTTTTGCTAGAAGAAGTATCTGGTTTGTCTTCATAACCTTCAAATTCTTCATCATCATATGGTTCATTCTCGGTATCTCCCTCCTACAAAAATGAGGCACAATCAGTTTTCCCCTGCAAATGTTGCCAGCAATTGTGTCTCATTTTTGTAGGCAACATTTGGAGGGGAAAACAGAACATGTAACAGTTAGCACAGAACACAGATGAATGTTCATGCTTTCCAACCCTGAGTTGTGAAGGATGAAATTCCAACCCATGCTCAGTATCTCTTCTCCACGCCTTCCCCCAAGCCATGCTTTCCACAGAGGAGATAACTACAATCTGTTGTCCTTCCACCTATGTTAAATGTGACAACAAGCCTCAAAACATTTAGAGGAGCTTCACCTATCTAACATAAATGAAGATTCCAAAGAGGGAAGGTCTCCCTGGATCTAACTGCAGTGTCTGGGAGAACTAATTATACATTTTCCCATTCTTCCAATTTCCCAAGAAATCAAAAGGGGGGCGGGGGTGAACAATCACCTCACCTGGGTATCCGCATCTTCAAAATCCCCTTCTTGGTTTTCATCCTGCCCTTCCAACTCCACAGTGGTCTCATCTTCATCATCTTCGGTGGTTATCACCCGTTGAGGAGATTCAGTAACAGAATCTTCTGTGACATCCTCAAATTCAGCAAAATCATTATCATCATACTCTACTATATCTTCCTCATCTTCAAAATCATCAAACTTGGCTTCTGAGACACTCCCGAACACCAAAAGGACAACACAGAAAGCGTGGAAGGCTTTCATTGCACCTTAAAAATAAGTTTACAAATTGGACTACAATTCCACATGTACCAATTAGATTTTGTAAAAATTCAAACATGCCAAATGACATAAACAGTTAAAAATGTACAAATTTCTTGTGCTTTTTTTCTTATTCAATTCAGATAGCATATTATAAAGAACAATGAGACGCATGTTAAAAAGCTTGGGTTCTAGTCTGGGTACTGTCACTAAATCTTAGAAAAGTCATTTAATTTCTGTAGGTTGGCTTCTCTAAAATTTGCTTTCCAGTTACACCGAGTTTCAGCAAGCATTTTTGAGAGTCTTTAAAAAGCTTTATATAGGAACTGGGAAATGAGATGCAACTATATTTATCTACCAGTAACAAAACAACACATGAATAGAAAAGCCATTCATGTGCATGTGTGAATATCATCATCATAACAGCTATGTTCAAGAAAGGAAATGCTAGGCTCTGTCCTAAAGGTTTTACAAAAAAGCAGCTAATTTGATCCTCACAGCAACTCTTTAAGGAAAATGGCATTATTAATATCCCCATTTCACAGCTTGGAAAACGAGGCATATAAATACTTAACATAACTGCCAAATGACACACAGATGTGATCTGATCTCAGTTTTGCCTTCAGAATCTTTGCTACGAAGCACTTTTCTGGTGTTTCTCAAATGTAAGCCAGTGGTCATGATCTTACATTGCTGCCTTAAAAGTATTTTTTCACTAATAAACTGTTCCTAGTGTGCATGATGTAACTAACTAAACACAACAGCATTTCATTTATTTCAGCTTTTGTAAAAGAACACTAGATTTTTCATTATCTAAACCACCTTGTGAACCAACAAATAAAATGAATTCAGG
Source organism: Talpa europaea (assembly GCF_964194135.1). Lineage (NCBI taxonomy): Eukaryota > Metazoa > Chordata > Mammalia > Eulipotyphla > Talpidae > Talpa > Talpa europaea. The sequence continues at coordinate 125,032,275 of NC_140074.1, forward strand.
CCTGTAAAAAACATGCCAAATGACACGAAAACATGGAGGGCAACGAAAACTTCTTACTCAACAGTTAAGGCTTTGCCAAAGAAGGGAGAACACTAGAGCTAGAGTTTGAGGAGATGGCAATCATCAAATATAGTAGGCTCTATTTCTAATTCTCCCTCTCATGAAACACCAGCTTATACCACCAATTGTCTAAAAGACATGTCCACTTAGCTGCCCTATAAACTTTTTCTATATAGGGTCACAGAATAACTATTTTAATCTTTGTGGGTTATGTACTGTTCTCTATTACAAATCCTTCTTTTTAAAAACATGCTTTAAAAATGCAAAAAGTCGTAAGTTCATAGACTGTATAGAAACAGTCTACCTCTCAGGCTGTAGTATGCAAACCTCTGTTCCAGTCATGTCTAAATCAACAGGTGCCTGAATTTCTCTACTTTTATGTTATTATTAATCCCAGTTTTCAGTCTTAGTTGCTGAAAAGAGGAAGTTATTTCTCACTCTCTTTTGCATTTGAAATCTAACAAGCCACCAAATCCTGGTGTTTCCTTATTTGATTTCTAAAGCTACCACTATCTTCACAGGACAAATCACTATGTTAGATACTATGCCAAGGGAAGTACAGCATGATTCCTGAATAATCAATCATAAAATGAAAATTTAGCCTCAAGGGTATGTTACAATATTACCTAAGAGTGAATTTTTGAAACTGGGTAAATATAAAAACATTTTTTTTTGTCCATTAAAAATGGTTACTAAAGTAGTTAGAACTCATTTTAGAAGTAAATACACATAAAAGGTTTAAAAGGACATACATCTACATAAGAGTAGGTATTTTATATGGGAGGATTATACACTTTTTGCCTATATCTTATATTTTTCTGATTTATTATAATGTGTTTTGTAAGAGTTCTTTAAAAAAATAAAGTAAAAGCAACATTTCTTCACTCAATAAGAGTGGCATAGAGCCTCTATGGCATAGAGGCTTGAAATCACATATTTTTGGAGTTGGAGCATATAGAACCAAGTAGTGGAAAATGAGGTTGGAAAAGGCAGCAGGGACCAGATCACAACGATCCTTATTTAAATGATATACTAAGAAGTTTGGATAATTAGAATCAACTAAAGATTAAGTAATGAATGACACTATCAGGTGTACAATTTAACCCCAAAGCCTCATATTGAGGGTAAACTGGAGAAAGATACTTGAGGCAGGAAAAACAGGAAGTGACTGAATAATTAGATAAGAGACTAAGATAAGAGACTAAGCAAGATTGAACCAGCAACTGTACTGGGAATGAAGAAAAAAGCAGATTTGAAAATTATACTTCTCAGCATAAAATGAATGGATATCAGGAATGTGAGAAAGAGTTGAAGTGATTCTAAGTTTTGGCTTGATGAGGAAATGGACAAAGTCATCCTTGATATGAAGAACAATAAAGGAGGAAAAAATGGGGGGGGGGGCATAAAGGGGGAGAGGAGTAAATTCAACTTAGCACCTGTGGAGAAGTTTGTAATGTCTTCAAGCAGTATGGTGGATGATTAACACTCATCTCTTAATTTTTAATTCTCAAAAAAAAAAAGTCTTGAAATCAATCATAACAGCTAAGAGAAATCAGAAAGAACTGGAATGGGAAACTAAGAAGGAATGGTTAGAGAGAAAGAGACCAATCAAAATGCTATTAAGAAACAAACACAGGGCCTCCCAGGTGGCGCAGCGGTTGAGCGCTGGGTTGCGAAGCTGCCCACAGCCTCTGCAGCGTCGGTTCAATCCCCGGCTGCTCCCCGGCCACCGGAGGAGGGTCCCACATGGCGCGCAGACCTCTCCTGCCGCCCGCTGCTCCCCTCAGCAGTGTACTTCGGTCCTTCTGCCTGCTCTGCTCCCCGCTCTGGCTCTGGTGAATTCTCTCACCCTCCCGCCCTTCTGACTGTACCCAGTGCTTGTATAAATAAATAAATAAATAAACCTTTAAAAAAAAAAAAAAAAGAAACAAACACAAAGTGGTATTACAGAGGTCAGAGTATATATCTGAGAAGAAAACAGCTCAGGTTCAAATGCTGCATAAAGTGCAAGTAAAATATGTGCCAAAAATTTCCTAATGTTAATTAGGAAAGCATGATTGGCAACTGCAGGGAAGTGGTAACAATGAAACCCAGAATGCAGAGAGTTAAGAGTAATAATGGAGGTGAGTGTGTGACAAGGAGTATATACTATTCTTTCAAAGTGTTCCTAGTATAGTGAACATCCTGTACCTCATATTTATAGCACAGTAAATTCTTTTTTTAAAGATTTATTTATTTATGCATACTAGAACTGGGGTATAAGCTAGAGGTGGGGGTGTAGAGAGGATTCACCGGAGAGAGTGGGGAGAACAGGCAGATACACTGAAATACACTGCTGAGGGGAGCAGCAGGCGAGACAGGAGAGGTCTGCTGCGCCAAGTGGTTTGTTCCCTGGCCGGCTGGGGATCAAACTCTTGCTGCAGTGGCTGGCGATAGCTTGATAGTGCTGTCTTTTTTTTTTTTTTTAATTTTATATATTTTTTACATCATTTTTCATTTTTGCACAATGTATGCATTTTCTTTTTTTTAAAAGATTTATTTATGCATATAAGAGCTGGGGCACAGGCCAGAGTTGGGGGGGGGGGTGAGAGGATTCACCAGAGACAGAGTGGGGAACAGAACAGACAGATTGACAGAAGAACACTGCTGAGGGGAGCAGCGGGTGAGTCAGGAGAGGTCTTCTGTGCCATGTGGGTTGCTCCCTGGCTGGCCTGCACAGTAAATTCTTACAGGAATCAGTTCAGTATCAAAGGTTAATATAACTTGCCTAATAACTTGCAACCTGTGAATGCTCTAGAAAGTCTTAGAATTGGAAAAGTTCATAAATTTTGAAATGCACAAATGAGTTTAAGAAATGCCATAAAGGATAGGCTAGTAGTATATCCATCCAAAATTTATCTTTGAGGTTAGCAATGGAGGACACTGTATGGAAAAACATGATGCTTTCTCAACACCAACCTCAAAGAGGCTTGCAATGTTGTCTGCAAACACTCTATCTTCTTTAATTATCTTTGATTAGAGTCAAAATTAGAAGAAGTATGAAGAAAAGCATGTATGTCAGTGGAGTTAGATCTGTTTGAAAATGCCTACTATTTGGCAGCCATACGATCTTAGGCTAATTACTTAAAATTCCCAGTGCCACATATACTAAAAGGGTATTATTCACCACTTGCCTTACAGAAGATGTGTGCCTGGCATACAGAAGGCACTCAATAAATACTAGTTTCATTCCTTCCTTTGTGCCTTAGGAACACCCTTTGACATATAAAAACCTTCATTCTTGGTATTTCCCTTTTCAGATGTGTCTTCAATTTTTCCAAATAGAAGCAAATAAAGGCTAGCATTGGTACAAATTGATTATCTGTTTGCCAAAAGGTCTAATCATTTCCAGTTAAATGTCCACTTAGAATGATCACACCAGTCATTCCTAAGATAAGTCAGCACTGTAACAGGCACTTTCAAGGTTATTTAGGTTAAAATTAGTCAAGCCATCTGTGCCTAGCCTTCCATCTCACAAGTCTTTCTACTGCACCTGTCAACTCATTTCTCAAATGCAAAACTCTCTGCCAGGCCACTCAGTCTCGAGACTTCTGGGGCAGGGAATACAAGCAAGAACAGGCTCAGTCAGTAGCCTCACAGCGGAGGAGTCTGGTCTTAATAACGAAAAGGGGGCCTCCCCGGTGGCGCAACGGGTTGAACGTAGCGCTGTGAAGCTGTCCCACAGCCTCTGTGGCGCGGGTTCGATTTCCAGCCAGCCAGGGAGAGTCCCACATGGCAGCAGACCTCTCCTGCCTCGCCCGCTGCTCCCCCCAGCAGTGTCTTTGGTCTGTCTGCCTGTTCTGCTCCCGAGTCTGTCTCTGGTGAATCCTCTCACCCTCCTGCGCCTCTGACCTGTACCCCGGCTCCTGTATAAATAAATGAATCTTTAAAATAAAAAAAGTACTTTGGAGAAAAACATCTTTAAAAAAAAAAAAAGAAGGGGAAGTAAGTGGGGTTGAGCATGCCCTCTTGCCATTTTACATTAGGCCTTTCTGAAAACGGTCAGGCTATGAGACTTCTGGAAATCCTGTCTCCACTGCCGTCTTCTCACACACGTTGAACAGAAACAAATGTCAGTTTAGAAACCTTCAGAGAAGATTAGCCACAGGGGCTGTTGCTTCTATGAAGACATCGTGTATAGTCTTTCCCCACCACGGAGAATCAACTCATCCTCACGTCTACACTCCATTCCTGCCTATGCACGCTGAAAGCTTCCTCTAACTTTGCCCTCTTGATTGGCATTTGCTCACAGCTCTGTGGGGAAGTTCCCCCAAATCATTAAAATCACCCCGATTCCGAAGCCCAACAGAAAATGAGCCGTGAAACTTGATGTTTAAAAAAAAAAAAAAAAACTCCTGTAAAGTGAAAGTCAGGAGAGGGGAGACGGCGGGGGGCCGATGCCCGTCACCACAGGCCGGGCTTAGAGGGCTGTGTGGGAACCAGACCGGGCTAGGCCAAGCAACTCAAGTCGCCGCCCGGCCCGGCCCGGCCCGGCGCCACCGACTAACGCGTCACGGCCGCGTCCTACCTGTCCCGGAGGCCAGAAGCCGGCCCCGCTCTCCGGCGGCCGCCAGCGCTCCCCCGCCCGCCTCTCAGCCTGGCCACCGCCTGCGCGGTCACCGCCGCTTGCGGCCCTGGAAGCCTCTAGGACACGGCCAGGCAGGCAGCTCGGTCACGCCGCACACTCTTCACGTCGCCTCCGCCATCCGTTGCGTAGAATGCGTGCGGCCCGCCCGCGCCTGCGCGGAAACCAGAGGGCGGGACGCCGCCTTGAGCACCGCGCGCGCCCTCCCCCCCCACCGTGAGACAAGGTGGGCTGCCGGGAAAATGACGTCATCGCGGCCCCAGAGCCGGAACTGCCTCCGCCGAGCCCAGCCCTCCCCAGGTTCAGTCAAGTCGCCGTCCAGCGAGCTAGTACTCCGGAAGCTAAAGGTGGCCCTGCTCAGTGGGACCACGTGGTCCGAGGTACGCAGAGCAATGTCACCCAAGTCGTATTTGCAAAGGACCGGCCTTTAGGGGACAATTGTAGGTAAATATGGTTTCCGCCCAAGCCCTTTCCTCGGGCCGTTTGGGCGACTCCCTGTCACTGCTGCTCCGTCTTCACGCCCAAGGCCACGCCCAGGCGGGCCGCGGACACTCCCCCTCCCCCCCGGTGTCCTGTCAGTGTGCGGCGGCGGCGTGAGGCGTTCTGCAGCGTTCAGGTCGCGAGCGCGTGGCCCCTCCCGGGACCCGTAGCTCCAGGCCCCGCCCCCGGCCGCGCTCTCCCCAGTGCGCATGTCAGGTGCGCGCCCCCTTCCCCCAGTCTGCAACGGGCTGAGAGGCGGCGGCGGCCAAGGGGGCGGAGAGGCGGGAGCGCGGCGGGACGCGGCCTGGACCGCGCGTACCTCGGCCTGGGGTTCTCTCCGCGTCGGCGGTGACAGCTGCGGCTGCGGCTCCGGCCGCGGGGTCGTGCGAGGTGGGTCTGGAGGCGCGGCCGCCACCCCCGGGGCGCTGGAAACGACTGTGGGGCCTACACGGGCCGGGAGCCGCGGCCTGGCTTAACAAAGAGCCGGCGGAGCCTCGGGGCACCGGAGGCCTGGGGCCGGGAAGGGGTGGGAGTGCGGGCGGGGCCGAGGCCTCGAGGGGGCCCTTCTGGCCGCGCCGCTCCCGCTGGTTCTCACTCCTCCCGCAACTCTTACCGGGGCCCTTTTGGCGGTTTTCCGGAGGCGGCGCCAGCCCGCCCGCTGGGGAAGGGATCTGCAGGGTGCCGAGCTCCGAGGCGGGGAGAGCCCTAGGGAGGATACTCCCTAGCGGTTGGCAGATGAAGGCCTCCGAGGCAGGGGGGACCTGATATGCAAAAGTTGCCAGGTCGGAGGTCAGCAAAAGACATGATCTTTGTGCAGCCTTGAGTAGATCGGTGATCAGCATCCCCAGGGTCACGCAAACTTTTTTGCAACCTACTTAAGAGCCTTGCCTGATGTCACTAAATGCTCGATGTCACTAAATGCTCGATGTCAAGTTGCAGGCGTATTCTCTCTAATAGAAGGGGAAACTGTGGTACTAATGGAGAGCTTGGGGGAAATCATACCTTACCACTTTTGTGAAGCATTTCCTTCGTTGCCGGCACTCCTTGAGGCGGTGGTTCACTTTGTTTTGGCTTCCTTGTATGTTGTTTTGTTGTTGTTGTTTTTAATAAATGCCGTTTTCATAGCTATCCTTCACCGTTCTATGCACCCCGGAGCTCCTGAAGGGCAGAGGTTAAGTCTTCTAACTTTGCTCAGAGCCAAGCCCAGTTCTGGCATTTTAGGAAGTGAGCAATAAGTGTTAAATACGAAAATGAATTTTTAGACTTTCAGCGGTGAAAAAAAATGTAAGTTGTATTTTTCTGTACCTGGAAGGGACTTCATGTGGGCTAGTTTACAATTCATTCAAGAATATTTTTATCGACGCCTGCTGTGTGCCTGTGCTCTAGCATTGTCCCAGGTGTGTGATCTCTGCCCTCAAGAAACTTACTTTTCATTGGGGGAAAGAAAAGAAACTGTAAACAACCATATAAATTGTGGTATACATTAGAAGATAATTAGGGCCTTTGCGAGGAAATAAACCTGGAAAGAGGAATGGGGTACTGTAGCATTTTAAAGTAAGGTGGCCAGGGAATTCTTTATAGACAGGATGATAGTTAAGCTTGCTTGGAGGTGAGAGAAAGCCATTTGAGTATCTGAAGAAAGAAACTTTCTGGGCAGAGGGAACAGCAAGTGTTAAGGCCTTAAAGAGGAAAATTCTGGCCTGTTAGAGGGAAAGTGCTTGGTGCTCTGCGAGCAAAGAAGGCACAATGCTGGGAGATAACGCCTGCGAAGATGGAGACAGAACAACCAGGACTTTTTTTAACCATGTGAGGATTTCACTTTAGCTCTTAGGAGATGGGAACCATCTGAGGTTTTGATCAGAGGTGTAGTAAATTCTGACTTACATTGTAATAACTGAAATTTGTGAAGGAGTGTACTTAATACATTCCTTTGTATTTGAATATCAGATTGATATTCATGTAAGCAGCTCTTGTTTCTTTAATAAAGAGAAAAAGGAATGTTTCTAAAATACGTGTAACTCAACATTTACTTATATTTGGCTTTAGAAAAATGTGATGAAATTCTTGTTTCATACAGATTCTCATTAGAGAACTGATCAGTTTATAGTGTATGAAATGTTCTCAAGGCAGATTATTAGGTAAATAAAATAGATGTTAGTTAACTGTCACTAGAACTTCTACCTGCAAAAACACGAATGGAGTAGTATGGTTTATAAGCAGTGTGGTTTATAAGCAGTTGGTTTTTGTCTGCTATTTTTAAAATCATTTAGATCATAATCTTATTTTTCACCATTGCCCAAAACATAAACTCTAATCAAGTAAGTGTTCCCTGCTTATTTCTTAGCCTTTACTGTGTCTGCCTCTTCTCCTCTAGAAGGTCCTCCTCCATACATCTCTACTCAGCTTGCATCTTTCTGTGCCTAACCTGGCTTGGTGCACTCTTCTAAAGCCTCTCCCCACTTAGCTTACAGTGATCTCTGACATCTTCACTGTCATCCGGCATTTGTATGGAATCTCTGAGTTAAAAGAGATGTCTAGCTTGATACTCTTCACCTACTGATGGGGAAACTGGTTTCTGGAGAAAGAATAAATATAATGACAGTATTGTGCACTTGCTTGGTGCCAAGCTTTGTTTTGAGTGTATTTTTGTACATAAACTCATTTTTTTTTTAAGATTTATTTTTATTTATGCATACAAGAACTGGGGTGTAGGCCAGAGTTGGGGGTGTGTGAGAGGATTCACCAGGGGCAGAGTGGTGGACCCACTGAAATACACTGCAGAGGGGAGCAGTGGGTGAGACAGGAGAGGTCTGCCTCGCCAGGTGGGTTAGCTCCCTGGTCGGGGATGGAACTCATGCTGCAGTGGCTGCTGATAGCTTGATTGCATTGACTTTAACCCCTGCACCACCAGGGAGGCCCCTAAACTCAAATTTTTACCAACTTTGTGAGGTAGCTGATACTCTTACCGTCTTACGGATAAGGAAACTGAGGCCTCGAGGTTCATACCCATTTAGCATAAAGCTAGAGTTTGAGCATAGCCTGTTTAATCAGAACCACGTTACTATGCTTGTTAGGATTTTCTTCTGAATTACACATTTATTGCCTAGAACCATATCAAGCAGGACCTTATGCTATCTTCAAATTTTCTCCTCACCCAGGTTGAAAATCGCTTTGGGTCTCCTGTTCAATGAATAAACTTGAGTAATGAGTATCTCCTCTGGAAAGCATACCAGAAAAAATAAACCTTTGTCTTCATCCTTGAGACCTGTAACATGGAATGAGAGAGATAAAACAAGTACACAAATAGTTATAATTAAATGTTAGCTGTTTCGGACTAGAAAGGGAGTTTGAGAAAGAAAAGACCATTTCTTTGGGGCAGTCATATTCATTTCATAATTTTTACAGTAGTTGAGATGGACTTTGAAGGATAGGACTTCAGTGGGTAGGTATAGTGAGTTTTGCTGGGGAGGGAATCCAGGTAGAGGGAAATGCTTGGTTTTCATGGGAAATGGAGTGCATGTGGGGAAACCCCCAGATGATATAAATGATAAAATAGTGGTTACCATATAGAGGGTCTCCTTCCAGTCCTATTAATTATGGAGAACTATTGACTTCAAGGGAGTGACAGAATCAGAAGAGGGCATCAGGTAGTTTGCGGCCAGGCTCTATCCTAGAGTTTTTAATGAGTATGTGAATGCTTAACCTTACTTGGGTATGACTTTTCCTAGTTCTGTTGAGGGAGGTAGACATTCGTTTTCTCTTTCAGATATTTTTCTCACTGTTATGTCACATTTTATACTTAATTTTTTTAAAGATTTATTTATGTATGCATACAAGAGCTGGGGTACAGGCCAGAGGCTTGGGAGAGGGGATGAGAGGATTCACCAGATGGAGTGGGGAACAGAACAGGCAGATTGACCGAAATACACTGCTGAGGGGAGCAGCGGGCGAGTCAGGAGGGGTTTGCTGCACCATGTGGGTTGCTCCCTGGCCAGGGATTGAATTGTGCTGCAGCAGCTGCGGAGAGCTTCATAGGTTTCTCTTAACCCCTTGCGCCACCAGGGAGGCCCACCTTTTATACTTTATCATGTAGCATCACTTTTCATAGATTATAGAAATTTGTAACCCAAGATGTACATCACCATGACTTTTATGATACATAAATTCTATTTATTTTTTTTTAGAGGCATGTTTTTATTTGTTTGTTTGTTTGTTTGTTTGTTTGTTTGTTTGTTCATACATGCACTGGGTACAGTCAGAAGCGCGGGAGGGTGAGAGAATTCACCAGAGTCAGAGCCGGGAGCAGAGCAGGCAGAAGGACCGAAGTACACTGCTGAGGGGAGCAGCGGCCGGCAGGAGAGGTCCGCGCGCCATGTGGGACCCTACGCCGGTGGCCGGGAGCAGCCGGGGATGGAACCGGTGGCGCAGAGGCCGCGGGCAGCTTCGCAACCCAGTGCTCAACCGCTGCGCCACCAGGGAGGCCCTCTATTTATTTTTTTATAGAAGTTACTGCCAGAACATTTTTTTAAGATTTTATTTATTTATTTTTGCATAGAACTGGAATATAGGCCAGAGGTGGGGGGTTGGGGTGGTTCAGCGGATTCACCAGAGACAGAATGGGGAGTAGAGTAGGCAGATTCACTGAAATACATCGTTAAGGGGAGCTGCTGGCAAGACAGGAGAGGTCTGCTGTGCCATACGTGGGTCAGCTCCTTGGCTGAGGATGGATTTCAGGCCACAGCAGTGGTAGCACTGAGACTTAGCCCCTAGGCCACCAAGGGAGGCCCCTATGATAAAAAATTTTAAAACAGTAGAGTTGCGAGGGTGGAGAGATTACTTGTCAAATGTCATGTGCCAGTCATCTTAGAGAGGTCTTACTTCTTTCTGTAATTTTTTTTAATTGAAATTATATTATTTGATTTTTTTTTTTTTTCCTCTCTCCTGGGCCAGACTGACCTTCCTGAAAATGGGCTGTGTCTGATTCTGTTAACATATCCTCAGCACCTTGAACAGTGCCTGGCAGAATTGGCATTCAGTATATTTTAAAATATTGATTAGTTGTGTGAAGGCTGGATATCACAGACCTGTTAGGAAATTATTGCAGTTGGAGATGGAAAGGAGAGGTGGGCACTTAACAGAAAGTGATTATTGACTAATATGAAACAGTGTTATTACTAAGACCCAACCTCGGTGGCTGTGTTTAAACAATCATTTAAATTTTGCTTGTTTTTCTGTTATACAACTAATTCTTTTCAAATTGTCTTTATCTTAAAAAGCAGTCTTTTTATTTTATTATTTTTTTTTAATCTATACAAGCACTGGGTACAGTCAGAAGCGCGGGAGGGTGAGAGAATTCTCCAGAGCCAGAGCGGGGAACAGAACAGGCAGACAGACCTATGAAATACACTGCTGAAGAGAGCAGTGGGCGGGGCAGAAGGGGTCTGTGGGACCCTTGCTGGCAGCCGGGGATCAAACCGGCGCTGCAGAGGCTGCAGGCAGCTTCGCAGCCCAGCGCTCAACTGCTGCGCCACCAGGGGAGGCCCAAAAAGCAGTCTTTTTTAAAGAGAAAAATGTAGTTGAATTTTCACAAGTGTGTTTGTATTTCAGCTAGACTAAGATCTTGACAGCATCATCCCTTTCTCAAACTGGGTAAAGCAATCTAAAAACACATATGCTGATGGAATTCTAATACTTAAATTTTGATTGTTTTTATAATTTCGTTTTATCATGCAAAAATCTTAACATTGGGTGGCATTAAATCCATCCACGTTGTTTTGCTGCTGTCAACACCATGGTGTGGGCAAAACCCTCTCTCGTAACACTGAAACTCGCAGCCATTAGACAGTAACCCTCGCAGCCACCCAACTTTCCTTCTCTGAGTTTGTGTCCTCTACGCGCCTCATGTATGTGGAATATTAGAATATTTACCCTTTTATGACTGTCTTATTTCACTTAGCATGATGACCTCAATCATTATTCATGTTGTAGCATGTCAGAATTAAGCTGCATAAATATCGCTGTGTGTGCGTGACATTTACTTTATCTACTCATTTATTGGTGGACGAGTAGATAGCAACAAGACAACTTGGGTTGCCAGAAAGCAAGTAGAAAGCAATTTGGGTTGCAGTCACCTTTCAAGTACTGTGAATAATGTAGCTATAAGTGTGGATATACAAATAACTGTTTAAGTCCCCACTTTTACTTCTTTTGGTACATATCCAGAAAATGGAATTGTTGGATCATATGGTAGTTCTATGATTAACTTTTTTGAGGAACCAGTTTTTCACAGCATTTTATGTTCCCACCAGCAATGTACAGGGGATCTAGTTCTCTACACCCTTGCCAAAGCTTGTTCTTGTTCTTTTTCCTTTTTTAATAGTAGCCATTTTGATGGACATGAGGTAAGTTGTTTTTTTAATAAATTTGTCAGGTAACATGTAAATTTAAGGTATGCAGAGTGCTAATTTGACACATTTATGTATTGTTAATGTGATTATCATTGTAGTAACATCACATTACCTATTATACAATGTTATCTGTATTCATTATGTTGTACAGTCGATCTCTATGGCTTATTTACTACTTGTTGACAATTTTGTGCCCTTAAACACCATCGGTCTTTTTTTTTTTTTAATTTATATATTTATTTATACGGGAACTGGGGTACAGGCCAGATTCACGGGACGGTGAGAGGACTCACCAGAGTAGGGAACAGAACAGGCAGACTGACGAAATATACTGCTGAGGGGAGCAGCGGGCGCTACAGGAGGAGAGGTCTGCCATGTGGGACCCTCGCTGGCCGGCCAGGATCGAACTGGCGGTGCAGAGACTGCGGACAGCTTCACAGCACAGCGCTCAACCACCTGCGCCACCAGGGGAGGCCCAACACCATCAGTCTTAACCCCTCACCTTTAATCCTCTGATAAACGCCAGTATTACTCTGGTTTTTACAGGTTCAGCATTTTTAGATTCCTCATATGAGCAAAACCATACACTACTCATCTTTCTCATGATTTATCTTACTATATGATGTGCTCAGGGTCCACCTAGGTTGTCACAAATGTCAGGATATCCTACTTTCTCATGACTGAATAATATTCCTCTGTGTGTGTGTGTGTGTGTGTGTGTCTTTTTTTTCAATCATCCATTGATGGGTATTTGATTTGTTTACATGTCCTGCTCTTGTGACTAATGCCATGATAAACATGGGAGTACAGATATCTCATTGAAATCCTGTTTTATCTTCTTTGACTATATCCCAGAAGTAGAATTGCTGGATAAGGTATGCGAGGCCTACTTTTAATTTTTTGAGGAATCTCCATATTTTCCATAGTGGTAAAACTTATTTATATTCCCACCAACAGTGTTCCATTTTGAAGTGCTGTGATTTTGATTTTGCATTTCCCTAATGATTAATGATGTTAAACATCATATGCTTATTGTTCTATTTGTATATCTTCTTTAGGAAATTGTCTTTTCAAGTCCTTTTCCCATTCTTTGGATTAAATTACTTGGTGTTTTTTATTTTTTAATTATTGAGTTCTTTGTTTTTAATGAAACCTGTGTGCTTACCTGAGTGTCAGGTGCTATGTTTATAGTGATTTTTATATGCACTGAAGCTAATGTTTTTACTATTTTTGTCACTAATTTGAGAGGTGTTTCTTGAGACAGAGGTGAAGTTTCAGAGATATTTGATATTAGTTTGATAGGAAGGATATTCCAGGCATCATTGGGAAGAGGCTTAGAGGGCCCTCCCTGGTGGCGCAAAGGGTTAAGACGCAACCTATGAAGCTGGCTGCAGCAAGAGTTCGATCCCTGGGCAGGGAGCTACCCACGTGGCACAGCAGACCTCTCCTGACTCACCCCATGCTCCTCTCAGCAGTATATTTCAGTCAGTCTGCCTGTTGTGTTCCCTCTGTCTCTGGTGAATCCTCTCACCACCCACCCCCCACACCTCTGGCCTGTACCCCAGTTCTTGTATGTATAAATAAATAATTTTTTTTAAAAAGGCTTAGAAATATGTAAATGCATGTGTGTGAGAGAGATTCAGATCCACAAATATCAGTATTAAAGTTAATTTTTATGCTCTTAACTATGCTCTGACTCATTAGCTATTTAGTAGATGTTTCTTCTCCAAGTAGTATTTGTTTAGAAAATGCAAATTAATTTTTATGGCCTAAGCAGAGGAGGACTTAAGTTACTTTGGAGGCTTGTACTATGATTTTTTTTCTGTCATCTTGCATCTGATTATCCTCTTTGGAATAGAAACATGCTTGCATTTCTTTTGTAACAAAATTTCTCTAGCCAATACCTCACTCTCTCCTTCCTGCCATTGATAAATGCCCCAGAAAGTAATCTGTATTTCTCTTGACCTAGTCCTCAACCTCTACCACTTACTTACCATTTGCTCCTTAACCTTGCATTTTCTGCTCCATTGAAACTGACTCCTGACTGTATATCCAGTGGAGCCTTTCCAGTTCTTAACTGACTTTTGTTTTGTTTTTAACATTGAGCCTCTGACTTACCTGTCTTACTGCTTTTTACTAACCTTCTGCCTTCATAAGTTTCCATGTGAATTTCTTTCCCTGCCCATTCCTAAATTTTGTCTTGTTTCCTAAGATATGACTTGCCCCTCTTCTTACTCTGTGCCCTCTAGCTTGCCTACAATCATAACTTCAAAAGCTAATGTCATATATCAAATCTATAGTTTTACCTTTGCTAAGGTACATTTTAGGTATAGTAAAGCTGCCTTCACTTCCTTTTTCCTCTTTTATTAGTAAAGCTATACTTGCAGATCCCTTTCTTCAGTTTGTCTGTCCGTAGCTCTCCTCTAGGTACTGAACTCATCTCACCTTCTGCCTGCTTCTCCCAGCCTGGCTTATCAAGGTTTCTGTTTCTGTCTGTCACACCACCATTCACCTAATCTGTAAAACCAGAAACCTCCCAAGTTATTCTAGACTCTTCCGCCTTACCTTTCCACATCTAATTGTCACTCAAACCAATTCATTCTTCCTCATAGATATCTATGTAACTTAGATCTACCTCCCTGTTTCTCCTTCATATCCATTTTCTTAGTTCAATACCTTATCACTTTACAACTGTATTTTTTTTAAAGATTTATTTTTATTTATGCATACAAGAACTGGGGTGTTGGCCAGAGGTGTGGGGGTGGGGGTGAGAGGACTCCCAGAGACAGAGTGGGGATCAGAACAGCCACATCCACTGAAATACACTGCTGAGGGGAGCAGTGGGTGAGACAGGAGAGGTCTGCTGCACCTGGCCAGGGATCAAACTCATGCCATAGTGACTGGAGATCGCTTGATAGTACTGAGACTTTTACCCCTGCGCCAGCAGGGAGGTCCACATTTGTATTTTTTTTTTTTTTAATTTTCTAGAGGCATGTCTTATTTATTTATTATTTGTTTGTTTGTTTGGTTTATACATGCACTGGGTACAGTCAGAAGCGCGGGAGGGTGAGAGAATTCACCAGAGCAGGGAGCAGAGCAGGCAGAAGGACCGAAGTACACTGCTGAGGGGAGCAGCGGGCGGCAGGAGAGGTCTGCACACCATGTGGGACCCTCCTCCGGTGGCCGGGGAGCAGCCGGGGATCAAACCGGCGACGCAGAGGCCGCAGGTAGCTTCGCAACCCAGCGCTCAACCGCTGCGCCACCGGGGAGGCCCCACATTTGTATTTTTATAATAACCTGACCTCTTGCTTCCAACTTTTTCTACTGTCTCTCATCTAATCTTCCCCAAACACTGAGCTGAAACATGCCCTCTTTTTACTTAAAACTCAAAGCTAATGACTCCTTATAATTGGCAGAATATAGAGGTAGATGGTATATTATTAGCATAGCATGCTAAACTGTTCATCTGGTCTCTGCCTGTCTCTCTCAACATGTCCTGCAATTTTCCAAATTTAACTCTAGCTGCATTGAACTATTTCCAGTTCTTTGTGCAGTACTTCCATTAGAATATATCTTTTCTTTTTCAAGCTAGCTAAAACTGTACTGTAAAATCCTTGAAAATGGGACTATATCTTAAATAGCCAGTGCTTAATATGCTGCCTAGCTTTCCTCAGCAAACTTTGAGTAAACCATTGAAATTATCCTGCTAGGAGATTAAAAATCTATGCAATGGAAAATATTTTCCCCCAGTCCTTCCTTTGTCTATTTTCTGACTTCTGTTACTTTTTATTAGCTCCTTATTATATATATTGTATACAGTAGAGAAAATGAGGTTCCAGGGTTCATGGTTTTTATTGCTTAAGAATAACTCATATAAAGGCAGACTGACACATTGGTTAAGCAATATTATCAGATACTAAAACTTAGTTGCTTGTAAATATTCTTTCTTAATCTCATCTCTCTAAAATTATTTGTTCCCTTAAGGGATTCCTGAAGAAAGAAAGGGATGATCTTAAGTTCTGATCAACTGGTATTATTAAGTATATAATTATCTTAGCCATGCTCAACTTTTACAAAAGATCCTACGTGAATAAAGACAGTCCCTACCTGGGACTTTAACTTAGTGCTTAACTACCTGTTACTGAAGGCCGCCAAAGGGTGGAGATTGATACAGCATCAATCAAATTTAATACAGTAAGCAGACTGAGCAAAACCTAGAAGGTATAGGTAGGGGCAGGATAGAGAAGCCTAAAAGTAGAACATGTTCCGTGTGCCTTTAATAATGTCATTGCTTTAAAAAAAAAAAAAAAAAAACAGTTTTTAGGTCTTTTTTTCTACATTGGCTTCAGAGTACATTATAAACATTTTAATTTTTGTTATTGATGGTAAACTTTAATACAAAGGCAAAAGTAAAATTCAGACCTTCATCTTCATAGACAGCCCTCCAGCTGTCTCTGTACTGGTAACATGTGCTTTTGCCTACTCTGATTCATACTTAACACCTTGTTTTATGCCTTTAATTCAGTGTGTAATGGGACACTTTTCCATAAATGTAAGTTGTAATTAAAAATCTTAGAATAACCAAATTTTCTTTTGGTTAAGCAATTGTTTTCAGCATTGGTCCCCAGGAAATTAAGGGCATACTCAAAGCTATAGTTGTAATGATATGTTTTACAACATTATACAAAATATTCAATAAAAAGTTCTTGACATTTAAAGGTGTTCATAGTATATTATTAAGTGAAGAAATCAATAGCCAAATATGAATAGTATGATTTCAGTTTTTAAAAATTGTGTGTGTGTACATATGTGCATAGAAAAAAAACAGCAAAAGATATAAGCAAAATATATCTGGGTGAGGAAATTTTAGGTAGTTTCAAATTTGTTCTTTTTTTGCATTCTGTGCTTTTTGCTTTTCTCCAAATTTAGGTACTTGTATCATCAAATAAAAGATTTTTTGGAGCCACGACCAATAAGATGTGAGATACTGTTTTTAAACTGATTTTATCAATGCTTAGGCAATTTCTTTATAATCTTTAACTGTAGGCCTAGTGAATATTTCAGGCAACTTAATGAATTTTGGCTTCTTTCTGGATAGGGTTCCAGTGGGCAGTTTACTAACTGGGTGGTTCCTGAGTACCCTTTAGAGACAATTACATAGATACTTTGTACAAATAGATTACTTTTAAGTTTAGGTTTGATTCTAAACTTAGGTATGATTCTTCCATTTGTCATTACACAGGAAAATCTTTAGTTTTAGGTTAGTCTTGGTGATAATAGCACCTCAGCCTCTGTTATAGCAACCATTGCATTATGTTATAATTGTAGGTTGGTTTTTTTCTTTTCTCTGTGTGTGTGTGTATATATATTTTTTTTATTTTTATTTTTTGGCCTGTTTTCCTAGTAGATTTAAATCCCTTGAGGATAAAGGGCGGGGGCTGAGGGCAGGGGAGACTGAGTCTCCTTGGCATCTTTAGTTACCTAACACAAGCCTAGGACATACCAAATCTCAAAATATTTGTAGCCTTATGAGTGTTGTTGGCAGCTTAGTAAGATGTTAAATTAGTAGTCAAATCCTTCTATGGGGGTGATATTAAATACTGTGTTCCTGTTTAGAGTCAGATCCCAATAAAATACTTTCTTCAGTGTTTTAGTAATTTAGTCAATGTGGTCATTTTGTTGAGATTATTAACAAGTACAAAGCAAAAGTTTTAATGAGAAGCAAAAGTTTAAAATAGAATTGTTCATAGAGCTTGGAAGATATATAAAAATTAGTGGGTTTTTAATAAAGTTAAATTTCTATTTTTCTATCTTGTTCCTTACAGATCAATTATTGACACCATGAACTGGAATAAAGGTGGCCCTGGCACTAAGAGAGGATTTGGCTTTGGAGGTTTTGCCATTAGTGCTGGGAAGAAGGAAGAACCAAAACTTCCTCAGCAATCCCATAGTGCCTTTGGGGCAACCAGCTCTTCTTCCGGATTTGGAAAGTCAGCTCCACCACAGCTCCCTTCTTTCTACAAAATTGGATCTAAACGGGCCAACTTTGATGAAGAAAATGCGTAAGTGGTAATTTCTCAAAATTTAACGAAGGGTGGACTTTGAGATAGTCATCCACCAATAGAAATTGGGACAAAGATACCATTTATTTCCCAAATAATAATGCCTTCATTAATTGTTTATCTCACTGGATTGCATTTTTCCTAATAAGTTGTCCGTTGTAAGGAATATAATACTGAGCTGCTTACTTATACCTTTACTTGTTGCAAAAAGGATTTGAAGTCATTGAAAGTAAATATGATTGATAAGTTTTAAATAAATTCAACTAGTTTCTGGTGGTCTTCACTGAAATTTTTGTTGATATCTTATAAATTGTTTTGTAAACACAGGCAGAAACACTGTCTCATCACCTGAGTAAAACATATCATGTTGTAATAACATTTTTTTAGAAATATTCATTTAGCATAGAAGAACTGGGATATAGGCCAGAGGTGCGGGGGCGGGGGGGGATGATGGGTGATAGGATTCACCAGAGACAGAGTGGGGAGCAGAGGAGGCGAGTAGACTGAAATACACTGCTAAGGGGAGTAGTGGGCAAGATAGGCAAGGTCTGCTGGCACCATATGTGGGTTAGCTTCCTGGCCGAGGCTCAAACGCAGGTCCTAGTAATAATAGTGCTGAGACATAACCCCTAGGCCACCAGGGAGGCCCACATGTTGTAACATCTTATAGTAGTAGAAAAATGTTGGCTTTTTGCCCATGGTTCTCAGGAAACATTTACCAATTATCTTTTTTACCTTGGTTGTCTAACGGCAAGTGGTGGTTATATAAAGCTAGGGTTTGAACATTTGAGCTTTAATTCCCATAGGTTGTAATTTCTCTTTTTGCCAAATTTGAAGAAATCTCTGATTGCTGTTACTTCCATCTTGGTTGTGGTGCTGCTTGAGATATTTATTTATTTTTTATGAGCTGGGGTACAGGCTAGAGATGCAGGGGGTGAGAGGATTCACCAGAGACAGAGTGGGGAACAGAACAGGCAGATTGACTGAAGTACACTGCTGAGGGGAGCAGCAGGCAAGTCAGGAGAGGTCTGCTGCGCCAAGTGGGTTGCTCCCTGGCTGGCTGGGGATCGAACTCGTGCTGCTGAGGCTGAGGATGCTTCATAGTGCAATGCTTAATCCCTTGCACCACCAGGGAGGCCCGAGAGATTTATTTTCTAATTAAATTTTAAAAACCTTAAAACATAAGTTTTTGATTTTTTTTAAAGATTTATTTATTTATTTATTTATTTATTTATTTATTTATTTATTTATTTATTTGTACAAGAACCGGGGTATAGGCCAGATGCATGGGAGGGTAAGAGGGTTCACCAGAGACAGAGTGGGGAACAGAACAGGCAGACTGAAGAAATACACTGCTGAGGGGAGCAATGGGCATGACTTGAGAGGTCTGCTGCGCCATGTGAGACCCTTGCCGGCCAACCGGGATCGAACCGGCGCTGCAGAGGCTGCGGACAGCTTCACAGCGCGGCGCTCAACCACCTGCGCCACCAGGAGAGGCCCAAAACAGAAGTTTTTTAAGTACAGAGCATTTTTGAAATCTGGCACATGATTCATTAATCAAAAACAGAAGTTTCATAAGAAGCAAAGTCAAAGATCATTATTCTGTAGAGCATTTTACCAATTCAGAATCACTTTTTTATTAGTGAGATGAAACACACATAACAGTTAAGAGTTTAAGAATAATTCCTGTGAATACTTGAAATGCTTTAAAGTTTTATTTTTTTTTTAAAGATTTATTTATTTATTCATTCATTTTTTTTTATTCATTTATTTAATTATACAAGCACTGGGTACAGTCAGAAGCGCGGGAGGGCGAGAGAACTCTCCAGAGCCAGAGCAGGGAGCAGAGCAGGCAGAAGGACCGAAGTACACTGCTGAGGGGAGCAGCGGGCGGCAGGAGAGGTCTGCGCACCATGTGGGACCCTCCTCTGGTGGCTGGGGAGCAGCTGGGGATCGAACCGGCGCTGCAGAGGCTGCGGGCAACTTCGCAACCCAGCGCTCAACCGCTGCGCCACCGAGGAGGCCCTGCTTTAAAGTTTTAAACTGCAGTTGTTTATTTAAATTAATATTTGGTTGTATTAGTTTAATTTTTGAGGTAAGGTCTAAATGATGATTTTGTTTTAGCTTATAAAGAACTGTATAGACTTTCTTTTTTTGTAATGTTAGAGGAAAAGGGATATTTTCTCCAGACTCTGAGTTTGTCTTTTTTGAATACTTAAGTAGAATGGTGAATGATTTGGGATTGATAATTAATTTTTAATTGTAGAAGTTTTCTGTCAGTCTCAGGAAATACGTCAGAACTTATGAAGAAAATCCCTAGTCTTAGAGCTGTATATCTAAGGATTATAAAGAATAAACTAGGCTTTTCATATCTTAAAGAAAAGTAATATTTTCTCATAACATACTCTTTTTTTTTTTATATCAGGTCTTTTTTTTTTTTTTTAAGATTTCTTTATTTATACAAACACTGGGTACAGTCAGAAGAACAGGAGGGTGAGAGAACCCACCAGAGCCAGAGCAGGGAACAGAAGAGGCAGACTGACGAAACACATTGCTGAGGGGAGCAGTGGGTGGTAGGAGAGGCCTGCCTCGCCATGTGGGACCCTCTCCGGGGGCCAGGGATCGAACTGGTGCTGTAGAGGCTGTGGGCAGCCCCGCAGCCCTAGCACTCAACTGCTGTGCCACCAGGGGAGGCCTTCATAGCATACTCTTTAATATTTGCTATATCTAAATTTGGGCTGAAAACTCATTCATTTTAACAAACTGGAAAATGTGATTTAACAGGCACTCTTGAAATGAAGAGTCTGCTGTTATTACTTTGTTGCAATGTTAGAATTTTGCATGTGTTAAATTATACTTAATAAATTAGGTCCTCAGGCACAGCCTAGAGGTCTCTAACTTGACCACAGTCTAGAGGTCTCTGAATTTGCTGTTTAACTCTCTTAATAGTAAATCACACTGGTAAGATTTTCTGGTAAATGGAAGACTCACTGATTTCACTCTAAACATGCACTTTACCAATATGTATCTTAATTTCCAGATATTTTGAAGATGAGGAAGAAGACTCTAGCAATGTTGATTTACCTTACATTCCTGCTGAAAATTCGCCTACCCGCCAGCAATTCCATTCCAAACCAGTCGATTCTGACAGTGATGACGATCCCTTGGAAGCTTTCATGGCTGAAGTGGAGGCATGTATCAACTTTTTGTTTCATTATTTTATAGCAATCAGAAATATATTAACCCAGTGCTTTAGTCTTCATTCTGAATTTTTTAGTCTTTTTTTTTTTTTTGAGAATTTTGCTCATGTACATTATAGTTCATTAAATTTACTTCCTCTTGCCCTGTAGCATTTTTCAAAGATGCTCAGTATCTAGAAATTTGTACTATAACCCTTAAGACATAGTAGTTCAAGATTTGTATGTCTGTGCTGTTTTAATAGTTCTTGGTATATTCTTAAGTAGAATAAACAACTTTCAAAATAAAAATACGGTATTCTGTACTTCTAATGTTTATTTCTTATCATCACCCTTATCAATATCTGTGACCTTCTTGTAGACTGTGAAACTTGTGGCTATTTCCTTCTTGAAACTGTTTCACTAGATTTGTGATTTTGCATTTTTTTCCTTTTTCTCCCATCTCTGGCATTTCTTTCTAGTCACTTAAAAATTTAAGCACATATAAAGTGGAAGAATAAAATGAACTCTGTGTGGCCTTCACCATACTTTATTAACATTTTAGGCTAGTCTTGGGTTTCCTAACCCCTCCCATCCCGCTTTTTTTTTTTTTTAAGATTTATTTTATTTGTACAAGAACTGGGGTACAGGCCAGATGCGCGGGAGGGTGAGAGGATTCACCAGAGACTGAGTGGGGAACAGAACAGGCAGACTGAAGAAATACACTGCTGAGGGGAGCAGCAGGTGAGACAGGAGAGGTCTGCTCGCCATGTGGGTTGTTCCAGGGCTGGTGGGGATTGAACCAGCACTGCAGAGGCTGCGGACAGCTCCACAGCGCTGTGCTCAACCGCCTGTGCCACCAGAGAGGCCATGTTTTTTCTTTTTAATTATTTTAAAGTAAATCCAGACAGGGCCTCCCCGGTGGCGCAGCGGTTGAGCGCTGGGTTGTGAAGCTGCCCGCAGCCTCTGCAGTGCCGGTTCGATCCCCGGCTGCTCCCCAGCCACTGGAGAAGGGTCCCGCATGGCACGCAGACCTCTCCTGCTGCCCGCTGCTCCCCTCAGCAGTGTACTTCGGTCCTTCTGCCTGCTCTGCTCCCGGCTCTGGCTCTGGTGAATTCTCTCACCCTCCCGTGCTTCTGACTGTACCCAGTGCTTGTATGCATGTATGTATAAATCAATCAAGCAATAAATAAATAAATCTTTAAAAAAAAAAAAAAAGTAAATCCAGACATAACATTTTGTCCATCAGTACTCCTGTAAGGTAATTCTATAAGATAACCAACCACCATATATCATTTTTGTACCCAAAAAAAATTGCCTAGTACCTGACTGTTACCTAGAATTTTTGTGATCCTCTTCTAGTTTTTTACATACGACCATTCTCATATAATTATCTATATTGATTTGCTATCTTTGCTCTTCAAATATTCCTTAGTGACCTCATCCACTTCTAAAATTTTTAACTTCCGTGTGAATAATTCATGACTTCAGTTTCATATTGTCTTTGGTTTTAGTTCTGTTTTCTAGAAGTGTATTGGACATTTTTTCATGGCTGTGTTCCTCTGGCAGCTTCAGCTCAATTCCTCATCTTTCCTCCTCAACCTGGTCTTTTATTTCTCTTTAATGGCACCGATATTAACACAGTCACCTTAAGTTATTTGTCACTTGTTCCCTCCCACCCACACATTTTCTTCTTAGCAGACAAGTGAGCATGTTTACAGTTCATTTCAGTTAGCACTCAAAATAATAATGGTGAGTAGGCAGAAAAATTATAAATTTTTTGTAGCTAGTAGGGAAACTGAACTCTAAGATAATTGAAATCCCATTCCCCAGATCACATTGGTACTATGTGGCAGAACTGTTAGTCAAATCTAATTTTTCTTGCTTACACCCTAGCTCTTCCCAGTATATAATGTGGCCTGTCCTCTTGTTTTTTGCCAAGTTCTGTCAGTTTCTATAATATTTCTTTTATCTATTCCTTATTTTTTCCCTTCACTTTAGTAATCCTAATTTATACCCTCATTAATTCTTGCCTGGTCTAAATTTTCTCCCTTATTAGTCTCTGCTCCCCCATGCAGAGAAAGTAAAGCAGGTTTTATGTTGTATATAGCTGTAGAGTAATTAGACTAAGTATGTTTCTAATCACGGTATACCTCTTGTTCAAAAACTGTTACTTAATTGCTTATGAAAGAATCCTTCCAGATTCCTCATTTACCAACTAACTGAAGTAGATAGCAGAATTCATCTCTTCTCTGAATAAGGAGGGAAAGAAAGAATTCATTGTAGATGTATTTCTGTTTGGTCTAAGCATTGTTTTTTTAAAAGTGTGAGACAACATTTTTAAATTAGGAGATTTTGTCTAAAAGCTTAGGCATTTGATAAGTGGAAGATTGGCAATACTAAACCTGCATTCTTACGTGGCTGTGTGCTTTAGACAGACATACCTTTTCTCCTTCACTATAGTACCATCACTGCCTGTTGTCGTCTTGATACTGAGGCCACCATTTAGCAACATTAATCACCATATTTGGCATTATAGTTAGGTTGTTTTTTAACCGTAGAGAAATAATTTTCTGAACTCTGATCTCTCATCAAATAGAAAATTAAAGACTCAGGACCATGTGAGATGAGAAATATTAGAACATGTCTATTCCTACTCCCCAGAATATTCTTAAGAGTAAGAATATTTTGAACTAAAATGCAAGCAAAGCGTGTCTGCATCAGAAGAAAGCAGCTTTTTGTTTATGTTGACTCACTTTCATGTATTGCATATTGGCAACCACTAGACTTTTAAATTTCCCAAATTTGATTAGAATAACTCAAGTTTCTTGCTGAAAAATACACAACACCTAAAGGCCTACCTGGTGACACAGCGGGTTGAGCACAGCTCTGAGAAGTTGTCCATAGCCTCTACAGTGCTGGTTCGTTTCCCAGCCAGCCAGGGAGACACCCACATGGCACAGCATACCTCTCCTGTCTCACCTGCTGCTCCCCTGAGCAGTTTATTTCAGTCCATCTGCCTGTTCTGCTCCCCACTCTGTCTCTGGTGAATCCTCTCACCCACTGCATCTCCGGCCTCTACCCCAGTTCTTGTATAAATAAAAATAAATCTAAAAAATATATATACCTAATAGTAGTTGAGTGAATATTCAACTCTAAATCCCATGTTGTTTTTGCTTAATCATTCTGTAGCTGAGTTCTTGTAACACTGTGTTTCTGCCTTAATACTTACCAAAACTATTCAGAGCATTCATGTGCCTTTCCAATATGATAGTATTTAGTATGTATCTTAAATGATTCTAGAGTAAAGGCACTGAACTGTTTGTTATGTTTGAGATGTCATATACATAACTTTTTTTTTCCCATCTTGAGTTTTCCCAAAGGGCTATGTTTCCATAGTTCTTGGTTTTATAGGTTTAAATTTAGACTTGATTTTTGGTAGTACAAGATAGCTTAACCCTTTTTGAGTGTACTACCTGAGAAGGGACTAAATTCTCTTGCTTGGTATTTCAAGATGGTGAAGTTGTTTGGCAGTTAAATCTTTTTTGATATAATCCTTCTTCTGGTATATTATCAAGAGGTTTTGCTGATTTTAGAACAGAGAGGTTAGGTATTGTTTGATCATGGAGAATGTTGTTACCAAAGTATTATATTAGTTCCTGATATCAAGTGTAAGTGAGAAAGTGTAAGTACATTTTCTAGAAAATGCAGATTTTTCTAGTGCTTGACCTAGATGAAGGTTTATTTTTAACCAGTGTTTTTTTTTTTTTTAAGAGGTTTATATGGGCTTTAAAAAGATGTAGTATAAAAGTTTGTGACCCATTTCTTATGTTACATTGCTTATGTTATCTTTTTCTTTGGTTATAATCTTAGGATATCTTTATCTGACTCAGTCCCTTGAAAAAGATTATATTTAACATTTCTCTTTATAATAATTCCTTTATATTAATTAGAACATCTGACCATACCAGGTTATATATTGTAGCATATTTGAAAACAGAAAAACTTAAGTTGCTTTATGACAAGAAATCGTTGAGTAAAATGAAATTAACCAAGGGGGAAAAAAATCACAAAAGTTACTTGATTTTCATATGTATAAAATGGAATTAATTTAAATCAGTAACTGTCAATTTTTGCTTTGTGTAAGAATTGCCTGTGAAAAATGTAAAAACTATGCATTTAACTTCATCGCCAAGAATTCTTATTCTGTGGATTTAGAGCAGTGTTTTCAACCTCAAGACGGTGGAGAGTGGGGCTCAGTAATTCTTTGTTATGAGGGCTGTCCTGGGCATCCTAGGATGTCTGGATGCCTCAGTGGCCTCCACTCATTAGACATTAGTAACAATCCGCTGTCCTGGGCATCCTAGGATGTCTGGATGCCTCAGTGGCCTCCACTCATTAGACATTAGTAACAATCCTCCCCAAACTGTAATAACCAAAAATGTCCCCACACATTTGTTCTCTAGAAACAAATTGCCCCAGATTGAGATCCACATTTCCAGAGTCAGATCCAGCAATCAGAATTTTTTTTTTTACTAACCCCTTTGGTAATTTCATTATAAAATTGTTTTAAAAGGTCATCAGTCAAGCATTTTTGCTAATTTTTCCATGCATGATATAGCAGATAAAAGTCATGATTCCATGTGCAGTCAAATTTTTAGAACATTTGTATATTTCTCTTGGAAGAATAACTATGCAGTTGTTCAATGCATAATTAAACAGTGGTGGTGCTTGTTCAAATCTAAAACTCTTCATAAAGAAAATTTCTCTTTTAGTGTTTTTAGTTGATGACTCCATATAGCCTTTGTTTTACTAGGATCAGGCGGCTAGAGACATGAAGAGGCTTGAAGAAAAGGACAAAGAAAGAAAAAACGTAAAGTAAGTTATTTTCTTCTCTTTCACAAAGGTTACGTGAAAATTGTTCAAGTTTTGCAAAGCCTGTTTTCCCAAAGTTTATAGAGAAAAATTAAAATACACACACATCTTGACTTGAAATTATTCAAGTATCTTAAATAATGTATCTGTAGGTTAATAGACATGACAAGAATCTTTGCATTTTCAGTGATTTGTGTTCTTTTTGGTGGAATAGCATTTAGCATTCTCTTTAAAAAGTAGTTTTTTAGTAAATGCAATAATAAGTTATGGGGGTTAAAGCTTAGGCTCATTGTTTTGAATTTCGCCCCGTGATTAATATAAAATAGGGTAATACCTATATTATTGGGTATGAGCAATAATGGTGGTTATATTATAAAAACTTTGTATATTATTAAGCAATAAAACCTAATTTATTAAAGGAGTGGCCATGTTTTAGTGACCGTAATCAGAACTTGATATACTTTATCTTCTGGAAAAGAGACTTCTGCTCTTTTCCTTGCTGATTATGAATGAATACACTCCTCTGAAAGCTTTTGCTGCCTGGTACCAAACAGGCATGGTTAGAGTTTTTCCTCCTCCTGCTTGGCAATTAGTGCTTCGTTCAGACCTTCCCAGCCCCAAGGTTCAGTCCTCTCTTCGGTGCTTAAAATATATTGCATACTTTTCCAGTTGCCCTACACTGGTGGTGTTTCTTGCTCGTTGCCTTAGGAGAAGCAAGTACTCTAGGTTAGGCAGAAAGTCTAATTAGAAAAAGATGGTTGTGGGAACTAAGCAAACCATACTTTCTAGAGCTCCTGAGGGATACAACAGTTAGTGGTGATTATCCCCTTCTCCATGTGAACTGCTTGGGAATTTTAGCCCCAATTTTACAAAAGAGTTGAGGTAGTTTTTCTCTCTATCACCAAGGATTTTGATTGAAAGCAGTTACCGCTGCACTAGAAACTGGGGGTCATTAAAAAAGTCATGATATTCTTCCTAGGATATGCCAGATAAAGGATTTTTTTCTTTTAACATAAAATGCTTCTCACAACTGCCTTGTTTGTTGTATGGGGTTGACAAGCCAAGGATCTTTGAGTATCTGCTTCAAACGTTTTTACTCCTTATGCCCTGATTAATAATTGATGCTTTTAGGAGAGCCATATCATCCCATTCAAGAGAAATACAAACTGCAACTCATAGCGTGAAAGCACACGTGTGATGGGTGGATAGTTTACAGTGTGCTTATTGCTGCTTTGTTATTGTTAGTGTTGTGTTCCTGCACCGCATGGAATTCAACACTAATGTGCTATAAGTATGGAGCTGGGTTTGTGGAACATTTGCAGGGAAGTTTGTTTCTCCGCTTGTTTTTCCAGGGGTATTCGAGATGACATTGAAGAGGAAGATGACCAAGTGAGTTCCTATGCAGTATTTCTATCTTTTATTTTTACCGCACAAAATCTATACTGGGGAAAGGCTAGAGAGTGCCTGTAGTGACATGACCATTCCTGACATTCAGTAGGGAATGTCATTTGACTTGTTATTTTCTTTCATGTGTGACCAATTGGTAATATAAAGATTCATATGGCTTTCCCCCATGTTGAAGATAGAACTTTTGCTCAACTATGATATCAAAAGCAAGTATGAGACTTACCCAACTTGATTTTTTTTAATCCAAAATTAATACTTATTTTGGTAAACCAAGATGTCAAGTAGTTTGGGTCTACTGATGGCCTATAGCAACATCTAACCTCTACCTCTTTCTAAGGGTTTTGTTTTGTGATTCTTGTAACTCAAGATGAAACATTGATTTAATGCCTGTCCTTTAGTATTTTTTTTTCTATTGTTCAGTTATGGGATGGTGAGAAGGGAACCAGAGTGAGCAGAGTGGCCCTTTCCAGGTTTGTGACCCTTCTAAACAGTGTCAGCTTCCAAACTTGGATTGGTAAAGCCACAGCATATGTTCCACAGCTCTGGGCAGGGTAGGTAGACACACCCTTCATCCCCCCCCCACCCCCAGGAAGGTTGTGGAACAGACTGATTTGTAAGTCTTCTATTAAACAAGTTAAATAATTTTATAGTAGTAACTGTCTCATTTCTTTTGTCCTTTTGAACACTGCTATTGCTAAAGGAATCATTGCTAGTAAAAGTCTTGGCCTTGCTTGGTAGGTATTTAAACTGTGTAATCGTCTGGTACACTGTGCACTAATTACAGGAACAGAAGTGTTCTCAGTTGTACTTGGGTATGATTATGTTCTTGTGCTTTCCTGCAGGAAGCTTATTTTCGGTACATGGCAGAAAACCCTACTGCTGGTGTGGTTCAAGAGGAGGAGGAAGATAATTTGGAATATGATAGTGATGGGAATCCAATTGCACCTTCCAAAAAAATCATTGATCCTCTTCCTCCCATTGATCATTCAGAGGTATGTTGTTTCTTGCTGAATTTGGGTCTTGATTCTTGTTTTAAGTTTTTTCTTTAGTACATAGTTTGTTTGTTTGTTTGTTTGTTTTTTTACTTTAGTATAGGTTTTCCCTATATCTGAGAAGTCTCGGTTTATATATCTTGTGTCATAAGAATATTTGTTCCTTGGGATCTTGTCATCTCTGCTAGGTAGATGAGTCAGAAATTTCATGGAGAGTTTCACAAGGAACCCTTAGCTTACATTGCTGTTCAAGATACAGCTGTATCACTTGCTCAATTTTGGTTTTAAGCTAAGAATTTTTTTCAAGCAACTGTACTGTTTTCCACAGTATCACTTACCATCTTTTTTTAAAGTGGGTCTTAGGGCCTATGTTTGTTTTTCAGATGCTATCAGTCTTAACTCTTTCTCCCAGATCTGGGGCAAATGAGCAATTTTTCCTTCATAGTGGAACCAGGAACTATAGGTTCCTTAAACCCCAAAAAGGGAATGAGAATATCTCTATATCCACTAGGGAAAATAATCAGTGTTTCATCCAAGTTAAATATGAGACTACACACATCCTACTGATTCTAGATCTAGAGTAATGATTTTTAAAAAAAAAAATTTTAAGATTTTTTTATTTATGCATACAAGAACTGGGGTATAGGCCAGAGGTGCAGGAGGTGAGAGGATTCATCAGAGACAGAGTGGAGAGCGAAACAGGCATGTTCAACATGGCATGTTCATCTACTGCTGAGGGGAGCAGTAGACGAGATATGAGAGGTCTGCTGCACCATGTAGGTCACCTTCCTGGCAAGGGATTGAACGCCTGTGTCTCCTGTTGCAGTGGCTGGAAATGCTTGATAGTGCTGTGTCTTGAACCCCTGTGCCACCAGGGAGGCCCCTAGAGCAGTAATTTTTAAAGTGTGGTTCAAGTGTTTATGGGAGGATTTTTTCAGGCTGTCTACAAAGTCAAAAGATGCTTTCATAAATATGTTATTTTCCTTTTTAACCGCATAAGCATTTGTATCACTGGCTAAAGGCTATGATGGGTGAAACTACTGATGCCTTAGCTGAATCAAGACACTGATATAGACTGTTCTAATAGACATTGTTCTTCCCTGCCAGAACATTACTTTAAAAAACAAAATCCTGGGCCTCCCCTGGTGGTGCAGGCGGTTGAGCACAGCTCTGTGAAGCTGTCTGCAGCCTCTGCAGCGCCGGTTTGATCCCGGCCGGCCAGTGAGGGTCCCACATGGCACGGCAGACCTCTCCTGTCTCGCCCGCTGCTCCCCTCAGCAGGGTATTTCAGTCAGTCTCCTGTTCTGTTCCCCGCTTTCTCTGCTGAGTCCTCTCACTCTCCCGCACATATGGCCTGTACGTCCGCCCCCGTTCTTGTATAAATAAATAAATCTTTAAAAAAAAATCCATTTTCACTTAATAAGAATATCCTTAATAAAACACTAAAAATTATTTATTAAATCTTTTTTTAAAAAAATATATATATTTTTAAATATTTATTTGTTTGTTTATTTACACAAGCACTGGGTACAGTCAGCAGCGCGGGAGGGTGAGAGAATTCACCAGAGCCAGAGTGGGGAGCAGAGCAGGCAGAAGGACCCAAGTACACTGCTGAGGGGAGCAGCAGCCGGCAGGAGAGGTCTGTGCGCAGGCGGCAGGAGAGGTCTGCGCGCCATGTGGGACCCTCCTCCTGTGGCCAGGGAGCACGCGGCCTCGCAACCC
This sequence comes from Talpa europaea, assembly GCF_964194135.1. Classification (NCBI taxonomy): domain Eukaryota; kingdom Metazoa; phylum Chordata; class Mammalia; order Eulipotyphla; family Talpidae; genus Talpa; species Talpa europaea. The sequence continues at coordinate 125,062,080 of NC_140074.1, forward strand.
AGCGCTCAACCGCTGCGCCACCGGGGAGGCCCTATTTATTAAATCTTGACTCTTAACATTGCATGTCATTTTATTCTGTGTGACAATATGGGAAGTAAGAATAAAGCATTCCTATTGTATACAAAAATATGATAGTTGTCTCAAAGAGATGCTTGAGGTGTTGCTAGCTGGGGGGGGGGGTGTTTAATGGAACACTATCTTCACTTGAAAAAAATGAATAAAGGGAAACTATTGAAAAAGTTTATTGCCTCCCTAATGGCCTAGGGGTTAAGTCTCAGCACTATCACTGCTGTGCCTGAGTTCATTCACCGTATGCTGCACATATGGTGCAGCAGACCTCTCCTGTCTGGCCCAGTGATCCCCTTAGCAGTGTATTTCAGTAAAACTGCCTGATCTGGTCTGCTCCCCACTCTGTCTCTGGTGAATCCTGTGACCCCCACCCCACCTCCAGCTTGTATCCCAGTTCTTCTACGCAAAAATAAATGAAATCTTTAAAGATAAATAGATAAATAAATGCTTAAAGCTAGATGAGCAGGTTATGCCAAAAACACATTAAAATGTTGTAGAGTAGAATATCTTCATTAAAATACCTGTTCCCTGAGGCCTTTAGCATTACAAAAATCCACTAGTCTCTGTCCCCCTGTTAAGGTTCTTCAAATTTGAGGTGCCCTTAAGAGTCTCTATGGAATAGGTCGGTGTTTCTATTGAAAATGTAATTAGCAAAAGGTACTGGTTGTACCTTTGGAAGACAACTATGCTCACCACTGTACCCCAGGCTGAACTTTTAGGGGGCTGAACTTTTAGGGGGGAAGTGTGTCATGAATAAGTGAATTCCTTTGTTCTCTTGAGCTGGCTTTGGCTTTACTTGTATAATATTTGTAAAAGGTTATGTTGCATTAAAATCAAACTTACAGGATTGACTCTTGAATTCTAGACTAACTTTGAATAATTGGACCTGCAGATTGATTACCCACCATTTGAAAAAAATTTTTACAATGAGCATGAAGAGATAACCAACCTCACCCCACAACAGTTAATAGATCTCCGGCATAAACTCAATCTTCGGGTAAGACAAACGTGAAGCCAAATATTCTTGTTAATGTTAATTATTCTAGAGTGTTATTATTGTTTATCCAAATTAAAATGACCTTTGAATTTCTTTTCTAATAATCCCTGAACCATTTTTGATGCATTAATAATTGTGTCCCTTGGGTACAGGTGTCTCAATTTCATTCAGTCTTCTGGCTCTTTTAGGGCAGGATTTTTTCTTTCATGTTACCTACATTAATGATACATGTGTTCTGTCAGCTTTGTGTGTTCTGTTGGAATAGTACGTTGTTGTAACCTTAAAATAATTTAGCAGCATTTCTGCAGTGAGTACACTCTGTTAAGAACTATATTAGGTAGGCCAAAGATGAAGGATAGGCGTCCACTTCTTCAGGAGAGGAAACAAGATTAATGTAAACAATATATAAAGACTTTTGAAGTTAAGATATCTGTCTCAAATTATATACAACACAGTTCTTTGAGTTGGAAGAATTAGCACCATTTAAAAATGTGTATGCTCTAATTTCAGAATAATAGTTTTAATTGTCCACCAAAAAGTTGGGTTCACATTGGCCATATTGTTTAGGGTACTGCTGAATGTTAGTTAAATGAAACACACATAACATGGTGGCATCTGCTGTTTGGACACCGATTTGGTCAACATCTGCCTGACCCATTACTATGTGATGTTTGAACTCCCGTTTTCTGAGAGAGGTTGTATACATGAACTTGTCCTTTTTGAAGAGGTCCTCCCACCCTATCACCCTTCCAAAAATACAGCTCCACTTTAAGTGAAATCCTCATGGGAAATAACCACATCAGCATTACCAGAGAAGCATTCAGAGGTCACCCCTGTTGGAGTTAGCATGGTTATAAGCCCCTTTCTTCATCTGGAATGGTGAGAGCAATGCTTGACAGTGGCTGGTCCATCAATAAATGAGACATTAATTCTTCAGGCATAACTGAAAATGGGAATGGTAGATCACATCTTTGTAGCTAGTAGGTATATCCATGTCTTTTGAAAACTCATTTGTACTCTTCATTTTATTTTGAATTTTATTTTCTCCTACCATCTGGGTAATAGATATACAAAATGACAATAAAAAAATTAAAAGTATTTTACTGTATGACAATTATCCGAGGAATATTCATTACATCGTTTTATTATGTGAGGTTTTATATCTGTTATTTTACCTTTTCAAGCAGTTTGTGCTTTGACTACAGACTTACATTTTCACTTCATGAATATAAATGCTAGATTCGGGTAACACTGATGAATTTCTGATGCTATTTATTTTGAAGTACAAGTCATTCCTGGGAGTTATCTTTAACTCTAGGTCTCTGGTGCTGCACCTCCTAGACCAGGAAGTAGTTTTGCTCATTTTGGATTTGATGAACAACTTATGCACCAGATTCGGAAATCTGAGTACACACAGCCCACTCCAATACAGTGCCAGGTAAGTAAACATGTAGACAGAAAAACAAAGTGGAATGATAGTCATTGAGTAAATATTGCAAACAAGTCAAAGCAGTAGGTCATTGTTTAGTACAGTGCTGTATTGGCATAGATAGCAGATGTCCAAATATTTCCTCTGTGATTAAGTCTGCAACTTTTGCTTTAATTTAGATAGACAGGTGGACATACATGTAGTTCAAGAATATTTTCAAAACCTTTAATAGAGCAAGAGTGAATTATTTACCACTTTAAGAAGTTGCTAAGGGGTTGGGAAATTGTTTATTAGGCCTAAACTTAAAAATGATCCAAGTGTTTACAAATCTAGCCTTATCAGTGTCTACGATTCTTTTGTCCATGACCTGAATTTTTTCATTTATAAGTGAAAGGAATAGTTTCTGTTTCTCTTTCACTTACATAATTTATTCATTGCTACGCAGAAAAAGAACTTTCGGTATATATCCCCTTTCTCAAAGTACAAAATGTTTCAAGTTTCAGCAGCCCACTTACATTATATGTCACAAATTTTCACTTCTATACTTTAAGCAAAATGGAGTCATTTGTATGTTGTAAAATATGGCTGATCCATATGAAGAGAATAAATTGTTATAAGTGAAGGTTAGAGGAATGCTAGATATTTCTTATCCCATAACCAGTGTCCATAGCCCATGATATTTTTTTCCATTGGAAATGAGTATCATTAATAGTTTATTTATGCTTTCCCAGAATTTCCTTAAATATATCTTAAAATTGACAATTTAGAGTGAATATACTTATTTTTTTCCCTCAGGGTGTACCTGTGGCATTAAGTGGTAGAGATATGATTGGCATTGCCAAAACAGGCAGTGGAAAAACTGCAGCCTTTATCTGGCCTATGTTGATTCATATAATGGACCAGAAGGAATTGGAACCAGGTGATGGACCAATTGCAGTGATTGTGTGTCCTACTAGGGAGCTGTGCCAGCAGGTATGTGCCCTGTGTGGAATGCCTCCTTTCCTGTGTGAGCTAGCAAGGGTTTAGCCATCCAAGTAGGTAGAATTACCAGAATTTTTTTTTTTTTAAGTTGTAGTGAAATACACATGAAACTTGTCATTTTAACCACTTTTAGTGTATATTTCAGTGTCATTAAGTACATTCACACTGTTGTGCTACCACAGAACTTGGAAAATAAAACGTGTTATATATTTTTTATATTGCCAATTGCACACTTTCCCCTAATAACTACTGTTTTGAGAGGGGAAAAAAATGTGATGTGGAAATAGTAAGCTTCCAGTATTTTCTTCCTTGGTTAATTAATTTTGCTTGTTAAAAAGGTAGTGAAATGATCAGAGAAGCAAAGTGAAAAAAATTAATAATGAAGACAAGATTGAGATAGCCTGTTAAAATGTGTGATGGTAGTCTATGTTTCATTCACTTTATGAATAAAATTGTGATTTTGAAGCATTTTCTAGCTTTTGATTTTCCATGTCACCACAGTCTGTTTTTTCAGAACTCTTTTGGGTGGTAATAGAGCAATTTGTTAGTGTCACAGTTTGCTAATATGTCATTAACAACTTTGTAGATCCATGCAGAATGTAAGCGATTTGGGAAAGCATATAATCTTCGATCAGTGGCCGTGTATGGAGGAGGGAGCATGTGGGAGCAGGCCAAGGCCCTTCAGGAAGGGGCAGAGATTGTTGTGTGCACCCCGGTAAGTATACTTTGGGTTTAAATGGCTTCTCAGCCTCTCTTGGTATGGAAAAAGTGGTGAGTTGTTAGAAGGAATTCCCCCTAGAATGTGATAAAGCAAAATTGAGAAGAGTCTGATGAATGATTGATAGCCTGTGGTGGTGTTTTAATTTTGATTAGTTGACTAAAATAATGCTCCATTTAGATTCTCTGACATATATAATAATAGCTACAAATTCCCTTCTATTAAAACAGTTTTTCTAATGCTCTTCTAACAAATGGATCCATGGTTATTGAGAGCATCTAAAATCAGAAAGATATTCAGAGTATGGTCAGAACTGCCTTAGAAAGAGTGTTGTCTAAACAGTGAAACCTATCAATAAGACTTTCAATTAGGTCATTACAGAATACCTTTCAAAAAGAGTTCTCACATTTTTGTTCAACTTAAATCACAATATAAAAGAAAACTCTAATTGAGTTTTTGAATTTCTATTCTCTTGGGGCTAACAGACCCAGTATCTGTTGTAGTCTAAGACTGGAGTATTAACACTTTTGCCAGGAGCACAGCTCTAGAAGTTCTTAGAAATGTCATGTATTTACTATTCATTTTCTGGATCTCAGGGTCGACTGATTGATCATGTGAAGAAGAAAGCTACCAATCTTCAACGAGTCTCTTATCTTGTGTTTGATGAAGCAGATCGAATGTTTGACATGGGATTTGGTATGCCTTGTATGCCAGTTTCCTCTGTCTCTGTCCTCATGATGATAATTTTTTCTATGTCTTTCTGGACTTAGAAACTTTTTCTGCATGAGAGAAGCTAAAAGTAATTCTCAATAAGGTTAGACTGTAGTGACTTAGCTAAAATATTGACTACTTTAGTTCTCTCTGGAAAAGGATTGGTTTGAGGATATTTCAAAGTGTTGTAGTGTATTTATACATTATTTTTATTCATACACCTTTGCAGAGGTTAAGGTTATGTTCTTAGGTAGGTGAATGTCTTATCCAAGGCCTTTGCTTTCCTCTCCTTATATAGCTCTGTGAAAATCCTGTTGAATAGTCTTTATTGATTGTAATGCCACCCGGCCCAATCCAGCTGGGTGGAAGGAAAGTGTTCCTGAATTTCATACTGAACGATACAAATCTAAAAGTTGCAGATTTTCCTTAATTCTTATAACCTTTCATATAAAGACATTTACTAAAATTATTTTTTCCAGGTATCCAAATAGTAATGTAGAATTAGATTACTAATTCTACTTCTCTACTTCTTCCAGAGTACCAGGTGCGATCCATAGCAAGTCATGTCCGTCCTGACAGACAGAGTATGTATGAAGCAATTTACTAAGTCACATTTGTACTGAGAATAAATACCTGTTTATAAGCACTCACAGTTATGGCACCAAAATTATCATGTTCTCTACTGGTGAAACTATAAAGGGGGGGATAATGATAGTTTATTTGAGCTGGACGGGACACTAGAGATCAACAGGTATAATTTGCTCATTTTTATAGATAATAAAACCAAGACTAAGAATTAAATGACTTGTCCCAACTTACGCACTTTCATCAGTGGGTAGAGGTAATGCTCAGTGCAGATATGCTGCTGTAAAGTCAAGAGATTTGTTGTGAGCCATGATGACAGCCCATGTCTGAAAATGTATGGAAATAGAACACTTGCAAATCTTTTTCCTTAATGAATCAGTGTTTAACTAAATTTAAAGTTCAGGTCAGTTTATTAAAAAAAAAAAAGGTAATTCTGAATGTCATTAGGAAGCTTAGTAGGTATTCAGAAATGAAGTCATATTGTTTAACAGAATTTATTTTACCTTTTAGCTCTATTATTCAGTGCAACTTTTCGGAAAAAGATTGAAAAATTGGCCCGAGACATCCTGATCGATCCTATTCGAGTGGTGCAGGGAGATATTGGAGAGGTAACCCTTAGCAGGGCTGGATGGGACCCCAGCAGGTTACTTCTCATGTTAGAGACAGAATTAACTTCTCACTATTGAGTTGCATGTGTGTATGTGGGGGTATGTACAGATGAGGCAACATGTTTCATATTTGCTTTAAAAAACATAAGGGGAGGGCCTCCCCGGTGGCGCAGCGGTTGAGCGCTGGGTTGCGAGGCTGCCCGCGGCCTCTGCGGCACCGGTTCGATCCCCGGCTGCTCCCCGGCCACCGGAGGAGGGTCCCACATGGCGCGCGGACCTCTCCTGCCGCCCGCTGCTCCCCTCAGCAGTGTGCTTCGGTCCTTCTGCCTGCTCTGCTTCCCGATCTGGCTCTGGTGAATTCTCTCACCCTCCCGCGCTTCTGACTGTACCCAGTGCATGTATGGACAAAACAAACAAACAAATAAAGAAAGAAAGAAATAAAACATGCCTCTATTAAAAAAAAAACAAAAAACATAAGGGGTAGGATAGATAAAACAAGATTGGCAAAATAGTCATGATTGTGCAAGGAGGTGGTGAGTACATGGCTATTTTGAATGATTAAAGTTTTTGCATGGTAGAAAGGGTTTTAGAAACCTTTAGGGTGAGGGAGAAAAAAAGCAAACTGCCTAGAAGACTATAGGTCATTTAGAATAAAACTGACATTTTCAAGATTGTGGAAGGAAACCTGCACAGTATGGAGTGGGATGACTTGAAAGGTCTGGTGAAAAGAATTGAGGCCACCCCCTGCTGCCACCACTCCTTACTTGTACATACTACACCCTGTGGAAATTCTCTGAATCTCAGTTTGGAATTCAATTAAAGGTTCCTGGAGAATTCATCAAGTTGCTTGCCATGTTTATTATTAAAAAGCTGTGTAGTTAACATTTTGATGTTGTTCATTTTTGATTTTGTGTACCTTCCATGTCCATGTTTGAATTGTACTAGGAACAGTGAGAGAGGGGACTGGAAAGGGGGCTTACTTCATTCGGAATAATCTGAATAGCCATAAACAAAATAATGTAAATATCTGGTATTATAAATTGGTTAGGTATTCATGCACACTAGGAGAGATGAGGGCACAAGGATTTGAGAAGAGACATTAAGTTTTGAACTGCTTTAATTTGAGGGAGGCAGCCCTAAGGAGAAGAAATGTCAAAGGTTCTATAGGCAGGAAGAAAATGTGATGCCTGGTTCTTGTTCAGGTGCCTTGTGGTACCAGTGTTAAAAGTATGTTTCATTTTTTTCTTTACAGGCAAATGAAGATGTGACTCAAATTGTGGAGATTCTCCATTCTGGGCCTAGTAAATGGAACTGGCTTACCCGGCGTCTGGTGGAGTTTACCTCTTCAGGGAGTGTCCTCCTGTTTGTTACTAAAAAAGCCAATGCTGAAGAGCTAGCCAATAACCTTAAGCAAGAGGGTCATAACCTTGGGCTGCTCCATGGAGACATGGATCAGAGTGAAAGAAACAAGGTCATTTCAGATTTTAAGAAAAAGGACATCCCAGTTCTGGTAGCTACAGATGTTGCAGGTAGAGTATGAATCTCCCCAGTAATCTCTGGTTCCTATGCTATAAGGGAACTTGGTGTTGCTATATGAGATGTATAATGTCTGAGCAGGCCAACTGAAAGGCCCCTTACTGGCCAGCTTGCGGAAACCTGGAGCTCTGGGAACCACTTGTCACGTAATGTTTCTCTCTGGACAAAAGAATCACTGCAGTTGGAAATAACTTTGGGAAAAATGACTGAGACAGTTACATTTTTTTTTTTTTAATTTTTTTTTAAAGATTTATTTATTTGTACAAGCACTGGGTACAGTCAGAAGCACAGGAGGGTGAGCAGAAAAGGCAGACTGACAAAATACACTGCTGAGGGGAGCAGCGGGTGAGACAGGAGAGGTCTGCACGCCATATGGGACCCTCGCCGGCAGTCGGGGATCGAACCGGCGCTGCACAGGCTGCGGGCAGCTTCGCAGCCCAGTGCTCAACCGCTGCGCCACTGGGGAGGCCCGAGACAGTTATATCTTAGGCTGTACCCTTATGTCTAACTGTAGGAGATAGATTACATTGATAACATTGTTGACTGTACCTCTTTCAAGATCAGAAGATTGCTTAAAGCGTGATTTTTAACTTTGCTGAGTTTTAATAGCTACTCTTAAAAACTGATGTTTTCTCACAGAAGGGGAAGTCTCATGTTCAAGGCAAATTTGATTCTGGTTTTAATTTTTCTATGTATTCATAATGCAAGAGAGGGACAATGGCAAGTTAGAGGTGGCAGAGGGTCTATGTCTTTTGCACTAGGCAGCACAGAATCATAGAATTGACAATAGTGGTAGTTGTTCTATAATGGTGACTTACCTGTATCTCAGTTCATTAAACTTCAGCTCATATTGCCTGGATAACAGAAATGTGTGTTCCTGGATGGTTAGCATTTTGGGTTACTTCATCTTTTGACTTCTGATGAAGAGATAAAAAAAATTTGTTTTTTTGTTTTAGCTCGTGGCCTGGACATTCCTTCCATTAAAACTGTCATTAACTATGATGTGGCACGAGACATTGATACCCATACTCATAGGATTGGCCGCACGGGACGAGCAGGCGAGAAGGGTGTGGCCTATACCTTGCTGACTCCCAAGGACAGCAATTTTGCTGGTGACCTTGTCCGGAACTTGGAAGGAGCCAATCAGCATGTTTCCAAGGAACTCCTCGATCTGGCAATGCAGGTGAGGAGTTGGCCACCCTTCATACTTTTCCAGGTTGTAAAACTAAGTGGAAAAAAATTGAACACACCTAAGACAGATAACATGAAAAATTGACTAGAAAAGTGGGAAGTAAAGTACTTATAAGGTACATATCGATTGGTATTGTAGGACATTAAAATTAACCTGGTTTGTCTTATTCTCTCCTTCAGCAGCATCTGTGTTAAAAACAATGAACTTAGCTATTTCTCATAGACTTAAGAGCTCAGACTTCTGAGCAATGTGATAACCTCCAGTGGGTACTCCAGTTCAGCACTAAGTAGGCATTCTACTGAATTAAAGCTTGAGTCATCTTAATACCTGCAGTCCCCAGATTATAGGGGTTTTCAGGATATACACATCCTGAAAGTAGAGACTTAATGTGGCCTTCAGATTCATAGGCCAGTCCATAGAATTGTTTGTGCAGCCCTAAATGCACTTGTGCTGCCCATACTTCACGTGCTAGGTAAAGAACCTGCAGTGCAGGAGAAAGGAAAATCTTCCCCTTCCCTTCCAGGGCAGAGAGCCATCCTGAATATTTGAAGAAGATATGTTACGTCACTGGCATTTTCTTAAATCTCATTCTGTGCCTTAGGCTCCCTGTGCTCCCCAGTTGTGATCAGCTTCCTAATCAGTACCTTTCCCAAGTTGCCCTGCCTCTCCAGTACTTTACTGTGACTATAATGTAATTGACAGATAAAGCTTTAATCACCCTAGAGTTGGTTGCATTCTAAAGAGAATGTGAATAAATCTGATTAGTAGTATTCTGGCAGTGGAAACGTTTAGGTTCTATGGGTATGTAAAATGTTCAGTTGTGTGGCTATCAGTCCTGGGGGCCTGCCCTTAGAATCAATTCTGATATACCTACTTCACAGAGCTTTTTTCTTTTACCTTTGAATCCAGCAGTTCTTTAAAAGCTTCTAGTTTTTACGTCCAATGATACTACAGATCGTGAAATTGAAAATAAGTTCATTTTTCTCAAGGAAGTTAGAAGTAGCCAGTTGTAACTGTTCTGCCTTTGCAGCGCATCTAATCACTTCCCTTCCTGGAGGCCCTGAAGGAAAGACTAGTAGATAAAGAATCTGAAGTTGAACTGTGGTTCCTGTGACTAATACCACAGATATATTGGCTAAAGATGAAGCAAAAAATTCGTTTCCCACTTTAATCAGGGTTTTTGTGTTTTTTTTTTTTAGCTTTCCCTTTAATCTTGTTCTCTTCTTCTGACCACCCCTTCTTTCCCTGGCTTAATTTTTAATTATGTTCATTGCAGAATGCCTGGTTTCGGAAATCCCGCTTTAAAGGAGGGAAAGGCAAAAAGCTGAACATCGGTGGAGGAGGCCTGGGCTACAGGGAGCGTCCTGGCCTAGGCTCTGAGAACACGGTGAGTCCAGTAGTAGTCTCAGGGCTGGCTGGTCCTGAGTCCTGGATGAAGTGCTAGGACTATTGCCATTTACCTAAGAAAGCCTCATTAAACCCTATCTAGAAGGGATCTTGTTCAGTGTGATTTGAGTCAATATGATGCTAGTTCCTCAATGTTATGACTATCTTCAAGAAACACTTGTGTGTACTTGGCTGACTAGACAGGCATGTTAAGGAAAACAGTCTAGGTTACCTGTGGTTCTCAAAATGTGTTCCCTCAGTCAGGAGCAAATGCAAACTTATGCCTGCTTTGTTCTACCCCTGCCCAGACCTGGTGAATCAGGAACTTGGAGGTGGGGCCCCCCAGTCTCTTCACAAACCTTCTAACACTAACCTTGAATCTGCTGCTAAGTAGACATTGCCTGTAAATTCTAGCTGTTTCTTACTGCGATGCTCAGGGATGATTCCCGCATTCTCTGGGAAATTGCATCAGAGATGAGAGCTAGCTTTTCTCACAAACTTCCCCTCACTGGCTTCTTCAACTGTCAGTTTCCTAAGCTACCAGTCTACATTTCTAGAGCAATATAATTATCTTGATGTCTTTGGTAAATAAAAAGATTTGATCTCACATTATAATAATGGTGATGATGCTGTGGATGATGGCAGATGACAGCGATGGCTAATACCGGGTATTTGATATATCCCAGGATCATTCCACACAGTCAGGTGTAATGGCTTGATTTTTACAGCCACGCAATGAGAGTAATACAGATAATGAATCTGGGTACCCAGGTACCCTCTGAATATCAGACTCTGATATTCAGAGCCTGAGCAGTCATGCATGTGCATCTGCCTCTTAACCCTTTCATTTTTTTTTTTTTTTTTTAAGATTTATCTATTTATGCATACAAGAACTGGGGTACAGGCCAGAAGTGCGGGCGGTGAGAGGATCCACCAAAGACAGAGTGGGGAATGGAACAGGCAGACTGACCAAAACACACTGCGGGCGAGTCAGGAGAGGCCTGCTGTGCCATGTGGGTAGCTCCCTGACCGGGGATCGAACTCGTGCTGTGGTGGCTGCGGCTAGCTTCATAGGTTGCATCTCAACCCCTTGCGCCACCAGGGAGTGTCCAGCCCTTTCATTTTTAACGTAATTTCTATGTAATTGAATAGGTATGTGTGTGAAAAGCTTTGGGTATGATCTAGCACATTTCTGATTGCTCCGTCTGTTTCCAGAAACAATTACTGGGATAGCATTTAAAATTCTCCATTACTGTGTCCATTTTTTACAAAACATAGTAGGTTTCTAAAAATAGACAGTCCCAATCCAGCTCATTTCAGAATCTTCAGTGTGTAGAGCCTGGTCTGTGGCAGAGGGCTTTCCTCTCTATTCTTCCTTCCTCATGGGTGTGTTTATTTTTTAGGACCGAGGAAATAACAACAATGTAATGAGCAATTACGAGGCCTACAAACCCTCCACAGGAGCAATGGGAGATCGACTGACAGCAATGAAAGCAGCTTTCCAGGTCAGAAATAAGCATTTAACTGAAAGAACTTTCCCCAGTGATTCTTGGGTAGCAACAAGAGGACCTTAGCTTTCCTGAGATGGTGGCTGGGCTTACAGATTTACTGCTGGATTTAGGGCCTTCCCACTGCTTGGATTTTGAATATAAACTTAACAGATGGCTATCCCCAGCGCTGTGGGTATGGCAGTCATCTTCAGGCAGAACCTGGGTCTGTTGGATAGCCATGGGGTTGGTGTTTCCTCCTGAGATCAATATCCTGGAATGTTCCCACCTCCACAGCTTTCGTAATCTGGTGGAGAGCAGTTGCCTGTTTTTGTTTTTTTTTTTTAAAGATTCATTTATTTTATTTTATTTATACATGCACTGGGTACAGTCAGAAGCGCAGGAGGGTGAGAGAATTCACCAGAGCCAGAGCAGGGAGCAGAGCAGGCAGAAGGACCGAAGTACACTGCTGAGGGGAGCAGCGGGCGGCAGGAGAGGTCTGCGCGCCATGTGGGACCCTCCTCCGGTGGCCGGGGAGCAGCCGGGGGTCGAACCGGCGCTGCAGAGGCTGTGGGCAGCTTCGCAACCCAGCGCTCAACCGCTGCGCCACCGGGGAAGCCCTAGCAGTTGCCTGTTTTTATGACTAAGAAGGGTTTGATTCTCTTGTGAACCCTAAATCTGTCTTTTACACCTGCCCCTGCAGGTGGCTCATGGCATCCCTTTAATTAGCTGGGTGTTAATGTACTTATTTTGTGTCTCCAGTTTAATGTATCAGTTTGGTCCCAGGATTGTTTTTCATTAGTAGAGAAACACACAAACCACAGGATTGTGGGACCATGGGAATGGTCCCATCAAAGTGCCAAGATATATTCGTTTCTTCAACTTACTACCTTACCTATTCCTGTTGTCTCCTTCTCTTTTAGTCACAATACAAGAGTCACTTTGTTGCTGCCAGCTTAAGCAATCAGAAGGCTGGAAGCTCTGCTGCTGGGGCAAGTGGATGGACTAGTGCAGGGAGCTTGAATTCTGTTCCAACTAATTCTGCCCAGCAGGGCCATAACAGTCCTGACAGCCCCGTTGCTAGCGCAGCCAAGGGCGTTCCCAGCTTTGGCAACCCTGGGACCCTCAGCAGTGCCCCAGTAACCTACCCTTCTCCTGGAGCCCAGGGAGTCAACAACGCAGCTTCAGGGAATAACAGCCGAGAAGGGATTGGGGGTGGCAATGGGAAGCGAGAGAGATATACTGAGAACCGGGGTGGCAGCCGTCATGGTCATGGAGAGAGTGGCAGTCGGCATGGTGATAGCCCACGGCATGCAGATGGCGGTCGCCATGGAGAAGGATACCGCTACCCAGAAAGCAGCAGCCGTCACGCTGACGGCCATCGGCATGGAGAGAACAGGCACGGAGGAGGAGGTGGAGGCCGGCATGGGGAAAGCCGAGGTGCAACTGATGGTCGAAATGGTGAGAGCAGGAAAGAAGGTTGTAATCGTGAGAGCAAGATGGACCCCAAAGTGGACAGCAGCAAGATGGACAAGGTGGACAAGGTGGACATCAAGACAGATAAGACAGCTGATGGTTTTGCTGTCCCTGAGCCACCCAAACGTAAGAAAAGCCGATGGGACAGTTAGAGGGTATGTGACGCGTGAAACCGATTGTCTTTAATTTTATTTTTAGAAAGATTTTTGGTAACTAGGTGTCTCAGGGCTGGGTTGGGGCCTAAGATGTGTGGACCCCCTGCCCTTAGTGGATAGCTGGAGCTTGCAGACATTACTCCTTCATCTGGATCACTTTTCAGATGTTTGCTTGGGAAACTGCTTGGTCCTTGAAAGCAATGAAAACTGGGAGTTTGGGCTCTGGGTGAGTTGTTATGAGGGTCAAGGTCCGAGGACACCTTGGAAGAAAGGGCCTTAATAAGGGGCACAAAACTCACTCTAGGTTTATACTATATGTAGCATATATTTTTTACTAAAATGTCACCTTGTAAACATCTACAGATGAAATTCTTTTTCTTAGCTGTGTGGCCAGGCAGTCCTTTTTTTACCAGTTGGCTTCTGCAAACCCAATCCATAAAGGTGTCAGGGATGTGGGAAGCACTTCGGTGCTTCCAGACATTTGCTGGGGAGTTGCTGTGTTGAAGTGGGCGCCAAGGCTCAGATTCCCCATCAGGTGTGTATCCAGCCCGAAGACAGGCAGGAGGGGGTGACCCGCCAGACCCAGACTGTGCTTGAAAGGGAAAAAAGGTGATCCTGGAAACCGTTCAGGATTTCCTTAGGTCCGAAGTGTCACTGATGTTAAAAACAAAAACCCAATGACAGCTTTTTAAGTGTCTTCTCCAATTTCATTGTATTTTTTTTTTAACTTGCCACAACGGTAGAAAAATCTTTTGCTGAAATGATTGATTTTTGTTCTCGTTTATAAAAGGACAAGAAATATACATACTTTGAATTTTGTGACTTTGTGAAGGTTTCTTTAAAATGTGCATTCCTTTCTGCTTGCTCTAGTAAATGTTTACTACTGGGACCTGTGGATTGTGTCATTTCTACTTCATTGTGCATCGATACGTATTAAATGTATGCCTTAGAACAGTGTGACCCTGCTGTGACTCAAGTATTTCTTGAGTACCGCTTTGTGGGAACTAAATCATCAGAAAAAGGTATCATCCCAGTTTTATTCAGCTAATAATAGAAAAGAATGGGGGGGAAACTTGAGAGCCCCACCTGCCCAAAACCAGACCATAATGAATGCTACCCCAGAACTGAACTGGCCCGTTAGGAGTTTGAAAGGGCATTTTCTCATCCAGTGCTGCGTCACATCCTTCCCAGAATGACTGGTGTCTGCTACAGCACAGACATCCAGCAGTGTGTTGACAGGAAGAGGGTGTCCTCACCACACTCAGGGCCACTGAGAGTCCTGGGTGGCTCCCCTCACTGTCCTTTCTGTCTGCAAGCAAGGGGGCTGCCGGAGCAAGCGCTGAATGGAGTCGCTCCTCCAAGGCTGTCTTCCCAACAGGCCTGAGTGTCCTGAGTGTTGCTGCTCACTTACGCTTATGTTTTTTCTTCTGCTCCTTCCGCTGCTGTGCTCTTTGGTCCTTCTTCATCCTGGAGTCCACCACCTTAAAATGACCTCTGACCCCAGCTGGCCGCCGCACTTTGCGACCCACACCTCTTTTGGCTACAACATAGGTGACTTGGCGTTTTTCTTTACCAAGCCCAGCCTTCTTGTAGAGACTGTAAATGGAAGAGAGAGATTAGAGCCTTTCTGCCACCCTTTCTAGCCCGTCTACCTTGGCAGGTGTCCTCCCTCACCTCCGAAGCTGTGCCACTTTCTCTCGTTCCGAGATGTCCACAGTGTTCACCACAGCTTCTGCCTTCTTCTTGGTCTGCTCCAGCTTCTTCAGCATCTGTTCGGTAACCTCCGTCAGGCTGACCACTTCCCCACCCCGCTCCCACCCACCCCTACGCAGACAGCCCCACTGTTTACCCTCCGTTTCTTTCTGGCTTTTGCCTCAGCCACTTTCTTGATGGGACGTGCGTTGATTTCTCGCCAGCGTTTGCGATAATGCTCCACTTCCTTCTTGTCGACAGGCAACTGCCTTACCCTGTGCTGCTTTTCCTCCTGCACAAACCACTCGGGAAGCTCCCCCTCGTCCTCATTGAATGTGTACCTAGCCAGAGAGTGTGTCAGTCTCTCTGGCCATGTAGTCAGCCACTCCAGGCTCTCTACAGAAATCAGCCACTTCTCCCACCCTGGGCCACTGCTCATGATTTCCTGGTACCCACCTGCTGAAGGAGTCGTCTATGAGGTCTCTCTTTGCCTTTTTGGAAGAGGCAATAATAGCACCTAGAGCAAGACCTTCAGGGTCCAGTATTCGGTGTTTCACTAGTGTGGAGAAAAATCAAAGCTCAGTTGTCAACACAGAGACTTCTGTTGTCTCCTCTCATTCCACTAGGTGCCCCGCTCTCACCTGGATCCTCGATAGGCACTATCTCAAACCCACTGTCGTCATCTGACGTAGGTCCCCGGCTTCGCTTCTTACTGCGCTGTGTTTCCCAGCTGTGGAAGGGAAGGGCTATGTGAGTGTCATTCATCCAACCCCTGTGCTGCTCAGGCCCCTCCTACTGTTCCCCAACCCTGATTCCTATTAAACTCTTCGGGAAGTTCCAAAAATCTGCCACGGAGGCTATATTGCACGTGCCCTTGATCAAAATCATCAGTATTTTTAAAGCTTCCTATCTAGTCAAAGTTGAAAACCCCCAATTTAAAGAATGGTAAGAGCCACTGACTGCTTCCTCTTCATCCCTGCTCCCATCAGCTGCAGCCACTTACCTTTTTTCATCCTCACTGCTGCTGCTGTCACTGTCGGAACTGTCATCTCTCTCTTCCCCTCCAAGGCCAGTGGTAGCCCCTGTCCCTGATGGAGCCTCTGCCCCCTTAGGGGCCTCATCCTGGCACAAGCGAGGTTTAACCTTCAAACTGGAAGGCTGCGGCGTTGGTGGCAGCGGCGGCTGCCCCTTCCGACGGCTCTCGTACAGCAACTGGGCCTGGCTGATCTCCAGGGCCTCGTCTGCATCATCCTCAATCCCGCTGAAGCCATCCTGCAAAAGGGGGAACCTTCAGCCACCTTTCTCCTAGGGAGTGCCACTTCCCTGTCTGCCTGGGGCCCCAGTGTGTTACCTTTGAGAACCACAGGCTGGCTTGTTCTTCCTGCAGTACTGCCTTTTCCTCCAATGGTACCAGCAGTGGATTCTCTTCCTCCTCTGTTTTATCGTCCTCTACTTCAGCAAATTGTACACTGCGGACCCCAGTTAAGTGGGGAGGGTCAGTGTCCTGGAAGACTTGCTCCCCCGCCAACTCTGCTTCAGGACTCAAGCTGAGGGTGTCAGCATCCCCCCCTGCACACAGTACTCTCCCATTACCGCTTTTGGCTCTTTAGGCTCTGAGGTCTTCCAACTCCTGCGAGGTCCTCTGAATCCAGGTCACTGTCCAGAGATGCATCATCGTCATCCTCAGCATCTGACACATAGATGTCGTCTCTCGGCGGATCAGACAGAAGTGTGTCTGCAGCGCTCATGTCCCCTTGAGTCACCTCCTCTAGCAGCTGAAGTTTGACAGAGAAACAGAGATGCAAGAGTACTTCAAAGGAATGTATTGATTTTTTGTGTCCATTATCTTAGTTTGTCCTCAGCAACACTAAGAAACGCACTCTAACAAATAAATTACCTCCGTTTACAAATGGAAAATGATTGGGCTAATTGTTTATAAATACCCCTCGTCGGCAGGTCGGTGATCCATCCCACTCAGTTGTCTTGTCGTCAGTTGCAGCAGGAATAGGTTTATGGAAAAGTATCCCACGGTCTAGACAGTGTCAAATCCTAAAACGTTCTAGCGCATAGTTTTTCTCTGAAAACTGCTCTCAGAAGCTACCTCATCACCTTCTGAGAAGGCTACAATCTGTGTTTTGTTTCCACTATGCGTGTTCCCAGACAATATCTATCTAACAGGAAGAAATGTTTTGCTTAGATTTGGCCGGCCCCCAGATCTGTTTTCTCTGGGCAGAGAGCTATTTCTTGAGTGCCCGTTATGTACCAAGGATAACACCTATCTGTTTCCATCCTTACAGAATGCTAGGAGGTAGGTTCTGCGCTGTTCTGCAGATGAGGACCCGAGGCCCACCAAGGTCAGCGGGAGTCTGCGGAGGGCCACTGTGCGCTCCTGCCTTCCTGGGCAGCAACGATGACCTTGCCGTCCCATTCCCACACAAAAGCTCATGTTGCCTGTGACACTGCTTTGTTCGGGAAAAGAACGTTCTCCACTTTCAGCAGTGACCACCACACGGCAGCCTAGTGCAGGAAGGTGCTGCCTGCTCAGTCTCTGGGAACTGAAGGGGAAACCATCACACATGCTGGGAACCCCAGTAGAAGCCTGCAGCTACTTAACCTCAGCTTCCTGCAGTGTCTCTTGGTTCTACATTTTAATTACAAAACAATAAGTTGACACCATAGTCTTAAATCTTCCTAATTTCATCATTTTACATGTATGTTCCTTCTGGTCTTGAGACAGGAGGCTCCTGTTTTCCCAATCCCCCCTTGCCGAGTCATCTCACGGGTGGAGACAGCAACCTAAGCAGACCCTCTATCCTCAATCTGCCCCAACCCCACCTCACCTGGTGACCCCGGATGGTGCGCAGGGAGAACATGCCAGTCTCTCCTTCGTCTGCAATGGAAACCCCAGGCAGATCCATCTTCAGCTCCACGCGCTCCCGCTGCTTTCTCTGCTCACGCAGAAGCTTCTTTTTCTTCCTAAGGGGGTAGGTGGAGAAATAAAACCCTGAGGTTTCTCTCTGTCTTCCTTCTCTTCCCCACCCCACCTTCACACACTGGTAGGGTTCCCCATGCTCCTTCCCAGCTTCCCTCACCTCTTTAATTCCGCCACCTCCTGGGCCTTCATCTCTGCCAGAGTTCGATTCAGTTGTTCCTCCTCCTCCTCTTCCTTAGAGGACTGCCTCATGGTCCCGGTTGTTGACTCCTCATCACCCTCCTCCTCTCCTGAGCTAAGGCTAGCGGAAAAGTCCAAGGAGATCCCAGATTATTCTTCCAGACACTTACCCCAACATCCAGTCAACATTTCCCCCTGGTTTGGTCCCGTCCTCACCTGATATCCAGCGCCTTTGCCTGCTCTTTCAGTTTCTTGGCCACATAGCGCCGAAGCTTTGTTCTCCAGTTCAGTAGGGACCTGTCCCAGAAATACCATCACTGGCATTACCATCTCTCCCCTATTTCAGGTCCACACCCCAAATCTCAGGCTTGGGTTACATAAATCCCAGGGCTCAAACTCCTACCCCAAACAGCAGCATCTTGTTCCAAGAGAGTCAGCATCACGGCCTTCCAAGGCCTTCCCCTCTGTTGGGGCTCCTGATCTACCCACCTCCACCCCCATCCCCACCCCCACCGCATACCTAAGCTCCTTCCGCCCCAGCACTTTGATGTCCTGACAACAAGACCGTATGTCTTCAGTGGTAGCTGGATGCTGTGCCAACTCTTCATCGTCCAGCGAGATCTTGGGACGAGGAAAAGGAGTAAGTGAGGAGTTTCAAGCCATGTTTCTGGGACTTCCCTACAGCCGTCAAATCTAGCTCACCTCACTGGCTTTGGAGAGGAAGTCAACAGGGTTGGCAGCTCGGAGGAAGTCAGTAACTGAGGTACGGTGATAGAGAGTGAGATCGCCCTCAGCGTAGCCTTCAGCCTTAAAAAGGAAAATAAAGTTTGAATAGTCCCTCCTGGGGATGTCTGTAGGACCCACCAGATCACTTCCCCAAAGTTCCAGAACACAAGGGGAGCACTATCCCCCAAACATACCTTTGGCTTCTTCTTAGTCACCAGCTCAGTGACAGTCTTGGCCTGAACTTCAACCTCCTTGAAGGCAAACTTGGGGTCAAAGAATTTACTGTCAACCTTGTCAGGAGCCAGGAATCCTAAGGTGACAGGCTGTATAAGGAAATGTGCTTTGCTAGTTGGAGAGACTGGCTCAAGGAAGGAGGAGATGCTCACCCTGACAGACAACAAAGATCTCTGCAGATTCATGGCGAGAGGCTTGGGGCTTGGTGGACTGCACTCGGTGGAACAACTGCTGGAAGATCCACAGCAAGGGCTGATAGTCGCGGGAACGGAACACTTTGGTGATGAAGCAGCCACCGCGGGCCAGGAAATCACAAGCCAAACGCAGAGCCATCAGCGTCAAATGGGCTGTGGGAAAGAGACAGGTGAGGATCTCTGCAGCCTGAGAGGGCATGCCCACCCCGCACCCGCATCTCCATGCTCCCCACTCCTGGCACCTTGAGAGTAAGCATCATGAACCCAGCTAGCCCCGACATTGGGTGCCCCGTCATTGAGCACAACGTCAACTTTCCAGGTCTTCAGCTCCTTCCTCAGGGCCTACAGAGAAGGAAAAGGATTAGAGCAAGAGAAACAGGCATGGCTAATGACGGATTCCCTGGGTCAGCCACTTGTCCACCTTAATCATCTGAGTGCCCACCAGGAGCCAAATCCCATGCCAGGCACAGGGTATGATGTAACGATAAAAATAACATTTCTCTGTCTTCACAGAGCTTACAGTCCCTTAGACTATCCACTGGGAAGGATTTCACTAAAGGTCCCTATACTTCCTCCAATGTCAAACACCTCACTCCTGACCCTAAATCAGGGCTAAGAGTGGATGCTAAGACTTGTAGACCTCACACAGGCACAACTCAAGGCATAGTAAATTGGACAAACCTTGCCTTCAGAATACTTGGGTAAGAAGCGAATACGTGGGCATTTGCACATAAAGTAAACAAGAAAAGACACCTTCCAATTACCTGCCTACAACGCTCGGTCGTGATGTCCTCCTGGAGCGTCACCACATTGGGAAGAGGCTTGATTGGAACCAGGTCCACTCCTGGAAGAAATCAGGTGAGAGTATTCCACAGGGCTGCATCCAGCAGGAAGAAAGAAATAACCCAAAAGACAGTAACTCCCACTCCCACCCACTAGTGTACCCAGGAGAACCACCAGTCACCTACCCACAATTAGGCTGGACACAGGCATAAACTTGGCAGCCACCTGCAGCCTATAAAAGAATAGACAATCAAACACCAAGCACTGTCCACGTCCCCAGGGAAGATGCTCTCTCAGCCCCATAACAGAATTCTGCCTGCCAAGTGCAGCAGCCAGAGCACATCTATGCACGTGTTTCAAGCCTTTTCCCTACAACCAAGGGAGAAAACGGCCACCACGCTTGAGGTGAAACTATGTTCCAGAGAACAGAACGACAGAAGGTCGGTATTCCTGCATGGCCCTTCTCCAGAGCAACTCCGTCACGCAAGGCGAGAGCCGGCAAGCTGCCCTCATGAGGAGCGCCCCGCGCCAGGGCTACGCACCATCCCCCCGGCGCGGCGCACAGGTCCAACAGGGCTCGGGCTTTCTGCAGGAACTGAAAGCGGCGATTGAGCTGGATCAGCTTGAAAGCGGAGCGGGAACGATACCCTGGGGGCGACGACAGAACAGTGAAGTTGCCGGAGCACTTCGCGATCTTAAAGCCCGCCACCCCTTCGGCGCAAGGATTCCGGGTGAGGGGCGCCCCAGGTCGAGGCGGGGTCGCTCGCTCGCAGCCGGCTCGCAGCCGGCTCGCGGCCGGAGCTCTGGCTCACCGGTCTCCTTCGCCAGGTGATAGAATTTGTCTCGCCGGCTCTTCCCGACTTTGCCCTTCTTGCCCATGGCGGAGCGGGAGTGTCACTCAGGCTGAGGCGACGGTAGAAGGTGGGAACCTCTTCCAGAGCGCTGAATTCCGCTCTCCGTTTCCCAGCTGCCCGCAAGCCCCACACCACCCTCCGCCACCCACCGCCCTTTTCCTCCGCACTGGAAGCTGCACATGGAAGCAGCAAACGCGCTTCCGCTTCCGCTTGCGCGGCTTGCGTCCCCGGCGTCAGGTTTTCCGCCATTTTGAGCGTGGCAACGACTTTTTCTCCATCCTCTGCCCAGATCTTACAAGTTGGAGGTTGGGTCAGGAGGGAAAATACTTTAACTAAAAGCTGATTTTCTAGAAAGGCAAGCTGAGTTCTGTGCTCTCCTCACCCCCTTCCAAGCTCCCGGCCCGTCGCGGACCCCTCCCCCCACCAGTTACTCGGCGTGTCTCCGTACGCCCCGCCCATTGACCCGGAACTCCTCCGCCGGCGGCTGCGGGTCGCGGGCGCCGCTTCTGCGCCTGCGCGCCCCGGCGTCTCGGATGCCGGCCGTCTCCGCGGAGGAGGGAAGATGGCGCTGGACGGGCCGGAGCAGGTATGGCGCTGGGGGCGGCCGGCGGGGACCCGGGCGGCATGCGGAGCGGGCCTGACCGGAGGCGGGCAACCGGCGGGGGCCAAGAGGGTCTGGTGGGTCGGGGGTGAGTCAACCAATAGAGGCTGGACCTGTGCGGAACCGGATCTGCTGTGTCAGCGCCGCCCCCGGCGGCTCAGAGCTGGGCCGGGAGAGGAAGACGCGGTGGAGGCGGAGGGGAGCGCGGGGCGCGGGCACCGACGCGCCGGGGGCGCGGGAGACCGGGCGTCGGCTCGTCTGCCGGCTCAGCCCGTGCTCCTAACTCCTCGGGTCTCTAGCGCTTGCCGCCAGACAAAGCGCGTCCTTGTGCATTGTCTTTTCAGGTCTTGGGAGGTGGGCGGCCTTCTCCCCGCTTGCGGTGTAGTCGTGGTTTGGCAAGGAAGGGTTCCGAGATGGAGTGAGGGGTTAGAACCCAAATCTTAAAACCCCTACATGCCAAGCTGGAAGTAGCTTGGCCCCTGCGATGTCTAGTCTCTTACTTAATAGCTGCACCGTGTCTTTTTAAGATGGAGCTGGAAGAGGGGAAGGCAGGCTGTGGACTCCGCCAGTACTATCTGTCCAAGATCGAAGAACTCCAGGTGAGGAGGCCTACAGGGGAGCTCTGCGGGGGTGACAGGTGGAGGGGGTTTCTGCAAATCTGTATAATTCTCGTGGAGGTGTAGTGGACAAAGTTTATTCCTTTTTTAGCTATCAGAATAGTGTGCGTGTAGTTAGTAGCGAGGTAGTGGTCTAAATAGAGTCCGTGAAGGTAACACTTAGTGCTCTGAAGTTCATCTCTTTGAAGTTAACCAGCATTTACGGTTTGTTTCTTCAAGGGTCAAGTTTTAACCAAAAAAGGTTCCCCTGGCCAAAGGCTTTTGGGAAGAATCCTGAACCAGAGGGTTTCTTTTAAAAGGGAAGACTGGGTTCAGGATGTGGGATTTAGCAGTGGGGGTTTGGGGCAGAATGAGATTATCAGGGAAGAAGAATTGAAGAGTCTGGACAACACTGATTCCATAGAACTGAATGAAAAGCAGCCCCGTCGCCAGCCTAGAGTGAGCAGGGATCATAGAAATTGGGGAGATGGCCAGTAGACGTTGGGTGGAAGAAAGCCCCATGAAATGGCATGAACTCCGGCTATATTGGCAGGTGTTGTAGTTGGCTGGCCTTTGGGCAATTTCATTTGTTTCTCACCATAGTCCTGAAACGAATGAGGCGGGCTAGGTGACGCTGTACCCACCTGCATTTTGATAGGAGAGCTAGACTTTTCAGTTACTTTCTTCAGCATTCCCTAGCTGGTTATTGGCAGTAGTGGGGCCAGAATTTAGGCTTTTGACTCAAACATTTTCCCCCAGTGCTATCTTACTGCTTTATAGAAATGGACTACATGAGTCTATAATAAGTTTTTCCCTTAGGATTTCTAATTTATTTATTTATTTTTAAGATTTATTTCTGCATACTGGAGCTGGGGTACATGCGGGGGTGGAGGGGTGAGATAACCCACCAGAGACAGAGCTGGGAACCGATTAGGCAGATTGACTGAAATACACTGCTGAGGGGAGCAGCAGGCGAGTCAGGGGAGGTCTGCTGCGCCATGTGGGCTTCTCCCCCGCCGGCCGGGGCTTCGAACTTGGTGCCGCAGAGGCCGTGAACCATCCCATAGAGCGGCGCCCACCCCCTTGCGCCACCAGGGAGGCCCAGTTTCTTATTCTTGACCCACCTTACCAGATAGCTGCCCCGTACTCCAGAGGGACTTCTGAAGGACAAGATGTGGTCACTAGGGTCATACTAGAGGAGCGGAAACAACATACAGGTTCTCTCTGTGCTTCTCTTTCTCTCTTGGCTCTTACCAGTCTGTGAGGGTCTTGACTAAGGTTCTGTCTTCTGTTTTCTCCCTTTTTCTCCTGCCCTCCACAGCTGATTGTGAACGATAAGAGCCAAAATCTCCGGAGATTGCAGGCACAGAGGAATGAACTTAATGCAAAAGGTGAGGCGGAGGCATGGGAAGACTATAGATAGGCAGTGTGAGACCTGACTCTTCAGTTCTGGAGTGGACTTCACGGTGGTACTTACTGTTATTCCAGTCTAAGGTGATGTTTGTATCATCTTAAGGCCCATTGTAACCTTCTTAAAGGCATCCATTTTTATTTCTGTGGCCTTTTCTTCAAAGTAGAATTTAGTTCATGGATATTGAAGGGGTGGGGGGTTGGAGGGGTGGGGAAGCACCAAAGAACTCGGGTGACCGACCACTCTGCCCATTTGCCATCTAGTTCGGCTATTGCGGGAGGAGCTACAGCTGTTGCAAGAACAGGGCTCCTATGTGGGGGAAGTTGTTCGGGCCATGGATAAGAAGAAAGTGTTGGTGAAGGTAAAAGGCATCCTCTTGTGTATAGCCTATGAGAATACTGTTGTCACGTTGCTCTAGGGCTTACGGGTCTTTATGGGGGTGGGGGGAGCTGGTAATTTTGTGGTTGTCAGGGAAGGTCACGAGCCCTCGTGTTCCTAGGTACATCCTGAGGGCAAGTTTGTGGTAGACGTGGACAAGAACATCGACATCAATGATGTGAGTGTAACAGGTGAGGTGGGAGATTGGGGTCAGCGCTCACAATACCCCTTCCTGAAACTCTTCCCTCGCTCAGGTGACCCCTAATTGCCGGGTAGCTCTAAGAAATGACAGCTACACTCTGCACAAGATCCTTCCCAACAAGGTAGACCCACTGGTGTCACTGATGATGGTGGAGAAAGTGCCAGACTCAACTTACGAGATGATTGGTGGGCTGGACAAGCAGATCAAAGAGATCAAAGAAGTGATCGAGCTGCCCGTGAAGCATCCAGAGCTCTTTGAGGCGTTGGGCATCGCACAGCCCAAGGTGAGAGGCAGGGCTTCCGTGGGAGACTCGTGCTCTGCTGTGCCCCCTGCCCCTGCGGTCGGGGGAGGAACCACCTACTTAAGCCCTCACCACTGAAGAGGGGCAGGGGGAGAGGGTTGCCAAGGCACGGAGGTTGTTTGGATATAAGCCCCAGGAGTCTTGGTGTTTGGTTTTGGTACGTCCAGCATAGAACTTAGCCCAGAGCAAGCCCAGAATAAGTGTTTATTGAATGAAATGAGGGGACTGGCCCTCTGGCTGAGTCCTGTTTCTCTCCAGGGAGTGCTGCTATATGGACCCCCAGGCACTGGGAAGACTCTGTTGGCTCGGGCTGTGGCGCATCATACGGACTGTACTTTTATTCGTGTGTCTGGTTCTGAACTGGTACAGAAATTCATTGGGGAAGGTAACTGGCTCGGAACAGGAAAACCAAGTGGTGGTGGGCTGGGGTGAGGGCAGGGGGCGTGTCAGCTCCTTAGCACCACTTTGGCCTCCGCACAGGGGCAAGAATGGTGAGGGAGCTGTTTGTCATGGCACGAGAACATGCCCCATCTATCATCTTCATGGACGAAATTGACTCCATCGGCTCCTCTCGGCTGGAGGGAGGCTCTGGAGGGGACAGCGAAGTGCAGCGCACCATGCTGGAGCTGCTCAACCAGCTGGACGGCTTTGAAGCCACCAAGAACATCAAGGTAAGGCCGTGTTCGCTGTGGGAGTAGCCACGGGAAGACCCTGGGTGACATGCAGCTTGAGGAAGCCACGCCACGTCTCCACGCAGGTGATCATGGCTACAAATAGGATCGATATCCTGGACTCAGCGCTGCTTCGCCCGGGGCGCATCGACAGAAAAATTGAATTCCCACCCCCCAATGAGGAGGTTTGTGGTGGGCAGGACTGGGGCCGGCTGGGCTATGCCGGAGAGCTGTGGGCTCAGACTTTTCTCCTCTCCCATCTCTAGGCTCGGCTGGACATTTTGAAGATCCATTCTCGGAAAATGAACCTGACCAGGGGGATCAACCTGAGGAAAATTGCTGAGCTCATGCCCGGAGCATCAGGGGCTGAAGTGAAGGTAATTGATGTGCCCAAGGGAAGAGGCGCAGAGGCGGGCAGCGCTGGGTTCAAGGGCACAGCCACAGCGCCCGTCCTCCTTCCCTGCTAGGGCGTGTGCACTGAAGCCGGCATGTATGCCCTGCGGGAACGGCGAGTTCACGTCACCCAGGAGGACTTTGAGATGGCGGTGGCCAAGGTACGACCTCCGACTCTCTGCTTTGCTGCTAGTCACAGTGGGGGTGGGGGGCATGTTCACCCAGATGATAACTTGATACCGTCTCCCTGCAGGTCATGCAGAAGGACAGTGAGAAAAACATGTCCATTAAGAAGCTGTGGAAGTGAAGTGGATGTCCTCTGCGTGGGTCGCGCTAATAAAAGCTCTATAGGACGAGCCCTCCAGGACTTTAGTCTGTTACTGAGTGGCTGCACTGCTGAATGACCAGGGCTAGCTACCGCCAATAAACAAAAGGATTTATTTGGAATTTTCCAAACCTGCCAGCAGTGGCACCTTTGCAAGCCCTAGGCCCACCCTCCTTACCAAGCTCCAGAGGGCAACAGCCTCCCTTCACTGCCCCCCACCAAGACAAACACCCGTACCTCAGGCCACACAACAGAACCAGAATCCCCTCCCTCGAGGAGGCCTTTC
This sequence comes from Talpa europaea, assembly GCF_964194135.1. Lineage (NCBI taxonomy): Eukaryota > Metazoa > Chordata > Mammalia > Eulipotyphla > Talpidae > Talpa > Talpa europaea. The sequence goes on from NC_140074.1 coordinate 125,088,169, forward strand.
CACCCGGGGCCCAAGTAGCTGGGGCAGCAGCCCTCTGGCATCCCAGGAGATGATGGCGGCTAGAGCCGCTTGCATAGATTGAGGAAAGAAAACAAGGGGGCACCAAATAGGGCTCCCTCAAAGACCCCAACTTACCCCTGTACAAAAAAAGTGGCTCCCACATAAAAAAACCTGCTCCCCCAAATAGTGCAAATACCCAAAGGAAAAAACCCAGCAGCGAGGCTGGGCTTGTAGGAATGGCAAAGAACTTTGGTTTAGAAAGGCTAGAAGGAGTGGGAGCTGTGCCCCCCCCCCCTTCCTTGCCCAGCTCCCCTTGCCCCAAGGGGGAGTCTGTAAACAAGCAAAGCCAGCGGCCTTTGGTTCTGAAATGTCTCTGGGGCAAGTCAAAGCACAGCCTCCAGCAGTCCCACGCGGGCTGCCTGCAGGGGGCAGAAGGCGACTGATGTGACCCAGTTAAAGCCAACGTGTAAAATAAGTACTAAGGCTCTGGGGGCCAAGCAACAAGGAATGCTACCTCTACGCTTGCGCAACTACAGCTGGGGAGCAGAGGGTGGCAGGAGACAACCCTCACCCCGTCCTTATCCTACGTGTCTGTGGCCCCAGACGGTGGTCCCCTGTCAGGCTGAGGGAGGGGCTTCCGCGGCCGGGGAGAGGAGGGATCCCTGAGCAGTTAGGTCAGGCGGATTCCCAGCACCTGTTCCAGTTCCTGCCTTCGCTGCTGCACCTGCAGAGAGGAGAGACCAGCGGCTCAGGCCTCTGCTGCTCGCAACCACAGGCAGCACACAGGGCAGAGCCGCCTCACCTTGGCAAAGATGTGCCTCCCCACTGCCTCCTGGGCCCAGGGCTGGTGGTAGAAAGCGGCTCGTCTCTCCTCCTCAGGATTCCCGATCACATCAGTGATGATCTGCAGAGAGCAGGAGGGAGCTGAAGCACAGTCCCCACCCCTGAGCAGCCCGCTGCCCCTGGAGCCAGACTACAGGAGCTCGAGGTCAGAGCTTAAGATGGGGTCAGCCTCAGGAAAAGACCGCACCTTGAGGTCACGACGCTGGGAACGCAGCCATTCCTGGATGAAATCCTGGGGGTCAGTGCTGAAGCTGAGCATGAAATCCCGCTGGGTCTTCAGCTGGTTGATGGACTCAATGGTCTCATGGATCTGGGGGGCGGAGTGCATGCGTCAGAGAAGACCACCACCGGAGGGCCCGCCTCTGGGCCTAAACCCACAGGACGGACAGAGACCCTGTCGCCAAGGTGTGACGGAGGGAAGCGCCCTACAGCCTGCCCAGCCCATAGGAGGCTGGGGTGGCCAGGGGCCCACCTTGACATCAAGGGAAGCAATCTCCTGCTGATTGGTGGTGGAAGCCAGGAAATTGCTCATCTGGGCCTTGAGTGGGTCGTCCACCTCCACGTCGATGTCGTAGCAGGCCGTCTTCTTCTGGTCGTTGGGGTCCACGCTGCGGGCGGCACAGCAGGGCCAGTGAGCGCAGCTGTGTCCATCCGCCCACCCGGGGCCAAATCTGCCACTGCTGACTAGAGGTCAAGCCAAAGATAAGCTGCTCCTGGAAAGGCCTTCCCACCCCTCCCCTCCCACTTACCTGATGACGTGGTTGATGACAATGGGGTCCGGATGCTGCAGCAACCCCGCCAGCTTCATGGGGATCTCGGAGAAACGGAGCCGGCCACAGCTGAAGATCTGCAGCGGGCAGAGGACAAGGGGGAAGTGGCAAGAATGTGACCAAGAACCGGCCTCGTGGGGCTTCGGGTGGGCGTGGCCTCCGGGCTCACCTGGCGGAAGTAGCGGTTGCAGTTGATATACTCGCGCTCGTGCCCGTCCTGCAGCTGGTTGTGCTTGATGTAAAGCCACAGGGCCTGCATGATGGCGGCCCTCGTCTGTGTGTGCACCCCCAGCAGCCTCGCCAGTCGGGGGTCCAGTTTGTACTGGGGAGGCTGGGGAGGGACGGAGGGGGAACTTAGGAAAAACAAAGCTGAAGAGGGCAGGGACAGGAAGGGTTTACAAGAGGAACCCGCTCCCGCCCCCAGATGGCCCCTGTAGCCCAGGACATTCGTCACCTGGTGATCCAGCATGAGCAGGAGGGTGCACTTCACATTGAGGTCTCCAGGTCTTTTCACCTGGAAGCCGTCCGTCTCCTGGGTGGTGGGCATCCGATGCCACTGGCAGAGGAGGGGACCAGAGCGCATCACCCAGGGGTCCCTAGCACGTCAGCCTGGCTTCCCCGTGCCCCAGGCTCGCTCTCACCTCCACCAGGTGGTTGTCAGGCCCGTAGAGTTCCTTGTCCAGCTCAATGACGAGGCTCTTAAAGAACGAAGAAAACTTTCTCTTCTGTTTGCTAGGCTGAGGTGAGAAGGGGTGCGAAATGGGGGTGTTATTGACCTCTTGAACCTTAGTTACGCCAAGCCCCAAAAAGAATGATTTCAGCCCTGGAGTCCAGAGTACTGAGGATTCTTGGGCCTGGAGGAGCAGGGAAAAGACTAGAGGCAGATGTTCTGCTCCCCACTCTGGCTCTGGTGAATTCTCTCACCCTCCCGCGCTTCTGACTGTACCCAGTGCTTGTATAAGTAAATAAATCTTTAAAGAAAAAAAAAAAGACTAGAGGCAGGGTGAGGACACTGCAGGCCACTTCTAGCTAGTAACAGGCGAAACGAGCGGGTACGCCGACTCGAGACGCTTTACCGCCCTCTGCAGGAGAGCTGTTGCAATAACCACATGGACACACCAGCCCTCCCTAGCTGGGCGCTGCGCGGCGCCCTCTCCTGCAGGGAGGGCTTCTCCCAAAGGGCCCCAGTACGAAGCCCCCCAAACGATATCCCCTCCAGTCCAGTCCGTCCCCAACTCACGTCATCCAGCAGTTTTCCTTCCACTCGCAGTTCCCAGGACGCCACTTTGTCCGCTGCTGGGGCTCCCCCGGGGGTCCCTGCAGTTCCCGCACTGTCTCCTTCTGCCTTGCTGGGGCTGAACGTGTTGGAAATATAGATCCGCAGTTTTCGTTTTTGCTAAAGGGAGAAAGATAACCAGCTAGACGTGGAGCAACAAGCTGGGAAAATGCCATGAAACTTTCCTCCCTGGACTCGCTCAACATCCACACTAAGGGCCGGGCACCTTCCTGGAATTTGCTACCCCTGGTCCTGGTCTTCACGGAACTCTGGGGTTTAGCGAGGTGGGGGGAACACCACCACGACACAGATGCCAGATGCGCTCTGACAATTCCAACACAGTGGCTCGGAGGCACATACAGAGTGTATCAGGCAAATTGGAAGCCTGACTCGTATCTTACATGACACTCAAAACACACATCAGTGCCCCCAGATAGCCTCATCTACGGAAAGCTGCCACGACTCGGGGGCCTGTCCTAGAAGCTTTATTCTTCTGAAAAGAGAGAAGAAAAATGTTCCTGTAGGGATGGGGAAGGAAACAAACCACCCTGATCTCCCCTCTAGCCACACTAGAACTTTTGACCACCATTCACAAGTTTTACATTTTAAATCGTGACCCAAGATCCAGAAGCACATACACAAGAATCTGAAGCAAAAAGGTCAGGAAACTATACCTTCACCACCACAGTAAGTACCTGGCTTCTGCGAAGCAGAATCATCGCTACTATTTTGCATTTCATTAAAAACATGTGGCCCCACATTCAATGGACTCCATGATACTCATGGCCTGCATCCTGGTGAAAAGTCTTGCTGTGACCCAACGCAGACCCGGCCTGGCTCCTGGAGAGCAGGCCAGGGAAAGGCAGAGCCACTGGGAGAGGCTGGGAGGGGCCGGGGCTGCACGCACCGTCAGAGGCTTTTTGATGGCCTCCTGGATCTCCATCCGCTTGCGAGCAATGGTCTGGTCCAGCTTCCGCTCAAAAGCCAAGAGATCCATGTACGCCTGAGACTCTGGGACAAGTTCCCTAATCTGGAGGAGGGGACAAGGAAGGCATCGGCATCAGCTTGTTTCAGCCACAGCTCTGGCTCCGTCTGCCCCCCATCCCAGGATTGGGGACACAGACCCACCCACAGCCAGTCAGCCGCTGGGCAGGCCTCCTAGGCCCTCTCCCAACATACTCACTCGCTGAGGTAGAACCTTATCTGCCATCTTCCTCCTCTTTAACCTGGGGAGGACAGAAACCAGTGATCCAAAGGACACCCCCATAGACCCCTCTAATCCCTAGGATCCCAAGAGAACCAGGCGTCTTCCTTAGTCATGCAGCTCTGAGAACAGAAGGCAAACCCTGTTACCACTAGAGCTGTCCTAGGTAGCAGGGAGGGTGCGAGAATCAGGAAGGTCTTACCCCCGGCGCTGGGCAGGCATCGGGGGCTGGGCCTGGGGCACGAGCAGGCGCTTTCGGAATGGGTCCATCATGGTGGGTGGCATGCCAGGCCGAAGTGGAGCAGCCGTGCCAAACGGGGAGCCGGCAGGGGGTCCCACCTGCAAGCCAGCCATGGGCATCCGGCTCCCAGGTGACATGCCGGGCCGCTGCGGGAAGTGAGCCAACGGGGGGGCATAGGTCAGCGGCAGGGTCCTGCGGGGCCCGTAGCCCATGCCCTCCATCCTGCTCCTCAGCCAGGTCGGGCCCTGAGCAGCACACCGTGGAGCCCGGGCTGGAGGGGCAGGAACAAAGGGGAGCAGGCGCCTGAGAGCAGAAGTGTAAACCACACCTGCCCCACCCCCTTCAACCGCCCTGGCAGCCGTGCCAGCGAATGAGGCCTGCCAGAACCCAGAGGGTGGGCGGGGAATCCTGCCAGCAGAGGGAAGGGCCTGGGGGAGTTTTTCAGGGCCCACAGCCACCTTCCAGCCCCAGCACGCTCTGCCCTGGCTCCCTGGGACCAGCAGGCTTCCAGGCACTCTTGGGGCCCTCGGGTGGTGCCAGCATGTGCCCCCTTCTTCTCTTCCCCCACCTGAGAGACGAGGGGGGCACTGCAAGGGGGAGTGTGATGTGAACAGCCCGGTGCTGTGGCCAGGACAGTCCAGTGGGCCGGCAAGCCTATTAGGGCGCGGCACCCAGGTGAGCAAGCTCCAACAGGCGGGCCTGGAGCATGTCCCAACTGGTGGGGGTGGCCACGGGCAGAGCGCAGGGACCATCTGGTCGCCATATGGTCCCTACTCACTCCACCGGACCCTGCTCTCGCGGCCCTCCTGCCCCACTCCTAGCCCTAAGCTGGAAGACCCCAAGAGGGGCACTGTGGCTCCTGATGGCCTGCGGGTGAGTGCAGCTGGCACCTGGACTCTGCTGTGGTCCATGTACCACCTGGGGCCGGCTCAGGCTCATGGTAACCCCCACAACCCCAAACCGGAGAGTGGCACTAAGATTATTTGGGAGGCAAGGATCAGAGCCAGAGGGCCAGCAGAGGGGGACAGAAACAGCCTCTTTAGAAGTCAGTCAGGGGTTTTCCATGGAGGTCCCGGTCCCCCTCTGGGAGTAAGTTCAGTCCCCCGCCCCTTTCCTACGGCTGCTGCCTGCAAGGCCTGTTTGGCAGCTCTGCCTTGAACACACTGTCCCTGGCAGCCTCACAGGGCTGGCCCCAGGGCCCAGATTATGCAACCAGCACAACCAGCCAACCAAGTCAGGCTGGGAGGGGACTCGCCCAAATCAAAGGACGCCCCCCCACCCCTAAACCACGAAGATGAGAGTCTTCCCTCACCTCTTCATCCAGCACACCCAACCCATGTTCTCACCTAAGGGTCAGATTTTGGAACAGACGCAAAGATGGCGGGAAACCTAACCCAGACGCAGGGATGGGGAGGGGGGAGCGGGAGAAGGAGTAGGGCAGGAGGCAGCATTTGGAAAATGGGGTTAAACATGAGGGTGCTGGGACCTCAGAGCCCTGCCACAAGTCACTCCTCATCAGGAAGAGATTCGTCTGAGCTGTTGAAAAGCTAAAGACAGCCTGTTTCTCTGCCCTAATGAACCACGGCCAGAGATTATAGAAATACTCAGTGTGGTCGCAGCTGTAGGCCCAGGCCCTAGACAGCCCGGGCTGGACTTCTTCCCACGCAGCGCCTGAGCCGGGCCGGGAGCCACAGACGCCATGGGACCTGCAGAGTGTGCCCTGGAGCCCTGCAGTCCCCAAGCGCTACTCACTGGGGCCTTCCCCAGGCCTCCTCAGCACCACCCAGCCCTCCTAGGCAGGTACTCGCTCTAGCAACAGGAAGTCCCAAGACAAGGCAGTGCAGGCAGGGCCTGCAGGCCCCTCCCAGGCATCTGCTCCAGACTTCCCCAGTGCAGCTCGTGCGGGCCCCAGGCTTCTCCCAAGGGGGAAAGGCTGCTTACAAGTGCTTGAGGTCCCATCTTGGCCTTGCCAAGCTCCACACCTGTGTTTTGAAGCACCAGTAATTCTGCTTTTTCAAAAAACCACCCCAGAACTCTTAAAAAAAAAAAAAAAATGAAAGAAAGGCAGTCCAGAACTCCCCGGCTGTCCAGCTCCCGGCCTGCAGCAGGGCTAGGTAAGCCTGGCAGTGCGCCCTGAGCCTGCAAACGCACGCGCTCCTCTCCCCTAGCCCAGCACCAGCCGGCGCCCGAGCTCCAGGGACGGCCACCATCCAGGACAGCAGGGGCAGGAGGCTGGGCCTGATGCTGCCTCCTCCAAGAACAAGCTCTGCCCTGTGTTTAAACTGGGGGCCCTCATGCTTCTGGGGGCTACGTACCCCTCCACGAGTAGAAAATAATTTGAACTCTCTGGAGTGAGCCCAGCAATCTGTGTTTAGTTTTTTTTACACCGCTTCACTTGACTTGATGCACAGCTACAGCCACTGCCTGCAGGGAGGGGGGTCATCACCTCCCTTCTTTCAACAGGTTCCCCCATCTGGCCAACGTGGGCCCTCAAATCCTTGCTCAATTCCAGCTCATCTCGTACACCCTAAAAGACGAGAACCCCGTTGGTTCTCAGAGCTCTGGTCTCCTCTCCTAAATGTCAAAAAATTGGGCTTGGGGGCCTCCCCTGGTGGCGCAGCGGTTGAGCGCTGGGTTGCGAGGCTGCCCGCAGCCTCTGCAGGGCCAGTTCGATCCCCAGCCGCCGGCGAGGGTCCCACACAAAAAAAAAAAAAAAAAAAGGGCTTGGAAAGAGGCCAAGCACGATCCTCTTTTGAACTCAGTCAAAATGAAACGGGCTCTTCCTCTCCCCATCCACCTTTACAGCCCCTTCTGGAAAGAGGAGGTGGAGGGATAAGAAGCTGGACTCAAGGAGGCTCAGTGCCTTGGCCCCCTTCCCAGCCTTCCCCACTCCTCCTATCCCAGGGCCACCCTGCCAGCCAGCCCCACCCTGCCACTGGTCCAGGGTCACCCCCCACACACGGCTGCGAAGCCATCCTCTCTGGGGCTTTCTCCACACCGCTCTTCCCATGGGCTGCAAGTGGAAGAAACTGAAAAGGTGCCCATTTGTTCCTTAGGTCCTTCCCAGGCCAAAGGCACACACAGAGGCGCCCAGGCCCAGTCTCAGCTAGCGGGCCGAGGGCCCGAATGATTCATGCAGGGATCCCTGGGCAGCACCTCAGGCCCATGAATTCCCAAGGGGAAAGCGATACAGAAAAGATGGCCCCAGCTGGGGTCTGTCCTGCTCAAACCCACACCCTTTGTTTTCCTTAGAGGCAGGAGGCAGAGAAACATCTCTGAGGGGTCCTGGGAGGACACGCATGTGAGGATCCAATTCTGAGACCCCTGCTTGGGGGCATGAGGGACCAGAGGAAACCCAAGCTTGCTTCCTTCCTTCCTTCTTGCTAGAAGCCAGCCCCAGACAGGGAGGCGCATGGGTTGAGACAGGGCCTTGTCAGAACCCAAAGTTGAAGTGAAAGTGGGGCGGGGGCTGGGAAAGGGGTGGGGGCAATACCCAATCATTCTGGGTAACCAGAAACAGTGGAGTGGGGGCGGTTGATGCGCGTCCCCAGCAGGGTCAGGCTGAGTTTCTCACGCACTGACCCTAAGGACCCAGTCTCCTCTCAACGGCCTGTGAAGTTGCAACTTGAGAAGCTCACTTCCAAGCCAAGCCCCAGAGGGGTCAGGACAGACCCTTTGAAGCAGCTTTCCAAGGCTCCTCCAGCCCCAGAGCAGCCGGGCTCCGCGGAGCCTCTCTGCTCCTCCAGACTCATCAGCTCCTGGACACTATGACACCAGGCGGAGAGCCAAAAACAGTCTCCCCGGAATGGGCCGGGCTTTCCTCCTCCACCAGGCGCGCCTCCACCGTCTCTGGTCTAACCCGGAGGACGCCGCCGCCGCTCCCAGGCCTGACCCAGGCACAGGCAGAAGCCCCCGGCCCCGAGCCGACCTCTCTGGGGCTGTGGGGCGCCAGGGCCTCCTTCCTCCCCTCGGCAGCTGGGAGCCATTTCAGACCCGCCGCGCGGTGCCAGCTCCCGACGAGAAGTACAGAGCAGACCTGGAGCGAGACCAGGCCCGGGCGGGAGCAGCCCCGGCCTCCTCGCGAGGGTCCCTCTCCAAAACTTGCTCCTCACTTCCAGGGCTGCGCCTCACCCCGTCCCGGCCGCCCCGGCGCCGCCCCGCGCCGCCTCGCCCGCGTCTGCCCCGGGAAGCCCCGAGCGCCCCGCCTGCGAACCCCCCCCCGGGCGCTCCTCACGCGCTCCCCCGGCTCCCCCACCGGCCCCGCGCCCCCCCGCCGGCCCGCGCCCGCGCCCGCGGCGCCCGCCGCTCACCTGGTACTGCGCCGCGGGGCCCGCGGGGCCCATGGAGCGGAAGGCGGGGGCCCCGGGGCCCCCCACGCCGCCCGCCGGCCCCGGGCCCCTGAGCGCCGGCCCGGGCAGCATGCCGGGCCCCGCGGGCGGAGGCGGCGCTCCCAAGGCCGCGGCCACGGCGCCGCCGCCAGGGCTCAACGGGGGCAGCGGGAACCCGCCCGCGCCGCGGCCCGACATCGCTCCGTCCCGTCCGGCGCGGCCGCGATCCGGGCTCCGGGCTCCGCGCCGAGTCCGCTCCGCGCCGGCCCGATCCCAATTCCGGGTGCTGAGGGTTGTGGATCCGGGCTCCGGGATTTCCTAATCCAAGCGCGCGAGTTCCTCAGGTCAGGTCTGGCTACGGCCGATCCTGATTCCGGTCCTGCCCGGGGAATTCCGGATCCGGGACCTACTAGGCGCCGCCGGCCGCCCCGCGGCCTCCGGAGGTTTGGCCGCCCCAGCGCAGCTCCCCGGAGGCGGCGACTCAGTCTCTGCCCCGCCCAATCCAGCCCAGCGCTAGGCCACGCCCACGCCCGGCCGCCCAATGCTAGCAGGCCTCCTCAAATCCCGCCCCTCGCGAGACCCGCCCCTCACAGGCACCGCCCCTAACCGCCGGCCTCAGAGCTCCGCCCACACCCCTCCGGCCGGCCCTTCGCCGGAGGGGCGGGGGCGGAAGCTGCGCAAAGAACCGGCGAGCTGGGCGCGCGGGTCAAAGGTCGAAGGTCACTAGGGCCTCTTCGTGGATGGCAATTATTGCCCTCCCGGGGGTAGCGATTACCCGACCACGCTCCTTGAAATACTTTTGTCAAGTTTTCCTTCTACATTTTCAGCTTTCAAGATTCAACTTAGAGCTTCCCTCGGGGGCAGAGCAGCCGCCAGCTTGACTTTCTTTAAAAGCCCGTCCTGGTCTGGTGGCGCGGAGCTGCCAAGGGCCGTGGCGGGGCCATGTGAAGGGCTGACTTGGCCGCGCGCCTTTTTCTTATCGCACACTTTTAGCGGAGCTCTGCCGCCCTCGAAGGAAGCCTAGTGCTTAACTGCACAGGAAATGTTTCCAGAGGAAGGAATTTCGCATGTGGGAAACCACCACCTGCCCCCCTCGCCTCCCCCTCCCCGCAGTTAAAGGTCTTTGTCTAGGATTTACAGAACTTCATTTTTAAAAATTCAATACCTTTTCAAAAACCACTGTCCTATGTCAATAAAAGATGTTCAAAATAAAGTGCTTAAGTTACCCAGGCAACTGCTTTCTGGTGGTCTGGGGTTTGCTCCCTGTACAGACCAGTCCTTAAACTTGAATGCGCAGAAGAAACCTTTGGGGCTCTTATTAAAAATGCAGAATTGTAATTCAGCAGGGCTGGGGAAGGGCCCAAGATTCTGCATTTCAGACAAGCTACCAAGCAAGCTACCCAGAGAACGCTTTTTTTTTTTTTTTAAGATTTGTTTATTTATACAAGCACTGGGTACAGCAGAAGTGCAGGAGGGTAAGAGGATTCACCAGAGCCAGAGTGGGGAACAGAACAGGCAGACTGATGAAATATACTGCTGAGGGGAACAGCGGGTGGCAGGAGAGGTTTGCGCGCCATGTGGTACCCTCGCCTGGAAGCCGGGGATCAAACTGATGCTGCAGAGGCTGCGGACAGCTTTGCAGCCCAGCGCTCAACCGCTGCGCCACCAGGGGAGGCCCCCCAGAAAACGCTTTTGAGTAACCAAGATAAACCTCAGCTTTACGTTTTAATTCCCAACCAAGTCTTGCACCATAGCATCCCAGATCCCCCAACCCTTTTTTAGAAATTAGCTCAGCTCCTCCATTTCCCTCCCCTTCCCTCTAGCGATGATCCCTGCTGCTTCTGCTCACCTGCCTTTTGATTTTCTCAGATATCCCTCTCTACCTAAATATGGGTTACCTCTGGGTCTGAGAACAGGTCACTGTGATTGTTACAGTCATTGGATCATTGAGCCAGGGCTCTTTCCTGCCCCCTGAAAGATGGGTAAAGAATTCATGATAAAGCAGTTAATGTCCATTTTAATCCATTGGAGCCCCTAGAAAACAGTAATTATAGAGGAAGTAGTAGGGCAAATCCCCTGGGGAACTATTTCAAAAGATGCCTGGCAGCTGTCCCGCCACCCCCAAACTCCCAAATACACACACTCCCAGGATTGTATTTGAAAAATAATCTTCCCAGGTAATTCTGATACAAACTACCTTGTAGAGAACCTTTATTCTACAAGAGACAAGCTAATGAGTGCATTTAAAAACAGACAAAACACCTGAGGCCCCCACACCTCACCTGAGGCCAAGATTTGGGGTACAACTCTACTATTCATTCTCCGTGCAAGGTAGAGGGTTATAGCACATTCGCAGAGCATTCTGGTATCCTGGTCTCAGAGGTCTCTTCACAGTCACTTCTTAAGACTCTCCCAGAGGTGACTTTCTAGCCCCTGAATTTGGACCCAGAGCTACTGGTAGAACTGAAATGCATAAAACTAAGACAGAGGAAAGATAAGGCCAGGGTCTCAACTGGGATCTCTGACTTATCCTCATTCCTCTTCAGGTTCCTAAATGTGCTTGTCCTTTGGGGTTCTATCTTTAGCTTTTTTCTCTAAACATGCTTTACCCAAACATATCTACTCCCATCCCTTTTATTACTCGATTTTCTGATGACCCCAAATTTCTAACGCCTATCCCACCTCTCTCCTGAGCTTCAGAACCATATTTCTAACTCTGCTGGTTGCTCCAAAGATCATTTGAAGCCATCTATCCAAAATCAATGTTTCATTGTCCTCCCTCCAGTTTCCTCCCCTCCACCCCTGTCCCCATCTATCTTGGTCAAGGGCATGGGGTCATGGCAAAGAGCCAACCTTGCCTTGCTGAGATATGCAAACTGGTCTCGTAGACAAATGGAAGCTAAGGAAAATGGAATGACCCAATCAGATACCCAGAGAACCTGCCACCAAAATCAGAGAGGAACATACAGAAAGTTCTGAGGACCTTCATTCTGCTCTCCCTGGGAATTCTCTTTCAGCCGTCCTTCTCTCACAACCCCTCAATTCTAGTAACCAAGTTCTATTGGTTTTACCCACTACATCTTGGATCCATTCTACCTCTTAACCATCCTACCTTAGGAAAGGTCCTTTGCATCTCTTCTATAGTCCACTGACCTGGTTTCTCTGCTAATATCCTATGCCTTTCTGCCAATTTTATCTCAAGACAGTAAATCTGATCATATCTCTACATTTCCCCAGATTTGTGTGCCCTCCATTACTTTCAGCAGTGGGCTTTAAATCCACTATGGTCCTTTAGCTTCTTGGAAAGCTGAGCGTGAGGTGATGGCAGATTTGGGAGTTCCTCCCCTGCTCCACCTCTCTGCAATCCCTACTTTAATCCAAGGGATTTTACTTTCATTGCTTATAATTGAGTGACCATATGAGACTGCTTTGACAGAAAGTAATGCATGGCTCTACATTGTTTAAAAGCCAGTATGGGCCTCCCTGGTGGCGCAAGGGGTTAAGACACAACCTATGAAGCTATCCGCAGCCACTGCAGCATGAGTTCAATCCCTGGCCAGGGAGCTACCCACATGGTGCAGCAGACCTCTCCTGACTCGCCCGCTGCTCCCCTCAGCAGTGTATTTCAGTAAGTCTGCCTGTTCTGTTCCCCACTCTGTCTCTGGTGGATCCTCCCACCCCCCACGCCTCTGGCCTGTACAATTCTTGTATGCATAAATAAATAAATATTTATATATATATATATATATATATATAAAAGCCAGTGGCTTACCAATGAGTTTAAATCTAAACTTCACAACATGGCATAATTGGCTATTTCCATTCTCCTAGCTCTCTAACTATATTTTCTACCAATGTCCTAAGCATTCTATGCCATCAAGCCACACTGAACTTGCCCTTCCCTGAACACGCCAAGGCATTTCATGCTGTGATTCTTCTGCCAATGATATTACTGGAATATAATTTCCTCGAAGCTTGGGGTTCTGTCTTATTTGCAGCTTTGTCCCCACAGCATAATTGGCACAAAGTTAATTATTTAATACCTATTTATCAAATAAATACATTCTCTTCCCCAGGTTTCTGCTATGTGCAAGCATCTATTTATTCCTCAAAGTCAACTCAAATGTCACTGCCTCTGGAATTTTCCATCCCATCCTTTAACTGTCACCATCAATTTGTTGTTCTCTTTTCTGTTTTTCCATAGTAGTCCATCTACATTTCTGTAAGTGGACTCATCATACTGTGCTGTGGTTTATTTTGGGACTCGGTCTCCATCCATTCTCCCCTCCAAAGTGAATGCCAGAAGGACAAGGAGAATGCAGAAACATATGCCTGTTCAGGAAATAACTTTGATAAAAGTTACCTCTGCTTCCCCAGTCCAGAACTCTGTTCCGCTTGGTACTGATTAAGAGTTACCCCATCAGAGCAGGTTAAAACCAGCTTAACCATAACAGTTAACTTTGGCTCTCAAATCCTCCTTTATGTTCTGGCACTCTTGGACTTAATGATTTGTGACCTTCTAATGGGATTCCTGGATTTGTGTTTGTTTACTCCTTAGCTCAGATCTTATCCTCACCTTGACTCTGATGGGTTGGCGGTCAAGGTTGATTCACTTGATTCTAACTCCTGATTTTAACCCCTAATCAGGCAGCTCTTCTAATTTTAGGTAAGACTATACTAATCATTTTGCCACTATAAATAACTTGCCTTTGGAAATTGAAGGTGCCCAGGAACCATGAGAAAGCACTCAAAACCGGGCCTCCCCTGGTGGTGCAGGCAGTTGAGCGCAGAGCTGTGAAGCTGTCCGCAGCCTCTGCAGTGCCGGTTGGATCCCGACTGGTCGGCGAGGGTCCCACATGGCGAGCAGACCTCTCCTGTTGCACCGGCTGCTCCCCTCAGCAGTGCATTTGGTCAGTCTGCCTGTTCTGCTCCCCGCTCTGTCTCTGGTGAATCCTCTCACCCTCCCGCGCATCTGGCCTGTACCCCAGTTCTTGTATTAATTAATTAATTAATTAATAAGTCTTAAAAAAAATAAAGCACTCAAACCAATTTAATTAAAAAAATAGAGAGATGCAGCTTCAGAAAAGGACAACTCTCTTCTTGGGTTTCTCTTTCTTCTCTCAGGCCTAAACTTCCTGCTTGTACAACCCAGTTCTGCAATCCTCATCCATAAGATGGGGCTAACAGGAGTGCCTCCTTTGAGGGTAGTTACAGAAAGTAATGTCCCTCCTGAAAATAACTCCCAAATCCTCAAATTTCACTGCACCAAAAAAACTGCTTGGGGCACACGAGGAGGCCAAAGATGGCCGCTGCGCATGAGAACGGCCCGACTTGGGCTCAGGGCAAATATTCTGAGAAGTGACCCTCAAGGGACAATTGACATGGAAGTTGAGGAGAGAGGGGTCCGGGGTGGACGATTTGCTCCTTCACCCCATTTATGAGGTGGATTGATAGCTGCTGGGCAGGGAAAGCCAGGGTGCAGCCCTGCTTGGTAGGACATGAGGCAAGTTGGCCCAAGCGTGTTACCGGCCGTGGAACTGAAACCGGGGCGGGACATAAAGAGGCCTTTTCGTGTACAGCTGAAGTGTCCAGGCGGCAGAGCCCACAGCTGCCCAGGAGGAGGCAGGGGTTCCGCGAACCAGAGCCGAGGAGGCCTAATGCCAGACTGGCTGGTGGGCGCAGCCCAGGGATCAGCCCGCTCCTCGGGCCCAGCGGCCACCGAGGACAACACCTTGCGGCTTCACTACCCACACCCTCTAGTTTTCACTTTGTCATATGTACTAGTCGCGACCTTGGGTCACAGACGCTCCGGCTCTCGGCCAGGCCCGACGCCGGCTTCCTCACCTTTCACCCCGGCTCACTCCTCTCGCCGCTTTCGCGCCCGCCCGCCCTATTTGTCTCAGCCAATCGTTGCTGAGCCTCTGCGTGACGTCACGAGTTTCTAGGCAGATCAGGAAACCAGTGCTCGCGCGCCACCGCCGGGCGGCGCCAACCGAAACGTCTGCGCGCGAGGAGACGGCGGTTGCCGAGCGTCTGCGCGGCCCAGGCCCCGGGAGTGACCCGACCAGCGACGGACGAGCGGCCCTCAGTGAGAACCGCTCCCATTTGGTTTGCTTACGTTTGTGCCGGTGTCCCCTCCGGGCTTTCCTGTCAAATTAATGGAGATTGGCTTCAGGGCGCCGTCGCCACCTCGCACTTCAGCGGGTGGGAGCCCCTGAGGAGCGCGGCGTCGAGGCCTCCCCTCCACCACACACACGCGTTTTTACTGTTTTAAAAAGCCTGGGTGGCCGTTTGGGTTGAGAGCGCGAGAGCCACTTTGTGTGGCGGGCGAGGGGAAACGCCGTCGAGCAAGGGCGGCCTCAGGCGCCGCCTCGGGCGGTGGACACAGCCGCTGGCGCAGACACTTGGGGTGTTTTGTCTGGTTCGTTCACATCTTTACTCCTACTCGCCGACCACCTCCAGCCGTCCCGGGGGCTTGGCCCCTGCCCTCACTGGGCCTGCAGGCTGGGCGCGGGGGTGGTGGAGAGGCAGGCACAAGCCTAAGGTGTAACAGAATGTGCTGGAAGGTGGAGCTGCCAGGGAGCGTAGATGGAGGGTGCGTGCCCAGGCCCCAAGGGTGGAAAAGAAGGTGTCTTAGTCATTCAAGGGTACATTGAACGGGGTGAAGGAAGGTTCAGGGGAGAAGGGAATTCCAGGCAGAGGGAAGGGACAGTGCAAACTGTAGAGCGTGACTTGTGTGTGTCTAGGAACCCAAGACACCCTGCACTATAGACGGCTGGTGAGAATCCATTTTCAAACCTTGTCAGCTTTGTCAGGAAGGGCAGTGCCCACCGCAGGGCCAAAGCCAAAGCAGCCCACAGGGGTGTGTTCGCTGCCCTCGCCCCACCTGCCGGCCACTCACTCTCTCCCTGCCACCCCTTAGAGGCTGGAGTGCAAGCCGGAGATGTCAGGCGGTTTAAGCCTTTAGTTTGCGATATAATCTGCAGAGTAAACAAAAGGAATTTAAAAGATTTGAAAATTGTGTCTCCTTAGGGATGCTGCTTTCTTCTAACAAACGATAGAAAATTTCATGTTTCAGTGCTGGATCACCTGGAGATGCAGGAAAACTCAGAGCTGTGGGGATGGTGAACCTGTTTATGTGACATGACTATATACTGGTGGTAAAAACAAAACCCGTTCGCTTGCCTCAAAGGGATCAGAAATGGGGAATCTTTTTTTTTTTTTTAATTTTTTTTTTTTTTAAGATTTATTTATTTATTTATACAAGCACTGGGTACAGTCAGAAGCACGGGAGGGTGAGAGAATTCACCAGAACCAGAGCGGGGAGCAGAGCAGGCAGAGGGGCCGAGGTACACTGCTGAGGGGAGCAGCGGGCGGCAGGAGAGGTCTGGCACCATGTGGGACCCTCCTCCGGTGGCCGGGGAGCAGCCGGGGATCGAACCGGCGCTGCAGAGGCTGCGGGCAGCTTCACAACCCAGCGCTCAACCGCTGCGCCACCGGGGAGGCCCTGGGGAATCTTTTTTTTTTAAAGATTGATTTATTTATTTTATACAAGAACCGGGGTACAGGCCAGATGTGCGGGAGGGTGAGAGGATTCACCAGAGACAGAGAGGGGAACAGAAGAGGCAGATCTACTGAAATACACTGCTGAGGCGAGCAGTGGGGGAGACAGGAGAGGTCTGCTGCGCCATGTGGAACCCTCCGCGGCCGGCCGGTATCCAACCCAGCTGCAGAGGCTGCGGGCGGCTTCACAGCGCCGCGCTCAACCGCCTGCGCCCCCAGGGGAGTCCCTAATGGGGAATCTTTTGTAACGAAGGTTCTAGGATCTCAACATAGCCTATGAGATTCACAGCAAGATAGGCTTTGCAGAGAAGGGCACCAACAACATGCTATGGAGAGATTAATAAAATAGGAGCTTTGGGGTTAAGCTCTAGGGAAACTGGGATGCAGTCTCCCTTTCAAAGCACAGATAATCTGAATTCATTGAAATAATGAAGCAGTGAGGTTCTCAGGGCATTCCCCAGCAGTCACGATTCCTGGGTTTGAATCCTGGCTTCAGCTCTTAATTGTCTTCTCTCTCATCTGTAAAAGTGGGGATAATCATCGGATTGTTATTAGATCATTAAAGTGCTCTGTCCAGTGCTTGGGACATAGTATATGTTTACAAAATGTTAGATAGTGTTAGACAAGATATGTTTGAGAGTCATTGAAGTGAGCAATAGATCGGAAGAGAGTGCCTAGCTTGAAGGAGATGTTAGGAAGAGTGTAATTTACCTTAAAGGCTTTAGAAGATAATTGGGATTCTACAATGCACAAATTAATGTTACTGATTTCTTTTTTTAATTATACAGGTAATTGAAAAGTACCTTCAAACATGTCCTTCTTCCCATGCCATTTTTAAAATAATATTTGATATGAACAACTGATAGTTTCTAAATCTTATTAAAATGTGAAAAAATATTTAGAATGCTGCTATTTTTATTGATCTGTAGTATACTTTAAGTAAAACCAATGTGTTTACTATGCGAACTCAGCCTACAGCCCCCATTTCCAGCCAGATTGAGAGTCCCCTAAACATCTTCTGCAGCCACTACTACCTTCCGGCTCTCACCGTATTTCCTTTAGATCACTGCAGAGCCTTCTAGTCGATTTTGTGGCCATTAATCTTTCCTTCATCTTTCTTTTCTCCCCACTGTCACTGTTATCATCTTGAAAAATAAAGCTGATTATCTCACACACACACCCTTAAAAGTTCTGTGAATTGGGCCTCCCCTGGTGGCGCAGCCGTTGAGCGCTGGGCTGCCACGAGGGTCCCACAAAAAAAAAAAAAAAAAAAGTTCTGTGAATTCCTGCTTGCTACTCAGTTGCTTGCTAACTTTCTTACCTTTATCCCACAACTCCTTTCTCTATAAGCTACACTCTACCTATACTGAATTTCTTTAATTTTTTCAAATAAACCTGACCTGACCTGTTCTCCATATCATTTTATCCCAATAAACTTCCACTATAATAGAAAACCCAGTTCAAAGAAGACCTCTCTGAGAAACCTTCTTAGCTCCTTCAGAGAGAAGTAGTGATTCCCTCCTAAATGTTCCCAGACTAATTTATTTATCATTATTAGTAGCATCACAATTATCACTAACATTTATGGAAGGCTTGTGCTGGGAGTTGGCTAAACACTCGAATCAACTAATTTAATCCTCACTTTACTCCCCTCTCCTAATTTTTGTAGTAACATTCTGTACAGCGTACAGTTATCTTTACTTCGGTTGTCTTTTCTGTTAACTTGTAGGACTTTCTATGTCATGGAATACATCCCAGCAACTGGCATGTCTTAGGTGCTCAATAATTGTTTGCTGAAAGAATGTATGAATATAAGCCGTCCTACTTGGGACTTTTGTACCTTTTTCTAAAAAAGCTTTTATTACTTAAAATTCCTGTTTTGAATTTCCTTCAGAGTCTGGGGTATATTATTTGGAATATCTTCAATGATAGGAGATCTTAGTAAGAGACATAAGTCTCTCTTTTTGTCACCTGCTCCAACATTGCCATCTCCTTTCTTTTTCTGCAGCTTTTGGCTCTTCTCATAAGGATGGAAATGCTACTGTTGGGTGTGTGGGCCCTGCTGGCCTTCATCCCTTGCCCAGGTAAGGCTACTTGAGAAGGTCTTTAGTCAGTATATGCCAGGGCGCAGGTAGCTGGGGAATTCCTGAGTGGATGGCGCTGTAGTATTCATCCGGGAGAGATTCCTATTTTGTTGATCACTAGGACACAGAACCCTTAACTGTCTCTGCCTTGTAGCTGGGATAACCCAAAGGGCAGGATAATAGACCACGAGAGAGAACTCTCCCTGAGATATATGCCTTCTCTGCTTGACTCCCTGCTGCCCCAAGACTCTCCTGTTTTCTGCTCTTGAAAGTATTTTTACCTCTTTGTTGCCACCCTTTCTGTTACGATAAGCTACAGTAAGTTCCTAATGGGATGGGGCCCATAGATTAGTTTTAAGGAGCAAGTTCTCCAGAACTTGCAAGAAAGGAACGGGAGGGTCTCCCTGGTGGCGCAGCGGCTTGAGCGCAGCACTGTGAAGCTGACCTCAGCCTCTGCAGTGCGGGTTTGAGTCCCGGCCAGCCAGGGAGCTACCCACATGGCGCAGCAGACCTCTCCTGTCTCGCCCACTGCTTCCCTCAGCAGTGTATTTCTGTCCTTCTGCCTGTTCTGCTCCCTGCTCTGTTTCTTGTGAATTCTTGTGCTTCTGACCTGTATCCCAGTGCTTGTATGTATAAATAAATCTTAAAAAAAAAAAAAAAAGGAATTGGAGCCTCAGTGGATAACACTGCTCAAGAGTTGTGTTTTCCCAGAAGGGACTGGTATTTGGGAGTTGAAGTGGGTGGTGGGCATGGAGTAGGAACCTGAGGGAGGCTGTGCCTTCCCCTGTGTCAGGCATCTAAAATTTACCTGATTGCTCTCTAACTGCACCTGAGATTTCCCCACCAGACTAAACTTGTAAGCATCTAAAACCATCTTTGCCTTAGCACCAGAGCAAAAGGGAACGATCTCTTTTTTGAGAAGAAGAGGTAAAAAGTTCCGTGGGTCGCCCTGGGAGTCACCCAGTGGTTCTCAAAACTTGGTGTGCACAAGGATCACCAGGAGTGCTGGTTTTGTTACTTGTATACTTCCAGATGCTCCCTTTATGAACTCCTAATCATTCAGGCTGCAGGAGCTGGGATCTGCAGTTACACAAGCACTCTATGTGATTCTGGTGCCGGCAAGCCTTAGACCATAATTGGAGAGCAGCACCACTTTGACATATATATAACAAAGCTCTTTTTCCTGGGGGGTCTGCTTAACCCCCTGAGGGCCCTCAGCAGCTCATCCTGGAAGTTTAGGAAGAGCATGGTTTCCTGGTTTAGCCCATGTAATCCAGCCTATGATTTCCACCGTGGTTCTAGTGGAGAAATCAGGATCCCAAGAAAGACAGCAGAGGGGGTGGTGACAGAATCGGGGCTCTCACTTGTTCATTAAGGAGCTTTTTCTTGCCTAGTCCCCTGTACCCTTTTTATTCCTAAAGAATAACCTTAGAGGGCCTCCCCGGTGGCGCAGCAGTTGAGCGCTGGGTTGCGAAGCTGCCCGCAGCCTCTGCAGCGCCGGTTCGATCCCCGGCTGCTCCCCAGCCACCGGAGGAGGGTCCCGCATGGCACGCAGACCTCTCCTGCCGCCCGCTGCTCCCCTCAGCAGTGTACTTCGGTCCTTCTGCCTGCTCTGCTCCCCACTCTGGCTCTGGTGAATTCTCTCACCCTCCCGCGCTTCTGACTGTACCCAGTGCTTGTATAAATAAATAAATAAATAAATAAATAAATCTTTAAAAAAAAAAAAAAAGAATAGCCTTAGAGAATGGAATTCCTAGTCTCTAACCTTGAACTAGATTAAGAATAGGCTGCATGTTTTTTTGGGTCTTGTGGTCCTCACCAGAGTCTTTGGCATGTGTGGTTGATCTTTGCAGGGGCCACAGAAGATCTATTTGAGGTTTCTGTTTGGCCAGATCAGGCCCTGGTAAAGTCTGGACAGTCTCTCATGGTCAACTGCAGCACCACCTGTCCAGCCCCAGGACCCAGTGGAATTGAGACCTTCTTAAAGAAAAGCCAGGTGGGCAGAGGGCCTCAGTGGAAGGCGTTCCTCCTGGAGGATGTCACAGAGAATGCCGTTCTGCAGTGCTTCTTCTCCTGCGCAGGGATCCAGAAGGACACGAGCCTTGGCATCACCGTGTATGGTGAGAGGGGCTGCGAGGTGGGAGGAGAGAGGAGTGGGGCGACCTGGTGATGTCTTATTTAGGGAATAGTTAGAAACTCCTTTTAGGGGAGAGACTCAGGGCTCTTAGTAAAGATTTCTGTAGGAGATCTAGAATGCTGTAGGAATTCCAGAGCCAATTACTTCTGTTTCCCTTTGGTGGGAGCTTTTAAATGAAAACACCATCAAGAGCGTCCAGACATCTGTGCTTGAGAATATGTTCAGATGCAGGAGGCATATGTGAATAATGCTAATTACTAAATTATCAGAAAGTATAAAAATTAATGCTGATTTATTTGCCACAAAGTCTTAGAGTAAGTAGGGGCTGGAGAAAGGAGGGTCACTGTGGGCTGGGGCGCTTGAAGTCTCCATGGGAAAGGAGGCTCTTGCACTTCACTCCTGCAGGATGATGGGGAGTTGAAGTGATGGGGGTGGGCAACAAGGGTCTTTCAAACGAGCAAACAGCATTAGCAAAGATATGGCCATGAGACCAAGTGTGATCGCTCTGGGGTAAAAGTTTGGTTAATTAGGGTTGGGTTTTTGTGTGGTGCTAAGGAGCTCCTCAGTAGCTGCTCATGTCTCTGATGTACCTCGGGTAAGAGATGAGAGTTCCCCAGGTCAGATGCAGCAGCAATCAAAGCTTGGAACTTCTGCTCAGAAACACAGCCGTGTTTCTTGGCTGAGGCTTTAATCGCCTTGGACAGGCAGAACCAGAAAACTGACTTGTCCTCTCTAGGGCTGGAGTGACAGGAAGCCGACACTGTTGTTGGGATGGTTGAAGGGTATCAGGCACCTAGCACATTTCCTTCTGGAGAAGGGAGTGACTTTCACCAAACTCATCCTTTTGTCTTAAAGAGCCACCAGAGCAGGTGATGCTGGAGCTGCAGCCGGCATGGGTGGCCGTGGATGAAGCCTTTACTCTGAAGTGCCATGTGCCCACTGTAGCGCCCCTGGAAAACCTCACCCTTACCCTTCTCCAGGGTAGCTCGGAACTGCATAGAAGGAACTTCATGAGCTTGGCTGTGGCCACACAAAGAGCTGAGATCACCGTCAGTGTCAGAGCCCAAAGGGAGGACGACAGGTGCAATTTCTCCTGCCATGCAGAACTGGACTTGAGTTCACATGGTGGAGGGCTCTTTCACGGCAACTCGGCCACCAAGGTGCTCCGCATCTTTGGTGAGTCAGAGACTGGGTGTGGAAAGAACCCCAAGGCTTGTTTCTGTCATCTAACCTTGGCTTTTTGGGACTACATTCCCATAGGATGTTGCACGAGGGTTTGAGGGTAATTGCGGTCTACCCCTACCTGGGGTAGACCATCACCCTGGTGGTGGTGGGGGAGCAGAGAACACTTTAAACCCTACTCCCTCCCTACGTTGTAGGGTCCTACATGACACATGACTTATCATGGCCATTCTTTTCTTTTCCTCATGTTTGGGCAGAATTCTCTCAGAACCCCCAAATCTGGGTCTCTCCTCTTCTGGAGGTTGGAATGGCCGAAACTGTGAGCTGTGAGGTGGCTAGGGTGTTTCCAGCCAAAGAGGCAATGTTCTACATGTCCCTGGGAGACCAGGAGCTGAGCCCCTTCTTCTTCTGGAAGGGAGACGCAGCATGGGTCAATGCCACCGTCCGGGCCATGGAGATGGGTGATCAGGAGCTGTCTTGTCGTGTGTCTCTGGGTCCAGTGGAACTGAAAACGAGAAAGACAGTGCATGTCTACAGTAAGTGCCTTGTCTCCGCTCTTTCCCAGGAAGGCTCTCTGCCACTGGAAACTGCCACAGTAAAGGCTGGTGATGCAACTGCAGATATCTCTGCTAATCTTCACAGGGTGCACTCCCAAGTGGACATTAGTCTTCATCTTTCTCTGCTAAGTGGAGGCAGATGGGAGACAGTAGACGGACCCTGTGACCTTAAGCCATCCTACTTACAGAGGGGGTGTGTCTGCTTGAACTCACTCCTAGGAACAATTATTTGAGGTTTGAACAATTATTTGAGACGTGAAGATGAAGAAACGTCTTGCCTCTGAGGTGTAGCCAGATGTCCACATGTGGCAGTTATTCTAGGAGAGGCTCTCAAATTCCTATGCTGCCTGGCTGCCCCTGCCATCCAGCACTGAAGCAGTAATGGTATTCGCTCTTTGCCTGTTGTCTGCCTGCCCACGTCACAGCACCAAGCAGCCAGAGCACAGACGTGGCTGTCAGTTTTGAGAAATAACTTTACATCTCTTTTTCCTTCTCTCATAGGCTTCCCCCCACCAGTCCTGGAGGTAGAGGAATTATACCCATTGGCAGGAACAGACATTAATGTGACCTGCTCTGGGCATGTACTAACATCACCTAGCCCTACTCTTCGACTTCAGGGAGCCCCAGACCTCCTCGTGCCTGGGGAGCCTGCCTGGTTTTTACTTACCGTCAGGGAGGAAGATGATGGCAGAAATTTCTCCTGTGAGGCCTCTTTGGAGGTCCAGGGTCAGCAATTGATCAAAACCACTGCCATCCAGCTCCATGTCTTATGTGAGTAGAGGCCTGGCCTTATCAAAACAAGGGTTATTAGTCTCCCGTTTCCAGGCACCTTGATCAGCAGCTTCATTATTAAAGATGCCATAGTTTTCTCATTAAAAAAAAATCAAAGGAGAATATAAAATTAAAGCTCTCCAAGCCTACCTTACCACTAGGAAAGTGAGTTGGGGAGATACCGGAAGGGGAAACTGGGCCCAGAAAAGAGAAAGTGTCTCAGTGGATGAGCAGCATTAGCTGAGGACTGGGGACATGGGAAGAGCATATGACATTTCCACATGAAAATTTCTATTTTGAAAAGTAGAAAAATCTTCTCTGGATTCATCCCTACCCATGTCCTCACTAACTGAGAAGCAAAGATGGGGAGCAGAGACCCCCCCCCTCAGGACCACCAGTAACTGAGGGGTTCGGATCATCTAGTCCAAAATCACTGAAATGTCCTATGCTGCATCGCAGCCACCTTGCCCACAGGGAAGGGAAGTGGGGAGGGTGGCTCAGAGCAGGGGCCTGACGGTCCTCCCCTGGGGAAGGAAAGCTTTTGGCGGAGCTTTTGAATTAGGGGGTGGAGAAGGAGCTAAGCATGATGGCAAGGAGGGAATGCAGCCCACTGAGCTCAGTTCCCTGGGGGACTCTTTTCCAGACAAGCCAAGGTTAGAGGAATCCAGTTGCCCTGGCAACCAAACATGGGTGGAAGGGGCTGAAGAGATGCTTGCCTGCATCGCCAAGGGAAACCCTGCTCCAACCTTGGTGTGTACCAGGAACAGCATGATCTTTAGTCTGGAAGTCCCACAGAAGGCAACCCAGAACCACTCTGGGACCTACTGCTGCACGGCCACGAACCAGCTGGGCTCTGTCAGCAAAAAAATTGCTGTCGTCGTCATTCAAGGGTTCCTGCTGCCAGACCCATGGGAAACCCCCTGGGACTGGGGTTTCGTACTCAGATATGGTAAGGGGAAAGATTTAGTGGGCTGAAGAGGGGGAGACTGAGAAGTGGGGTAGGTGGGCTGGGGTGGGCCTGATTCTCTTGTCCCTGTACCCTCCTCATTCTCTGTCTTCTATTCTGGGGCAGTGCTGAATGAAGACGGCGTCGAGTCCCCCAACTTTGTCATCATTATTGTTGCCCTTGGAGCAGGAGTAATCACCATCACGCTGTGCTTGTGCTGTTGGCCCTGCAAAGTACAGAGGAGGAAACTGCCCTGTCGGCAGAAAAAGAAGAACAGACAGGAGCAAAGCCAGTTAGCTATTCCACACACAGAAGAGTGCAGCGCACAGAACTGTTAAACAGAAACAGCTATTTGGTTGAAGGAGACTTCCACCGGGTTTCCTAAGGAGGGAAGAGGGAGTTGAGGAGAAGGGAAGAGACAGAATGTGAGGCCACATTATCCTTTGTGCTCTTAGGTCCCATAAAACAACTCGGGCACCCGTGTCCCTTATATCCAGTCCACCCACAAGCTCTTTTTTCCAAGTTCACTTTGGTTACCAGGAATCTCTGTATCAGTGTTCAACTAGTCAGATGGCCTCTTGCTCCTTGCTGTGTGTTTTATTGTTCCTCTCTTAGACTTGAAAAAAAAAAAAAAGATCCTGCTCTGCTTCATCACCCCACTAACTGCCCACTGCCCCCAAACATCAGACTAAAGAGATGGCCAGATACATCATAGAAATGCAACTCTCCCCACCTGGTTCCTCCTAAGTGAGAGCTACTTTCTTAGTCCAGGGCCTGGACGCCTAAGGGACAGAGTGCTGAACAGGGACGGGCACCGGCACCGTATTCCCACCTACGCAGCCCCAGCTTCTGCAGCTGGGCGTCTGGAATACCTGCTCCCAGAGCTGAGCTTGACAACAGCATTAAGGGTCAGCGACTGGTTAGGCTTCAACTCACTAACTCTGCCGTGTGCCTTGGGGGATTGTGACAATCATAAGAAATTCCACATTGGTCAGACAAGCAGCTTACCTAGCCAGGTGTTCTGCCCTGAAGTGGAAGGTAGAGATCTTCCATGAAATTGTCTCATAGGTTAAGGGTTCCAGCCATCTTTGAATTCCTTCTCGTAATCCATTGTAGTAGAATAATCATCTGAGCGTTCACATTCGACACATTAATTTTTTTTTTTTACTTAGACCGTTAGGGTAGAGTTCCAATATTTATTTTTCCTTCTCATAAGGAAGTATTTATTTTCACGTGTCTACAAAATATTTCCTTTAAATTTCAGGAGGAATCCACTCATGACAATGTTCACCATGTGGTTTTATGATTTGGGTTCCTTCTCTGTTCTTTGGGAGAGTATATCCACCCTTGGAGAAGACATTCATAAAACCCCATTTTTTTCTCCAAAATTAGTCCTGTGTGAGCCACTGAAATGATAGCTAAGGTAAAAATAAAAGTGATTTTATGACATCTGAATGTCTTTTGTGTCATTGTTGATCTTACTGAGCCAAATGGTTGCACCTTGAGTACAATTTCTAAGAAAAGAATGTTACATTGGTAGCATAAACAGCCAGCCCAGGGCAGATGGTGGATTAACTCAGGGCAGCAACCTGTTAGACCCTCAACCCTACAGTCCATACTTCCAGAGAGAGGTGTACAGCCTTCCAAATTTCAGATACCATCAGACATCAAAGTGAAAGAAACCCATTCTTGCCAGACCTTCCCTGAGGGTGGGGTTATGAATTAGAAATAAGTATAACCCTCTGGTTTCAACACATACAAAGCCCTGCACTAACAAAGGTGAAAACACACGCCCTGCCCCCCCTCCCCCCACGAGCTTGAAGTCTTGAGGGAAGGTGGGCAGGAAAGCTTCACTGCACCTTAGCTCCTATGGGGGTGGGGCACGGGGAGCGGGCAGAGCACAGGCTGTTAGAATGCCCAACTCGGGAAGGAGACTGGAAATACTGCTTTTGATTTCGCAAAACAGCATCCCCCAAATGACCTCAGCTTCAATGTTTCCACCAAATGTGGTAGCCACTGGTCTCATGTGCGCTGAGCACTTGGGGAAACACATTAGGAAAAAAGTTTAAGGGATTATGGAGTGGTCTGATCTAGGGATCTCCAGCCATGTTGGTGTCTTGGCATCAGTTGCATCTCAGGCCTGCAAACCCCACGTCATGACCTCCATGCCCAGAGACACAGAGACTCCAAAAATAAAAAATAAACTGGAGGGAGATGGCGGTCATTCTGACTTGTAGACCACCATGGAGAGCCGGGAGGCTCAGCCTCACCCTGCTTTTGCTTCCCACTGCCACATGGTGTCACTGTTGACAGTGTCTTACACCATCCCTCAGTCCTCAGGTTCTGCAGAGCTGCTCCTGGGTTGGCTGCCACGAATCTGAGAAGGACAGTTTGCTTCCTCCTGGCTTAGTCCAGCTAGGGATAAATCCTTGCCTGGGTTTTTAGGACTACAGCTCTTAGAGTCCAGTTCTATGGATTATTCCTCCTGAAAGGCTGCTCAGATTTGGGGTCTTCCTCATGTAGAAATAGAGCTTCAGTTCCCTTCCCCTCCTCAGGGATCCTCAGAACCAGGGACCTGGCTGCTCCTCCTTAAAGCACAAAGGGTCTCAAAGCACAAAGGGTCTCATTCCAGCTCTTTTCCAGAACCCCATGCACTGCAAGTTTCTGATCATACTTTTTCTGAACTAGAAAGCAACCAGCTCATACTTAACTAGAGTTACTCTGTTTTCAGAGGAAGAAGCTACCTTTAATACCCCAAAATTTTATCCTCTTAAGAAAGTCAAGATGACTTTCTAGTGTCTTTCTTAGACTTGAGGAAACACAAGTTAACTCTTCCTTACTATAGGGATAGCAATAGTAGTTCTCTGTAACAGGATTATAGTTGGAAAGACACGGCACAGTACTTGTGAAAACACTGGTGTGGTGTTGTGTACATGTGTTTACAAGGATCAGGTTTTATTATGACACTAATAATGCTGGTGGTAATTATACCCATAATGATTATAAACTTAAAGCAAGAGTCAGAAATCCATGGCAACCACTGACGCCTTGAAAAGTCATATACACAGTCTATACCTCCTCTGCTCCGTTGTGTTCTCTCTTCCTCCTTTTCTACTCCTTTTCCTCTTCCCTCCTCTACTTTTCCCCTCCTTTTATTCATCAGATTGAGGACCACAGCCAGCAGGATGACCAACTGTCCCAAGTTTGTACTGAGCTCAAGGGTTCCTGGGACGTGGGATTTTCAGCACTAATATTGGGAGAGTCTTGTGCAAAATCTGGAGGAGCTGGTAAGCTCACTGAAGGTGTTTCTCAGCCACGTCAGGGCCTTCTGAATTAAAGAAGCTGCGAGGCAAATTGTCAAGTTTGCTTGGCCCAGAAGCCCAGATCCTGTAACTCTGAAGCAGGCTTGTTAAGAAAGGGGAAATGCCAGTTGGTTCTGAAATACGTATAAATGGACAAAACTCATTGTGGTTCAGGAAAGCTGATGGAAGGTATTCAAAAGAGGACATTTTAAGTTAAGGTGATTTTAAAAGATAACATGGTGTGAGAAAGACATCCTAGGGATTCCAGATTTCTAGAATTCCAGAAATTTCAGATTTCTGCCTATTGAATTCTTCCCAGAATAAATCTCACTAACCTCAGGAAGATTTTTTTAAATTAGAAAATATTTGTAATGTTTTAATTGTGGTAAAACAAACATAATGTAAATTTACCATCTTAGCTATTTTTAAGGGTACACTTCAGTATTGTCAAGTACAATTCACTTGCACAACCAGTCTCTAGAAACTGTGGCTGTGAAACTATAGACTATGGTTTCATCTGGGAAAATCGAAACTTTGTCCGCATTAAACAAAACTCCTGGGCCTCCCCCGTGGAGCAGTAGTTGAGCACTGGGCTGCGAAACTGCCCACAGCCTCTACAGCTGCTCCCCTCAGCAGTGTACTTCGGTCCTTCTGCCTGTTCTGCTCCCGCTCTGCCTCTGGTGAATTCTCTCACCATGCCACGCTTCTGACTGTACCCAGTGCTTGTATAAATTAAATAAATCTTTAAAAACAAAACAAAACAACTCCCGATTCCCCAGCCCCAACCCCTGGCAGCCGCCATTCCACTTTCTGTCTCTATGAATCCGGCTGCTATGGGTCCCTCAATGGAGAGGAATCACGTAGAACAGTCTTTTTTTATTATTATTACTTTTTTTAAAAGAATTATTTATTTATACAAGCACCTGGTACAGTCAGAAGTGCGAGCGGGTGAGAGAATTCACCAGAGTCAGAGCAGAGAGCAGAACAGGCAGACTGAGGAAGTACACTGCTGAGGGGAGCAGCGGGCGGCAGGAGAGGTCTGCGCGCCATGTGGGACCCTCGCCCGGCGGGTGGGAATCAAACCGATGCTGCAGAGGCTGCGGGCAGCTTTGCAACCCAGCGCTCAGCCGCTGCGCCACCGGGGAGGCCCTAGAACTGTCTTTTTAACGACCTCTTAGAATTAGAAACTGAAAGAGCCACAACTTACCCACGCCACTCATCTCCTTTTGCTTCTTTTTGCCAATATAATAACTGTGGACAAGCATCCTAACATCTCTGTGATACTTAACTCACGGTCCTCAACCTCTCATGTTTAAAACTACGCTTATCCAGATCCCAAGCCTGACCAGTTAAGTCAGAACCTCAGGGAGTAGAGGATATTGCAAGAGTCATTTAAAACAGAACCTACCTGCATCCACTTTGGATAATTCTAATGTACAGGTGTTTCTCATTTGCGAGGAAGGTGGCTGTGGCTGCCTATTTGAAAAGCTGAAAGGCAGGCTGAGATTTGGCAAGTCAGAGAGTCTAGGGTAGATAGTCTTAAAATTTTTAAACCTTTGCAAAAAGTGCTGTAGTATGTTTGTCATTTTCTACCAGCAGGGATGGAGTTGATCCCGCCATGGCCTGAAGGAGCGGAGCGGATGCACTCTGGAGATGGCCACCCCCCCTGCAGTCTACTGCTCTCCTTACAGCCTCCCCTTACAGCCCTCTTAAAGAGCGCTGACACCACCTACTCCCCTCCCCCACCCTCTCTTCCTGCCACGTTCATTCAACAAATACTTCTTTCCACCCCCCAAAGATTTATTTTTATTTGTTTGTGCATACAAGAACTGGGGTGTAGGCCAAAGGTTCAGGGTGGGTTGTGTGTGCGTGTGAGGATTCACCAGAGACAGAGTGGAGAACAGAACAGGTGGATCTACTGAAATACACTGCAGAGGGGAGCAGCAGGAGAGACAGGCGTGTCTGCTGCACCATGTGGGTCAGCTCCCTGGCAGGGGATCGAACTCACGCTGCAGTGGCTGCCGATAGCATCATGGTGCAGCGATTTAACCCCTTGCAGCACCAGGGAGGCCCACTACCCACTGCTCTTAGAGCAATTAATTGCCCATGCACAGCTTGTGGACCAATGTGATTGGGTTAATTTTTGTCCTTAAAATAGTCCCAGTGTAGATTAGTGGCCAATCTGATTTAAAAACTAGGTTTCACAGCCCCTCCCTACCCCTCGCACCGTGTTGTGTCCCTCACAGGGAGGCTGAGCCTGCGGGGTGTGATTTAGCCCTTCATGTCCAACCCTCAGTACTTGTGCACTTGGGGCTAACGTGCATTCACCTTACAGTTTCTGCACAATAGTGATTCTGTTTTCTCTCTTCTCACTGCGGGGTTTGGGCCTCTGCTCTGCATAGCCAGTCCTGCTTACAGTTCTTCCCGCACCTGGGGCCTAGGCTTGGTGCTGCGGTGCTGGTGGGAAGGGAGGAATACTTCCAAGGCTTTTTGGGGGTGGTCCTGACCACTCACGCCCGGCCCGCTGGAACTCAGGCCCTGCGGAGTGGACTTGGTGTGAACAGAGAGGGGTGAATGTGTCAGTTTCATTCTAGCCCAGGAAGAGCCTGTTCTGTTTTGTTCAGCCCCCCGGGTGCCTAGTAGGCCCCATCAGGTCCCTGCAGCTGCCTCCCCAGCCTGCCCTGGCCCGTACCCCCCAGCCCAGCCTATAATAGAGTAACACCATTGAGACGATATATGATGCAACTTTATTTTATTATTAGGACAGGACAGTGGGCACAGCGTGGCACTGCCCAGGCCGGGGGCGGGGTGGCAGAAGCCAGCACCTAGAAGGCACAGCTGCTTTCCACGAAGCGGCGACACTTCATGACCCGCAGGTACGTCTCCGCCTTGTGCAGGTCCTTCTTGAAGCAGGAGAGCAGCCCGTAGTTCTTGAGCAGCGCGTCGTCACTGCGCAGGTTGGTGTCAAACCTGTCGTAGGTTTGCTTGAGGAGCTGCCCGGGCCGGGAGCTGCCGTCTTCCAGCTCCTGCGGGAGAAAAGGGGGAAAGAGACACCGAGTCCTTGCGAGCTCTGAGGCCAAGGCTGCTCTGCTCCAGAGAGCGCAGCATTTCTGCTCCCCCACCCCCAAGGTTACCCCAACCCTCAGCTAGTCATTGAGGGTCCCACACGCCATCCCCACCCGCATCAGGGCCAGGATGCCCTCTTCCAGGTCCTTGAGCTTCTCGTAGAAACGGTCCGAGGTGCCAAACACCAGGCTGTTGGTGAAGACCCGGCTGAGGAACTGCACTGGCCCGAGCCAGGACTGGATGAGCAGCAGCGAGAAGCGGAGCAGCTCCATGTCCTGCAGGCAGGGGTGGGCGGTGGTCATGGGGGATCCGTCACCCCCACAGCCCCCATTCCCTGGAGAGCAGCACCCCAGGGGGCTGCCCGGATTCCTGCAGCAAGAAGGGGTGATCTTCTTAGGAAGTGGGGAGCCCCTTTCCTTGGTGGGGCACAACCACTCACAGATCTTTGCTGGGCCTCGTCCTTGCCGGTGGGGGCTGGGATGGTCTCCGAGAAGCAGAAGGCAGCCTGGGCGTTCTGGATGGAATATCTCTGTCCCTCCGGGATGTAGGCGCGCTCCTGAGGGAGGGGACCCCCGCGCAGGGTTTATTTCCACCCTCCGGCAGTTTATGCTCACCGCGTGCACCTTCAGTTGGTTAAAATAACCCTGAACTTGTGAGTTTTCTCCCGTGATGTACCCGGGGAGAGGGGTCCACCTTCCTGCCACCCCCCGTGAGCACCCATTCCTGGGGAGCTTACAAACTCTTTGTAGGTGTCAGCAGCCAGTTGGTGAAGGTGCTGGGCTCGGAGCACAGCGTTGGCAAACAGGCTGGACAAGGGCATGGCCGGGAAGGCGCCCACCTCTTGAGGCCAGGGCAGGCAGAGCAGGATGAAAGCCAGGAGCACGGAGGTCCGAGGGCCTAGCGAGAAGGGAGGCCGAGGTGGGGCCCAGACGCAGGAAGTCAGCCTGTTCCCTGCCCCAGGGGCCTTCCCTTCTCCCCTCAACCCCCAGGGACTGCGAACACTGAAAATTTAGCCAAATGTCTGGGTGTAGCCGCAGGAGGGGCAGCGCCCCTGTCCATCTGCAGCGTCCCCACACTACCCCTCAAGACACATCAAACCCAAAGGGATTTTAGGGGAACTTACCTGCAGCCATTGCCACTGGGTGAGCTGTCCACGGGACCCTGAGTGGTTTGGGAGCTTGGTCCTGGGATCCTGGAATGGGTCCCCTGCTGGCCCTTTTTATACCCTGGCCCCTTCTCTCCCTCTCTATCCCCGCGTATTTGCTGTATATATTTATGCATGGGACCATGATGGCCTGTGCTGATGGATAATTTAGAACCTCCTCCCACTCAGCCTGTTCCCGCTCCTCTCCTGGGGTCATGTCCCTCAGGCTTGTCATCTTTTCCTCTCCACTGACACCAGCATCGTGAGGGGTGTGTGCTCAGGGGCCCAGCTAGAGAGACCACCCAACTGTCCTCTTTTGAAGGGGGATGTGGCAGAAGGGGAGGGGTCTGAGTCCAGGCAGGCTCTGGCTGGGGATCATGGTGGGCCTGTCCCCCAGGGTGAGAGGGCCCGATCTGGACCCCAAAGGGGGGACGATGTCAGATGGCTGTGTGGTGAGATGTGCCAGCCCCCTCCTCACCCTCCATGCCTTTCCTCCCCGCTGCACAGCTCCCCTCCACCCACCAGATTCCACACCTTCACCTCCAGCCCCATCCACCCGCCTGGCCCCACCTGAGGCAACGGGGTGCAGAGCTAGTGCTGGCAAATAGAGGGCGCCAGCCCCACACATCGCCCTCCCCTCTCCCTTCTGTGGGGGCTCCCCGGAAGGGTGGGGCAAAGAACCAAAGCTTCAGGCAAAGCCTCTGCTCCCGGGACCAGCTGCTGAGATGCAAACCAAGATGCAGAAATGCCTGGAACAGAGACCACAGGCGTCCTCCCGCGGCCCTGCCACCATCTGATGATCTCAGGTGGAAGAGCCCTGGAGGGCTGGAGTCTACTCCCCAGCCCTGAAGCTCAGGGCACAGCACCCTGAAAAATGCTGCACCCAGTCACTGCCTTGTCTTCGCGTTCTTTCCTCTCCTTTTCACATCCCTGCGGGGCCCACCAGGTCGTGCTGCGCATGCCTGTGCCCTCGTCCGGGCCCTCACGGCCACCTTGTGAAGGGGCATCTTCACAGCCCCATTTTACAGAAGAAGATATCGAGGCCCAGGGAGGCCACCTCAGGGAAGGCAGCTCTCCAAAGCCTCCCTCTCCACGTGTTGCACCCCCCAAGCCCTTTCTCCAAAGCAGACTGGATGGAAACCGCTGCTATTTTAACTCGCAATCCCTCTGAGCACCGAGGCCCTGCCCCTCATCTCAAAGGGCCCTTGGCGCCTTTTGTCCTCTCCTGGGGGCGGGTTGTCAGCCCTTACTTCCTAGATGAGAGAGGTCCAATCATGGGGTGCATGTCAGAGACCTCACAGAAAAGCAAGGCTGCTCCCTTCCAGCCTCCTGGTGCCCAGGGTCCCCAATTTCAACATCTGGAGGTCACCGGCATCAAATCACCCCCAGGGATCACCACAGGAAAGAACATAGCCCCTTCCACCCCTGGAGTCTAAGAACATTTACCACTTGACCCAGTGGGAAAACAAACAAACGAACAAGCAAACCCTTGTAGAGTGGTTGGTTATGCCGTTGGCAACCGACGTGGACAAGTCGAGCCCCGGAGCACCAGCGCCTGTGCCACCTCCCCTGTTAGAGCCAGAAGATAAAGCTTCCTTGTTCCCCATCATCCTGAGCCAGTGCCCAACTGGTACCCCTGGCTCAGTATCTCCAGGGGAGGGCCTGGGACCTATAGGAGCTGTTCCCCAGAGAGCAAGGGGGGATCAGAGGGGTTCTCATCAATGAAACTGGCTCTGAGGAAGGTGGGGCCTTGGGGCAGATGAGGACATTCCTTTCTTCTTCTTTCTCCAGTTCCACCAAAGAGGGTCTCTGAGTTCTATGCAGCCTGCCCCCCCCAAATCCCCTTCCTCCTACGTCACCTGGCCGAAAGGGCACTGACTTGGAATGACCCCCGACCCCCGTGACAGGCTTCTAGCTGATGCTGGAGAGACTTGTATGTGACTGTGGACCGTGGGAGAATTCTCGGCCTTCCCCTAGGAGTGAAGGGTACGGGCGGCGCTGCTCGAGAGCCACCCACGGCAGGCACGGGGAGGTGGAGCTGAGGCTCCCCGCACGAGGCAAGTGACTGCTCGGAGCAGGTGGGACCCGCCAGGGCAGGGGAGCCTCTCTCCTCACCACACCCACCTCAGTTCACCCCAGAATTAGCTGGACCCTGGGACTCCGGGAGCGCCAAGTATATGTTTGTGCAGAAGGTTACCATGGTAGCCATGGGACCCAAAGACGAACGACTTGAAGGGGGTGAGGGGATCTTGATGGTTCTTTTCTCAAGTCTGGACCTTTTCAGTGATGGAGACACACGTACGTTCAGTGCATGGACAACTGTGAATTAGACTTGGGGTCTTCCCTCAGGGCTGGGAAGTCAAGCTCTCCTCTGTGGGGCACCCTTTGGGCCAGAGCCGCAGCTGCTCCAGGTTCAGACTGTCCACTGACCTCCGGGTGGCTGCCAGAGGGGAGAGGCTGTGATTGGCATCTCAAGATCAAGAGACTTGGGGTGAAACCCCTACTCCCCGCCCCCAGCATCTTGCTTTTTCCCCCCTTTATAACTTGGAACCCCTGGCTTTCAGGGTGTTCGGAAGTCCTCTAGATGCCCAAGACGCGACTCCCTTCGGAGTCCTCTGTGCCTGTGGTGGAAGTTCATACAGCTCTTTCGGTCCGGAAGGGACCCCTTCAGGCTTCGAGAGCTCGGAGTTTCAAGTCTGAGGGGTATGAAGCAATCTCATTTTTAAAAAATGTTATTTTTAAATTTTTAAATGAAGTGCTTTTTTCTTACATTGTTGTTCATTTTGGCAATCTCGTTTTTCACTGTCATGATTGGCCTGGGCTGAGGAACAGCTTCAGAGGGGCCGGGGGCAGCTTTCCACTCCCTTCTTGGGCTCGTGAAGGCCACATGTCCCACCACTAGCTCTGTCCAACCTTCCTTGAGGCCCGAGGCAGGGATGGACGTGCTCCATCTCCTCTCTGCTTCCAGTGCGAGTCTCAGCACCAAGCTAAATGCACTGGATCAAGGTCTTTGGTGACTACTCTGTGGGGGTCCGAAGCGAGAGATGGGGAGGGAGATCCACATCCTGACGCTGGGGACAGGGTGAGGCCCATTTCATTCAGAGGACACTCAGCTTAAGGACATAAAGATTCTCTGAACATCCAAGTGGTGGCTCCCCAGTCTGGCTGTGGACGGAACTTTCTTCTGTGCAAAGCTAAAACTTGTTCGATGGAAGCAGAGGCAGCTGAACCCCAGGCACTTGAACCCCAGGATGAGGACCACAGGCATAAGAAAATCAGCACAAAAAACCCACCCAGTGTCACCCGATTTAATGAAGCAAGTCTCATCTTCCCTCACATCTGTATTGCACGTTTCAGTGTGCATCAAGTTTTCACTTCCTTTATCTCGCCAGACCCTTGGGTTTGCCAGAGGGTTCAAGCATGGAGGAAGGGCCTTTGGGGGCACTCCTGTGTGATGGGGGTGTTGTTTTCACTGGTTCAGGATCTCTGAACAATCCAGACATGCGTAGCAATCTACCTAACTGGCCTGACTAAGAATTTCCCACTCTGGGGAGGGAGTTCCATTGAACAGGAAGTAGCAAGAACCAAGGTGCTTTCCTGGTGGGTGCCCCTGGCTGGAAACGACCTTTCCTTCCTTTGATCTTATTCTGTTTTTCTTTTGGGAGGGGGGTGTGTGCACTTGTGTGTGTGGACATCTTACTCCCCTTACAGGACTATAAGCTCTTTTAGGCCACATGCTTGCTTTTCCTTTACCCACTCATTCATTCATTCATTCATTTTCTTTTTTTGTGCATGACCTGGTTCAATGAGTACTTGCCACTCCTTCCATGTGCCAGCCACTGTACCAGGCAGGTGGACACACAGAGATGAACAGAAGATGCCATCCCTGCTCTTCTGGAGCTTACAGTGTCTGGGGAAGAGACAGTAGCAAATATATACATAATAATGGTAAAATACACCATGGTTTTCCATTGTGCAAGCTGCCCGGAGGGAAATAGCTAAGCCACAGAGGGGAGTGACGGACCCCGAGTGAGGGAAAAAGCAGGATGGATCGTCCCAGGGTCAAGAACTCGACAAGCCTTTGCTGGGGGCAAGGGGTGTTTGGAGAGACAAACCGGCTGGCGGTGCCAGGTGTGCGTGTTGTTCTTGATGCCCTACCAGTCCACTTAGTCTAAAATAGCAACTACATAAAAGAGGAAAACAAGGACAGGAACTTTCAATGCATGGCGAAACACACATGAAAAAATTTCAGTGATAAAAGTACCAGGCGGCTTACTGGAGCTGGTTCCCACACCCCCAGTGTTCGCAGGGGCTGAGCCTGAGTCTGGAGCTTGGTCTCCCACAAAGAGAGAAAGTGCTGTTAGTTTCAAGAGAAAGACCTCTTTAAAAAAAAAAAAAAATCCTTTCAAATTGCATTAGGATCTGTCTAACGTGTCTCAAACTCTGCATCCAGGATTTAGTGCTTGTGAATCTGTGTTCTCTAAGGCGTCACCTGAGTTCCAAGGAAAGGCTTTTGGGGTGGAGGGGTCGCTGAGGCATCCCAAGTAGGGGGTTGGTTTATTGGTTTTTGTTTCTGTTTGGAGTCAACAGCAGGATTTGCCTGGCCCTGGAGCCGGCAGGTGCAGACAAGGCACTCCCCAGACACAGCTCCGAAGCCAGTGACTGAGACGTGGGAAGAGAGCAGGGCGCTTGCAGTGGAATCTGGGATCCCCAAACCATCGAGGCCTTGGAGACCCTCCTCAGAAGGCGGGGGCGCCTGGCGTGACAGTCAAACACAGGCAGCTTTTCATGTTTTGTTTTGTTTTTCTCTCACCTCTGATTCTGCTGGAAAAACACCCCCAGCCTGGCAGCACCTGCAGCGAAACAGCGGCGGAAGTCAAGCTACAATGGAGGAGGAACCGGGCTGGGCCCCGGGGGACTGGCTGGATTCCCCCAGTGGGCAGGGGGCATGTGCCCACCAGGGGCCTCAGGCAGGGCTGCATTCTGGGGTGGGGCAGGCCTGAGCTGAGCTGTGCTCTGCAGCGGAAGGCAGACGGAAGGCCCAGGGGCACGACATTGCCCCTCCCCCACCCCAAGAGGGGGCCATCGGAGCTTCAGGGCTTGTGAAGCCAGGGCAACCTTTGGAGGTGGCCAGAGTTTCCCAGGGGTGCTCCTCTGTCTGCTCTTCCTCCTTGCCTTCAGAGTCTCAGTGCTTCAAAGTCCTTCCAGACGCTGTGGTGTGGAAAGGATGCTGGCGTGTGACTTTCGGCCTGTTGTGCGAGCTCCCTGAGGCTTCCATTTCCTCACTTATAAAAGGAGGAGGGGGCGGCCCTGCCCTGGGGTTCTGCTGGGGCTCGGGAATGAACGTGGAGACACTGAATAAAATAGCATAGCATTTCACTACCTTTACTTGTTTGTTTTATTTTTTGTTTTGCTCTGACATTTCAGAGGGGTGCAATATACAAATATTTTGAGGATCAATGAAAGATTTTCATTCACGTGCTGCTATGTGCAGATGGTCCTGACACCCACAGGTACTCAGGCCAGAGTTCATAGACCCGCACAGCAGTAGGAAACAAAGTCAAGTTTACTGTGGGATCCACTCACTCAAAAACAGTCTCTGCTTCCACCTCCTGTCCCTGAGACAGTCCCCAGCACCGCCGGCATCATCAACCCTGCTTCCACTGCCCACATCAGCTCTGGGGTTCCAGAGACCAGCACAACACCACCCACGGTATAAGCCCTTAAGACAGAAAAACAGACCAGGGCGGGCTTCTCCCTCACAGCCAGGAAGGCCCTGCCCTCTGAGGTGTCTGGTGGAGGCAGGCTTTGCTGTACACAAGGCTGTTTGCCAACAGCACTTCCAAGCATTAGGGAAACTCTGTTTTTCAAAGATACGAAGTAGACTTTCAGTAAGGCCAAGGCCTCCTACCACCGGGGGCAGTCCAGGCTGAGGGAGACCCTGCTGGGGGGAGAAGTGAAGATGCTCCCCACCCCCCACCC
Organism: Talpa europaea; assembly: GCF_964194135.1. Taxonomy (NCBI): domain Eukaryota; kingdom Metazoa; phylum Chordata; class Mammalia; order Eulipotyphla; family Talpidae; genus Talpa; species Talpa europaea. Next base: position 125,125,565 of record NC_140074.1, read on the forward strand.
CCCAGCCGGCTGCCCAGGGTCCCTGGTGGAGGTAAGAGGACAGAATTAGCGCCACTATGCAAAGCAGCAGGAGAGGAAGGGCTCCAGCTCAGTGGAGGCAAATGCCAAAACAAGCCAGCTCGCTGGACCAGCAGCCAGGGAGGGAGTCAGGCCCGCGGCTCACCTAGCCTGATTCCAAGTGGATGCCACTGAGCTGCTTAGGCCCAAGACCTGGGTGCCTCAGCCACCTGCCCCACCTGGAACTCCTAGGGAAGCTGGGAATGCTGGTGCGTGGTTCTTCAGTTCAGCTGGCAGCTCCGTGAGGGCAGGGCCTTCTCCCATCAGAGTCCAGCGCGTGAACGGCAAAGAGGGGTTTGGGGGACCCCCACAAGGTCAACAGGAAATGGAGCACCACCTGGTCCTGTATGCAGAGGCTAATTAAACTAGGGCTCCCAGTGGTGAGCCACTCCCAGAACTCCACAGCTGGCAGCTTGGGGCCCTAATTTGTAGGGCCCCAGGGATCATTTTATGGGGTCCTTAGGGCCCTAGGGAGCCTCTGCTGTGAAAATGGGGAAGTCTGAGTGGATCATCTGACTAAGAACCCCCCAAACTTCACTCCAAAGTCTCTCCCTTTAGGTGTACCTCTCTCTTACAGGGTTCTGAGTCAAACTTAAAATAATGTGCAGGCTTGACGGAGGGCAGGGGTGAGGGTGTGGTCGAAGCAGGGGAACCCTGTCCTCAGAAACCTTCTAGTTTAACTGCAGCATGAGCCAGCCTGGCAGCTGAGGCAGTAGTATCTACGCTGAGCTGCAGGGGCTGGTCCTGACGGGGCTTGGGGCATCTTGGGAGGACTTCCTGCAGGCAGAGGGCTCTGAAGATAGTAGGACTAGGATGTGGGTGGGGAAGGCTAACTCCTCAGGTGGAGCTCCCTCCTCATGCAACAGCAATCAAGTGCTGCTTGTTGGCTAAAGGGTATGCAGGAGAAGGGTCCCCTGCTCCCACCTGCCTCGGGGCTCTCCAGCTGCTCTGGACCCGCTAGGGAGCAAGGAGGAAGAGGCCTTCAGAGAGGAGCCTCGAGTGAGCCCAGGAGTGAGCCTCAAGTGGGGCCCATGAGCCCCATGTCCATCAGCCCCTCCCACGCCTGTGGGCCCACAGGTGCCCAAACACTTGTGCCCAAATAAGTACTCTCCTCCACCCCATGCCCACAGACGTCACAAGCCTGCGTGTGGTCCCTCAAAACACACTGTTTATTCCACGGGAGAATGGACTCAAGGCTCCCCTGGTGGGAGAGCGCAGGAGAGGACAGGAGAGGGATGAAGCTCTTGGCAGTCCATTTGTGGCCAAGGGAGATGGGCCGGGCTGTTCCCAGGCTCTGCAGGAGGAGGCTGGTCTGCTCTGAGTCCATTGCGGGTTCCACACATTCTCCATTGTCCCCGTCCTGAATGTGGGCTGGGTCCCCACACAGCACCCCCAGAAGTCTGGGTCCAGTCTGTCCCCAAAGAAGTCTTGCTCCAAACCACTGTCCTGTGGCCTTGTGCTCCTGTCCCTTGTGAGAGTTGGGACCAGGGCCTGGGGGTGCAGGCGGGTCCAGTGGGTCAATTTTGGAGACCAATTCGGGTCTGGGGCGGAGGGACAGGCTGGGAGCCAGATGGCTCTGAAGCAGTCGGTGAGGGCCTAGCAGGCTGCACCCAAGGCATCGGGAAGGCTGCTCATCACTCCTGGCTAGGGTGCTCGCCCACTGACCACTTCACCTCCCCTGTCCGCAGAGTCACTATGTCCTCATAGGTGGCTGTCTGATCAATGTTCAGGCCCTGGAGACACGGAATAGAAAGCTCAGGTGTTGCCTGCTCCCCAAACACCCCAAAAATGGTGACCGCTGACCACATGACCCTCAGGACTCCAGAGTGTCCTGCTCCTACCTCATAGGTGTGATCTTCTTCCATCCCAGATTTGCTGTCATCCTGGGGAAAGGGTTGGAAAGCAGTGTTAGCTTTCCCCGCCTCACCCACTGCTGGGCAGGCTGGAGAGGGCCAGGGAGATTGGCCTGGGGTGAAGGTGAGGACCAGGGGTGGGGTGCCCTCCGCAGGAACAACAGACTGAACCAGGGAGTGCTGAATAGGCCAGTCGACAGCAGGCTCTGGGGCGGGGCCAACAGGGCAGCAACAAGGCCTGGAGGTGAGCTCTGCCCCTGGGGCCTGCCCCACACTGGCCTCCCGGCCCCCGTGGTCACCTTGTCCAGCAGCAGGAAGATGGGCACCACGATGAAGAGGATGATGAGCAGGGTCTGGATCATGATGATGCCATCTTTCAGCGTGTTCCGCCGCTTCATCTGCTCCACCGTGCTGAACCCTGGTGGGAGGTGCGGGCCAGTGAGGCTGGGAACCACATTTGGACCTGCGCCCCTCGCGGCTTGCTCCCCAGTGGTCTTCCTGGGAGCTCTAGATCTTCCTGGAGCACGTGGACCCCTCTGCCGGTGTCAGGCTGGAGTGGGCAGGGGTGGGGCCAACTCCAGAATCCCCCACCCGTTCTGCTTCCACTAGCCTCACCCTGGGGCGGGAGGGAGGCCCGCACCCACCCATGACTCGAAGCTCTGTGCCGCAGCCCCTCTCCGAATTCTCTTCCGACAGGCACTCTTGCTGGCAGAAGTAGATGCCGCTGTCCTGGGCCTGGATGCCCCGGATGATGAGGGTGGAGACGTAGTCGTCCTGTTTCTGCTGGATGTGGCCCTTTTCCTTGGGCAGCGGTGTGGGCTCTATGTCCATCTTCTGTGTCCAGAGCCAGGTCACATTGGCCTGGCTCTCCATGCGGCACGTTATTGTCACGTTGGCACCCCGTTTCCTGGCCACAAAACGTGGGGACTGCCGCAACCGGGAACAAGCGCTTCCTGTGGGCACCAAGGCTGGGATGGGAATGTCTTCCTGACACCAGCTGACCTCGGGCCTGGCCCCTGGCTCAGCAACCCACCCCCTTGGCCCTCACTTCTTCTTACAGTGTGGAAAGACCTGGAGGCAGAGGTGTGGAGAGTCAGGCCTCGTGATTGGCCACAGGTCAAACCACTGGGCCCCGCCCTCTCTGACTGCTCCCCCCTAACCCCTTACACCCTGTTTCATTTTCCTTTAGGACTTGGAACCTGATGACAGGGCGCACGCCTACTCCAGCAGCCCGGTTCACCGCTGGGCCCACCTGGCCTGCAGCTCCCGCCCCTCCATGCCCCAGGCAGCCCTGCCCGCTGAAGCCCTGAGGGTGCTCCCCACTGCCTAGGGAATAAAGGACAAAGCCTTGGCTGGACGATTGAGGCCCTCGCATCTGTCCCCTGCTAGCCTTTCCTCCATCACCTTCTGCTGCCCTCCTGCCTGGACCTGCTCCTCAGCCCTTTTTTTCAGCCCAGCATGCTCTCCCCACCCGCCTACCCCGGAAGCCCCCCTCCTGCCTCCCTTCCAGTGAGTGGCCTGTCAGTGTCCCCAAGGTTCCTTCCACAGCTGAGGCCATCTCCCCAGCTAGACAGATCTGGGCCTGAGTTCGGGTGGGGTTCCCTCTGGCTTCCCCCACCCCCAGTGGCCAGGACAGGAGCACAAACACCAGCTTGTGACAGGGGAAGGCCAGAGGAGGTGGCCATTCAGAGCCAGGCTTCAGAGGGGGAGACCCTAGGAGACCTGGGGAGGGGAGTCCTGGGTGGGCAGACACAGGGGACAAGCGGCATGGGACAGTGACCAGCATTGGACCCAGACACACTTGTCCCCAGAAGGGGTGGGTGAAGGTGCTGACCTCTGAAATTCTGGTGCAGGTTTCCTGAGTTGGCTGCTGGCACCGGCTCACCTGCTGGGTGGGAGGAAGAAGATGAGGTGCCCCACCCCCTGCAGACCCTCCACGCTCCAGACCCACTTCCTCCTCCCGAACCTTGAGCTTCAAAGCTCCTCAATTTGGGGCCTCGCTGGTGACCTAGGGGTTGAGTCTCAGCACTACCACTGCTATGGCCTGAGTTCGATCCCCAGCCAGGGAGCTGACCCCCATATGGCACAGCAGACCTCTCCTGTCTGGCCCGCTGCTCCCCTCAGCAGTGTGTTTCAGTCGATCTGCCTGTTCTGTTCCCCACTCTGTCTCTGGTGAATCCTCTCACTCCCTGCCCCTCTGGCCTGTACCCCAGTTCTTGTATGCATAAATAAATAAAAATAAATCTTTTAAAAAACAAAGCCCCTCAACACTCTGGGCCCTGTTTCTTGGAGACAGGAGCAGACTCCTGTCTTGGAGTAGACTCCTGTTTCTTAGAGACGGGAGCACCATTTGACCTGCTTCCCAGCCCTCCCCTGCCTTTGACCAGTCAGAGGGCGCCTGAGTGGAGGGCGCCTGACAGGAGGAAGGCACAGCTGGGAGGACTCTCTCTTCCAGACATGGAACCTCTTCTGGAACATGAAGCGTGTTCCAGGGGTCCCCTGCCTCCCGCACCCAGTGCCCTCAGAGCCTGCCTGGGGTGCACCACACTCCTCTTCCTCCTGGGCCCAGTTCTTCCCCATCATGTCATACCACGACCCCTCAAGCCCAGCTCAGCCTGACACTCTCCAGGCAGGAGAGGGGCTGGGGCCACAGACCCCTGAGCCCAGTTAGCCTGACTGATACAACAGACCCAGGCCCTAGAGCAGTCGGAGGGAGGTGGGAGGCAGAAAGTGCAAGAGACAGAAAGAGGAGGCGGAAGAACGCTGGAGACAGAACCAGTGGAAACAGACAGCGGAACCAGCAGGCCATGTTTGGGGAGGGGGCGGGGGGAGCTCTACCTGAAAGGAGCAGCAGCAGAACCGCCAGCCAGGCGCTGGGCATGGGAGACAGCGCCAGCCCCACCATGGTCGCCGCCCGAGTCTGGCCCCAAGCTCACAGTAACTACCGAGGCTCCAGGGGAAAACGTGTAACTGATCAGACTGCAGCCTGTGTCCTCCCCGCCTCTTCCCCATCAGGCCTCTTCCTGCCATGCAAATGGGGACCCAAGGGAGGCACCCGCTCTCTGGGGACCCTGGGGGAAGGCAGGCTCTCTTGTCAGCTGGGCTGTAAGGTTCAAAGTTCACCCTTTGGGCTCCACAGCTGGGGTGCACAGTGGGCATTGCTGGGAGCCAGGGACCTCTGAGTCTTCTGTGGGCTGCCCACAGTGTCTCCAACCCACTAACGGTCACGCGAGGGCCCCCAGCCTCCGGCCCGGGATCTGTATTCCCAAGCTCTTGGCTGAATACGCCTGGGCCCTGGGGATGTGTGTCAGCGGGGCCCCTCTGCCCTGGACGGGCCTGCAGGAAGAGGCCCGAGGGTGCTGGGGGCAGCTATGGGCCCAGGCCAGGCACCTGAAGGGGCCTAGAGCACAGCCTCTTGGTTGGCAGCCATGTTGGGCTTGGGGAACTGAGCCTCCCTCGCTTGCTGGGGGTTTGCTGGGAGCTGCCACAGGCGGGGGGGCTTGGGTGCAGAGGGCTTAGAGAAAACCCTCCGTTCAGTGAGCAGAGCTGCTGTTTACAGCTGCAGGGCTCTTGGGTGGTGGCCTGGAGGTTTGTGTGGGGGGAACCCTGAGGGTCAGAAACTCAAAGGCTGTGGCTTGATCTTGCCAGTTAGCAGCACGTTGGCTGGAAACACAGTGTGCAGGAGCTCGACTCTCTGCCCCTGCCCCTGGGTGGGACCCAGCCCTCATCCCCCGCCCCACGAGGAGGGTTCCCAGGGCCGTTGCAGTCCGCACAGCTGTACACAGCAGGCAGGCATCCCCCAGCCCCACAGTTGGGCCCTGTGCCACCACTCCCTGCTCCCTCTCTTCTCACTCTTGTCTGCGCGCTGTCTCCTGCCCTCAGGAGGAGAAGATGCCTAATCCCATTTTCCCCGCCACCTCCCAGGCTTTAGTTGTCACTGGGTCTGTTCAGGTTTAGGGACATGAGTAACCACCTCCCGTGCCTGCGTTGGCGGTGAGGAAGGCAGGGGTCTGGGTGCTGACCCCTCAGGTCCTGGCATAGGTGTCCCGGGCACGTGGGGGGCCGGCCCCGAGGAGAACTGAGCCGTGGAAAGTGGGGCCAGGATGGTTACGGTTTCATCCAAGGAACAGCTCGTTCTGGGCAGCCCCAGATGTTCTTGCTGTTTCCAGATGTTCCCAATGAAAAAACATTTCTCTGAAAAGGTGTCAGATGTTCAGGTCACAGAACAAACAGCCCAGGAATATAAACATCACCTGAGGTGAGCCTGGGGACCGCGGGCCCCAGGTACTGGGGAGGGTAGTTGGAGACTCCCAGAGGGATGGGGGCAGACCCAGGGGTCTCTACCTTTAGCAGGTTACCTCCTGGGGACGGGGACCGTGGTTAGCTTTGGGACTAGCGTGCCCCCAAAGTTGGAAGGATGAGGTGGGAGGCTTGGGGCTCTGTGCTTGTGTGTGCTCACATGGCACCCGGCCCAGGCAGTGTGGCGGGGGCCTGACCAGGAGCAGGTCCTGGGGCCCAGGGGCTGGGAGGGGGGGCGCTTGGCATCCTCCAAACACACATACGTCCACATCCCCCGAGGGCGGGATGTAAATGTGTCCTTTGGACTTCATTCCCATTCATGCCAGGCCAGGATCTGTTTGCAGGAGCGGGTGGGGGAATGGGCGCCCCATCGCCCACAGGGTTATTTGTCACAGTTGGGGCTGTGCTGTTCCCTCCCCAGTGACAACAGCGCTGAGCTCTGAATGGGGCTCGTGACGCCCTTTCTTTCCCAGAACAGGAGGCCTCCTAACGTAAGCCCCCGGCTACCCTGGTTGCAAACCCCAATATCTGGCAGCCCCACCCCACCTTTCCAGGAAGACAGCCTCAAAACAAGGGGGGAGTGATGGACGGGGAAGGACAAGGAGCTCAGGACTTGGAAAAGCAATAGGGCAGGGACCCCAGCCACTCTGGGAAGGGTGGGAGGTGACCTCAGTTTGGAAATAAGGACTCAGGCCCCCGGCCCCTCCCGGCGTCTCCCCTTCCCCCAGATCTGCTGGACTAGCTGTCCGGCCAGGGTCTTGCCAGTTCAGGAGGGCACAGGCTTGGATCCTGGCCTGCAGGGCACCAGCCAGAAAGTTACCTGCTGGTTCCTAAGAAGGGGTGGTCCTGCCACACCTGGGAGCATTTGGAAATCCACCAGGGCTGGTGCAATGGTCACAGTGACTGACGGGAGCCACTGGCATCCAGGGCTGATGGCACCAAAGGCCCCGCGGTGGCAGGGACAGTGTCTCACAAAGCCGTCTACCTGCCCAATAGCACCCCAGTTAAGCAACTCTGCTAGCAGCTTAGTCACCTCATTTGTGTGAAATAAAGGTGACAATATGCCCTTCACAAGGCAGTTTTGAGACCCCGGAAATCCTAGTGAAGAACCAGGCGGCCAGGTCATCAGGGCCTGGCTGGGTTGGGGGTGCTGGAGGAGGCAGGTTTGGGAAGATCAGCCTTTGGCATCTGTATTTTCCGCCCAGGGGCAGTGCTGGGGGCCTGCAAGCTCTCCTATCCTTGTGGCTGCTGAGAAGTGAGAAGGAGCGCCTGCCCAGGAAAGGCTCTGCTCCTCAGAGCCCTGGTGAGGAGCTCAGAGAACCCAGCAGGGATGCTAGACCCCACCCCCCCACACACAAAGGGGCTGCAAGATGCAAAGGGGCTGGGCCTCCCTGGTGGCGCAGTGGGCTGAGCCCCAGCGCTGTGAAGCTGGCTGCAGCCTCTGCAGTGTGAGCTCGATTCCCGGCCTGCCAGGGAGGTAACCACATGGTGCAGCAGACCTCTCCTGTCTCGCCCGCTGCTCCCCTCAGCAGTGTATTTCTGCCAAACTGCCTGTTCTGTTCCCCACTCTGTCTCTGGTGAATCCTCTCACCTCCCGTGCCTCTGGCCTGTACCCCAGTTCTTGTATAAATAAATAAATCTTTCAAAAAAAAAAAAAAAAGATGTGAAGGGACTTCGGGGCCAGGCGGAGACACGTGGCTGGCAGAGGAACTTGACAGGGAAGCCTGGGGGGTCAAATTTGTCAGTCCCCTCCTTTTGTGTGCCATGTCACCCCAGAATGCAGGAAAAAAGGGGGTGCAGAAACCCTGCCTCATTGTTGGCTAGTGTGGAGGAATACCGCCCTCCTTTTGGAGTCAGAAATCCAGTTGTAGAAAATAAGATTACATGTAAACTTGCCTTTGGCCCGCTGGGATTGGGGTTGAACCTACTCTAGAACGCATGGAACCCTGGGCTCTTGGGGTCGGGGTCCTGTGGAGGCTCTCTGAGGGGAGGGAGGGGCCGCACTGTGAGCCCCACAACTGGGGCCTCTGGGGGAGCAGAGAAGGAGGCTTCCAGAGACGAGGGGTTCGGGACGCAGGGTCCTAGGGCCTCGTTCCTGGAGCTGTCGGGGGTGGGGAGAGGCGCTGGGGCCGCCTGTGGGGGAGGAGAGCAGGAGGCTGGGCTCCAAGCCTCCTCCTGGTGGAGGGAGTGGGGCCCAGCGTATCCTGCCTTCCCCGACCCCAGAGGCTCGCTCTGTCTGCCCGCCTTGGCTCCCGTCCTCCTGGCTGTTCCCGGCCGGTCTGTGTCTGCACGCAGCGGCGCAGAAGGAAGACGCCCCCACGTCCCAGGCGCCATGGGGAGGCTTTATTATAAGAACTGTACAAAGGACCCAGGCGGTCGGCCTGGCTTGCGCCTGTTTCCCACCCGGACTCGGCGGCTTGGGTGTGGGTCTGCAGGGGAGCCCGAGATCTGCGCGACGTCCTGTCCCACAGATGCTGAGGCTCTGGGGGCCACGCCGGCCCGGGGCGGGCAGGAAAGGCAGCGGGCAGGGTGCCGGCCAGGGACACGGCTGGCCTGACCTCCTGGCGCGAGGAGGCGGCCTCCTTCCCCGGAGAGCAGGGCGGGGGCAGCAGGTCTGATGGAGGAACCAGAGCAAAGGGGAGGCGTGGACTCGGCAGCGAGAGGGGGCCTAGGCCGGGCAGCAGGGGGGCAGAGCCGGACAGAGGCAGGGTGGCTCGGGGGGCACCGCATACACCCCAACACACGTGTGATGTTTTGGAGGTTTTGCTGCTTCCTGAGTTTAATCAAACCGTTCACGAGAAACAAGAAGACAGAAGAGGAACTGCCAGGGACTCAGTGTGCAAACTTACCACATTGTCATGCTCACACACACTCGCAGCACAGGCACGCTCACGTGAACGGGCCTGCGCACACCCCGGCACGGCGGGGCACTGGCACAGCCCCACACCCCCGCCACGTGCCCGTGCGGAGCGGGTGGGACCCGAGGCTCACACACTCACACGCACAGGCACCAAGCGCCACACGGCACGTACACAAGGGGGCGAATCGGCGACCCCTCCTCCCAGCGGGCCTGTCCGGGAGCCAGGAGGGCCTGGCACCGCCAAGCCCAGACCAGCGAGCCAGCAGGGAGCCGCCTGGCTTTCCAGACAGCAGCAGAAAGTTGGAAGGTTGGACCTAAGCTGGGTGGGCCGTGCTCAAAGCGCAGCGCTGAAAATAACCCCGCTTGACTGTAGCGCTCTTAGGAGCACTTTGGGGGGTGGGGTGGGCAACAGGGAGGAGGCGGAAGGGCGCTCTGAGGCTTGGGGAGACTGGGAGCCCCAGTGGTGCTGATGGAGGAGCCAGGAAGGGAGGAACAGGAATCTTCTTCCCAAGTGCAGGGTCCTCAGCCCCATCCTAGACGTGGGTGCTCAGGCCAAAGAGCCCCAGACAGTGATTCATGGGGGTGGGTGGGAGTGGGGGTGCTTCCTAGGAAAGACAATTCCCAACTGGAGCCCTCCCTTGTGCTCTTCCCCAAAGGGGCTGCAGGGACATGGGGGTTTGGACAGTGGACAAACCAGGAAATTGTTTCAGGACCCACAAACCCAGACTGATGTGTCAGAATCCAGCGGCCAATCAGGTTTGCAGAGCTATTTCTGGACCAATGACATTTCCCTTTTCCAGAAAATTCCTGAGTGGGTAGGGCGGCCCTGCATCTGACTCAGGCGGAGGGCTGGCGGGCTCTTGGGTCAGGTGAGCTTTGTCTGTGACCGCGGGGCTGGAGGCCTGGAAGGGGCCAGTAGCCCTTAAGACTCAGGTGGCAAGAGGGCAGCCAATCCCTCCGTTGTAACCTGGCTCCTCTTCCAGCAGGGCAGAGTTTCTGATGTTCTGACTCCCCTGAGGCATCAGGGCCCGCAAGGAGGTGAGAGCAACTTGAAGGCAAAATCACAGTGGCAGAAGGCTCGGGTCCAGCGTGGTGCCCCTGGGATGCAACCCCCATCTCACATGGTCTGGGGAGGCAGGCGCTCCAGCCTGGGTGTCAGCCCCATGGAGGCCAAACCCAGTCCCCTGTGAGGGAGCTGGATCAGCCCCAGACTTGCAGCCCTGCTCTCTCAGCGAGCAGGCACCCTGGGAACGCTGGTGGTTTCAGGCTCAGTTGGCCACCTTGATGCCACCTGCTAGACAAGAGACTCTTTGACCCCTGGGCGCACTGTCTGTCCCGGGGGTGGGGGCGGAGGGAGGGTGGAATCTGGGGAGCTGATGGGCGTGAGCCCTATAGCAGGTCCAGCATCCTCCGTTGCGCCCCCCTCCTCAACTGGGCTCTGCGCCCCGCTGCTCTCGTTCTCGGGGCCGTACATCTTGCTCATGGACTCGGCGATCAGTCCCTCCTTCTCAGGGGCCCTGTCCCCACTGCCATCCTGGTTGTGGCGGTACATGTAGGACGCCTGCTTCACGGAGCGCTGGAGCAGGTGCCGGCGGTAGGCCCTCTGGATCTTGATGGCGCACACCTCCTCGTGCTTCCGCTTGAGGGTGGTGGTGATGGGCTCGTAGGACACCTTGGAGGGGTTGGCTGCCATGAACTTCTCCTCCATGGTCTGCTTCAGGGCGTCCATTTCCCCAGAGTCACCCAGGACCTCTTTGGTCAGGGCGAAGAGGATGTCCAGGCAGTGGATCCTGTCCCCCGGCACCATGGGCAGGTCCAGCGTGATGAGCTTAATCTTGTTGGGCTTGGCGATCCTCAGCGGCTCCTGCAGGGTGTCCACGAAGTCAGACAGGCGGGTGTAGGCGATGAACTGCGTGGCGTCGGGGTCAAACTTCTCCCAGGTCTCATAGAACATCTCGAAGTCGTCCTCGCTGAGGGGCTCACTGCTCTCCTCTGTGGCCACGTTGAAGTTCTCCAGGATGATGGCGATGTACATGTTGACCACGATGAGGAAGGAGATGATGATGTAGCTGCAGAAGAAGCAGATGCCGATGGAGGGGTTGCCACAGTCACCCCTGACACTGGAGCCCGGGTTCTCGAGGTTGGGGTCACAGTCAGGGGGCCCGCTGTTGAGGATGGGGTTCAGCAGCCCATCCCAGCCAGCCGACGTGGTGATCTCGAAGAGGCAGATGATGCTGTTGCCGAAGGTCTCAAAGTTGAACATGTCATCGATGCCTGACTCCTTCTTGACGTAGGCGAAGTTGGACATGCCAAAGATGGAGTAGATGAACATGACCAGGAAGAGGAGGAGGCCGATGTTGAAGAGGGCAGGCAGCGACATCATGAGGGCGAAGAGCAGAGTCCGGATACCCTTGGCCCCACGGATCAACCGTAGGACGCGCCCGATCCGCGCCAGGCGGATCACACGGAACAGGGTGGGTGACACAAAGTATTTCTGGATCAGGTCGGAGAGTGCCAGGCCTGCAAGGAGGAGCTGATGAGGATGCCGTTGCTGCTCTGTGGGTGTGAGGCTGGTGGGGAGGGCAGCCTTGTGTGCTCATCCCCAGAAACGAGCAGCAACAGCTCAACCCTCAAAGCAGAACCTGGAAGAGTTCACCCATCAGGCGGGGCTCCCCTAGGATTCTGGGGGGTGGGGGTGGGCAGGGCCCACACCTTTGCCCTGAGTGCTGGATGAAGGTGGGATATGCCAAAGTTGGTGTTATGAGGGTAAGCCCCCTTCCCCAGACTTTGCAGATGCTGTGGGTGAGGGAGAGGGGCAGGGAAGGAGGGCTGAGTGTGTGACTCGGGCATGTCGCTTCATCTGTTTGTGTCACTTTCCTCATCCGTAAAAAATTGGCAATTTCATCACTGTGCAAACATCAGGGTACAACTGCACAGACCCAGGCGGCTCCTCCTTGCCACCTGGTGTGTATGTTACAACATGGCCCGTGTGACAACCGTCACAGCCATGGTCCAGCATTGACTGGAATGTCATTTAGCATCATTACCCATGACTACACCTGCCTCAAGTCTTGGTTATGAACAGTGAGTGAGCTAATGCCAGGCAGGCACATAGCAGCATGTCATGCAAATGGCGTGCACTGGTAAATGGTAGTTAGTTACTTCTGTGCTACACACACACCTGTGCACTTCTTTCTCCATCATATGTGGACATTGGAACTGTTTTATGTTTCCCACTAAGCACATGGGCCCCTGAACGTGCATTGACTGGTCAGGTAAATGTTCCTGGAGGTGTACTGGCGTGTGTGCAGGTGATAGGCTGCCTCCACCCCCTTACGTGCCATTGCACATGGAGTATGAAGGCTGGGTGCATAGGCATATGCATGCGTGCGTGTGTGAGCAGGCCAGGTACATGGACAGGTGTGTGCACACAAGGATGGGAGCACTGGGCCTTCCTGAATGACTCAGCCCAGCCCTGCCCTGCTCACCCACGATGGACAGGATGACAACCACAAAGTCAAAGATGTTCCAGCCGATGGTGAAGTAGTACTGGCGCAGGGCGAGCATCTTGAGCACGCACTCCCCCGTGAAGATGATGATGAAGACCATGTTGATGTAGTACAGGATGTCCACCTTGAGCTGGCTCTGGTCATCTGTCTCCACCATCATGGTGACCATGTTGAGGCAGATGAGGATCATGATGGTGATGTCGAACACCTGCTTAGTCACGAAGTCGTACACCAGGCCCTGGATCTTGTTCTGCAGCCCAGATGGCGGTGCGGGTGTGCAGGCAGTGGACATGGAGGATGGTGGTGGGGGCCCATGGGACATGACAGGGAGCAGGAGATGCAGGACGAGATGGGGACATGAGAACAAGAGAGGAAGGGAGGAGAGGAGGGAGGGAGGGAGAGGAGGTGTTAGGGCTCATGGTAGGTGGCCAGGGAAGGGAGTGGGACCCAATGATCCATGGATGTCCTTTCTTGCTCTGGGCCCTCCTTCTCCTGTTAAGCACCCCCCCCCCCCCAGTAACCCTACTTCCTTCTCCCAAAGCCATTGCTCACTGGGGAGGGTATCTGGACATCCTCTTCCTCCCCTTCTAGGCCTCTGAAGGCCACCAGGTGAGGATGGCCGTAGGAGGGCTGTGCGGGGCAGGGGAGAGGTAAACTCAGGCGGCAGCAGCACGTGCCTATGGTGCCTTTGTGCAGGTGGTGACCTCCCGGCAGGTGGGGTCACGCCAGGAACCCAGACTGGTGGGCTCTATTTGTCCCCCTTTGCCCCCTGGGGCAGGAGTCTCTATAGGCTATAGGAAGAGGGGCTCAGGGGGCTGTACCTGGGGCCGGGGAATTGGCTTCTGAGGCTTCTTGGAGCCAAGCTTCTTCATGGCATTATAGTATTTCTTCTGTTCCTCCGTCATGAAGATGTCTTTCCCTCCAAAGTATAATGGGATGGGGTCCATAAGATTGGGGGTCCCCCTTCTCTGCCTACTTCGGGCACCACCCTCAAAGCATCCCCCACCCCAGCAGGGAGGCTATTGGGGACGGGAGGCTCCTGGAGGGGCCAGAGCTGGCGAGCTGAGGGAGGAAGGGGCGCCGGGACCCAGAGAAGGGGGTGGGAGTGGGCTAACTGACGGCAGGAAGAGAACCAGCCCTTGCTCGAGGTTTGCTTGGGGCCACTTTCCAGCAACACCTCCCTGGGTGCTAGCATGACCCCCCGAGGGAGGTGGCATCAGCCTTATTTTATGGATAAGGACAATGAGGCTCGGGGAGGCCATGTCATTTGTTCAAGGTCACCTGGGAGGGTCTGAGCGCTGCAGCCCGGAGGCTCAGTGGGTGCCGAGAGGGCAGTGTGCGTGCATGAGGGCAGGCGTGCGCAGGAGGGGGAGGCTGGGCTGGATACTCATCTTCTTCTTCTGCTGGTTGAAGTTGTCGATGATGACCCCGATGAAGAGGTTCAGGGTGAAGAAGGACCCGAAGATGATGAAGATGACAAAATAAAGGTACATGTAGATGTTCACCTCATACTTTGGTTGCTCCTCCTTCTGCAGGGGCCACAGAATGGGACGGGGTGAGCTGAGGGGCCTAGAGGCACATGCTGGCTGCCCCTTGCTCCGCCCAGCCCCATTGTGGAAGGGCCCATCCACCTGCAGGATGCTGGAGAGGTGGCGTGGGGGTGGGGTTGGGCAGAAGGTGCCACTGTGTCTCCAGTCTGAGTCCCCGCTGGGCTCCTGCCCCGCCACACACACACACACACACACACACACACACACACACACACCGCTCACCTCCCGGGAGTCCACGGCTGCATACATGATGTCCATCCAGCCCTTGAAGGTGGCCTGAGACACAGCATTTGGGTCCAGAGGAGGTTGTGTGTTAGGGGAGGGGGCTGCTCTCTGCCTCCACCATCCACCAGCTTCCCTCCCTGGCCCGGTCTGGTCTTCCCTGGAGGCTGCTTGCCCAGAGCTTCCCTGGGTAAGCATCAAATATGGACCAGAGAGGTTCAGATACTACTTCAGGGTCCCACAGCACTGGAGGCAGGATGAATGGCCCCCAACAAGGAGCTCTGGGCTCAGGTCCAAGGAGAACCTGGGGTACCTCTATGCCTGTTTCATGCAGGGGCAGTAGTCACACTCACCACCTGCAGGAGGGAGAGGTAACCCAGACCCACGTTGTCATAGTTGACCTTGACATTGAGCCAGCGGACCTGACCCGTGTGCATCAGGCTTTCGCACTCCGACTTGTTGTTGACCTCGGAGATGTCAAACCTCTCGGAGGTGGTGGTGTTGATGCAGTAGTAGAACTTGCCAGCAAACAGGTTGACACCCATGATGCTGAAGATGAGCCAGAAAATGAGGCAGACAAGCAGCACGTTCATGATGGAGGGGATGGCTCCCAGGAGGGCGTTCACCACCACCTGGGGGGCCAGGGGCAGGTGTTATTGCCAAATCTCCTCCCAGGTGGGGGAGGGAGAGCTGGTCTCCTCTGACCGAGGGCTTCCCACCCACAGTGATCAGGGAACCAGGCAGGGCTGGGCATCATCATTCAGGGAAGACTTCCTGGAGGAAGGCCAGTCTGAACCAGGTCTGGGAGAGAAGTCATCTGTTGGGCGGTAAGAGTATGGGGGAGCAAGGACTAGGGTTGGGGGGAGGGGGCCGGGGTTGGGGAGGGCTCTCTGCTTGGCTGGCTCCGTCAGCCCCAAATGTGGGTGCTGGACTTCTCTGGAAGCAGCCAGGCCACGGGTCACCAGGCAGGAGACAAACACTCCTTCCTCGGCCCCCATAGGAAACTCAGCCCCCGTGACCTGGCTACAGAATTAGAGACACAGACACAGAAATGAAGCCACCGGGGTCTTCACAATAGCACGACTCCAGGGTCTGGAACGCCGGCCAGCTTTATTGTTTCAGGCTGGGCTGAGTCTGAGAATGTCCTTCTATAAGGAGAGGCTGTTTCGTGGCCCAGACAGAGTGGGTGGAGATACCCAAGGGAGCTCTGTTCCTGCTAGAGGCACCAGCCAGCTGCGTGGCCACGCACAGGTCATTTCCCCTCGTGGGGAGGGGTCTCTGACCCGGATGCATAAACAGGAGGGTGCTCCTGGGGCCGAGCACCCTGTAGGTCTGCGCCCCCCAAGTGGGTCTTGTTCCCACACCCTCCCTTGACTGGGGAAGTCCCATTTGTTTTGTTCAAAGGCTGTTTACCTGGTACTTCCACTCTGAAGGGCCTGTGGGGATCAGGGTGGGTAGGCTGGGAGGCCCGGTACCTTCCCCTTTGCTCAGACCTCAGAACCCCGGGGACCCCAGTCTGAGGTTGGGCAGAGATACCCATAAACCCACACAGTGGCTTTCCTTCCCCTTGGCTCCATGCCCGCCCGCCCTTGCGGTCCTCCGGCCTCTGCTGCCCCCCAGCGGTGGAAGACGAGCCACGAAAGGGGCCTGGCCTTCGGCGGGGCCACCGGTCTAGCCCTAGCCCTGAGCCTGCCCCGGTGGGGTGGGAGTACAGACAAGCCCCCTGTACCTTGCCCTGCCCTGGTCAGAGATGCCTCAGCACCTACCCTCATGCCTTCAAATCGGGACAGTGCCCTCAGGGGACGCAGAGCTCGAAGCGTCCGCAGGGATTTGATGGGTCCCAGCTCCGAGTAGCCCAGCCAGTTGGCCACCAGGCTGATGATGGAGACCTGCGAAGGGAGGGCGGGAGATAAGGGGGTGCAGGGCCGCAGTCTCCTCCCAAACCCCAGGTCACAGTTCCTGTAGACAGGACACCCCGGGGACCTTCCTGGACTCATAGCTCTAGGGTGCCTCCTCCAGGGCCTTCCCTAGTGGGTGGTCCTGTGAGGTGAGAACAGCAGCCCTGGGGCCAGTCCCTCCCAGCACTGACAGGAGCCTGGGCTTCCTCTCAGCAATGTCATCAATTAATTGGGGATGACAATAAATAGGGTCGGGGTGACAGGACCCCCCTCCCTTACAGAGCCTGTGAGTCCATCAAAGAGGAGGCAAAATCCTCCACTAACACCAGCAAGGGCTGTAAGTAATACTCCACTCACCCTCTTGCGCCCAAGGCTCCCATTTCTCTCAGAAGAAGGGGGTGCCCCATCCCTGATTCCCAACCCTAGGTGGCTGTGCCTAAGGAAACTAGACCCGATGTTTGGGGGTGCAGCGCAGCTGGGGTCCGAGGCTGTGTGGCCTTGGTGCTCGGGGCCTGGGCTGCCAGTGGGGCCAACTCACGTCCACGATGAGGAAGTCCAGCCAGCACCAGGCGTTGGTGAAGTAGACCTTGAAGCCGTAGGCCACCCACTTGAGCAGCATCTCGATGATGAAGACGTAGGTGAAGACTTTGTCTGCGTACTCCAGGATGGTGCGGATCATGGGCCGCTGCTCGATGTAGATGTCCTCGAAGGCCTGGGGGTGGCAGCACGGTTGGGGTGGCCAGGGCCCAGAGGCTGGGCGGTGGCCTCAGCCTCCCCCAGCCCAATGCAGCTGGTTCCCAGGTGCCTGGCACCCGGGCCTGGGCGGGGGCAGGCTGTGGGCTTCTTTTAGACCCTGCCACCCCCCTCATGGGGCTGAGTGGTGGGAGTTTCGGGGTGAGAAGGCCCTGGGCTCCTCTTCCCTAGGCCTAATTAAAGCAACTCTCAACGGTCTGCAAGGGGATTTCGCAGCTGCACATCTTGAATCCTATCCTCACCTGCCCCATCCCCACTCCAGGTTCCCAGGGCCTTCCCCACCTGCCCCAGGTGGGCACCTGTCTGCTGGGGTGCCCATCTGTTGACTCAGAGCCCATCTGTAGCTTTAAGAAAATTAATGAAGTTGACCCTTGAACAGCACGGGCTGGCACTGCGTGGGGCCACTTCCAAATGGGAGTTTTTTCCTGTCCTTGGAGTCCACATTCATGGATGCACCACCACCAACCCCCCCGTGGGTGTCGGTTGAGAACACGTGGGTAAGGACCCCGCCGCCACAGAGGGCCAGCCACAGGGGCTGGAGCGCCTGAGGATGTTCGTGTCTCCGGGAAGGGGATTTTGGTCATAAGGGAAGACTGGAGTCCAGTTCTGGGTTTTCTAAGGCTCAGGGCTGGGTGTCCCCTACCGCCTGGTTGCTCAAGGGCCGAGTGGCTGTTCTACACATACCTGCGGCCACAGGTGAGCTCCCGAGTCACAGGCAACTCTCCGGTCCCTCCCACGGTGTGGAAGACACCCGGGAGGCCCTGCCCACCCCCCGGGGCACCTACCAGGGCTCCGCTGCTGAGCAGGATCATGAAGACGATGAAGGTCTCGAACCAGTTGTGCTCGACAATCTTGAAGCAGGCCCTGCGGAGGGTCCACCACATCTTCCCACGGCCCTGGGAGACGTCCACGTAGAGGCAGGGGAAGCGTTTTACGCAGGCTGGGGAGGGCATGGGCACCACGTCACCCGCCAGGGGCTGCCTCGGGACACACGGTCACTGTGTTCCTCCATCTTCCAGGATGCCCCTCCCGCTGGCTGACCCCAGACCCCAGCTCCTCCCAGCACCCGGCCCCAGCTGCTGGAGCTGGAAATGGGGGGAAGCAGGAGGTGCAGTGGGTGGTTTTCCCTCTACCTAGCTGTCCACAGACGCACTGCAGCGCGGGTGCCCACCAGCCCAGGTCCTGCCGCTGTAGCTCTCCCCACCCTCCCCCCCACCCCCACCCTGCACACCCGCAGCCTTCCCTGAGCACAGCCCTGGGGGCAAAAGCGTTCCTGCAGGTTGTCTCCCTGAGTGGGCAGGCCCCTCTCCCTGAGGCGAATTTTGAGGAGGAGAAGGAGGAGGAGGGCAGGGAGGAGGGGGACAGGGAAGAGGAGGACAGGGAGGAGGGGAACAGGGAGGAGGGGCACAGGGAGGAGGGGGACAGGGAGGGGGGGGACAGGAGGGGGGAGGACTTGCAGGAGGAGTAGAAGGAGGGGCAGTGAGCAGGGTCGTGGCAGGGGAAGCAGCTCCAGCACTTGGGGTGACGCTCGGGTTCCGCGAGGCCGTGGCCTGGGCTGGGCCAGGTCCACGGGTGGGAGGCACGGGCGGGGTGGGGGTGCACGCAGCCTGCCCTCACCCTCAGTGAAGCACTCCTCTGGCTGCTCCCCCTCAGGGTTCTCCTCCACCTGGTCCTCCACGTCCTCCTCCGGGGGCTTGTAGTCGGCCGTGCTGCAGACGGAGGAGTTCCCGTCGCAGTGGGGCTGTGGAGGCTTCTGCAGGGCCACAGGGTCATGTGACCCCAGGGTCCCCCCACTGAGTGGGGCAGAGGTCAGGATGGGAGACCAGGGGGAGAGGAGAAGGGGGTGGAGGATCCTGCCTCCTCGCTCACTCATCCACTCAACCCTGGGGGCAGAGGTGGCCCTGGGCGGCGCAGCGGGCACGCGCACTCGGACTTGGAGCAGGACAGGGCTCAGGGCAGGGGTGGTGAGGACACGCGTGAGGGCCGCAGGGAAGTGAGGAGGCTGAAGGGAGCCAGCTGGAGGGCTAGCTGGGGTGACTCAGCCAGGCTGGGACTCTGGGGAGGAGACACAGGAGGCATGAGGGGCTCAGCAGAAGAATGAGACCTGAAAACACGCCTGAGGGGGCATGGGGTGCCAATTCCCACAGACTATAGGCACCAGCCGCTCCAAGGTCTGAGCCTTCCCACCCCGGGGGTCATTTGGTTGGAGACTCCAGAAAGGCTGGAAAGTTCCCCCTCCGCCCCCCCCCACCGAAACTCCAGCCTTGGGTGCAGGAGCCTGGTGGGAGTGGAATGGGGTGGAGCAGGCTGGTGCTGTGGCCTGGCCAGACCTCCCCACATCTCAGGCCGGCTACCTGGCCCAGCCTCCAATACACAAGGGACCCCTTCAAAGTTGGGGGTGAGGCCCCACAAGGGAAAATGGAGAAGGCAGCTTGGGGGGGTAATTCTGCATCACATCCAGAATGATGACTAGAAAACCAAGAGGGGGTGCCCAGATGACAGAAGGGGAAGCTGAGGCACAGGGTGTTCCATCAGCCAGAGCATCCACTGAGTCACTTGCCCTCCTGTGCACTGCACCCCCACAATCCCTTCGAGAGCAGCGCCTGCCCCTCTAGAGTCAGAGTCTTTGGCCTGAGCGCTCTCCAGCCCTCCCCGCCCTGTTCCTCATACCGAGGTCGAGGTTGGTGCCACATTTCCCTGGGTATTTATAGCTTGGTAGGCACTTGGCCCCCTGGTAAGTCCGTGTGCCACATATTTGGGGGGGAATAAGGAGTCAAGAACTTTCAGGGCAAAGTTCATTGAGGCGCTCATGCCCAGCCTGGTTTGGGGCCGGCAGGGTGGGCGTGGGCAGGGGCATGGCCCTAGCTGAGGGGCTGGTTCTCCCCTGGCACAGCTGGAGGGTGGGCTGGGGTCTCAGAGTTAGCTCCTCTAGGAGGCCCAGGCAGGACCCCAACCCCTGAACTTCTGGAGGCAACATCCAGTCCCTCCCCCACCCTCAAAGGGGAGAAAAGGTGGAGGGAACATCTCAGCCCAGTGGTGGGTCCCAGGGGTGCCCTGTACAGCCTGTGGGCTGGGTCTGGGCTCCTGCTGGGCTTGTGCCCAGCTCTGTGCTCTCCCTGTACCCAACTTCCAGACCCGCTCCCCAGTGTCCCGGGTGGAGACCCAGCACTTTGGACTCTCTGGGCAGGGTCTAAGCGGAAACAGGCAACAACAACAAGGACACCCAGGGGCTTCAAGCCCAGAGGGGGACTGAGAGAGGCCTCCTGGGTGCCAGGCCTGGAAGGGAGGAGCCACAGGTGAGAAGCACATCCTGTCTGAGGGCGCCACCTTCTGGCAAGAGGGGCCCAGGGGGAGCTGTGTGTTGGGAGACGCTAACATGGGCCCCCAGGCACCCACAGTCGCTCATCTAAGGCTCACAGCCACGCCCCGAGGTAGGTGCATTACCCCCACTTTGCAGATGGAGAAACTGAGGCTTGAACAGAATTTGTGACTTGCCTGAGGTCACATAAAAACATGAAGCCCCGTGTGTCACCTCACCCCGGCCCCGCCACCAGGCCCTCACCTTGCTGTCCTCAGGCTCCGAGAAAGTGTCCGTTTCCTCCTCCGTGGGCATCTCCAGGTCGGACTCCTCGGAGGCGATGGGCACGTGGATGGTCAGGTAGGGGTTGTTGATGAAGTTGAGGTGGTCCAGCTCGATGCTGGGGGGCGGGCCGTCCGCCAGGCCCACGTGGTTCAGGATGTGATTGTCCTTCTTCAGGTCCTTGTCGTCCTCCTCAGGCAGCGGCTCTTTCTTCTCTTCCTCCGGGGCGCTCTCCCCAGCCTCCTCGGCCTCCCCGGGCACCCCGAGGCTGAGCATGATCTCCTTGGGCCGCAGGATCTTGCCGCGCAGAAGCCCCAGGAGGAAGGCCTTGGCGAAGCCGATGCCCCACTTGATGCGGCCGATGGCGATCTGCAGGTTGTTCATCTCGCCGTCCTCGTCCGAGGCCGCCAGGCTGTCGGCGCTGAAGGAGCTCAGCAGCAGGGCCAAGAACAGGTTCAGGACCTGGGAGTGGCGTTTGGGGAGTCTTGCTCAGCCTCTGGGCACCTGAGGGTGCCACCTTCAGCCAGCAAGAGATCCTTAGACTCCCAGCCAGACCTACCCCAAGTCGGGCGTTGTAAGGACTTCGCCGGATGGGACCCTCAGAACTGCTCACGGAGGTGAGGAGTGTCACCTGTGCCCCCATTTTCAGATAAGGAAATGGAGGCTTGGGCACCTGATAGGACTCAGCTGCCCAAGGCAGAGGCAGGATTTGGGGAGGCCCGCTGGGTGACGGGGACTTTTCCAAGGCTCTGTTACTCTTCCTGTGCTGCTGAGGGGGGTGCAGAATAAAGACTCACCTCCCAGCTTCCAGGACTTATGGGGAGCTGAATCTTTTGGGCCTTCTTTTCTTGTTTAAATGGGACTTTAATAGACCCTGAGCACTCCAGTGCTCCGATGCATGCCCCCCATTGCTCTGGACCTATGCTCCCCTCTCGTGGGGGTTCTCTGCTCTACCTACTCCTGGCTCTCTTCCCATACCCCCACTGAAAGAGACTTAAGAGACTACTGGTCTGCCCCCCTTCAACTTCGTTTCCCAGTGGACACACATTTTCTGAGCTCCTCTCACTGCGAACAGGGGCAAGTGGCCTCAAGCTGCTCCCTGCCTAGTAGACAGACATTTGGTCAGATAATTACAGTCCAGTGTGCTTGGCTGGCAGTAGGTGGAGTGCACTGGGGCTGCGCTGCTTGGCTCAGAACGGAATACGCCAGCAGTGTGTCCTGAGGCAAGTCCCATCACTGCTCTGTGCCTGCGTTTCCACATCTGCAAAATGGGGATGCTTCTACCACCTGCCTCCTTGCATGGTGGTGAAGATGAGAAGATCAGATATTTTGGCTGATACGCGTGCTATCCAAGGTACAGGGAAGAGTGTGATTAACTCTGAGACCAGCTCAGCATTTTATAGATCAGGAAACAGTCTCAGAAAGATGGAGTAATTTGTCCCAGGACACACAGCACTGTCAGGACTAGAACCTAGGTTTCCAGTCATTGCACAATTTATTTAGACTACAAGGTGAATGGCAACCCTGGAGGTTGTGCAGTGCAGTGGCCCTGTCTTCCACCAGTATACCCATGCCTGGTCCGTGAAGAGGAAGATGGAGCTCAACTGGGCGGGGCTCCCAGATCCTGTCAGTCAGAGGCAGGGCCAGGTGCTTACCCTGGGGCACCTGGGGGCAAGGCTAGGTGTGTGATAGGACCTGAGGGAGCAGGGAAACCAGTGAATCAGTCACTCTTGACCATCTTCTCCACGTGTCTCTTACTGTCTGGCTTTCACCAGTGTCCTCCATAGTCTTCCTGTCATTGTCTTAGCTATTGAGTTAACATAATATCTTGTGTGTGTGTGTGTGTGTGCGCGCGCGCGCACATAGCATATTGTATATATTCTCTCTTTGGAGGATGTGCTGGCGGAATTCCTCCCCAGTTCTGTGCCCCAGTTAATTTTCTTCCTTTACCCACCACCAAGATGGGTCTTTCTCTCCCTCTCTCAGTGGGAGGTGTCCAGTTGCCAGAAGCACATCTGAGATGGGAATTAGCTGCTCTCTGGGTCAGCAGGGTTTGCACACGGCTCCTGTGTGGGACAGAAATAGCCGCCTCGGGCAAGGCGGAGTGGGGTGGGGTTGGCGAGGAGGGGGCAGACATCAGGCTCCCCTGGGGGCTCTGTGGGGTGGGCTACGTAAGACTTAGTCACTTCCTCTTCACAGTTATTCAAAGCAGCGAGCAAATGCCATGGGCACAAGGACACAGGTCCCCACACCCCCTGGAAGACTGCCCAGGTGGCCTCCAGCAGATAGCTTCTTCCTGGAGGCCTGGGGAGGACAGGGGTGGGGTGGGTGGGGAGAGTGCCCAAGGGACCCCCCCCCCACAACCTCTGATTAAAGTGGGAGAGCTACAGACCTGGGTGAGAAAAGGGAGTCAGGGGTGTGTGTGTGTGTATGTGTGTGTGTGTGAGAGAGATTGTGTATGTGTGAGATTGTGTGTGTGAGATTGTGTGTGTGTGTGTGTGTGTGTGTGTGTGTGTGAAAAACAGGAAGGGGCCTCAGAGGCAGGGCAGTGTGAATGGACATGAGGACCAGACTTTGGACCAAACTACTTGGCTCCAAATCCTGCACAGGCTACTAACTCACCTGCCTACAACACAGAAATAAAACATGCAACATCCCCATCGGGTGTGGCCGTTCCAACACAAAATACCCAGGACAAACAGTGGACGCTGAGCAGTGGTCAGCAGGTGGCGACACCCTTGCTGCTTCCCTGGCTGCTGTTGCTGATAGAACTGTCATTAGGGTCCCCAAGGCCCAGCTTCTAGTCTGGGCTCCGCTTCTCACTGGCTGTGTAGTTCTGGACTGGGCCTCCTTGGAGCACGCATGGAGCCAGCATTACCTGTCCCTCAGGGTTGTTGAGAGGATTAGGGATAATGCACGTAAAGCCTTGTGTGAGGAGTCTGGCCCGTGGCAGGAGCCCAGCACTCGGGACAAGATGTTGATGGCGGGTACTTAAACCACCACCTCCTCCCACACACCTGTGCCAGTTGGCTCCCCTGGCTAAGCCCCTAGACATGTGTCACGTAATCCGAAGACCAGCCAGTGAGGAGGTCACCACCATTAGCATCCCCATATAGCAGATGAGAAAAACTGAGGCCAGGGAGGTTCAATAGCTTGGTCAAGGCTTCCCAGTCAGGGAGTGAGTGGCAAAGCGGGCGCTTGAAATGATTTGGGGTTTGCACAGTGACAGCCAGAAACCCCTGCAGACCCACCGCTAAACTCACAAACTTCCAATCAGAGCTTACTACCCCCGTCCCAATCCTGACCCAAGGTTCTGCTGGGGAATCCCTGGAGTCCCCCTCCTATCCCCAAGACCCCCTTCTCAGCCAGCCTAGCTTCACCCTACCCCTGGGGGCCAGGAGCTCCTCCCACGGTCTCCTCAGTGGAAGTGACACCTCCCTCCCTCCCTCCGTCCCTGCCCCCAGCCAGAGCTCAGCGTTATCTGAGAAGTGCTGACCCAGCAGTGCAGGGATTCCACAGGCCTCTGAGGAACGTGGGGACGTGCGTCTTCCTGCCCTGTTGCCCAGGGTGGCGCAGGCCAGCACAGGGGCAGCTGGACACAGCCCTCCCGGCGGGAGCGACCCCCATCCCTCCTAGCATCGGTCGGCAGGATAAGGAGAGATGCCACCCCAGCCCTTGCCACAGAAATGCTGGTCAGCTGGCCAGAGGCCACGCCCAGTTCCTGCTCCTCCACAAGCTGAAGCTGCAGGATGGGTGCAGTTTGGCACCATCATGCCCAGGGGCTGATGCCCAGGAGGAGAAGCGAGTTAGAGTGTGGGAGAAGGACAAGGGGCCCAGGCATTCCTGGGGCCTTCTGCACACGGTCAGTCATCCCAGCCACGCTGTGGGCTGCCCACACTTTTCTTCCATGTGAAGTGATGGAAGGCAGCCCAGCCAGAGGAGATTTGTTCAAGGTCACACGGATGGCAAAGGAGCTGGGTTTGCAGCGTGGGCCTGCCTGACTCCAGTTATCATGTTACTTTACCCCAAACACTAGGCTTCAACAGCACAAACCACAGCGTGGTCCCTGGATCCGCAGCCTCACTCAGCATGCCTTAGCAATGCATATTCCCAGGCCCACCCAGACTTGCTGAATCGTACCAGGGAGGGGGTTGATGCCAGGAATCACCTGCCACTCCTAGGCGATTCTTACATAGGTTAAAATGTGAGGGCCGCGGGGTTCAGCCACATCAAATTGCCATTGGGGTGGGGGAGTCAAATAGCAGCAATTTCATGTAGCTCAACCTCACAGGAAAGGGGTCCTCAACCCGATTTAGAGGGAGCACAGGAATGGGACAGGCCCTGTGCGCTTGTGTTTCCTGGGCTGGGTGAGCCAGCCGGCCTCACTCACCACAAGGTTGCCGATGACCATGACCATGAGGAAGACGGTGAGGCACAGGGGCTGGCCGGCCACCTCCATGCAGTCCCACATGGTCTCGATCCACTCCCCGCACAGGATGCGGAAGACGATGAGGAAGGAGTGGAAGAAGTCGTGCATGTGCCAGCGGGGCAGGCTGCAGTCTGAGGCGATCTTGCACACACACTCCTTGTAGCTCTTGCCGAACAGCTGCATGCCCACCACGGCGAAGATGAACACGATGATGGCCAGCACCAGCGTCAGGTTGCCCAGCGCCCCCACCGAGTTGCCAATGATCTTGATGAGCATGTTCAGCGTGGGCCACGACTTGGCCAGCTTGAAGACCCGCAGCTGTCGGGCAGGGGGAGGGCGGGTGCACGAATGAGGCCCAGGGACCCAGTTCAGGGAGCCCCATCCTTAGGAGAACGGGCCCTCTCCAATGGCCAGACCCCCACCCCCACCCGCCCGGAGTGAGCCGAGGCCCTGTTCTGTGGGGTCCTCACTCCCCACCACCTCGGCCCTGTGTGTGATCAAGAGAAAGAGTCCTGATGTCTTAAAGATGCAGACTTAAGCATTTACAAGCCAAATGCATGTCAGGATTTGGATTCCGCGTCCCCTGGTGAAAAGCAGGGGGACGAATAGAAAAAGACCTGCGGAAAGTTGATGGCTGCTGGAGCTGAGTGGTAGGTACACAGAGGCTCTGCTTTGTGGCTGTATGGAAGATCCCATCGTAGAGTTTAAAAAGTAATAGAAACGCTCCTATGGCGTGCTGGAAGGGACACCCATCCGGAGCCCGCATTTCACGACTACAAGCGGAGCCTCAGCCTCAGGTCTGCAACAGGGTGAAGCCTCTGCTCCACCGCTGCCCTGGGTCACTGAGGGTGGAGCCGGAACGTCAGTTCCGAGGCCGTCATTTCGGCCCTGCCTGCAGCCGTGAGGGGCTCCGTGCTCCCTGCTTGCTGTAAGAACTGGCCTGCAGCCCAGGACACTAGGGACCTTACTCCAGCCCCTTGGGTTGTTGGGGGTATCTCCTCTCACCCCCCCTTAGCATCCTCACTCCCCCTGTGTAGCCCAGGCCTGGGGCCCCACGCACCAGGCGGAAGGAGCGGAGCACGGACAGGCCCTGCACGTTGGCCAGGCCCAGCTCCACCAGGCTGAGCGTGACGATGAAGCTGTCGAAGATGTTCCATCCCTGCTGGAAGTACTCGTAGGGGTCCATGGCGATGAGCTTCAGCACCATCTCGGCTGTGAAGATGCCCGTGAACACCTGCAGGGGGAGGGGGTTCCCGCTGAGAGCCTTGAGGGGCACGAGGCCCTGGGAGCTGCCCACCTCCCAAAGAGTCCTTGGCCCTAAGGGGAGGAGTTCAGAGTCCAGAGCAGGGAGGGCGGTGGCACCCCAACGGGGGGTGTTCAGTCACTTAACTTCTGGGGGGCATCACCTTAATCATACTATTCAATACTCAGACAGCGTTCTGCAGGTCACATTATGATCTCATGGGTATCCTGATTTCTCTGGATGTTGCAGGATCATCACACTCATCCCAGAGATGAGACAAGCAGACTCCCACGTGGGAATGATGGTCTCAAACCCAGATCTCAGGGTACTTAGTTCAGTCTCCTGTCTCATATCCTACAGCCTCTCTACCCTGGCTGGCAGAGCTTCCAGAACTAGCAAATCTTGGCGGAGTTAACCTCTAAGGCAGGGCCCAAAAGGGGATCAGAATCTGAGGATCGATGAGTAGGCCAGAGTCACCCCCCAAACCTCCAGACACAGGAGTCTGAGGTTGCGTAGCCCCCAAAATCTCCTTGGGCACAGCCCCCTTCCTGCCGTGCACCAGCTGCACGGGGTCCAGGCCTGCCTGGAGACATGCTGAGCCCTGCCCAGGAGCGTCTGTGGCCACACCAGGCGCCCACATGGCAGCAGACTGTGGGCAGGGGCTGGGCAGGGGCTGGGCCGGGCCCATCACGCACACCCAGCAGCTGTGCCTCTCTGTCCAGAGCGCCTGTGCCTCTTCAGCAGAGCCTGGCGGCCTGGGCATCTCTGTGGGAGCGACGTCCCGCCTTGCAGGCTGGGGAGTCCAGAGTCTGATTCCGCAGGCCGCCCTCCCAGTGTCCGTCCTGCCCAAGGAACTAAATCTTCCTCTCCCTGGACGCCCTCTCCCTGGGGATGATGGGGTGTCTTGCCCCTTTGCCATCCTGAAAACAATGAGCAGGGAACTGGGCAGGGTGGGGCAGGGCAGGAGGAGGAGGAGGCTTTCTCCTTTGTCAGGCTCCGGGCTGACGAGGTGCTAATGCTCCTAATGGGCCGGGATAAGCAGGCGGATCAGTGCGTGTCAACAATAGGGAGCAGGAAGGCCCAGCAGGGGAGCTAGCGCCTCTGGGGAAACTGCAGTGGGCAGGGGGCTGCCTGCGGGGGACTGGGTCCTGGGTAAGCAGGACCTCCACAGCCTGGGTGACCAGGCCTGGATGCCCCAGCTCCCAGGTGCTTCCACCCTCAGGCCCATGACAATCCCTGCAAGCCAGAGGTGTTGCCCAGGCTCCCCATCTCTATGCCCCCCTCCCCATCTCTGCTCCAGGCATGCCTGGGCCCCAGATCCCCAGGAGTCCTGAGTAAGAAGTCCAGTGCCTCATCCCCACCCTCTCTTCCCCCACACGCCTTGAAACCCAAATTCCATATCCCATGGATCACCCCACGGACCTGCCACGAATATCTGCCTGTTCTGCACACAGCCCAGATGGCCCCGCCCGGGCCCCTCCCCAACTGGCCCAGAACGGCCCCTCCCCATGGGCGCTCCCTACCAGGTTGCCAACGTTGAGCACGTTGTCAAAATGCTCGGTCATGGGGTAGTGCTCCATGGCCATGAAGAGGGTGTTGAGCACAATGCAGATGGTGATGCCCAGGTCCACAAAGGGGTCCATGACGATCAGGAAGATGATGTGCTTGAACTTCACCCACGGGGTGCAGCAGTTCCATATGAGCACTTTGTGGGCACACTTGTACCACCACGGCGGGCACTTCTGGTGGGCCTCTTCCAGCTCTGGGGGTGGGGGGACAGGCGCTGATGGCACTCGCCACTCACGCTCTCCACCTGGATCTCAGGAGCCACCTCCCAAATCTTGCCCCCTCGGCAAGCCTCACCCCAAGTCCTGGCTGTCTCATGAGCCCACCTCCCCCGGCCTCCCCAGTGACCCCCACTCTGTACTGTGGCCCAGAGCTGTGATCTGATAGCGAGACACCCCTATCTGTCTGGGTCCCCAGGGTGGAGCAGGAGGCTGCTGCAGGGTGTTGGGTCTGAGGTCTACTTGCTGCTGGCCAGGGCCTCGGAGCTGACTCAGATCACCGTCCCCAGCCAGTCTACCCCCTTCCTTGGGCTGTGCAAGGCCCATGGTTGAAGCTGCTCCCGGCTTTCCAGGCCTCCACTCCCAGGCAGGATCCCATCTTCCAGGCGAGGAGAGGGACCGGAGTCGGGCAGCCCCAGGGAGACCCGGGTTTGAGGGCATGATTGGGACCTCCCAGGCATGGGGGTGGCTGACGCTGACCCCCACCCAGGAATTAGCACAGCAGACCTCTCTCAAAGGCTGAGGATTCTGGTCTGAGAGACCCCCTCCCCAACCCGGGAGCTACTCCAGGGGCCTCTGCTCAATCTTCTCACCAGTTTCCAGCAAGGGCAGCATTGAGTGACCACCTTGGTCAGCTCTGCCTGGCATCCCCCTCGGGCACTCTCTGCCGGGTACACACACCTGGGTGCCTGTCATCCAGAGGTCTGCAGAGACCCCAAGGATGCCCAAGTCCTCTGGCACCAGGCTAGAGGGTCTGGGGGGGAACCAGACTGTTTCCATGTCAAATTTCCTTTCTTCCACTCTTCCTTCCTTGCGCCTTCCTGCTCTCCTCTTTCTCTCCCATTCACCCAGACACCACCTGCTCCTTTTCTTTTGTTAACCTTTCATCCAGGCATCCACCCACCCAACCATCCAGCCATCCGTGTGTGTGTGTGTGTGTGTGTGTTTGTGTGCGCGCGCGTGTGTGTCTAACCTATCCTCATTACCTGATCCTATGCCTGAGACTTGGGGGTGGAAGGCAGCACAGGGATTTAGGGGAGTCTGTGAAATCTACCTGTACACAGCTTGACTTTTGACTTTTACCTAGAAGACATCTGAGGAGCAGAAAAGTCCAGTTTCTGGAACTTTCTCATTTTAGTATTATTGTCCTGTCTTTCCCATGGCCTTGGCAGCCCCAAGGCCCTCCCGGAAGCCCCCAGTTCCCAGAGCAGCCCAGTCTCGCAGCCAGAACTGGGCCAGGGAGGCCAGAACTATATTTATCATGGCTATTTCTTCTACGCCAATATTAAGTTACTATCTTGATGCTGGGCCCAGCCAGCCCCGCTCCCCACAGGAGCCAAGTGGCCTGCTGGGCAGGAAGAGGCAGAGAGGGTGGGTGTGAGGGTGTCTGACACTTACCTTCCATAGCGTCAGAGATGCCGCTGTCTGCACTGCAGCTCTGCCTCGGGGGGCCCTTCTCCCCTGGTGCTGTGTCCACGCTCCCATTGCAGTCTTTGCTGCGGGCCGGGTCTCCATCTGTGTCCCCTCCTTCCAGAGCCTGGGCAGCCTTGGCCTGGGGGCCGGCAAGGAGGAGGGGCATGAAGTCCACCTCTGAGCTGGGGCTGGCCTACGTGACTTCTCTAGTCCTTTGGGTCGGGGTCCCTTTTCTTGGCCTGAGCCCAGCCTAGCGCAGGCAGACACGGTGGTAGTGGTGGGGGTGACAGGATGGGGGCCCTCATCCCTGAAGATCCACTACTCTCTAAAGCCCTCACTTGTCCCTACACTTCATGAGATGATGAGAAAGTGGGTGGCTGCTTTGTGGGGCATCATTGGGGCCTGCCTCTGCCTCCAGATGGGCCCACGGGCTGTGCAAAGAATCATAGATATTTGAGCTGGAAGGCCACTTCCGGTTTAACTACTCAGGTTCATTGTTACATGTGGGGAAACTGAGGCACAGAATAGCAAAATACTCTTTCTACTGCTTGATGCCTCCCAATCCCACCAAAGCCTCCCCCAGTGGCCTGGGGCCTTCTGCCTGGCAGCCTCAACCTCATCCCGCCCTCACCAGGGGCAACCAGGCTGAAGGATAGGGAGGTGCCTGAATCCCCAACATCCGCTCCCCATATCCAGACCTTCTCTAGCTCCTCTTGATGCTTTTTGTATTTCTCCAGCATCTGCTGAAACTCCTCTTCTTTCTCCTGGTCCTCAGCCAGGGTGGCCTCGTTCTGCTCGGCATAGGCCATGGCCACGACGGCCAGGATCAGGTTGATGAGGTAGAAGGAGCCCAGGAAAATGATGACTACAAAAAAGACCATGTAGGTCTTGCCGGCTGCTCGAAGGGTCTGAAGGGGGAGGAAGGGGAGGGTCACATGGGTCCCTGTCCCCTTCCAGCCACCCACCACCTCTCTCCATCTCAGACAGGTAGGCAGAGAGGGTCCCTCAGAGCCCGGCGACCGAGGGCCTTTGAGGCAGGTGTGGCTCTCCTTGGAGGGTGAAGCCACATTGGGAAGCTTCAAAATAAATACCTGGGACCCAGAGATTTCTGGGCTCCTGGCTCAGAGAGCCCTGTGAACCCCAGTGAGGACTCCTGAGATCAGGGTCAGGATAAATGATGGTGAACAGGCTTTGGGGTGCTTGAACCCTAGCTTTCCACGGCCCCCGGTAAGAGGTCAGAGACTGTAGCTGTTGTCGTTTTTTGTCATTCACATCATCAGCGTCAGAACCATCACCAGGGACTGGGAGGTGCTGTCTGCAGTGGGCGCTCACCAATTGGGGATGGGCCAGCTGCACTTCTAAGCTGCTCAACTGGAGGCCGGGAGGCCTGGGGGGCTCTGCAGTCTCCACTCTCATGATGGGGGGAGGAAGAAAAGGCTGTGGCTAGATCTCAGCAGGTATCAGGGGACCCATCTGTGAGGATCTCCTATGGGGGGGCTCCCACGGTCCTGCTGGGGGTTCTGCCAGGCCCTGAGGAGGCTGTGGGGGTGGGTGGGGTGGCCTAGGGCTAAGGGGCAGGGAGGGGTGGCTGTACCAGCTGAAAGAGGTTCTCCCAATAGTCTTGTGTCATGAGGCGGAAGAGCGCCAGGAAGGCCCAGCTGAAGGTGTCGTAGCTCGTGTAGCCGTAGTTGGGGTTCCGCCCAGCCTTGATGCACTCGTAGCCCTCGGGGCAGTGCCTGGGGAGAAGGGGGACTGGTTTTAGGGAGGAAGGACCCTCCTGCCTGTGTCCAGGAATCAGGAAACTGTCTCATCCACCTGCCCCAGGCCCTGTGCCCCACCTGTTCACACCCCGGGAAGCCTCTTCCCACCCAGCACCACCCACCTGCCCCAGGTCCTGTGCCCCACCTGCTCACACCCCGGGGCACCTCTTCTCACCCAGCACCACCCACCTGCCCCAGGTCCTGTCCCCACCTACTCACACCCCGGGGCGCCTCTTCTCACCCAGCACCACTCACCCTGCATCGCTGCTGTTCCCGCAGAGCAGGGCGTCGTTGGAGCCCTCCAGGAAGTAGAAGTTCCCTTTGGGAATCAGAGGTCACGGAGGAAACAGGTCACCCGCGTGGGCATGCGGTGGGTCCCGGCACTCCTTGCCCACCTCGGGCGCATCACCACGCGGCGCTTGCCGGGCGGCTCGTCCCTCCCCAAGGGCAGCCCTGAGCACCCGGGTCTCAGAGGAGGTTCGCTGCAGGGGCCCGGTGCTGAGGCAGTGTGGTGTGCTCCTGGGGTGCGGCAGGGAGATGGGGGACATGTGTGTGTGTGTGTGTGTGTGCGCGCGCGCGCGCGCGGGGCTACATTTACCTGGGCAGGCTCCCTGACTGAGGGAAGGGGCTAGAATCCAGGACACCAGGACGCAGAAGGGCTTCCTTTTTCTAACTTGCCAGGAGGCACCTTGGGGCCTGATAATGGCGGTGTGAGGACGTGTGTCTTTCTGAGCCTGTGAGGCGTGGGCCGCTGGAGGCGTGTGTGAGTCTGTGTGTGTGTGTGTGTGTGTGTGTGTGCGCATGTGTCTGGGGGTGACCGGGCTGCAGGCACACGGAGTGACGAACAGGGAGGGAGCAAGTAAGAGAATGAGGACCACGGACAGTTGCTTTTCTGGTAAATCTTCAGGATTTTCCAGGCATTTGTTATTATCTGAGAAAGGTGTTGCAGTCTCCGCTCTGCAGGTGGGATTCTGAAGGTCAGGGAGTCAAGTGGGCGATCAGAGGTCACCTAAGCTGGCTGGGAGCGGATGTAAGCTCTGGTCTCCCCTGGCCCATCACCAGGGGCGCCCTCGGGGTCCTCACCTTCATCGCTGATGTAGGCGTCCCAGTCGAAGGTGTAGTTGCCGCCCCAGCTCTCGTGGCTGTTCCACGTGTCATTGGCCAGCCACGTGTCGTTGCCGTACCAGGTGTCGTTGCTCAGCCACGTGTCGTTGCCGTACCACGTGGCGTTGGTGTCGTTGAAGGGCGGGGGCCAGCGCACACACTTCTGCCGCAGGTTTCCCATGAAGAGCTGTAGCCCCACCAGGGCAAAGACGCTCAGGCAGAAGACGGTGAGGATCATGACGTCCGACAGCTTTTTCACCGACTGGATCAGGGCCCCCACAATCGTCTTCAGCCCTGACCGGAAGGGGGGCCAGGGCGGGGTGGTAACTCACTCCCCTAGCCCCTGCCCACCTTCCCGCGCCCCTGCCAAGCCTTTGCCTACTCCATCTCCTTCCATGCTTGACTTCCTAGGGACACCACTTCCTTGAAGCCTTCCCACCCCTCTCTGATCAAGCCACGGTCTGCAGCCTTCCCAGGGCCACCGACTCCCAGCCGCTGGAGACCGGGTCGCAGACTTTGTGGGTGTTGCCTGGCTCGCAGAGATGCATGGTGGCGCTTACTAATTGTCGCCGGGTCAGCACCGCCACCCCAAGTGTGTTGTACGGAACACTAATCTTCCAAGTTGTACTTTTAAAAGGGGGTCAGTAGTGTTGGGGGAAGGCAGAACTCTGTATTCCACCCTCGGAGAGCCATTATGTGGATGATCTTATCCAAGGCTCCGAAAAGTCCGACAGAAACACTTTAATACCATGTCCCCTTCATTTATGTGATCACAGAACCCCTTTGCTTACAATGTCTATCAACACCCGGGGGCATCAGGGCTCACTCTGAGGCTCTGGAGCTCTGCGCAGACCTAGACATACCATTGTATTCCTCCCCTTTGGTCCCAGAAAGGCATAAACCACTCGTGTAGGGGCTCTCACCACCCCCACAACTTCTTCCTCATACCTGCACCTAGCATCTCCCATGTCAGTGTTAATCCATGTCCTTTCCGTATCTCTGCTCAGCTGCCACCTTACAAAATCCTCCTAGCTCTGAGGACGCAGGAGGCCTGGCATTGGGGAAAGGCGTGGGGCCTTGACCCAGGACCGGTGTGCCACGTGCCTCTCCTTAAACACTTCCTCTTGGGGCCTCTCGGGGTCTCCGTCCCTACTGCTGTACTAGGAATTTGGACTAGAAGGGAACTAAGGTACTTTCTGGCCTTAAGACTTAACTAATTTCCTCTCTCTTCAGAACTTGTACTACGTCCCTTTTTATTTTTATTTATGCATACAAGAACTGGGGTACAGGCCAGTGCAGATTCTCCAGAGACAGAGTGGGGAACAGAACAGGCAGAATTGACTGAAATACACTGCTGAGGGGAGCAGCGGGCAAGACAGGAGGAGTCTGCTGTGCCATGTGGGTAGCGCCCTGGCTGGGGATCGAACTCATGCTGTAGTGGCTGGGTGTGTGTATGAGCATGTGTGGGTCAAGGTTAGAAAATGGTGGAGGTGAGACTTGAACCAGGGCTGTCTGACTCCAGGGCCTGTGCTCGCATTCCTTGCCATGCTGCCCCTCAAACACTGTCCTCCTGCCGGGGGCCGTCGCCTCTCTGGCCACAGGCCCCTCTGTGTCTAGGGGCCCACGGGCACATGAGCCAGGAGCTCTGTGACCCTGGGTCAGGCTCCGAGCAGAGGGGTGCTGCGCCTCCCTGGTACCTGGGATGACCGTGATGGTTTTCAGGGCCCGCAGCACTCGGAAGGTCCTCAGAGCTGATATGTTGCCCAAGTCCACAAACTCTGTCAGGTACCTGGGCCAGGAGGACGGGATAAGGGTAGTGTCAGAGACGGCCGTGGGTGACAAGGCAGAAATCAGGGCTTCTTCAGGTTTAGAATGAGAATTCACAGACGTCCTTGGAGTTGGGGTTCCCACAGGGGAGTGGGGGGCAGGTCAGATACCCTGCAAGACTCCTATTGGGGTCCGAGAGTCGTGAGAAAGATAGTTTAGGAGCTTTGCTTGAGAGCGGTGGTGGTAAGGGCCTAGATCTCCTGGGTGAGGGCCTGTGGGCCTGGGACCAGGCTGCTGTGTGGTTGTACGGGTGTGACTGCACATGCGTGTGGTCGTACATGCATGTGGTTGCACAGGTAGCAGGAAAGCCTACACGCCAGGCCCTGGGGGTGGCAGCTCCCAGAGTGTCAGCTCACAGTCCACACAGCTGACCTGTGGCCCCATGGTCACCCCTCCGAGGGGGTCAGCCCACCCAGCTGCCCTCCTGGAGGTCTGGCTCGCCTCCCGCACCCACCGCAGCCTCTGGGTGCCCTTGGGCCCTGCTCACGCCATCATGATGACACTGAAGTCCAGCCAGTTCCAGGGGTCCCGGAGGAATGTGAAGTCATCGATGCAAAAGCCCCGAGCCAGCATCTTGATGAGGGACTCGAAGGTGTAGATCCCCGTGAAGGTGTACCTGGCGGGAGCGAGAGGCCAGTGGGGCAGGCGTGTCACCCGGGCCTGGGTGTGTGTGGCAGGCATGGGCCTCCCTGGAGGGACGGGGACGGGCACAGAAATGAAACATGCTCCTGGGGTTCTGTGGACACTGGTGGGGGTGATCGTGCATGCCAGCCAGGGACTTAGGGTGTTGCTGGTGACAAGGGCAGTGTCACGCTGAGCTTCCTTGGGGTGCAGATGCCTGTGATGGGCTGTGTCCCAGGGCCCAGGGAGAACTTACTCCACGTCCTTGGACCAGGGAGGTGGGTCGCTCATGGTCATGAACACGCAGTTGCTCAAGATGGTGATCATGATAAACATGCTGAACAGCGTTGGGGGGTGGGTCAAGGAAAGTGAGGTGCAAGGGGGAGGGGAGGTGGAAGAGGAACTCCTGGCCCAGAGCACCCTGCTTCGCCCTTCCCCGCCCTCCCCGCCGCCCCCTCCCCTGCACGCCCCACTCGGGCAGGATATGAGTGGATGAGCACCTTGATGGCGCCGCGCCTGATGATGCTGAAGGGGCTCAGCAGGTAGAGGGCAGGCGTGGCCGAGAAGCGGAAGATGGACTTGCCCTTGTTGAGCACAATGAAGGTCTGGGCAGGGAGAGAGCTGTGAGGCTAGGCAGACAGATGAACGATGGACAGACAGGCAGCAGGGCCCCCAGACCCATACCTTCTTGTCGCTGTAGTAGGGGTCCAGGTCCTCCAGGGGGATGCCGATGACCTCGGGCGGGGGATCCCCGTAAATAAGGGGCAGGTTCTTGCCAGCCTCCAGGTCACTGCGCGGCTTCCGCTCCGGCTCCTCAATCTCCATCTGCTTGTTGCGCAGCTGCCGGGCCTCCTCCTCCACCGCCCGCTGTTCTATGGCTGCCAGGGACTCCGGGGTGAAGGGGCGCAGGCTCTCGGGGCCCATAGGCAGCAGGGAGGGCAGAGACGGTCTGGCCATCCTTGCATCCTGGGCTCAGGGGCCAGGAGAGTGGCGGCAGCTGGGGCAGCTTCAGCGTGCAGCCCCGGGGTGGGTGCTGGGCCTGCTGTTTACTACTCACCTCCCAGCTGCCCAGGGGCTGAGCAGGGGAGGGCTTTTGGGTGATGTGTCTGCAAGGCCGGGGTGCTGCTGCTGCACAGGTGTTGGACACAAGTGCATCACCCCGAGTCCCACACTGCACCCTCCCCAGCAGAGGGTTGGCAGCCCTCTGGACTGCAGGAAACCAACCAGCTCCTCCTCACCCTCGGGGACTTTGGGCCGATGCCCCAGTGCCCTCAACTGCCGCCTGGGCCCAAGCTCTGGAACTGTGTAGCTTCAGCCTACGGGACAGAGAGAACCACAGCTAGCTATGTTCACGTGGCCTCTGTCCGGTAAAAAGGAGTCAATCGTGAAATGTGAAACAAAAAACAAAAAACAAAAAAGCAATTACTATGCAGCAACCATAAAAGGAAAAAAGGTGAAATGTGTGGGTGGGCCCAGAGGATGGGCCAAGATAGGGGCCTGGTGGGCTCCACCTAAAGTAAGAGCAGCAGGTGGTTTTTATGTTGAAGGGTGACTTGCATGGGCTGCTATTGGCTGCCTGAGATGTGGGCAGAGACCAAGGAGGCTGCAGCCAAAGCCAGAGCAAACAGACTGCTGTGATTGATTAGTGATGTCTGCTGGGGCACGAGAAAGGAGAATATGGCCCCTCCGCCTGTATTTGCCACCCTGGCCAATAGGGGGAAGGGAAAAGGAAGACGTAGGGGTGTGGAGCTCCCTTTCTGAGCTTTGGGGAAATGTGGTGTTGGGATGCCAGAGGGAAGAAGGAAGGGCATTGAGCCTCCCTGCCCTGGAGCACGAAGAGGTGGGTGCTGTATGGGGCCATGTCAGGAGAGACTGCAGGTGCTAATGTGCAAGAGGAAGACACTCAGGAAAGACACTGGGACAAGGAGATGGACAGTTCCAGTATGGGGCAGAGCTAGAGCTCCCCGGGGATGTTTGGACCCTGTGTGAACTGGCTGGATAAAGGGGGACCTGCCCTTTGAAGCCTCTGAGGCCTGTGAGGCCTGTGTCTCCTGAGCCAGTGACTTTGCCTCTCATGGCTCCTCCCCCTTCCTGCTCAGCCCTCCCAAGCTGGGAAGGAGGGAGGTGGGGGGGGTCACTATGGTAAAGGCCCTCAGGAGTGACCCAGGCAGGCAAAGACCATGGTAGCCAGTCACACGCAGCCTCCGCCAGGCCTGCACCAACAGACACCCAGAGCCACCCTCTCACCAAAGGGGCTTGGACAGACATCCCCCCACTACCCCAGGGACCCCAGGCAACAGCACACAGCAGGCTTCACAGAGAGCCAGACTCTGAGCAGTGCCCCTGGTCCAACCAGCGCAGGCCTCTCCCAAGGCTTGGTGAACAGGTGGGGAGGGTGGCCAGGGAGAGGCCTGAGCCATTGGGCAGTGCTGGCCACACCCCCATGCTGGGCTGCCCAGCTGCTCCCTACCATCACCCAGGGAGTCGTGTTTCCACGGGGATGACTCTGCTCATTCCTGCTGACCCCTCAGCTGCTCATTGGCCCCATGGTGTGTGGGGTGCGTGTGCGCGAGCACACACATGTACCCACAGGCACACATGCCCAGGCTGAACTCACCCCTCACGCCCACCCCACAGTCAGCACTTAGCGCACACCTTCCCTCCTTCATTCTGGACCCCAGACGCACCCCCATACAGAAGGCACTGACCTGCCAGATGGCCCTGGAGGGGCCCCCCGGCTGCAGGCAGCCTCCCAACTCACGGCCCCGCTTGGAGACAATCCTCCGGCCAGATGCCGCCCCCTCTCTCCTTCGCAGGAGCCCGAGGGAGCCACCGAGAACAGAGGAAGAGTCTGGGTCCTGCCCCAGCGCCCCCAGGAACTGTGCTCATTGAGTCCCCAGAGGCCCCGGGTAGACAGACTCTGAGGTTTCTCCTCAGGGGGCTTTCCCCCCAAGAAAGCACGCCACCGCCACTGCTGCTTTCTTCTCCAAAGAAGAACGTGGCCTGCCTTCTGGCCACTCCTTCCTCCTCTGCCACGTGAGCTCCCTCCTGCTCCTGGAAGACGCCGCTTCTCCGGGGCTGCTTTGCAGTCCCGTTTCCTTTCTCCGGGACCCATCTCTCCCCATGTTCTTTTCCTCTGCCACGGAGCAGCGGCCCCCCACCTCCTTTCGGTGGTCTCGACAGCTGGGCCATCTCTGAGCCACTTCTCCAGCAGCTCCAGAACACCAGCTCAGGCCCCTTCCAGGCTGCCGCGGCCTTCGGAGCCCTCCGGCCATGGCGATTCATCAAGTCGGGGCTACGCTCGTGCACTGGTGCTGGAATCTGTCTCCCCGCAGACGGCTCCCAGGCCAGGGTGCTGGGGTCACCACTGTCGGTTAAAGGTAGCTGCATGGCCCCTGCCCCTGTTTCCCAGCTCGCCCCTGTCCCCCCAGAGCTCCAGACCCCAGCCTGGCAGTGCCTGCTGTTCCCCAGTAGGCCACAGGACTAATCTTTCCCTTCAAAATATGTCCCCCATCCTAAATTCCTCTTCTACCCTCTTTACCAGCCCTGGAGCCACTTCATGTCTGGGTGTCTTCATACCTGGGGGAGTCCTGAGCTTGGCCGGTTGAGGCACTGTTTTGCTTGGTGGCTGAAAGCATCCTGGTGGTACACCCCAGGGCTCAGTTCCCAAGCCCTGCCGATGCCCCCTCCAGCCTCCACCCAGGCCAAAATCCTCCAGACTTCGTTGTCCCCTACCAGCTGCATTCAAACCTGCCTCCCTACCTCACGCGGGCTTCCCTCCAATCCCCCATCCACAATTCCAAAATCACAAATCTGATCACTTAATCCTTCAGTGGCTCCCACTGCTTAATAGCATGTTCACACTCCGCATAGCCTCCGAGGCCCTCGATAGGCCACTCCTAATGTGCCACCTCCATCTTCCCAAATGGGCCAAGCTTTTCCCATCTTGACCTCCAGAATTCAAGGATCCCCATAAGCCTTTGCTTATGGTCTTTTTTTTTTTTTTAAAGATTTATATTTACTTATACAAGCACTGGGTACAGTCAGAAGCGCGGGAGGGTGACAGAGTTCACCAGAGCCAGAGCAGGGAGCAGAGCAGGCAGAAGGACCAAGGTACACTGCTGAGGGAAGCAGCGGGCGGCAGGAGAGGTCTGCACGCCATGGGGGACCCTCCTCTGGTGGCCGGGGAGCAGCTGGGGATGGAACTGGTGTTGCAGAGGCTGCGGGCAGCTTCGCAACCCAGCGCTCAACCGCTGCGCCACCGGGGAGGCCCCTGCTTATGGTCTATTCACCACCCAGAGCACCCCGCTTTTTGTCTCCCTGGAGGGCTTCAATTCATCCTTCCAGACGCAAGCCACACAAGAAGCACCACCTCCAGGAAGTCCTCCTTGGACACTCTGAGTGGTCATTTCTTTGTGCCACCAACGTGCCTAATGCTGAATCAAAGCTTATTGAATGGAAGGATGAATGAATAAGTGAGTGAATGAATTAGAGGAACATTCCTCCTTAGCCCCTTTCTCCTTGAAGTGCACCCTAAATCTAAATCATAACCAGAAACTGTATCTACTTTGATATCTCCACATCGGGGCTCTACTACCCACCTCCTACCTCTCAGCTCCCATTCAAGTGCCTGCATGGAATCTTGGGTTTCTCTGTGCCCATTGCCCTTGGACCCTGCGCCTCCTCCCTTTCCGTCAGACCCCTCTGACGTCGGTTCCTGTCTCGTCCAGCCTTCATTACAAGATCCATCACCATAATCCAGTCCTCAAAAATACCATCAACTCCTATCTTCTTTATCCATCAAATTGACCCCAGGAACCCCAGGCTGCTTGTGCCCAGCTCTGCAGCTCCTGAGTCAGGCCCTGAGCTGCTGGATGTTGCTGGAGTGACCCCAGAACCTGGCTGGGATCACCCTGAATCTGTGGTTATGCTCTCCAGGCTAGCCCTGGGAACGCCATTTTCTCGGGTCACTCTACTTCCCCGTTGCTGGAGAACAACCGTTCTCTATTTTCTCTCCTTTCCCCAGCCTCTCCACACTCCTACAGAACTCGGGCCTCCCTGGTGGTGCAGGGGTAAAGTCTCCGTCCTATCAAGCTATCACCAGCCACTGCGACATGAGTTCAATCCCCAGCCAGGAGCTACCCACATGGTGCATAAAACCTCTCCTGTCTCGCCCGCTGCTCCCCTCAGCAGTGTATTTCAGTAGCTCTCTTGTTCTGCTCCCCACTCTGTCTCTGGTGGATCCTCTCACCTCCTGCCCCTGCACCTCTGGCCTGCACCCCAGTTTTTGTATGCATAAATAAATAAAATAAATCTTAAAAAAAATTTTACAGAACTCAATCCACTGCCCACCCCCCTGCTTCCTCCATCCTTCTAGATAATCAAAGAGCAGAAGAATAACCAAAGGCCAGCCCTGCCACTGGGGCTCTTCCCTTCCATAGGGCCTCTCCCTCTTTGTCTTCTTTCCCTCCATCTCCGTGTCTATGAACAGGCTCTTCTATCTTTCTTTATTTTTTTAAAGATTTATTTATTTATTTATTTATTTGTACAAGAACCGGGGTACAGGCCATATGCACGGGAGGGTGAGAGGATTCACCAGAGACAGAGCAGGGAACAGAACAGGCAGACTGACGAAGTACACTGCTGAGGGGAGCAGCAGGTGGCAGGAGAAGTCTGTCAAGCCATGTGGGACCCTTGCTGGCGGCTGGGGATTGAACCGGCGCTGCAGAGGCTGCTGCAGAGGCTGCGGACAGCTTCGCAGCCCAGCGCTCAACCGCTGCGCCACCAGGGGAGGCCCAGGCTCTTCTGTCTTAACAATAACAGCAGTGGTGACAAAAATGACCCTCCAGCCTCACCCCTGCCTTCATCCATTGCCCTGTTTTCCTG
The DNA here is from genome assembly GCF_964194135.1 of Talpa europaea. Classification (NCBI taxonomy): domain Eukaryota; kingdom Metazoa; phylum Chordata; class Mammalia; order Eulipotyphla; family Talpidae; genus Talpa; species Talpa europaea. The sequence continues at coordinate 125,166,213 of NC_140074.1, forward strand.
TTTCTCTGCATGGACACGCTTCTTGGAAAGTGCCTACGCCAGCTGTCTTTACTTCCTTACCTTTCATTTTCTCTCCAACACGCTCCAGCCTGGCTTCCATCCCCCCATTCAACCCAAAGGGCTTTTGTCAAGTCACTAGCACCCCCTCTGGTGCCAACACTCCTCTGTCTTCACCTCCCTCAGCCTCAGCATTCACCCACTTGGCCACAGCCCCCTTCTGGAAGCCCTCTGCACTGTCTGCCTCTGTGAACGCGCACCCATGGTCTCCCTCCTACTTCTCTGACGGCTCCTTCTCAATTTCCTCTGCGGGGCTCGCTTTCTCTCCTCGATCTCCAGATTTCTCAGGTCTAGTCTGGAGCTGGATGGTGGCATCACCCCATGACAGTAAACAGTGTCACAGGAATCTGATAAACCTTGCCCTGGAGCACCTGACCCGCGTTTCCAGCTGACAAGGGACCAGTCCGCGTGGACAGCTAACAGGCCTCCCGACCTGCAGTGACTGGAATGAAGCATTTGTGTTTTACGCATGGTCTTCATCAGCCCAGGAAATGGCTCCACCATCCATCTGGTTGCTCCAGTGAAAAGCTGAGTGTCCCCTTGATTTCTCCTTTTTCCTAAATTTCTATATCTTTCCATTTAAAGTTCTATTAGTATGAGTTTCCAAATATACATAGCCTCACTTCCCCCACGCCCAGAATGCACCAAATAATCTCCTGCACTAAATAGTTTGTTTACTGCTTTTGGCTTGTTCCCTCCAAACCGGTTCAAAAAACCCAGGGATCTTTTGAAAACAAGACCCTAATCATGTTATTTTTCCTGCTTAAATTTCTCTAGTAATTTCCGATTGCACTTGGACTATAAACAAACTTCTTTTGGCTCCCACCTCTCTGCCTCTGTGTCCTGATCTCTCCTCCCTTGCTCACTCTGTCCTGGTCCCACTGGCCTCCTGTCAGCTTCCTGACCATTGGCCTTGTGCCTGCTTTTGTGTTTTACCTGGCTCTGTGCCCCTCTCCCTTTTCCCTGGATTTTTCTTCTCATCCCCTGGTCTAGGCTTAACATCCTGCCTCCAAGAGGCTGTCTCCTCCTTCACTCTCTACCACAATGCCCTGGATTTTCCTTGACATCATTTATCATAATTTGTAATTACTTGTTTATTTGTCTAATTTCCTTGCCTGTCTCCACCACTAGATGGCAATGCCAGGAGGGCAGGAGCTGTGCCTGTCCAGGCGACCATGGCTAGTCCTAGCGCTGGGCACACAGTAGGCACTCAGTGTGTTTGCTGAAAGAATGAGTGGATGAGGCCTTGGATACAGACCTTTCCAGGGATGAAATAGATTCTCTGTTCCATCTATCCATCCGTCCGTCCATCTATCCATCCATCCATCCACCCATCCGTCCGTCCGTCCGTCCATCCATCCATCCACCCATCCATCTATCCATCCATCCGTCTGTCCATTCATCCATCCATCCATCTACCCACCCACCCATCCATCCAGGTGGTAAGCCAGAGTCAAACTAGTCCTCAGTAGGACACCGAGACAGCTGGGCATCCTGACTTCCAGGAGTTGATAGTTGGGGCGAGGGCAGACATGGACACACCTAACTGTGCTGTGAGGAGAAAATGATGCCCACCCTAAAGAAGGAGCTGATTGTGCTGCAGGGGTGCAGGCAGATAAGAGTTTACTTCTAGGCCAGGGAAGGAAAGATGTGGCTTTTCAGCAGGGTCTCAAAGGGGCACTAAGTGGCAGACACGGGCAAGTGGAGGGGAGGGACACTGCAGGGAACAGAACAGCTGGAGCAAAGACAGAGGCGGGGCCTGGGAACTACATTGGCCAGTCTTTGTGGGGCTCAGAAGAGGGGACCCGGGGGGTGCTGGGCCAGGACCTTGAATGCCAGGTCTGGGAGTCTGTACTTCATCCTGCAGGTGGGTGGTGGGGTCGGTGGGGCCACGCCTGCTCAGCACGCATGAGCCTTCTCTTCCCCGTTCATTGTTCGTGGCCAGACGGGACTAGCTGCGCTGTCTTCAGGGGCGTCAGTGGAGGAAAGCAGCGATCTCAGGAGTGTGTGCAAGGACAAGCCCTGACAATCGCCCAGACTGGGGGTGTCGTGCTGGCTGATCTCCATGCAACCCCATCAGACACAGCCTGGAGTGAAGGGGCCAGGGTGAAAGCTCCACCCCCCTCCTTCCACCCCAGAGCTCCACCCCAGCCTGTTCCTGAGATGTGGCAGCTGAGGGTCAGGGCACCCAGGCAATTTCTTCCCATTGAGTGTGGGGAGAAATGTTGGAGTTACAAGGACTAGGTAGGTTAACAAGTCCACTTCCCTTATTTAATGCATGGGGAAACGGAGGCCCAAAGAGAAACAGGAACTCCCTCCCCCTGCCGACTTTTATTCATTCAACAAACATTTCCTGAGCATTTTCCCCCTTGCCAGGTTCTCTGCTGGCAGCCAGGCAGATGGCAGTGGCAGAGTCCCTGTCCTCATTGAGCTTGCATTCCAGAGGGAGGAGGCAGGTAATAAATAGGGACACAAATAAGATAATTTTAGAGAGTGATAAACGAGACACTGTGCCAAGACTTAACCCAGCTCCCCGGGCGCCAGGGCCAGAGCCTTTAGTAAGTGAGAAGTCCTATCAGAACCTCTGTTGAAACGGAAGTTTGGGTGAAGTAGCAGGTAAAGTCGGGTCGTCTTGGGAGCCTGGAGGTGGTGAGCAAACAGGGACAGGGTGAGGGAGGGAGACTGGGAGTTGGGGAGCCAGGCTGGGCCCAGCTGTCAACAGGCAGGGAGCCAAAGGCGAGATGCCGGAGGGCCCAGCAACTCTGCTCTGGAGCGGGCCCAGCCCCACACTGTCTCTGTGGGGCTGCCAGATCGGAACACCCTATTCTAGATATAGTCTGACCACAGAGGAGGCTTTTTCTCTCTGGGCTGGCCACCCTTTGTATTCACTCATCCCAAGATGGCTCCTTCAGCAGTCCACTCACAAGGTGGGTCTTTTCCTTGGGGATCTGTGGCTATGTTAAATCCTCTCCATCATTAAATTGTGCAGCTGTTTTTTCCTCTTTTAGATTCAGGTGGGCCTCAACAAAATATTAGCAAGTTAAATCCAAGAGTGGCTTTAAAGGAGAATTATATACAATGACCAAGTGGGATTTATTCCAGGTATGCAAGGCAGGTTTAACATTAGAAAATCAAATTAATGGAAGCCATCACATCAAGAGGTTAAAGAAGAAAGATCACGTGATCATATCAAAGGCTGCAGGAAAAACTTTTGAGAAAATCCAGCACCTCTTTGCAATAAAATCTCCACAAACCAGGGAATAGAGGGGAACTTTTTCCACTTGATAAGGAACACTTACAAAAACCCTATAGTTAGCATATTAATGGTAAGAAGATAGAAAGATTTCCCACTAGATCAGGAACAAGGCGAGGATGTCCCCTCTCACCACTCTTTTTCAAGAGTGGAAATCCTAGCTGATGCAATATGACAAGAAAAGGATGTTCCTTCTATCCATCCATCCACCCACCCACCCATCCATCCATCCATCCATCCGCCCACCCACCCACTCATCCATCCACCCACCCATCCATCCATCCACCCATCCATCCACCCATCCATCCAGCCAGCCAGCCATCCACCCACCCATCCATCCATCCATCCATCCACCCACCCACCTATCCATCTACCCATCCATCCATCCACCCATCCATCCATCTACCCACCCACCCACCCACCTATCCATCCATCCATCCACCCACCCACCCATCCACCCATCCAGTTTGTAAGCCAGAGCCAAGCTAGTCCTCAGTAGGACACCAAGACCAGTTGGGCATCCTGCTTTCCAAGAGTTGATACTTGGGGAAAAGGCAGACATGAACACACCTAACTGTGCTATGAGGAAAGGCTGAGCCAAGACATAACAATAAAAGGAAAGAAAAGATATACTGATTAGGAAGGAAAAAATAACTGTCTTTGTTTGCAGATGACATGACTTTTATGTACAAAATCCAAGTGATTTAACCAAAAAAACTCCTGGAACTTATGATTATAGCAAAGTTTCATGATGCAAAGTCAGTATAAATTCAGGAGTTGGAGTTTACATTCTCCTCTACTTAAGTTCCTTGACATTGTACCTTTTCCTCTCCTGTCTTTGATGAAGGCTGTTGGATCTTGACCTTCCCTATCATTTCAAGGCCATACCTCATGACTGAACATCTATGATCCTGATTGTTCCAAATTATTGACTAAATAAGGCTCAGGACAGACATCACCTACCATCATATGCTTCGAGAACCTTCTCTCCTCGGACACCTAAGCTTTCAAACATCCAGAAACTCACCCAATCATACTGCATTGACCTGAAATCCCCCAAGTAGACAATCATGATCCACCAGGCTGCTATGTAAGAGCCACAGTGAGAAACTCTCCTGGAAGACAGAGAAAGGGTGTGACCTGCCCATCACAGGCATCCCTGTTCACTCCAGGACACATCCCCAAGGATGCAGAGATGGTAGGTAGCTTGCTGGCCTTGCTCAGGGCCCTAGTCACCAATCCCTCTTGCCAACCAAGCATGCCCTTCATCTCCACAAAGCTGATGGTCACTCACCAGGGTCTGGCTGTTGTGTTTTCCTGTGGATTGGGAGCAAAATTACCCAGAACTGTAGGCAACCAGTAGAGACCTGTCCTCAAACCTTACCTGCCGTGGGGCCTCAGACTCAGAACTTACTAGATGACTGACAGATCAAACTTCTTCCATTCTGGCCAAAGTCCACACTGGGCATCCTAGTGAACTGCCTCCCAATTCCTGCACTCCCGTATGGCCCAGCTCCAATAATACAAAAGGGACCCCTGTGTCTCCCTAGTTATAAATCTCTAGTCACAACTTTTTCTCAGCTGGTTTAGGCTGGGGCCTGGGGTTGGAGGAAAAGGGGGTAGCTGTGTCATTTCTCTGCCAGCAGTTAAGACCTTGGCCTTGGCTGGGCAGGGCCTGGAGGAAGTCAGCCCGGCGGCCCTCCCCACCTGGTGTAACAGTCTCCGCAGAGGAAGTCTGCTCCAAGAGGTCTTGGAAGGTGGCCTGGAGCTGGGAGCCTAGAGCGGAAGCCTCTTGAGACTCAGGAACAATCAGGGTCACATGTGGGGTGCTCTTGGTAAGTGGGTGGCTAATATTGATTGCATTTTCCAAGTGGAGTTCACTAAGTCAAAACGAGCTTCCTTTATCTCTTAGGCATCGGTTTCAACCATTCAGCTCATACTTACTGTATGCCAGATTGTTTTTCATTTGGGATATGTTCACAGACCTTCCCCCCACAACCAGCTCCAGTCTCTGCCAACCCCCAAAGACCCTCTAAGAATGTTGGTTCGTTTCTCCCAACCTGCCTCCTCTGCCCAAACCTAACTTTGCCTCTGCTCACAGAGCTTCTGGTAGCCAAGGAAATAAAACCCCACAAATGTGCTGTTTGAGTCTGTGCACTGTGCCCCCTTCCCACTGACCCCCGCCCTTTCCCCCACCCCAAACCATCTATCGGCCCTGGAAGCTTTTTCTCCCCAGAAGCAAAGACCCAAGAGTGCGTTCCAGGCAATGTTCCACCTCCGTCATCCCTGCTGAAGGTACAGAGCAGGATTTGAGCTCAGCTCTCTAGGCCACAGACACCTGCTGCTAGCACAGAGGTGGCCTCTCTAGCCCTTCGGCTGGCGTGGCTGCCCCTCCCCCAGCACAGGGCTGAGGGGCTGAGGTCCCATCCCCTTGGTTGGCCTGACTCCCATGTGTCTACCTACATCACAGGGCAGACTGGACCTAGCCCCTACAAGGTCCTGGCAGCCCCCCAGCTCAGGCCTCTTGGGGCCTGGGGCTGGGAGCTGTGGGTGGCGGGGATTGCAAGTCAGTAGTTTAGTGAAGCGCTTTCACCATGGACTGGCTTTTATTTGCACCAATAGACCTTCAAGTAGCCCCCACCCCCCCATCTCCCTCTGCAGCCGGTGCACATGCAGGCACGCGTTCCCCCCATCATTAATTCCACCCAGGCCTGGGGCGTCCTGCCCTCTGTTGGCTCACCTCTTTCTAAGGAGCCCCAAGTATGGTGACCCGGCTGCACAGGTGCCCCCTCAGACTCGTGTGTGCCCACACTCTCCCACACACTTGCCTAGGCGCACCTTCCCACCCTCGGGTAGATCTACCCACAGCCCATGGGCCACCTCTCTTCCCCCAGCTGGCCCTGGTCAACCCCGGGGCCGCCCGCCTCTGCTCTCTCCTCTCTGTCCCTACCCTCGCCCTCCCAGACCTTGGAGGACGGGCCTTTTTCCTGCCTTGGGTCCATGAGGCCGAGAGGACTGTTCAGAACTAATCCTGAGCCCAGAGAACTCACTTTCCCTCCATCAGCCCCAGCCACGCAGGTGCCCCGGGCTCTGCACTGTCCCAAATCGGGCCCTGGGTCTGCCCACCCCCCAGGCCATGGGCACCAGCACAGGTGTGTGCCCTCTACCTGCCTGCAGGGCCGGGCCAAGAGCCGAAACCCCCAGGAACAGTGGCTGGACTGCGTCCTGCCCCCTTGGCCAGCCTGGCCCGCTGGAGGGCTTTGCTCCCCCGGAGGTTGCTGCAAGGCCGCCGGCTCCCCACCCGCTCTGGGAAAAGACCCTTTTCCCCGTTGAGGCCCACCAAGCACTCAGGAGCCTCGGGAAAGGTGAGAGTCGCCGGAAGTTCTCACGACGACGTGCGGAAGATGCCCCATCCCAGCTCTGCAGGTGCCAGAGCCAGGCAGAGCGCCTTCCCCCCTCCACCCCCACGACAGCGAGGCCCCGCGTTTCAGAGTCGAAGGCTGGAACAAGCACAATAATCGCCTGCTGGTTCACGTGTGCAGAGCTGACCGCGTGCCAGGCCCTGCCCTGGCACTTCGTGTGTCATGAGCTCACTTCACCCTCACCACGACCGGTCGCTAGCCCTCCATTTGCCAGATGAGGAAACTGAGGCACAGAGGCGCTAAGTAACTCACTAGCGTTTACTATGTAGGAAACAGGCTGGCAGCTCGGCCCTCGGGCTCGTGGCAGAGACCTTGGCTGTCAACTGCCACCTTAGGTCACCCCTCCTGTCCACGCTGGACCTTGACCTCCCAGCACCCAACTGTCGCCGGGGCGGGAGGACAGGAGGACGAGAGGACGCCGGGTTTCAACAGCAGAGCAGGGCGGTGACCACCTGGTTTTGCACCTTGTCTTATTGCTCTGGCTGCAGGCCGCGGGCAGCGAGGCTGTGGGGAGGGGCGGCAGCCTGCCCCTTGAGGGGCACAGTGACCGCCCCCTCGAGCCACCCCCTCGAGCGACCCCCACTGCTCCTCTGCTCCTCCTGCGGCCCTGCCCCCCGACAAGGGCTGTTGACTGAAAACTGCAGGGAATAAAAATAGCTGCTGCTGACTAGGCAGAACGGGGGCCAGAGCACACGAAGGGCCTGGGGCAGGGGCCATGACGCCGAGGGAACCTGGGCTCCCCCAGCCCGGCCAGGCAGCACCTTCTGATGGAGCCTCGGGGAGCCCTGGCCTGGCCCTGCCACTGCAGAGCTAGGGCCCCTGCAGGTGAGCTGGGTGCCGGGGGTGGGGTGGTGGGGGGGAAGGGCCCCGCCGGGCCTGGGCTCTCGCCTAAGGAAGGACAGGCTGGTAGGACCTTGCTGAGGTTGTTGACGACCCCCCTCTCCTACCCCCCCATGTCTCCTTCCTCCTCCTCCCTCCCTGCCCCCTGATCTCTCAGGCTCAAGTCATTCATTCCCTGCGTCTCCCCCCGGGCGCCGGAGAGAGCCTGTCCACTCCTCTTGGCAAGTTTCAAGCCCTTCTTTCCCCCCAGGATTCCGGAGAACCCTTCTCTCCTGCCCCAGGGAGCTTTCTCTGAACCCCACCCCCCACCTGTGCCCCCACCCCTTCCTGTCATTATCTACCCTTGACCTCTCTTCTGGTGGCCAGAGTTGCACCAACTTCAGGGACTTTGTAAGATCACCCCCAACATCTGACATCAGCAGGGCGCTCAGGCCTTCCCCTTCGCTGGGGCCTGGGGCTGGGGCACAGAAACCCTGGAGAGGGAAGCATTAAGCTGGGACGATCACCCCAAGTATGAGCCCCAGTCTATGTGGGTTCCCAAGCAGAAATGACAAGCAGGCCAGGCTGGGGCAGGTCACCTAGGAAGGACCTTCCACAACTTCAGCTGATCTGAGTCAACCCCTCAAGGGATGCCCGGGCTGGAGATGGGGGTGGGCTGCTGAGGGGCCCTGAGGAAGGTCAGGGGGCTTTGTGCGTTGGGGGACTTGCTGAGCTCTCCCACCTGGCTCACCTTTGCTTCAATGGCCCTCCTGACACGGAAGGCCACAAGGCCCTTGAGTGATGTCTGGATTCCTGTATCTTCCCACAGGGTGATGGGGCTCAAATACCACCACCATCCACACCAGTGCCCCCCAGGGCAAGGTGCCAGCTACCAGCAGGGAGCTGGGGATGACTGTCCCTCTCTGCCCAGCTCAGCCCTGCACAACTGTGTCCAGCCACTGCCACCCCTGGGGGCTCCTGAGCTCAGCTCGGGTCTGGGTTTAGCAACCTGGGTCACAGGTGAGCAGCAGCAAGGCCTGCCCCTGGCTCCCCAATCCCTCTGCCACCCCCCCAGTCTAGCCAGACAGGCCCCAAACTGGTCTACAGCTGCTCTGCTCAATGCAGCCCCTCGAAGGGCCTGAATTAAAAGGTCTCCAGTGGGGTGTAGGGCGCCCCAGCCCCATAATGACCTGCCCCCTGCCTGGAGCTGTGCCCCAGCAGGACAGAGGGCGTGGACTTGCGCCTGCCGGTGGTGGTGGCGGCGGCGTGGAAGGGGCTCATGTGCTTCCCCTTGCCAGGGCATTCTTGGAAAGCACCAAGCAGCCACCCATGCTCGGGCATCCCAAACTCTTCAACAATCCCCCCCACTGCCCTTCAGGTCCACAGGCCTCCGAACACCTCCCCCCATCTCTGCTCAGACCACTCCGCTCTCCCTCCCCCAGTGGCCTGGGTGCTCAGCTCTGCCCGCAGGGAAGGGGGAGGGGGCTCGCTGCCCCGCCCCCACACCTGGCCAAGTCTCCCCTGAGTGCCCCCAGGCCCCTCTGTCCCCCAGAGTCCCCTCAGCGCTCTGGTTGCTCTTCTCTCCTCATTCCTGTGCCCAAATCCCCCGCCCTTCCGGCTTCGCCTGAAAGGAGTCCAGCCCTGCGGTGGGCAGAGCCCAGGCGGCGCAGCCCGAGATGTGTCCTCGGCTGGCATCTCCCAGTCCCTGTCCCAGCAGAGCGGAGCCACCGCCACCCCCACCCGGCTCCAGCCCCTCTCCTCCCTCCACACCCCTGCCTTAGGAGCCACTGCAAACACGCTGGGCCCCTTTGCTCCTGGAAGAGTCAGCCCGACCCCTTGGGTCACCCTGGGCTTGACCAGAGCCAAGCATTAGCCACTGGGTCATTCGTGCCCACGGCGAGGACCTTGCTGAGCACAGAGACAGGGCAGGGCGGGGGCGCAGACTGCAGATGGCGGGGCAGAGAGAGGCATGTTTGGGGACGGGGGTCAAGGCACAAGGAGCGCCGCGGGCCATGGCAGAGCAGGGCTGGAGTGGGCAGGAGGACGCCGTGCCCAGAGCAGAGCGCGACTCCCTCCCAGCACGGCTGGGCCCAGGGCCAGGGCGCCCTGCCCTCGGACAGCCTGGCCTCGGGGTGCCCAGCCAGGTTGGGGTGCGGAGGGGCGAGGTACTCACTGTGGGCCGGGAGCGGAGGGGCGGCTGGGGAGCCCGCAGCGTCGTGCCCACCTCGGACCGGGGCTGGGACTCTGGGGGACTTGGCCGGGGGGCCGGCCGGCGGGGACAGCTGCTGCCGCTGATGTCACAGGGTCATGAGTGAAACCTGAGGACTGAGCCGATCTTCAGGTGGGAGCCTCGGCCGCGCTGCCCTGACTGGGCGACCCAGAGCCGCAGAGCAGGACGCGCACCCACGCACACCCACGCGGGGCACACCCACCGCCACGCTCCCGCACACGGGGTCTCCTTCTGCTCTGTTCCAGGCGCACGCCTGTGTCCCATGGGCTCACACTCACACACTCGGGTGCACACGTGGGCGTGCAACATTACACTCACGCGCTCTGCAGGCGTGCAAACCACCCTCCATTCCCACAGACGCTCCTACCGCTGTCACACCCATTTACACACGTAACACATGCCAACTCCCACCAGGCTCATGCACGGGTTGTGCTATTACACACCTCCAGCCACGCGCCCTTTCCTGTCCAGAGGAACACAAACACCAGCACCACGGACACTACACTGAACGCGTGTGCACGCCCACCCACGCCGGAGCCTGCACCCAGGCGTTCCCACGCATGGCCCTTCCATCCACACACTTGTCTGCACCCACATACACTCACTCCCGTCCACGCAGACACACAGCCCCCTCTGCTGCCTGTGGGCTCCAGGTTTTTATCAAGAACAGGCCTATCTGTATACCCACACATCACACACACACACTCTCACACACACACTCACACATGCACACTTTCTCACACACACACGCACACACACCCAGCTGTTTAGCTGGAACAGAGAGCAGTTTCCAGGGTCATTTCTCCATCATCACTCCCCCCCAGCCCCACAGGCTGGACATCTGTCCCTGGAGCTTGGGGAGGGCTGGGGGAGGGAACGAGGCTGGTCTAGGGCCCCTTCCAGACGGTCACTTGGGGATGGGGTGCCCCCTAGTGGAGCTGTTGTGAAATGCCCCATCTCACAGCTTGCTCACCAGACAAGGTCATTCCTGGTAATCCAGCAGCCTGGTCCCCCCAGCACCCTGCCTGGCTCCCTCCACTCTCCTGGACAGTGGTTTTGAGAGGGACACGGAAGGCGGGGGTGGAGCGCTGACCCTGGGGCTGGGCTCACTGCACATTTCCTCCCAGTGACCCAGCTCTGGATGCAGCTCAGCGCTGTTGAGCCCCTCCCTGGGGACCAGACAAGGGCCGGAGGAGTCCCTGCTGAACCCGGGCTGGCCCCATGAGAGACGACTCACCCCAGAGGTGTCTTCTACGCCCACGGAGAGCAGAGGATGTGTTGCTGACCTTCCTTCCCGGGCAGTTTTCTTGCTAATGTAACCCAGCTGTCTGCCCACACCTGCCTCTCCTTTCAAGAGTTTCCTTCTAGCTTGGGAGGCAAAGCAAATATTTGGCCTCATAGCTTCCCAAGTGGTCCCCCCAAAGGTGCTCCTTGGGGTCCCTCTCATCACTGCATGCCCTGCTGTGGCTCCAGTTCTCTTTGTGCCTGGTCACTGTCCCCTTGATGGCACACGCCGCCATGTCTGTGGGTGCTAGAGGAGAGCTGTGGGAAGTCACTGTCATTCCTATAAGTGGCTCTGCCCTTCTGGCCTCTGCCTGACCATTGCCAAAGCTGGAGCAAGACTTTCTTTACCGCGAGATTGAAATGATCGAAAGGAATTAGAACAAGCGAGGAGCAGGGCTGCCTTGTCCAGTTGCACGGGTTGTTCACTGCACAATTCTGAGCACCAGTCACATTTGTAGTCACATTCAAGGTGACGATTTTCGAGCAGATGGTAACACCGTATCTAGAGGAAGGGGTTACTTTGTCTAATTTGCATAAAGTGTTATTTGGATTAAGGGTGGGTCCGATTGGGAAGCAAAAGCTGTATGTTATATATGACTTTTTACCACAGCCCAAAGGAAATGAATGTCTCCCTCTTGTGATAACAATATTCTGCCTTCCTCTGCAGAACGGCTCCTCCCAAACTTCAAATATGTGATTCTGGCGGGGCTGCTGATTCCGGGAAGGGCACGCTGCCCTGGTCACCGAGGTGGGCGTATCACTCTGGTCTGGCCAGTCCTCTGGCCACAGCGATTGGTCCAAAAGCTGGATCTAGGAGCCAGTCGTATTCCTTCCCTGGCATCTGCATGTATCAATACCGAAGAAGGATAAACTTCCTCTCAGGTTTCTCAAAGCTTGTCCGGAGTAACTGGAGTGAGTCTGCAGGTGCCTGGGGTGTGTCTCCCACCAAGGAGAGCCTGTCTATAGGAGGACACCACTCAGAGAGGGAGAGGCAGGGGCAGGGAATGAAGACATCAGCCCCAGAAGCCATTTACACTGTAGACCAGCTCCAGCACGTCCTTCCCATCACATGGGTCAAAAGGCACCCCCTTTCCTTACGCTAGTTTAGGCTGAGTTTCAGTTGCCCACATACAAAAAAACTCAACAAAACAGAACCATCTTTTGGAAAGTTCCACCGTGACCCAATGGAAGTGGCCTGTCATACCCTGTCCCACCAGGTGCGAGCAGTCGAGTTTCTCCCATGAGTCATTGGGTAGGGTGACTTCCTGGGGGCTTCAGTGGGTGCTCCCCCATGATTGGTGGCACCCTGGTTCCAGAGAGAAGGCTGGGGAGGGCTCTGACCTCCATCCCACCGCTCAGTTCCGACGGAGTCTCTGAAACCAGGTCCCGGTCACCAGGCCTCCCATGGGTGTGATCTACTCTGTGTAAGTCCGCAAAGAACCGGCAGGTGCCTGTTGGCCAAAACCACACACACTTCACGAGAAAAACCAGGGTTTGCAGAAGCCATGTGGTCAGAGCTGAGCAGAAAAAATGGCATTTCCTCACTTGTTTTCAAGGCTCCCTTCTCCCCACACATCCCGCTTGCCATGGCCTCTGCAAAGTGGTATTTAGCTCCTTCCCGCCAGCCCTCATATTCTAGTTCCTTCCACTTGTGCCTCTTGAGGAGCTGGGCCCAAGCAAAGGGCTGGTGCTTGACTTGTCTCTTGCTCAGCACCTCCTAGTCAGTGTCAAAAGGAAGCACCACAACTTCCACTCAAATTCTGAGAAAGGGCCCTTTACTCTCTGTTTTCTTTTTTTTTTTTTTTCCTTTTTTTTTCTTTTTCTTTTCCCGTAAGCCCTCATCTTTCAGTTTCTCCAGGGATGCAAGGATGGGCAGGTATTCTCTCTGTTTTCATGTGAGCGGAGGAGGAGGGAGTTCTCTGTCCGATTCATGGTTTGCGATGCCTGGCCCCGCTGCTGGGCATTCAGTTATGTTTAATTCTCAGCTCTTGCCTTAAAACGACACTGTGATGAACACAGCCGAGGGGCCATCTTGTTCCATGTTCAGCTAATTCACAGCAATTACCAAGGCGACAGGTCCATATTGTCTTGGGATCCTAAAAAGAAAAACAAAATATCCCCAAACAAACAAACGAGATGCAAACAAGTGTCCCCACTGAGAAAAAGTGGCAGAAAAAGAAAGCAGGAGTAGGGAAATCACCCCAGAAAAAAAAATCCTAGACGGGGGAAGTAGAGGAAAGTTCACCTCCCCCACGGTTGCCCGCAGTTAGACTTCCTATGAGCAAAATAACTCCGGCAGATCAATATTTTGCAGTTTGGAGTGTGGAGTTCTTGGAGCTCTCTGAGAATGAATTCTGCAGAGTCTCCCAGGCAGCAGCACACAGAGAGCTTGTTAAGGAGAAGATGTCTGCGCAGACACAACAAACAGGCGAAGAGCTGCGTGGCACAGCTTGATGAAGGCGGGTTGATTAAGCAAGAGAGACGCCTGCGTAGACACAGGCCGGGCAGCCGTCTTCAAGGGCCGGAGCTGCCTTTCGCCAGAGCCGTGTCCTGCTCTTGTCCTGCTCATGTCCTGCTCTTTGATGGGATTTCTTCCTTTGTGGGTTTTTTTTTTTTTTTTAATTTTGCAGATTTATGGATTTGGGATCAGGTTGGGTCAGTTTTTGTGATGACTGATCATCCTTTCTGCCACTTCTGGTTTCTGACCTTGTGAAATTTTCTACCCTAAACTTTGTACCCGAAGTTTCCATCAGACGTGACAGGTTTTCTTTCTTTTGGATGGAGAATGTTTCCATTTCCTTTCACAAAGAATTCTCACTGAAAACCAGAAGCCAGAGAATTTTATCTCCACTCTGTTTTCCAAATTACAAGTTTCACGCAGGGGTCATCCTCAGTCTCATTTCTGGAGCAGTGAAGTGGTCTCTTCCTGCTTGTCTTCTGCAGCCACCGCCAGCCTGCGAGGTGCTTCCTGTCGGTGGGGCAGCACCGGCCTCCGGCCACCTCCCTGCCTCGAACTTTGCCCCAGTTCAATCCCCGGACCCTTACACTCAGATGCATGTTCTTTAATGCTGCTTCAGTATTTCCCGTCACTGAGCACCAATGTATCCTAGAGCGACTAGAAGAGCTTTTCACAGGAGTTTCCAGCCGCCTGGGGCAGATGTGGAGACAGTTCAAGTCTGGCATCTAAGAGTGGATTTCCCCCCACAGGCAAGCCTGAGACAAGGGTTGGAAGTCAACGGTTTATGGGGAAGGAAACTGCACCGTGCCCTGGAAACTCCTGGTCAGGTGAAGAGGCAATGCCGTGTGCATGGGCAGGAGGGTTATCCCTGGACTCAAGGCCCTGGAGGCCTCCGAGAGGACCACTCAGCTGGCCCCTGGAGCCCAGGCGCCTGGGCAGTTTATATCAGCTCCTGTCCCTTCATGCTGAACACTTGGTCCTGGGACTTCTGGCCTCCCCCACAGCAAGAAAACGCCCCCCTAGTGTGGAGACTGTGGGTAGCACAGGAACTCACTGAAGGGGGTGGGGTGGATGGCTGACTTGGTTCCCTGCAGTCATTTTCTCCCTCCTCCCCACCCCCGCTACACACACACACACACACACACACACACGCATGCACGGACACACACGTGCACACGCTCACACACGATGTTTTGAACAAAGACAAGACTTCCTAAACTTACTGAATGATTTGCCCGGCCCTCCTGGACATCCGTCCACAGCAGTAGATGTCCAATTGTCAAAGCCTGACCGTCTTCCATTGGGAGGCTACAAACCCATCAGACGTTGCTTCTTTCTAATTCCGGTGGACAGAAGGAGGTGAGGAACAACATAAATCTTCCTAAAATGTGGCTATGTACATGTCTCCTCACCTGCTCAAACCCACCGAGAGCTCTCCGTCACCCAGCTGGCGAGGCCGGAATTTCGTAACTTGGCATTTGAGTCTGCCCTCTCTCTGCCCGGCTGCTGGAGCCGTGCTGTCTGCCCCGCGCCTCCACTACAGCCAGACCCCTGGACCCCCCGGTGACCCCCGGCCCTGACCGTGCCTGCATCTGTGCCTTTGCTGGGGCTGCGTCTCCAGGCTGGCTGCCCTCATGGGCACCCGCTCATCCTTCAGTGATGGGGTCCTCCCTCTCGGGGGCCCTTCCTGAATGTCTCATCCATAGGTGACGCTGCACAGTCGGTACTTTTGCTCTTTATTCTGGGCATGTTTTCACTTCCCAACAATGGGATACACTCTCACGCCTCGGTGTTCAGAAGGGCACGCCTTGCACACTGTGACACCTGCCTGCACACTCAAGCCATTCAGGGTCTATTGATAGGAAGCAAGGGGACTGTTCCGTCTTTTTTTCTTTTAAAAGCTCCTTTATTGAGTACCTGAGTATGTTCCAGAGAGGCTCCTCTAAAATGTTTTTCACTTTTTAAGTTCTTTCCCCCAACACCATCCCTTACATGCCCATATCCCTTCCTCCCCCACCCCTTTTTTATTTCACTTTGCCGAGTTGTCCACCATGTAAATGTCCACTATTTGTCTTTGTCATTCCGACTTGCGTTCCTGCACACCATTCCCTGGAACCCCCTCCTTTTTGCTGTAAAGGGCTGCATTCCATCTCTCCTTATGGCTGAATTGTATCCCACAGCGTGGCCAGGCCACGTTGTCTCGATCCAAGTGTCAATCCACAGACATTTAAGCTGCTTTCTTGTCCCAGCTATGGTGCTGCCAGGCTGCGTCTTTATAGCTGGCATGAGGATGGTGCTGGGATCATGTACCTCGAGTCCCCTCCCACTCACTGAGGTGCTGAGCACAGAGCCCCGACCTTGGCCTGATGACTGTTGAAGCCATAAGACCCTGGGGGACGGCTACTGAGCTGCCCACAGCGCCCCTCCCATGGAGACAGCACCCGAGGGGCACAGGAGGTGTGAGGACAGCCTTTCCGGTTCCAGGCACCAGGACTGCAGGGACGGGGAGCGGAACAGAAGTGGGGTGGGGGAAGGGCGGCTCAGGGGTGCTAATCCCAGCTTCCTGTCCGGATTTTCTCAGACTGCTGCAGAGGCCTATCTTAGGATGGTCACAGCTGCTGAAATAGATCTCTCCCCTCACCTGTTCTTAAGTGAGGAAGACCTTGTTAACTTCCTGCCAAAAGAATGCATACTTTTCCAGCATGAGGGACAGTCTGGGACACTGGTGCTGGACTGCCCGCCCTTTTCCACCCCTGCAGGAACCAGGGAGCAAACAGCCAGGGGCGGGACGCAGTCAAGGGGCTGCCACCTGCTTCTGGCCAGGGCCCTGGCTTTTCTGTGAATTCGGTGGGAACTTCCTTCTAGCTCTGCTCAGAAACCACTCCTCACCCGCCCACAAGACGCCTCTCAGATTTCGAGTGACAGGTTGCAGATCCCCTGCCCTCAGCCTTCACCTCTGCCTCTTTGCTTTCCAGTCTGCTCTCACGGAATTCTCTGTTCTGCTTATCTCTCTCTCTCTCTTTTTTTTTTTTGTGGGACCCTCAACGGCGGCCGGGGAATGAACTGGCGCTGCAGAGGCTGCGGGCAGCCTCGCAGCCCAGTGCTCAACTGCTGCGCCACCAGGGGAGGCCCTGTTCTGTTTATCTCTTTAAGCAGATCTATAACGGCTTAACAAATGAGTCAGCTGGGCTCCAGGACCATAAAACCAAGTGTCCGAATAGGGGCCTGCCTCCTCACTCACTTAGTCATTCAACAAACATAAGCCTGGTAACTGGGGCATGCTTGGGTGTGAGGCTCAGCTAGATAGAGGCTCTGCTCAGGGAGGGGGGTTGGAGGTGGAATTCCGGGAGAGATGGGCCTCCTGTGGAGACGGGTGCTTCCTCCTCCTCAGGGGCCCCAGAGGTGGAGAGAGGAAAGCTGAAGGCCAAAGGGTGGAGCCAAGCCCCAAGCTTCAGGAGGCCTGGCAGATCTGATCTGCGCTTGCGCTTGTGTGGGAGTAGACTCTGCATCGCCCGGTCACCAAGGTAACACTGACTCACGGGAGCCTGCCATGATCTCAGGAACTGGAGGAAGCTGGGGTCGTCCCCCAACACAGACTGCAGCCTCACCGGTGAGGGCTGAGCTGGGGAGCAGAGACTGCTTCTATCAGGGAGTCCTAGAGGTGGGGTGGCTGAGTTGGGGAGCAGTCCAGAAAGGAGCTGAACCGTGGAGGGGTTTACTGTGCCCAGCCTAAATGCACAGACTGGACTGGGAGGGGGAGGCTGGGGACCAGGAGGGAATACGCTGTTCCCCGGGTTAGGGAGACAACTAGGGCTGGGGGGGGGGGGGTTTGAGGGGGTTGGTCCCCCACCCAGCCCCTTCTTAGTCTAGCCTGAATCAGTCTGTCTCCCGCTCCTCTAGCCTTGGGTGACCATCCTGCAGCCCCTCTCCTGGGCCGTCCCCCCGCCACCCCAGCAGCCAGGCCGCATGAAGGAAGGTGAAACTCAGGACTCACCCCCTTTTTCTCCTCTCTGCCTTGCACATTCTCTGGGCGTCCACACTGCACCCCACCTTCTGTTCCCGGGGGGCTGGGTGTAAGGGAAGCCTCTGGGATGGGACCTGGGGGGCGGTGTCTGGCAAGGCCTGCTGAACCCCCTCCTAGACCTGCTGGAGCTGATGATGCTGCAGAACGCGCAGATGCACCAGCTGTTGCTGGGCGGCCTGGTGGCCTCAGCGCTCAGCCCCGGGCTGGCGCCCCCCTGGCCTCAGGTACGTGGGCTGGGGCTAGAGTAGGGACCCCTTCCTGGAGAAAAAGGACCAAGCACAGAGGAGCAAAAAGCCAGCCACACCTTGGCTGGGTGTGACACCGACTATATGCCAGCTCTCCTCAGTTTCCATTGGGGGAGGGTCCCCAAATCCAGACCACCCAGACCTTCTTTCCAAGGAGGATTCCCATGGGACTGCAGGCCCCTGGACTGGCAGGTCCATCGCACCATGGCGCCTGCAGGTCCTAACGCTTATTAAGGTGAACATGGGGATGAGTAAAGGAGTAAGAATACAAGGCAACTGGGCCTGTGACTGGCGCATGGAGAGGTAAAAGGTGAAAGTGTGGGTGCACAGTGATTGGGGAAAGAGGAGAGGCTCCTCGGAGGAGACTTACAAACATCCTTGAAGTGCAGGGAGGATTTGGAGGTCGGAGGAAGCTGGCAATGTATCCACTGCGCAGCCCTTGACATGAGCGCCCCAGCCCACTGGCTCCAGGCCTGGGTTGCCGTCAGGGGCAGTTCACCAGACTCCCCATCAGTCACTGGGGAGTCACCCCAGGATTCCTCCAATCCTGGCTCTGCCACGTATTAGCTGGGTGACCTTAGACAAGTTGCTCAACCTCTCTGAGCCTCCGTTTTCGCCACCTGCAAAATAAGGACTAAATGTCTCCGGAGTGCCTCGCTGCATGCAGTCAATGCGCCACTCACGGCAGCCGGTTGGGATGGCATCTGGGGATAAAGTTTAGGAGGCTGGAGGATGGGGTTTGGGGAGCCAAACATTATCATCTCCCCTCCCCTCTGCGCTGCCCCAGGTCTACCTGGAGGGCCAAGAGGAGAGTGAGGCTGAGGAGCTGCTGGAGGCCCAGGAGGAAGGGCCTCTGGTGCTCCACCACCACTACGTGCCCTGCCCGCTGCCCACTCTGGGCGCCCTACCACCCTGGCCGGCCTCTTTCCTGCCCCCTCCCCCACACCAGCCCCACGTGCAGGACATGACCAGGGCTCAGCCCTGCCCTCCTGCCTTTGGGAAAAGGGGCGCGTAAGTGTGGCTGGGGGTCTGTCCTGACCTGGGCTGGGCTGGAGAAGCTGGTCAGGGGCTGGAGATACCCGAGGGTGAACCCCTGGAGGCCACCTCAGATGGGGACTTTCTTTTCTCTTCCTCATCTCAGGAGAGCTGTGCCCCCGCCCCCACCACCCAGTGCCACAGGGACTGTGGGTGCAGATGTACCTCCGGCTTCAGGTGGGCTTGGGTGCCTGGCAGTGGGGCCCAGCCGTGGGGTACTCAGGAGTCCAGGGAGTCATGTTTCTGGGCCTGGGGGGGCTCCTACTGCCACCACCATAGGCAACTGGGCTATCCCCTCCCCTTTCCTTCTTTGGGGTCCCCGAGGCAGGAGGGAGTCCCATGAGGTGCACTCTCCCCACAGACTACTATGATGCCGAGAGCTTACCCTGAGGACCGCGCCAGCTTCACTGCAGGCTGGAGACAGCCCCACGTGCCCTCTAGTCCCTGCTGACTCTACACCCGTGCCTGGAAGCCCTTCCGCCCCGCCAGCCCCCGCCAGCCCCCGCCAGCCCCACCCACTCCCCAGCCCCAGTGAATGAGCCCCTCGCACTGGCCTGCTCTGCTCTGGAGCAGGAGCCCGCAGAGCACCGCCCAGGCCCAAGGCCCATGAGTGCCCGCTCTGCCCACTGCTTCCTGCCTGGGCAGGGGGAGGCCTGGGCACCAGGGCCACCCTGCCCGCCCCTCTCTCCCCTGTCTCTGGCATGGCCAGGGCTGTGGGGTCTCCGTTGGGCCTCAGTTTGCTCTGAAGGCCCAGAGTGATGGAGAGGCCTGGCTGGGAGGGTCCTGGAGCTGAGCCGGGTCCCTCAGGCCCCTCAACCCAGGAAGCTGACTCCGTTGGCAGAAAGGAGAAGTCAGGGCCGGGTCCTGCTCAGACCAGGTGGGGCTGAAGTCCCGGAAGGGCGATGTGGGAACAGGGTCTCTCTGCCCTGCCAAGCCGGGGCGTGTCCCCCTCCTTCCTCCAGGAGGTATTAGGCACTCAGGGCCCCACAAAGGGGGGGTCTGGTTCCCCAGCTGCTCAGCATCGGGGTACCCCAGGGCCTGGGCCCTGGGAGGGGGGGAGGGAGAGAAGTCCAGGCCCAGCAGGTCCCCTTCCTGGCCTGTGAGTGTTGCCTCAGGAGGACACTGCGGCACGGGGCTAAGTCCAGGGGTTTGTATTTGAGCTAGAAAGTGAGAGTCCCCAGAGTCCTCTGCTGCTTGTCGCCATCCTTCAGCCGGAGCTGGACCACAGCCCGGGAGCCACGGTCCAGTTCCGTGGGCGCTGCACTCACACAGGACGTGCCTGGTGGGTTCCCCGCAGGTTCCTCCAGGCATCTTGCACCCAGTAGTTGCCTGTCCGGCTCTGGCGCCACTGCTGGCCACAGACAAAGCACAGCACGACAAATGTCACAAACAAGATGAGCAGCAAGGACACGACGATGATGACGACCAGCAGGTTGTCCTGTGGGGGCTCTGGGGAGAGAGGGGCGGTGGTCTCAGAAGCCCTGTGCTTCCCGGTCCAGGGTACCCACACCCCCGTCCACTCTGCAGTCACCCTGCGGCGTAGGCAAGGGCGGGCGGCATCTGCCCCAAAGACTGAGAGGAAGGGGCCTCCGGTCCAGGCCGGCAGCCCGGCCTCTGCGTCGCGAGGCAGGTGTCCCCCTGCACCTGGCCTGGGGCGGGCGTCGCTCACACCTGCCCCGGAAGGCGCATGGCCCAGGCCCAGCCTCCGCCCTGGCAGCGAGGACCACGCGTCCGCCAAGTTCTCTGCAGACAGGCAGCGCCTGGGCACCCACAGTCCCTGGGAGCGGAGCTCGAGGCAGCTTCGGGGTGTCAGGCCAAACCCCCCCTTGCGGAGAAAGGCCGAGGCCAGAGAGGAGGCTGACTCCTGCCGGTCACCGCTCACGGCCAAGCAACTAGTTGGTGTCCAAGCCGGGAACTGGGAAAGAGCTGCCCGGAAGAGGGGACCCCCGAGTTGGCAGAGTGGGGCTCAGGGGCCGAATCCCAGTGCCCTCGCCTTCCCTCCTCGACACAAGGGCGCCCCTCACCGTAGACCTCAAGCTCCTGGGACGCCCAGCGGCTGCGCGGGAGGCCCCAGCCCGGGGACAGCAGGTCCAGCTCCGCCCGGCAGGAGAAGGTGTGGGAGCCTGCTTGCTCGGGAGCCGTGCAGTTGTGTGTGACCACGGCCTCCTGCGGGTCTGTTGATTCTTCCTCAAAGGTCTGGTTGTGCAGGGGCTTCTCACCATGGAACAGGGTGAGGGTGAGGCTCTTGAGGGGTGCCACCGCCTGCACCCTGCACTCAGCGGTGAAGGAGCTGCCCACGGCCACCCGGGTGGGCTGCAACGTCAGCAGCACTTGCTTGAGGGGGTCTGCAGGGAAGAGCGTGCTCTGGTCAGAAAGGTGCAGGCCCAGCAGGCCCACAGATTTCTGTTAATGGAACTTTTGATGGGTTAAAAAAAATTTCAAACAGGGCTTCCCTGTGGCGCAGCAATTGAGTGCTGGGCTGTGAAGCTGCCCGCAGCCTCCACAGTGCCAGTTCGATCCCCGGCTACCGGCGAGGGTCCCACATGGCGTGCAGACCTCTCCTGCCGCCCACTGCTCCCCTCAGCAGTGTACTTCTTTGTCAGCCTGTCTGTTCTGTTCCCCGCTCTGGCTCTGGTGAATTCTCTCACCCTCCCGCGCTTCTGACTGTACCCAGTGCTTGTATAAATAAATAAATAAATCTTAAAAAAAAAAGAAATTTTAAAAAACAAACAAACAAAAAAATTTCCTACAAAGGACTGAATAGACCTGGAAATACGTTTGATTTTTACTAAGTTTTCTTTGACTTAATACCGGTAAATTTTTTTTTTTTTTTGTATTTTGTTCTGAATCCACAAAATTTCTTTGTTTTGACTGACCAGGACCTGCACCAATGTTAACTTGCTAACTTGTGTTTGCATTTTCTTTCCCCTTGATACCAACACAGCATGAAAATAGTGGTAGTAATTTTTACTACTCATGTCAGTGTCTATTTTTGCATCACTTCCATAGGGATTTTGTCTGCTTAAAACATCAACAATTGCAGATGAGTTTTATTGTGTGGATTTCAATGTTCTCCCAGGAAGCTGAAACAGAGCTGAACCAAGAAGAGGGGAACCTGCTGCTTTGTTTGTAGGGTTCCAGAGACTTCCAAAGAAGGTGAGGAAGCTGCCTCCATGGGCAGGACTGGACAACCCAGACAAAGAAAAAGCCCTGGTACCCTCGAGAAGAGGAAGCCCAGGTGGAGTCTGGTGAGACCAACTTTGTTCTTGAAGCCTGCGTGGCCCGGATGTCAAGAGTTTGCTCTGATCCTGTATGGAGTGTTCCAACAAAGCCAGCTACAATTGCTGTTTAGTTATTCTGCCCTGTGATTTTATACAAAAATAGGTAATATGGTTTCAAAGTAGATTGAGTTTCCAAACTTTTGCTACACTGTTGAAATAATTAGGGATCAAGGTTGAGAGAACTTGTTTTTTTTTTTTCTGTTTTTTTTTTTACATAAGTTCAACTAATTTTAAGATTTTTTTTCTGTTATTTTGATATATTGGCTGTCTTGTTTTGGCTAATGCCTCCAGATTTTTTTTTTTTTTTTTTTTTTTTGCTTTTGGCTTGGATAAAGGACTATTTTCCATAATGCAAAACTGTCATACAGGACATTCATGGACAAGGCTGCTGCTAATTGTTGCTTCTCTTACATGCACTGTAACCCTGAAAAAAGACGGTCTCCTAAGACTACACGCTGAGGTCTGTGCCACATAGACATGGTGGAATAAAAATTAATAGGGGGGATTGTAACAGGGTAGTCCCAGGAAAGGGGGAGGTTCCAGGTTTCCTGCCCCACCCAAAAGGAGGGTGGAGCTGAGCAGGGAGAGAAGAAGCTGCAGAGGAGCCTGGGGAAGGAAGGAGCGGGATGGAGCCAGAAGGAGACCTGGAGGAGGCACATGGAGCACATGGAGCCGAGAGACTCATGAAGAAACTGCTCTTGCCTTTTGGTCGTGGACGGGGTGACACAGACGTGGGTGAGAGACGTGTGGGAGGTGACAATGTCCGTTTTTCTCTTGATTATGATTTTGCTCTTTTCCTTCCAGACTTGTCTGGTGGTTTCTGATTCTTTTCTGTGGGTCCCCACTGGAAGGTGCTTTAGACTTGTGGCAGGCTTTGGGGCCTTGCTCTGGGCCAATTCTGCTTGAGTGGACTTTTACCCACGAGGGGATGGTCACTCTAGGTGCTTGATTTAGAAACTAGATTCTTTGCCTTTCCTGTGTTGTTTCCTAATTGTATTAAAGTTCCTTCCCATTAAAGTCTCATATGTTTTGTGTTGATGCGGCGATGGCAGAACTCATTTAGAGTAGGCAGGTGTGCAGGGTCTGGGGTGCCCCTCTCCTGCCCTGGAACACCCTCCCCTTCCCTCCCCCACGTGAGGGCGCCACTCACCATAGACCTCAAGCACCTGAGACGCCCAGACACTGCGCGGGAGGCCCCCACCCAGGGACTGCAGGTCCAGTTCCGCCCGGCAGGAGAAGTTGTGGGAGCCTCCTTGCTCGGGAGCCGTGGAGTTAAATGTGACCACGGCTTCCTGGGGGTCTGTTGATTCTTCCACGAAGGTCTGGCTGTGCAGGAGATTCTCAGCACGGAACAGAGTGAGGGTGAGGCTCTTGAGGGGTGCCACCGCCGGCACCCTGCACTCAATGGTGAAGGATCTGCCCACGGCCACCCGGGTGGGCGGCAACGTCAGCAGCACTTGCTTGGGGGAGTCTGCAGGAAAGAGGAGCATGCTCTGGTCAGAAAGGTGCAGTCCCAGCAGGCCCACCTGGCCAGACCACCCTGGTATCCCCCACCTGGGCTCCCAGGTCCCGGCTGGACTTGTGGGGGAGGAGGTGAGCTGGGGCCTGGCGTGTTGTAGAGCAGGGAGAGAGGAAGAGGGAAGCAGCTTGGGGTGAAGGACATACTGGGTGGAAATTTTATGAATGGATGGATTCTGGGCTGGGCAAGATTGAAGGTGGTCATTTGTCCACAAAGAAGGCCTAGAAACTGTACAGCCAACCGGGAATATGAAAGTTTGGGTCTGTCGCCTTGCTCTCCAGAAATTAAATCAAATTTCATAAATTAACCAGTTGGGAGGCTCCGGGTAGTCTAGGGGTTAAGTCTCAGCGTTATCATTGCTACGACCTGAGTTTGATCCCCAGTCAGGGAGCTACCCACATGGCGCAGCAGACCTCTCCTGTCTCACCCGCTGCTCCCCTCAGCAGTTTATTTCAGTGGATCTGCCTGTTCTGCTCTCCACTCTGCCTCTGGTGAATCCTCTTACCCCCGAACCTCTGGCCTACACCCCAGTTCTTCTATGCAAAAATAAAAAAAAAAATAAACAGTTGGGTGATTATGATGAATAGTAGGAGCTGAGACATGAGCTAAGCATGGGTCCCTCGACGGCACCCCAAGCTCCCCTTTGAACTAGGATACTTGGCTCCATCACCCCAGGATTATCTGTTGGATTTAGAACACTTTCCATACTTTCTAGCCATTTGATCTGACATTGGAAATGGGGGTGGAGGAGCCAAGTGATGCCCTCGGTGCCGAGATATCGGGGAATGTGGCCTTTCGGGGTGGTCTCTGTGCTCATGGGCAGGTGTGTGTGTGATAGTCACACATTTCCAGGGGCCTCAGGAAAATAGAGGCACTGGTGATGCCTCCACCTCCCCACGAGGAGAAGGGGACGCGGAGAGCGTGGCTGCCCTCACGGGGGACGTGGGGTGCTCCGGGGATGGGGCAGGGGACTGTGAGCGCCTCCTGGGGACCAGCCTTCAGGTCCCTGTAAACCTGGCTGGGATCGGAGTCCTCTGGCAAGACGCAAGCAGCTGCCAGCAGCTCAGCAGCGGCCAGTGAGGGGAAGGAGAGATTCTGGGGCCGCTTCTGATCACCCCGGAGCCCGGGGGCAGGGGCCGTGAGGAGATGCCCTGCAGCCGGGGCTCGGGCCACTCACAGAACACACGGACACTGGCTGACTTCGAAAGCTGCTTCCCGTCGCAGGTGAAGTAGCAGAGGACGTCCGTGTCCTCAGAGGCGTTGGACACCGAGTACAGCACCCACTGAGGCTGCTGGTCCAGCAACTCCTTGGCTAGGGTGGTCTCCAGGCCTCCGCCCTCAGGCTGGACACAGCTGGTGCTGCAGTTGATCACCACGGACCCTCCGGCCTCCAAGGCCAGCCGCTCTGGCCACATGAGGACCTCAAACGCCTCCTCAGCAGACCCTGGAGGACCAGAAACCCGGGCAGTGACGTCCCTGGCCGCCGTCGGGTCAGGGGGCAGGGGCCCAAGAAGAAAGGCTGAAGCTCCTCGCCTCCTCTCCCTTGGCTTAGCCTTGTCACCTCCATCTAGACCCTGTGGCTTGTAACGCCCCCGCCCCAAGGCTGCCTCCGTGCCCTGGACTGTTCTTGCTCCAGCCCATCTGCCCCATCACCTCCACGTTAGTTTTCCTCACAGGTGCCCCCAGGAGAGGCTCCTGCTCCACCCTCCAGGCCCAGCACATAGGTTCCCAGCTCCGAGGTGGGAGTGGACCGTTTTCTCTGGCCCCCAGCCTGGGGTTCAACCATCCCTCCCTCAGACACTGCTCTAGCCTCTGGGCACAGCCTCCACCAAAGCAGCCCAGGCTCTGCCCTGCAGCGCTCACCCCCCTGAAGGAGACAAACAATCAAGTGAAAATAGCAGATCTGTGAGAGGGGGGTGCCCTGGAAGGAAATGGGGAGGGGGTGGGGCTCTTGTCTTGAATAGTGCTCAGGAGGCCTCACAGAGATGCCGCATTTGAGCTAAGAGATGGGGCAGCCCTGTCGACATCTGGGGGCTGTTACCAGGGAGAGGGTCCTGCTAGTACAAAGACTCCAGGGAGCTTGTGTGCTTGGCGTGTCTAGGAACAGTAAGGAGATGAACCACCAGCAAGAGCAGAGCTGTCAGCCATGGGTGGGGACTGGGGATGGGCCTACATGTTTCCACAGCCTCAGGGAGGAGGAAGGTGGGGGGGTAGAGGGGGTGCAGGGTCATGGGGTCAGCTGCAGAGGATGATGAGGTGAGCTGCTGACTCATTCCTGTTTCCTCCCCCTTGGCTGTTTCGGAGTCTCTAGAAGGCAGCCCAAAGGTTGTGTGTGTTTCCCTAAGTGCAGCTGACTTCCGAGAAGTATTTGATGTGGAGAAACCTCAGCGCTCACCTCCCACTGACCATCACCAGAAGGTCCTGGATCTCAGCAGGACCTGTCCTGTGTCATGTGTCCCGCCCACCCCACGAGAGCCCCCACTTGGCCCTCGGTCGGTGGCATCTAGAGATGGGCGAGCAGGACGCTGTGCAGAGAGAGGGCATTTGAATCCAGAGTTCGCCTCGCCCAGCTGCGCGTGACCTTGGGACTCGCTTCCTCACTGACCTCAGCTGCCTCAGCTCCCAGTGGACTGGCCACCCCTCTAGCGGGGCTGTGGGGCAGGCGCAAGATGGTGCTTGGGAAGCGCCTGCAGCTTGTCCCAAACAGCACCTGGCACAGGGCAGCATTTCCTCTGCAGGCCCTTGACCCCTGGAAGGGGCTCACTTCCTCGTTGACCCTCCCCAGAGGGGATGTCTCTGCCCCCCTGCTGTGCCCTGGGCCACTTATGGAGACCAGCTGGGACTTGCCTCATGGTCCTGTCACCTCCTGGGTCCCCCCCTCCCCGCCCACCACTCAGCCTCCACAACCAGCCACATCCACCCCCCATGGAGATGTGGGGTCTGCTTGACCTGGGGGCCAAAAGGCAAGGACCCCCACCCATTGCCCCAGGGTCACGGGAAGCCACTGTGGTCAAAGGCCCGGGGACTTGGGGGTCAGACCCCTGCTCCACCAGATGCCAGTGCAGTGGGCAGCCCACCCTCCAGCGGGCATGAGTGGGTCAGGAACCCTGGCGCCAGCTCACCTGGGCCCCAGACCAGGGCGAGAAGCGTCACGGGCAGGCTCCAGCAGCTCCAAGGGCACATCTCGAGGGGCAGCCACAGCTGGCAAGGAGCGCTGAGGGCAGCCTAAGGAGAGATGGAGGTAGCAAGTCAGGGAGTGGCCTGGGCCACCGCCTGGAGCCCCCAGCCTTCTGTGAGCTGATGACCTCATGCATTTCCTCTCATTATCTGAGTGGTCTTTGGAAGCCACGTGGAAGGCAGGATCCCAGGGCTCCGGGCTTGCAAGAATCCAGGCAGAGGAAGCCGGGAAGTAGCTGATAAGCCCAGGCACAGCCTGGTCCTGCAGCCTGGTCGCAGGGGGCATGCGCAGCATGCGCACGTGGGAGCAAGCCCACGCATGTGGGAGGGACATGTGTGTATGTGTTTGTGTGTGTGTGTGTGTGTGTGTGTACAGAGGAGGATGGTGCTGACAAGCCCCAGACCCCGCAGGCCACATCTTTGGGGTCCTTTCTTGAAAGGGGCCATCAGAACTCAGGGACACTCAGTCTCCACAGTGAATCAGATCTGTTCTCAGGAAGCCTGGCCAGGGCTTGGAGGTACTCCAGCACGGGTCTGCTTGTGCCACCACTTCACCTCGGCCGGCCCTGACTCAGCTGATCCAGGGGCTCCTGGAGGCCCAGAGCCTCGGGAATGCTCCCCACAGCAAGCCCCAGCAGCATCAGACTCTAGGGATGATGAGCGCCAGCCTCCATATCCCAGACCCCCTCATGGTGTCTCCTCTGAGATCTCCAGGGTGAACTGGGCATGGGGGTTGGGAGTGGGGATGGATGCATTTCTAGAAATGCTCTGTTCCCGTCTTCTGCCATAGACTCTCCAGAAGCAAGGAGCAGGTAAGAGGGGGGGTCTGGTGATTGGGAGCCCCTCCCCAGGCCCCGCTATGCCTAGGATTCCCTGGGAGCAGCAGGGTTTGGGCCAGGTCAGGGAGGAGCAGGGCACCCAGACAGGGCCTCTCCAAAGGGATACCCAGTGTCGTCAGGACTCCGGGGTGGGAGGCTGGGGCGCGGCCTGCCCTTCCCTGGCTGCTGCCAGCGCTGCCATCGACACTCTGGGTCTGGAATCACCAGACAGCACATCTGGACTTTGGAGTGGTTCAGGGAGGAAGGGCAGGGCTGGATCCGCAGAGAAGAGATGGGAAAAGTCGGAGAGCAGTCGTCCCAGCCAGCAGGGATCTGACTCCACAACGGGCTGGAAGCGCTGAGAACAGGGAACATTCTGAAAATGGCATAAAAATAAACCACCCTCAGCCAGCCGTGAAAAGCCACACAAGGAGAAAAGCACAGAAAAAGTGGGACAAATGCAAT
Organism: Talpa europaea; assembly: GCF_964194135.1. Lineage (NCBI taxonomy): Eukaryota > Metazoa > Chordata > Mammalia > Eulipotyphla > Talpidae > Talpa > Talpa europaea. The sequence continues at coordinate 125,194,300 of NC_140074.1, forward strand.
TCTTTAAAAAAGGTGACATTAACACACTCAGATTTACTAACGGTCACAATAAAGATGAAGAGACTGAGCTGCAGTGAAAAGAGAGAGAGGGTCAGATTAGATTTTGAAGCATCTTTGGCCTGAATGGATCCATTACTGTCCTGGGTCTGGATTTCACGCAAGGACGATTCTTCATCAACCAGTCACAGCAGAACTGGCAGGAGAAGGGGAGGGTGCTTGGCCCTGTTATCCCTACAAATGCTCAAAATGTTCATGGGATCCAGGTCAGTTCCCTCGGAGACCCCAAGATTTGATGGGGCCAGCAAGTGGGCTAGACTCGAATTGTGATTCTCTTTGGTGCCCTGTCTAACCTCTGTCCGGCACACGTGGCTCAATTCCAAATCAGGTTAGCTTCTGGAACAGCCGAGGAGATGAAAGAATCCTCTGTGTATTGGCAGAGGCTGCTGAAAGTGTTGGAACGAGAAAAATGGGTTTATGCGGATTACAGTACTCATGGCAGAAACAGAAAGGGAGGGTTTTTTTTTTTTATTATTTTTAAAAAAAACACTTGTCCTTTTTTTTGCATAGAAGATCTGGGGTGTAAGCCAGAGGTGCGGGGGCTGAGAAGATTCACCAGAGACAGAGTGGGGAGCACCTAAAACTTGTTATAACTGTTCTAAAAAAGTCTATTTTAAAAAATAACACACACTACCTCAGATGAGAACTTTCTGGGTTAGGGTCTTGCCAGCTACCAGATTGTGGTAAAAAATTGCAAGCTTTTCTGGCCTCCCTGGTAGCATAGGGGTTAAGTCTCAGCACTATCACCCCTGTGGCCAGAGTTCAATATCCGGGCCAGGGAGCTACCCACATGGCGCAGCAGACCTCTCCTGTCTCACCCACTGCTCCCCTCAGCAGTGTATCTCAGTGGATCCACTTGTTCTGCTCCCCACTCTGTCTCTGGTGAATCCTCCTCTCACCCCCTGCATCTCTGTCTTACACCCCGGATCTTCTACACAAAAATAAATAATTAAATCTTAGAAAAAGTACAAGCTTTTCAATTCAACTCAATCAGCAGGATTTAGTGAGAATCAGACTCAGTCATTGCTAAAATTTCACCTTACATTAGAATTTTTAAAAATCTGATGGACTGTGGAGGCCAATCTCACTCTTGAAAACAGATGTAACGGTATTTGCAGACCTCTCCTGTGCCGCCTGCTGCGCCCCTTAGCAGGGCATTTCGGTTGTCTACCTGTTCTGCTCCCTGCTCTGTCTCTGGTGAACCCTCTCACCCTCCCGTGCCTCTGGCCTGTACCCCAGCTCTTGTATAGAAATAAATAAATCTTTTTTTAAAAAAAGAAAGAAAAGAGATGTAACTAATTAGAAGGAAAATACTGTCAGTGCGAAATCTGTCAGTGCGAAAATAGAAGCCATCACACCAATTTGGGCTTGTCTCAGGTGGGCAAAGGTGGGCTAACGACAGAAGAAAAACAATAGGTGACATCTAGATGTTGCTTCTCTGGGTCACACACCTTCTGCCCTTCTCTGCTGTCTGCTGTGCTTACAGAGGACCGTTCTGCACCCTTTGATTCCTCGCATGCTCTCCCCTTCCCTCTTGAGCTTACACCAGTTTTCTTTGGCTTCTTGCCTCAATTCTTCAATGCTTGGGGAACACTTACTTGCTTGTCAGTGTTCCCCGGGAGTGTGGGGGGTTAAGCTCCCCACAATGCACATGGAGGGGAGAGGAGCTGGTGGATGGGTGACATCACCTCCTCCCTCCCTCCTTTTCCACAGGCGGTTGTGGGAGGAATCCTGTAGGCTGAGCAGAGACCCCCAGGGCCCAGAGTCAGCTGCCTTTGCCTACAGCCACACCTTCAGAGGGCTGTTCCGAGTCCCTGTTCTGGTCCCTGTACCTTCACCTCATGCTGCCTGGAATCCCTTCTCCAATAACCCACTTGGACCCAAGTCCTTTTTCCAGGCTGTTTTCGCAGGAGCCGAAACTGAAAACTTACATGAACAGATTTAAGAAGAAAGAACACAAGTGTCTCAACAGATCCAAAGGGCAAAAAATGACAATCAACGTCTTTTCATCTTAAAAATTCTTAGCAAGCTAGGAGGAAATGTCCTTACCCTGATAAGCACTTACCAAAAAAAACCATCTGTTTACATTATTTTTGGTGGGTCAATCCTAGCCATATTTCCTTTAAAATCAGGAACCAGATAAGTAAGTATGTTATTGTTGCTTCTGTTTAACATTGCATCAGAGGTCTTGGGCAGTGCAGTAAGGAGAGAAGAAAAAGAAATTAAAGGCCTGAGGATGGGAAAAACAGCCAAACCATCAGTATTTGCATATGATATGACCGTAGATAGAAAATCCAAAGAATAAGCCAACACCTGATTCAAAATAATAAGGCTTTAACAAGGCAGCTGGCTAGGGCCTCCCCGGTGGCGCAGCGGTTGAGCGCTGGGTTGCAAAGCTGCCCACAGCCTCTGCAGCGCCGGTTCGATCCCCGGCTGCTCCCCGGCCACTGGAGGAGGGTCCCACATGGCACACAGACGTCTCCTGCCGCCCGCTGCTCCCCTCAGCAGTGTACTTCGGTCCTTCTGCCTGCTCTGCTCCCCGCTCTGGCTCTGGTGAATTCTCTCACCCTCCCGCGTTTCTGACTGTACCCAGTGCTTGTATAAATAATAAATAAATAAATCTTTAAAAAAAAAAAAAAAAACAAGGCAGCTGGCTATAAGGTTAATACCCTCAAATAAGTTGCCTTTGTGTCTATCAATAAATATAAAATATAATTTTAAAAGATTCCATTCATAACAGCAAAAAAGTATAATGATAAAGCTGGCAAAACATGCAGCAGTGCTTAAGACCTATCGCAAGAAAATGATAAAACTCTATTGAAAGACTTTACATACAATTTTTTAAAAAAAGATTTATTTTAGTTATTTATGTATATAAGAACTGGGGTATAGGCCAGAGGCGTGGGTGTGAGAGGATTCACCAGAGACAGAGTGGGGAACAGAACAGGTGGATCAATTGAAATCTACTTCTGCGGGGAGCATTGGGTGGGACAGGAGAGGTCTGCTGCGCATGTGGGTGAGCTCCCTGGCCAAGATCGAACTCATGTTGCAGTGGCTGGCAGTAGCTTGATAGCACTGAGACTTTAACCCCTGCGCTACCAGGGAGGCCCTAAGTACAATTTAAATAAGTGGAGAGATAACCCAGGGCCATGGCAGGAAGATCCAACAACTTAAAGACGCAATTCTCCCCATGTAGATGGATAGATCAGTGCAAGTGCCACTCACCCCAACAAGTTTTCCTGAAAGCGGATTCCAAAACTTACACGCCAGAATAAAAAACCCAAGACCCCCCAAAGAAGAATAAGGTGAGGAGATTATTCTTTTAACTATTAAGGCTAATTATGAGGTATTAATGTAGACTTAGACAAATGAGCCAATGGAACAGATAAAGAGCCCGGAAATTGACCTAGTTTGAAACTTGATACATTCCACAGGAGGGATTATATCAGTGAGTGAAAGAAGGGTCCAATAAACTAATGATGCTGACCAGATAGTTAATACACGGAGAAAGAAAGAAGAAAATGTATCTTTACTTCACGCCAACTGTAGAAACCTACTCCATCCAGATTAAGGACGCTTTAAAGACTTTTATAAGAAAATACAGAGGAGTATTTTTATGTCCTTGGGGCAAGAGAGGGTTTCTTTTTCTCTGCTTCATTTTTTGTTTGTTCTCTGGGAAAGGATTTCTTAAACAAGACCTCAGAATCACCTTTCTTAAAATAAACAACTGATAATTTTGATAAATTAATGACACATATAAACATTTCAAAGAAATGGAAACATATCTAAACAAATAAAAAGATGCTTTAACTCAGTCGTGGCCAGGGAAGTTAAATTCAAATCAACTACAGGACACCATTTTATGTATATTGGGTGGGAAAAGTTAAGAAATCTCACACAGTCAATCGCTGAAGTCACAGTGCAACAGGAAGTCTTATAATTGTGGGCCTGAGTATCCTGGATCTCCAGGAAATATTCAGGCGTTATTTTGTAAAGCTGAATATCCTTATACCCTACAGCACACAATCTCATTCTTAGATCTCTTTTCTAGAGAATCTTTTGTACTGAGAGCCAAGAAACATGTCTGCCTCTTGCCCTTACTATCCGTGTGATCTTGAACAAGATCTCTGTGCCTCAGTTTCCTCTTTCATAAAATGGGGTTAATAATAGTATCTTCTTTGGGCCTCCCCGGTGGCGCAAGGGGTTAAACACCACACTATGAAGCAATCCACAGCCTCTGTAGCACGAGTTTGATAATCTGCCCACCAGGGAGCAACACACATGGCAAGGCAGACCACTCCTGTCTCGCCCACTGCTCCCCTCAGCTGTGTCCTTCAGTCAATAATAGTTTATCTTCTTTATAGGGTTGTTAAGTGAATTAAACAATGACTTGATTACTAAACTCCATACACAAAACTTAACAGAATGGATTAAAGCCATAAAATACTTGAGATAACAGTTGATGCTTGCTGGACACAACTCCAACAGCAAGGAAAACAAAAGCAAAACTAAACAAATCAAATGGAAAAGCTTTTGTGCCTTGAAAGAAAACATCACAAAGACAAAAGGCCACAACAGCCTGCAAGAAGATATTTGCACACCACTCGTCCAGCAAGGAGTTCATTAACAAAACGGATAAAGAACTCATGCAGCTCAACAAGAAAAAACAAGCAACCCCATCCAAAGGAGGAGCAGGGGCTGCCTACACAGACACTTCCCGGGAGAAGACATTCGGAGGCCGACAGCACATGAGAAAGAGCTCAGCACCACTTATTATGAGGGAAATGATCATCAAAGCCCCACCGAGAGTCCCTGCACCCTGTGAGAACGGCTGCACCAACAAGACTGGAGATGGCAAGTGGTGGGGAGGACAGGGAGAGACTCACCCTCTGTTCTGGGGAGGTGATCTCGCGCAGCCTCTGTGGGAAACAGTCCAGAAACTCCTTAAAAAAACCAAAATGGAAGGCGCACGTGACCCAGCAAGACCACTGCTGGCTATTTACCCAGACCATACGCGAACACCCGTACCCAAAGACGGATGCCCTCCTGCGTTCACAGCAGCCCGGCCCGCCAGTGCCAAGTCAGGGACCCAGCCCAAGGGCCCGTCCCCGGGGGCCGGACAATATACACCCAGTGGACGCTGCTCAGCTGTGTAAAAAGATGAGATTGTGCCTTTGGGGAGGAAACGGGTGGCTCTTGAGGCGGCTGTGCTGAGGGAAGTAAGTCAGAAAGGGAAGACAGTTCAGGGAGGGTTTCCCTCAACTGCGGACCATAAATCACCCAATGAAACAAACTCGCGAAGCGCAGCAAGAACAATTCCTAGACTCTGAGAAACACACTGGTGCTGGGAGTGGGGGATGGGGGGGTGATGAGAAGGGAAAGGAGGTCACAAGGGGGGTGGTGGAGGGCCAGTGCACATGCACATGGTGGGGGGGTGACCTTCGACTCCCCAAATTGTATCATTATGGAGACGACTGACAAAATTACAAAATAAGTGAGTTAACATGTCCAAGCCCTTACACAGTGACTGTCATATAACGGGTTCCTGAAAGGAAAGCGAAAGGGCCTGTGTGTCCACAAAGCACTGAAAACCACACCCAAAATCCAAGGAAGACTCAAGAGAGCAATAAAGAAAGCTGGCGAGGGTGGGTGCGCGGGCAGGAGGCGAGCCCTGGGGGAGCCGCAAGACTCCATGCGTGGCACCCTACAGGCTGCACATGCTTGTCACACGTGTGCCTCTCAGGATGGGACACACCTTGACGTCCACAAAAGGGACACGAGGGGAAATTCCTGCACGTCGAGGGGGAGGGGGAGACGCAACAGGATTTTGAGGTAGGAGAGACCCCTCTAATGTGAAGAAGATGCACTGTGAACCCCGGGAACCCAGGGGCCGGTTCAGAGCCCCTCAGAGGAGAAGCGCCGCCATGTTGTGGGGTCACCTGCGGGACAGCTGCAGAGGAAGAGGCCCACCAGAACAGGAAGCTGCTATAACTGCCGAGCTGAGGACCCAGACCACAGAGGGGCGCTTCCCAGGGCCCGCGGCAGCCAGGCCAAGGAGCCCTGGGGTCACCACCCCTGTGCTTCAGGGGGAAACTGAGTCCCCGAGAGGGCAGGGCCATCTTTCCATTTATTCAGCCTTGACTCTGTCCCGACCCGTCCCCACGCTGCCCGCAGGGAGGTGAGACCTGACCGTCCAGCAACTGTGATGAGGCAGGAGGTGGGGTCCGGGCACTCCAAGAGGGGAAGGCAGGACGAGAGGCCGTGGCGCCTCCAAGGCCAGGGCCTCCAAGGCCAGCGTCTCCGAGGCCGCTTTCAGGCCTTTCTCCCGCTCAGGAGTCACGTGTCTCCTGGGCCAGGCGCCCACCTCACTGCAGCCTCTCCCCTTCCTTTGATTTGTGGTAAGAGACTCAGCACATCATGGACCACTCTCACTATTTTTAGCGCAGGGCCCCGACGACCGGGCACGTTCCCAGAGCCCAGCTATCAGCGCCCTCCAGAGGTTCTGCGTCTCCCCCAGCTGAAGCCCCTGCCCTGGGACCCAGCTGCCTGCTCCCCGCCAGTCCCCGCCCAAGCCACTGCCTCAGTTTCTGGTTCTCTGTCTCCTCCAGGGGCCTCCCGGGGGTGGGGCCCGTGATGCCAGGCCCCAGGTGGCCGGCCAGCTCTCCCGTGCCATGTCCTTGAGGCCCGGCCTGCGCCTGGCTCGCCCCCTCAGCCCCCTCCCCATGGCGCTGTGGCGGCTGGGATAACTCTGACCAGCAACTCTGTGCGTGTCTGACTCTCTGCTCACGACTCTTCGGGGTACATACCCAGGTGTCAGGTGCAGGCTCAGGTGGTCGTTCTGCCTAGTTTGGGTGGGGGGGGGGGCTGCCGTCCTGTTTCCCTCCACTCTCTCTCCTCACGGGCTGTTTCTGCACTGAGGGCGCCCTGGATGAGTGACACGTGTAAGAGGGGCCCCCAGGCCTGCCCCCGCCCACCCAGCCGGAAGCCGGATGGTTCTCACATCTGCCACCTCCGGTACAATTTAGCACACAACCAGAAGCTTCTATGGGAATGGCTTCGCACCAAGAACGGAAAGTAGGAAACCTGGGTGCAGGCGCAGGGGTGGGGCAGCAGGCTGGGCTCCCCCACACCCCTGGCTTAGCAAAGTCATTAGATCATGTCAGGGACCAAGGGACAGTCAAGGCCGCACAGGCTGAGGTCTGCAGGGCTCTGCAACGCCGTTTCTTGGTGCTTTGGGGCCTCAGTCTCCTCAGCTCTGTTCGTTTTGGAAGCTTCCAGTCCTACCCTGGGCAGAGCCAGGCCATGTAGAATGTTGGGGTTGGGGGCTCAGGCTCCAGGGCTTTGAGGGTCCCGTGTGGCTTTGAAGCTCTTGTAACAAGGGTTCCCCAGGACAAGGGGAAGTGCCAGGTTCCCTGCCTCACCCAAGGGACAGTGGAGCTGAACAGGGAGGAGAAGAGGCTGCAGAGGAGCCTGGGGATGGAAGGAAGCAGGATGGAGCCAGAAGGAGACCTGGAGGAGGCACCTGGAGCCGAGAGACACGTGAAGAAACTGCGCTTGCCTTTTTGTCGTGGACTGGGTGACACAGACGTGGGTGAGAATCCCGCGGAGAAGTTAACAGTGGCAGCTTTTTTTTTTTTTTTTTTAAGGTTTATTTATTTATGCATGCAAGACCTGGGGTACAGGCCAGAGATGCAGCGGAGTGAGAGGAGTCACCAGAGACAGAGTGGGGAACAGAACAGGCAGACTGCCTGAAACACACTGCTGAGGGGAGCAACGGGCAAGACAGGAGAGAGGTCTGCCTCGCATGTGGGTTGCTCCCTGGCAGGCCAGGGACTGCACGCATGCTGCAGAGGCTGGGGACAGCTTCACAGGGTGGAGCTCAACCCCTTGTGCCACCAGGGAGGGCAACAGTGGCCGCTTTTGTCTTGATTTTGATTTTGCTCTTTTCCTCCCAAAGTTGTCTGGCCGATTCTGACTCTTTTCTGTGGGTCCCCACCGGGAGGTGCTTTAGTTTTGGGGCAGGCTTTGGGGCCTTGCTTGGGCCAATCCCGTTTGGGTGGACTTTTACCCACGAGAGGACAGGTCACTTTGGGTGCTTGATTTAGAAACTGTATTGTCTTTTCTGCGTTGCTTACTAACTGTATTAAAGTTCCTTCCCATTAAAGTCTCATATGCTTTGTGTTGACGCGGCGGGTGGCAGAACCTATTTAGAGCGGGCAGGTTTGGGGACTCTGGGCTGCCCCTCTCCCTGCCCTGGAACACTCTGAGGACATCTGTTGAAGACACAGAATTTCCCCGGGAGCTCTGTCTGGACTTGCCTTCTTTTGAGGGAACCCCTTCTTTCTCTGCGTTAGACGGGTTTCTGGGGTGCTTCCATCCTCTTACTTGACCTCACCTCCCTGGCCAAATGGCTGCCCCAAGGCTGGTGTCATAGACCCTTCAGGGCTCTCCTTGCTCTGTGTGTGTGTGTGTGTGCACGTATGTGCATGCGTGCATGTGCCTGTGTATTTGGTGGTGTAGGTGCCAGGGGATGAGGGCGGAGGACGGACGAGTGGGCAGGGGTGGTGGCAGGGTCCCCTGGAGGGCTGCCAGGGCCCACCCGGCCTCGGTGCCTGCTAGGCCAGGTCTGTGGTCACCTGGAGCTGGGGAGGGAGGGAGGCCCTGAGCCCTTTCTGCCGGCTGAGCAGGGGTGTCCTTGGGGATACAAGCCTGCTTTTGTGGGGGGCACAACGAGGGCAGGGGCTCAGGTAGTGGGCGGGAACTCCGGATCTCCAGGATACCAGTTCAATCTGAATTTCAGATACATTTAGCGTGTCTCAAATACTGTGTAACTCGATGGCAGCCTCTTGTGCGTGTCCGTGTCCGTGTCCGTGCACATGGATGGGTGCACGTCTGTGTTTGTTCAACTCTCCAGGTGAGTCCACAGGGCACGACGCTGAGACCTGAACACGGGGGAAGAGCAGAAAGGTGGAAGAGCGAGCAGAAACCAGGGGCCAGTTGGTGCATTTGGAGGCAGGGTCAGCTGAGGGCAGGGAGCACGGAGGGTGCGTGAGGAGGCAGCCACGTCGCCTGCAAAGCCCCAACAGTCAGTGAGAGGGAGGGGCGGGCGAGGACCTCCTCAGAAGCAGCCTCTTGGGGGGCCAGCAGCATCACCCTCCAGCGGGAAGCTGCGCTTGGTTGGCGGGGCCGTCCCGGAAGGCCTCTCCCAGAGCGGGGCATCCACGCAGCTTCTAGCAATACAGGCGTCGGGCCCACCACCCCTCACCCGTCCCGTTGGAGCCCCGCCTGCCCCGCAGTTCTGGTGCATTATTGGGGCAGGTGCCCCTGTCTTTCCTCCTCCTCCATTTTGCGAGTTCTGGCCGGCTCACCTGCCCTGTGTGTTTATTTCCTTCCCTTTTCTGCGAAGTTTCTGACGACTTCCTCTTTGAACCTAGAAGAGCACGTGCAGTCGCTGTTTACTGGGCTGGATGAACCAGGCCGCAAGGCTCTATGACACTGGCGTTTCACAGCCACGTCCCCTGACGCCAGCAGGTGCCAGCATGCGTCGGAGCCCCGCCCCAGCGCGCTGACTCAGAGGGCCTGGGCAGGGCTGAGAATCTGCCTTCCCGCCAAGTTCCCAGGTGATGCGGATGCTTGGCCTGGGCCCCTGTTTCAGCAAGATGAGCAAGTGTTTTCAGTTTAAATAAAGTCAAAGGAGGGCCTCCCCTGGTGGCGCAGGCAGTTGAGTGCAGCCCTGTGAAGTTGTCCGCAGCCTCTGCTGCACGGGTTCGATCCTGGCTGGCTGGCGAGGGTCCCACATGGCACAGCAGACCTCTCCTGTCTCCCCACTGCTCCCCTCAGCAGTGGATTTCAGTAGCTCTGCCTGTTCTGTTCCCCACTCTGTCTCTGGTGAATCCTCTCACCGTCCCGTGCATGTGGCCTGTAGCCTGGTTTCTTGTATAAATAAATAAATAAATCTTAATAATAATAATAATAATAATAAAGTCAAAGGAATCTCCACTACAAGTAGAAGCCAGAGATTCTGAGCAGAAATGCTGACAGGGCCTGGGAAGGTTGGTGGCTCACAGGCTGCAGGCTCGCTGGCTTATAGACGGAACGATAGAGACCATGGGTCAGCCTCAGAGGTCCCAAGGGCCTGATTTGAATCCCTGCTCAATCCTTTGACAGTTGTGTGACCTTGAGCAAGTTGCCTAGCTCTGGGCCTCAGTTTGCTCATCTGTGAAATGGGGGTAATAATAACATTCAACGTTTCTCTTGTGCTAAATGGTGGTTGAACAGGCATGGGGCAGCAAGAGGCCGAACCCTCAGGCCACTGGGGTCCCACATCTGAGCTCTGAGGCCCCAATCCCACTCAGAGACCCCCTCGAAGGCTCTGGGTGGTATAATCACTTCTAAGACACGGACTCGGAGCCTGGACACAGTAAGCCTTTAACCGAGTTTCTGGAGGTCGTGACAACTGGTGCCTGTGTTAGGGGGAAAAGGATGTCCCAAAGCAAATTCCATATAGACTTTGTGGACTCCACCCCCACCCCAGGTCAAAGCCAAAGACACTGGGAACTTCAAATCCCATCACCACCAAAGGGAAGGTGGCTGGGACCTGAGGGTGGGGTTAAGCAGCCAGGTGGATACAAAAGGCAGACACGTGGGCTTTGGGGGGCTCTCCATTTTGGCTCTCCACCAGCTCGCAGCGTCTGGCCAGCTCAGAGAGTGACTTTGGGTTTCCAGGTCGTTGGATCGGGTAGGACGCATTAAAGACTTTATTTCCCTATTTTCTCCCTGAGTTGTACATTTTCCTTATTTCCTTTTCTCTTGTAAATAAACCTTTTATTAACCCTTCTGTGTGTGTCTGTAGTAGAGTATTCATAAGTCCCTTTAAAGCGCGCGGGTGAGGACCCACAGCCAGGAACCCGTTTAATATCGGGGTTGCTCTATAACAGCTTGGCGCCCAACGTGATTTGCAAGTTTCACCCCTGGTTCGCTCTGATCCTGTATGGAATATTTCAACAAAGCCAACTAAAAATTGCTGTTAGTTATTTCTACCCTGTGATTTTATGCAAAAATAGGAAAAATGGTTTAAAAGTAGATTTAGTTTGCAAACTTTTGCTTTGCTGTTAAAAGTTTGGGATCAAGGTTGAGAAAATTTGTGTTTTTACATCAGTTGAACCATTTTAAGATTTTTTTTTCTGTAATTTTTACATATCTGCTGTCTTGTTTTGGCTAACACCTCCAGATTTTTTTTTGCTTAAACTGATGAACTATTTTTCCTGGAGTGGAGGACTTTTGCTTTCCACAATGCACAAATACCTGGAGAGACTGGTTTTCTTTCACACTGGAACCTGACAAAATGTTCATCTGAGACTGCATCCCAACCTCCATATATTCGATCTTCATCACCATGGAAATGGTGGCAACAAGTGAAAGGGGGGAATTGTTAGGGGGAAAAGGATGTCCCAAAGCAAATTCCATATAGGCTTCGTGGACTCCACCCCCACCCCAGGCCAAAGCCAAAGACACCGGGAACTCCAAATCCCATCACCACCAAAGGGAAGGTGGCTGGGACCTGAGGGTGGGGTTAAGCAGCCAGGTGGATACAAAAGGCAGACACGTGGGCTTTGGGGGGCTCTCCATTTTGGCTCTCCGCCAGCTCGCAGCGTCTGGCCAGCTCAGAGAGTGACTTTGAGTTTCCAGGTCATTGGATCGGGTAGGACGCATTAAAGATTTTATTTCCCTATTTTCTCCCTGAGTTGTATATTTTCCTTATTTCTTTTTCTCTTGTAAATAAACCTTTTATTAACCCTTTTGCGTGTGTCTGTAGTGGAGTATTCATAAATCCCTTTAAAGCGCGCGGGTGAGGACCCACAGCCAGGAACCCGTTTAATATCAGGGTTGCTCTATAACACCTGGACATGCTCTTGTTGTGTCCTTGTGGGCTGTGCTCGAAGACACCTTAGTGCGAGTCTTGCCTGTGGTTTGGCTCAACAGGACGTCAGACCTGAATCTCATCCCAAACGGGAGGGGCCTGGATGTGCTGCTCTGTGTTCATCCTTGAATGTGAAAAACCTGTGACTACGCATTACTTAGAAATGACTGGCTCACAAAAGAGTTGAGCTATTTATAGGACCAGATCGTGCTGGACTTTATTCTGGATCCCAGCCTCGTCCCCCATGGAGCCACCTGCAGAGTGGAGAGGAGACTTAGTCAGCAGATGAGCCAGATCAACCTGGACCATGGGGGCCAGGGGGACCAGGGCTGCACACGGGCGCCATCTGGCGGCCCATGGGAGCGAGTGTCCTACCTGTGCCTGAGAGATGGTCCTGGCAGAGGTAAATCACATTCCCTTCTGAGCACAGCAGGTTTGGAAGGAGCTGGGCTCCCGTGAGTCTGTTTTTAAGGAGGGGCGATCTTTGTCCACGCAGCAAATTTATCCACAAATGTCCAACAGCCAAAAGACTGAGGGGAGGAGAGGCTGAGGCTGTCTCCCAGAAGGGAGGGTGCCTCCTCTTGGAAAACAGGTGTGGAGGTACCACCAGCTGCCCAGATGGGAAAAGAAACTTTCTTTAGGAAAGATACCAAGTGCGGCTCTTTGGCTTGTGAGAGAAAACACAGGCAAAAATCTTGAGAGATAAACAAGATTGTGTGTGTGTTTACTGTGGACCATTCTCTTTGCGAGCCTGAATGTTGGGTTAAGAAATATTTAAATATAGTTCAAGATTAGTTTTTAAAATCACTTAGACGTGCCCAGGTGTTTACATTTTTTGATCTGCTCCAATTGTAGATTCTTTGTCTAAAAATAACCTTGAGAGCACAGGTCAAGGTCAGAGCTGACCATCTCAGGGTCCAGGCCTAGCCACAGTGATGGGCCTTCTCAGGCTGGTTCTGGGCTTGAATCTGGCCTCCCTTGCATCATGGACAACCCAACCCTGGGAGAAATGCACACAGCCCCCGTGCTGAGGGGAGGCTGTGGGGCCATGTGCCTGCTCCCCCGTGTGGTCCAGCCCACGTCTCTCTAGTCAGGTGTGGTCTGAATTTCGCTCAGTTACAGGACACCATCCAGGAAACCAGCAGAGCCAAATGAGATAGTCATAATGGGGAGAGCGTGGGGGGATTATCACCCCCACCCCACACTGTCCAGACTCCTGAGGCCATTAACCTTACAACAATGCTGCTTTGCATTTTACACAGTTGCATTTTTCTGGACCCCACTTACTGGTTCTGGATTTATGTGATTACACCTGATTATTGCATTGCACATATCCCAAATGGGGGGTGCGGGGAGTCATTTGATCTAGCAAATAGATAGACGACGGACTGACAAATTCTGCCTTTTATTTCCGCTTTTGCTTGAGGTTTTTTGAGGCTGTTTTTAGGTGCATAAAGGTCCATGACTGATATTTTCTGGTCAGTTACTCTTTTGACCCAAATGAAATCTCCCTCTTCATTAAATCATTTCCCCCATGAATTGTATTTTTGCTATGCCAGAATTTTGTTAGTCTGTGATGAGGGTGACATCTCCAGTTAAATGGGGGAAAGTTAGGGTCTAGTCCATAAATTGTGTATATATATATATATATAATTTCTCCCCATATAAAAGGAGAAATATGGCCTCTATTTCTCCATCTCTTGAATCTGGACACTTCTGGTAACTTGTGTAGATCAACAAACTCAGCAGAAATGCTGTTGACAAGTTCCAGAGTCTGTGCCTCAAAAGATCTTGAACTTGAGTTTTTCTCAAGCCAAAAACCACCAGCTGCTCCACAGAACCGTGAGGGAACAGTGGCTGTTGGGAGTCGCTGCATATCCGTGCTCCTGCTGTTGGGCGGCCCCAGATAACTGGACCCGCCGTCCACTCCACGTCTAGAAGCTCAGCCTGCAGGGAGGGGGGCAGCCATCTTGTCTCATGCTGGGCCGCCCCTTGGTGCACTTCTTGGGCCCCAGTCAGAGGCCAGAAACCATATTGGGGTCTTCTCGTCCACCAGCACCAGCCACCTCTCAGCGCTGTGCATCTGAACATGAGCCACATCAGGCAGCTTCCTGGGGGAGCCCCCACTCCACCCGCACTGTGCTTCTGCTCTCCAGGCAGGCACCACCCTCCCACTTCCTGTGAGTCACACCTGCTCAGGCCGCCTTTCTCTATTCCCGGAACTATCACAGGGTGGGGAGGGCCTCAGTCATCAAGCTTAGTTGGGAGTCTAACTAGCCTCTGACCCCAGGAAGAATTTCTTCCTAGTCTGTCAGGAGACCCTCCCCTCTGGCCGCCTCCAGGGACCCGGCACCCACCGACTGGAAAGCCTCTCGGGGCTGCTGGGCAGCTCAAGTTCCTGGAGCCAGAGCAGCCTGCTGACCCTGCAGCCCCATTCCAGCATAAATCCTCTGGAGCAGAGAGCAAGGCCAGCGCCTTGACACGTGACTGATGAGGCCCCGTAGCTGGTGTCCAGGTCCTCAGGGCCCGGCCTTGCACACGCCGGTCCCAGAACCATGAGCTGTCCCGGGGCTCATAGATCTTCTGACATCCTCTGAGAGGGCCCCTTTCTGATGCAGGAGAAGTGGGGCCTCCACTCACCAGAGTATGGGGGGGAGGAGAAGAGGGGGAGCTGGAGTGTGGGGAGTAGCAGGCTAACCACAGGGCTGCCTAGCTCATTCCTGGCATGTGGGGAGAGGCACATGCTTCTCATGCTCAGGTGGTGGGTTTCCCACAGGGTGCTGGCCAAGGCCCCCCAGGGTTTTTTTTTCTCTTAGCATAGAAGATCTGGGATACAGGCCAGATGCGCGGGACGATCAGAGGATTCACCAGAGACAGAGTGGGGAGCAGAACAGGTGGAACCACTGAAATCCACTGCTGAGGGGAGCCGCGGGGAGACAGGAGAGGTCTGCTGCGCCATGTGGGCAGCTCCCTGGCCGGGGATGGGACTCAGGCCGCAGTGGTGATGGTGCTGAGACTCAACCCCTAGGCCCCAAACGGCTGGAGCCCAGATCTCACCCATCTGGCTCCGGCCTCCCTTCCTGGAATTCAGCCCCGATAAGACTTCGGGGATGCCCTGCAGTGTTCCGAAGAACTTGTTCTCACAAACACCAAGGAAGATGTTCCAGCCCCTGCTGGCCCCGCCTCCGTTCCCCCCCAGGCCAGCTGCTCACCCCCCACCCCATCCAGACCCCTACCCCGGGGACAGCCGAGGAGCCCCTCCCACAGTGAGGGTGGGCGTCCCGCCTTTAAGATGAACTGGGCTCCGAACCTGAAACTACCTTTATCTGTAGTTGGCTCAACAGCAAGATGCCACCATCCACCAGCGGAATCACAAAACTGTACAGGGGGTACAAAAACAGGCCCTTTAACTTCATTACCCGTCTGCAACCCCCACCCAGCCCCTTCTCAGCCTGGCCTGGATTAGTCTGTCTCCCGCTCCTCTAGCCTTGGGTGACCATCCTGCAGCCCCTCTCCTGGCCGTCCCCCCGCCACCCCAGCAGCCAGGCCGCATGAAGGAAGGGGAAACTCAGGACTCACCCCCTTTTTCTCCTCTCTGCCCTGCACATTCTCTGGGCGTCCACACTGCACCCCACCTTCTGCTCCCGGGGCGCTGGGTGTAGGAGAAACCTCTGGGGTGGGGCCCGGGGGCGGTGTCTGGCAAGGCCTGCTGAACCCCCTCCTAGACTTGCTGGAGCTGATGATGCTGCAGAACGCGCAGATGCACCCGCTGCTGCTGGGCGGCCTGGTGGCCTCAGCGCTCAGCCTTGGGCCGGCGCCCCCCTGACCTCAGGTACGTGGGCTGGGGCTAGAGTAGGGACCCCTTCCTGGAGAAAAAGACCAAGCACAGAGGAGCAGGAAGCCAGCCACACCTTGGCTGGGTGTGACACCGACTATATGCCAGCTCTCCTCAGTTTCCATTGGGGGAGGGTCCCCAAATCCAGACCACCCAGACCTTCTTTCCAAGGAGGATTCCCATGGGACTGCAGGCCCCTGGACCGGCAGGTCCATCGCACCATGGCACCTGCAGGTCCTGACTCTTATTAAGGTGAACATGGGGATGAGTAAAGGAGTAAGAATACAAGGCAACTGGGCCTGTGACTGGCGCATGGAGAGGTAAAAGGTGAAAGTGTGGGTGCACAGTGATTGGGGAAAGAGGAGAGGCTCCTCGGAGGAGACTTACAAACATCCTTGAAGTGCAGGGAGGATTTGGAGGTCGGAGGAAGCTGGCAATGTATCCACTGCGCAGCCCTTGACATGAGCGCCCCAGCCCACTGGCTCCAGGCCTGGGTTGCCGTCAGGGGCAGTTCACCAGACTCCCCATCAGTCACTGGGGAGTCACCCCAGGATTCCTCTAATCCTGGCTCTGCCACGTATTAGCTGGGTGACCTTAGACAAGTTGCTCAACCTCTCTGAGCCTCCGTTTTCCCCACCTGCAAAATAAGGACTAAATGTCTCCGGAGTGCCTCGCTGCATGCAGTCACTGCGCCACTCACGGCAGCCGGTTGGGATGGCATCTGGGGATAAAGTTTAGGAGGCTGGAGGATGGGGTTTGGGGAGCCAAACATTATCATCTCCCCTCCCCTCTGCGCTGTCCCAAGTCTACCTGGAGGGCCAGGAGGAGAGTGAGGCGGAGGAGCTGCTGGAGGCCCAGGAGGAAGGGCCTCTGGTGCTCCACCACCACTACGTGCCCTGCCCGCTGCCCACTCTGGGCGCCCTACCACCCTGGCCGGCCTCTTTCCTGCCCCCTCCCCCACACCAGCCCCACGTGCAGGACATGACCAGGGCTCAGCCCTGCCCTCCTGCGTTTGGGGAAAGGGGCGCGTAAGTGCGGCTGGGGGTCTGTCCTGACCTGGGCTGGGCTGGAAAAGCTGGTCAGGGGCTGGAGATACCCGAGGGTGAACCCCTGGAGGCCATCTCAGATGGGGGCTTTCTTTTCTCCTCCTCATCTCAGGAGAGCTGTGCCCCCGCCCCCACCGCCCAGTGCCACAGGGACTGTGGGTGCAGATGTACCTCCGGCTTCAGGTGGGCTTGGGTGCCTGGCAGTGGGGCCCAGCCGTGGGGTAGTCAGGAGCCCGTGGGGGGGGTGGGGAGTCATGTTTCCTGGGCCTGGGGGGGCTCCTACTGCCACCACCATAGGCAGCTGGGCTATCCCCTCCCCTTTCCCTCTTTGGGGTCCCCGAGGCAGGAGGGAGTCCCATGAGGTACACTCTCCCACAGACTACTATGATGCCGAGAGCTTACCCTGAGGACCGCGCCGGCTTCACTGCAGGCCAGAGACAGCCCCACGTGCCCTCTAGTCCCTGCTGACTCTACACCCGTGCCTGGAAGCCCTTCCGCCCCGCCAGCCCCCGCCAGCCCCACCCACTCCCCAGCCCCAGTGAATGAGCCCCTCGCACTGGCCTGCTCTGCTCTGGAGCAGGAGCCCGCAGAGCACCGCCCAGGCCCGAGGCCCGTGAGCGCCCGCTCTGCCCACTGTTTCCTGCCTGGGCAGGGGGAGGCCTGGGCACCAGGGCCACCCTCCCCGCCCCTCTCTCCCCTGTCTCTGGCGTGGCCAGGGCTGTGGGGTCTCCATTGGGCCTCCGTTTGCTCTGAAGGCCCAGAGTGATGGAGAGGCCTGGCTGGGCGGGTCCTGGAGCTGAGCCGGCTCCCTCAGGCCCCTCAACCCAGGAGCTGACTCCGTTGGTAGAAAGGAGAAGTCAGGGCCGGGTCCTGCTCAGAACAGGTGGGGCTGAAGTCCCGGAAGGGCGATGTGGGAACAGGGTCTCTCTGCCCTGCCAAGCCGGGGCGTGTCCCCCTCCTTCCTCCAGGAGGTATTAGGCACTCAGGGCCCCACAAAGGCGGGGTCTGGTTCCCCAGCTGCTCAGCATCGGGGTACCCCAGGGCCTGGGCCCTGGGTGGGGGGGAGGGAGAGAAGTCCAGGCCCAGCAGGTCCCCTTCCTGGCCCGTGAGTGTTGCCTCAGGAGGACACTGCGGCACGGGGCTAAGTCCAGGGGTTTGTATTTGAGCTAGAAAGTGAGAGTCCCCAGAGTCCTCTGCTGCTTGTCGCCATCCTTCAGCCGGAGCTGGACCACAGCCCGGGAGCCACAGTCCAGTTCCGTGGGCGCTGCACTCACACAGGACGTGCCTGGTGGGTTCCCCGCAGTTTCCTCCAGGCATCTTGCACCCAGTAGTTGCCTGTCCGGCTCTGGCGCCACTGCTGGCCACAGACAAAGCACAGCACGACAAATGTCACAAACAAGATGAGCAGCAAGGACACGACGATGATGACGACCAGCAGGTTGTCCTGTGGGGGCTCTGGGGAGAGAGGGGCGGTGGTCTCAGAAGCCCTGTGCTTCCCGGTCCAGGGTACCCACACCCCCGTCCACTCTGCAGTCACCCTGCGGCGTAGGCAAGGGCGGGCGGCATCTGCCCCAAAGACTGAGAGGAAGGGGCCTCCGGTCCAGGCCGGCAGCCCGGCCTCTGCGTCGCGAGGCAGGTGTCCCCCTGCACCTGGCCTGGGGCGGGCGTCGCTCACACCTGCCCCGGAAGGCGCATGGCCCAGGCCCAGCCTCCGCCCTGGCAGCGAGGACCACGCGTCCGCCAAGTTCTCTGCAGACAGGCAGCGCCTGGGCACCCACAGTCCCTGGGAGCGGAGCTCGAGGCAGCTTCGGGGTGTCAGGCCAAACCCCCCCTTGCGGAGAAAGGCCGAGGCCAGAGAGGAGGCTGACTCCTGCCGGTCACCGCTCACGGCCAAGCAACTAGTTGGTGTCCAAGCCGGGAACTGGGAAAGAGCTGCCCGGAAGAGGGGACCCCCGAGTTGGCAGAGTGGGGCTCAGGGGCCGAATCCCAGTGCCCTCGCCTTCCCTCCTCGACACAAGGGCGCCCCTCACCGTAGACCTCAAGCTCCTGGGACGCCCAGCGGCTGCGCGGGAGGCCCCAGCCCGGGGACAGCAGGTCCAGCTCCGCCCGGCAGGAGAAGGTGTGGGAGCCTGCTTGCTCGGGAGCCGTGCAGTTGTGTGTGACCACGGCCTCCTGCGGGTCTGTTGATTCTTCCTCAAAGGTCTGGTTGTGCAGGGGCTTCTCACCATGGAACAGGGTGAGGGTGAGGCTCTTGAGGGGTGCCACCGCCTGCACCCTGCACTCAGCGGTGAAGGAGCTGCCCACGGCCACCCGGGTGGGCTGCAACGTCAGCAGCACTTGCTTGAGGGGGTCTGCAGGGAAGAGCGTGCTCTGGTCAGAAAGGTGCAGGCCCAGCAGGCCCACAGATTTCTGTTAATGGAACTTTTGATGGGTTAAAAAAAATTTCAAACAGGGCCTCCCCTGTGGCGCAGCAGTTGAGAGCTGGGATGTGAAGCTGCCCGCAGCCTCCACAGTGCCAGTTCGATCCCCGGCTACCGGCGAGGGTCCCACATGGCGTGCAGACCTCTCCTGCCGCCCACTGCTCCCCTCAGCAGTGTACTTCTTTGTCAGCCTGTCTGTTCTGTTCCCCGCTCTGGCTCTGGTGAATTCTCTCACCCTCCCGCGCTTCTGACTGTACCCAGTGCTTGTATAAATAAATAAATAAATCTTAAAAAAAAAAGAAATTTTAAAAAACAAACAAACAAACAAAAAAATTTCCTACAAAGGACTGAATAGACCTGGAAATACGTTTGATTTTTACTAAGTTTTCTTTGACTTAATACCGGTAAATTTTTTTTTTTTTTTGTATTTTGTTCTGAATCCACAAAATTTCCTTGTTTTGACTGACCAGGACCTGCACCAATGTTCAATTGCTAACTTGTGTTTGCATTTTCCAACCCTTGATACCAACACAGCATGAACATAGTGGTAGTAATTTTTACTACTCATGTCAGTGTCTATTTTTGCATCACTTCCATAGGGATTTTGTCTGCTTAAAACATCAACAATTGCAGATGAGTTTTATTGTGTGGATTTCAATGTTCTCCCAGGAAGCTGAAACAGAGCTGAACCAAGAAGAGGGGAACCTGCTGCTTTGTTTGTAGGGTTCCAGAGACTTCCAAAGAAGGTGAGGAAGCTGCCTCCATGGGCAGGACTGGACAACCCAGACAAAGAAAAAGCCCTGGTACCCTCGAGAAGAGGAAGCCCAGGTGGAGTCTGGTGAGACCAACTTTGTTCTTGAAGCCTGCGTGGCCCGGATGTCAAGAGTTTGCTCTGATCCTGTATGGAGTGTTCCAACAGAGCCAGCTACAATTGCTGTTTAGTTATTCTGCCCTGTGATTTTATGCAAAAATAGGTAATATGGTTTCAAAGTAGATTGAGTTTCCAAACTTTTGCTACACTGTTGAAATAATTAGGGATCAAGGTTGAGAGAACTTGTTTTTTTTTTTTTTCTGTTTTTTTTTTTTACATAAGTTCAACTAATTTTAAGATTTTTTTTCTGTGATTTTGATATATTGGCTGTCTTGTTTAGGCTAATGCCTCCAGATTTTTTTTTTTTTTTTTTTGCTTTTGGCTTGGATAAAGGACTATTTTCCAAAATGCAAAACTGTCATACTGGACATTCATGGACAAGGCTGCTGCTAATTGTTGCTTCTCTTACATGCACTGTAACCCTGAAAAAAGACGGTCTCCTAAGACTACACGCTGAGGTCTGTGCCACATAGACATGGTGGAATAAAAATTAAAAGGGGGGATTGTTACAGGGTAGTCCCAGGAAAGGGGGAGGTTCCAGATTTCCTGCCCCACCCAAAAGGAGGGTGGAGCTGAGCAGGGAGAGAAGAAGCTGCAGAGGAGCCTGGGGAAGGAAGGAGCGGGATGGGGCCAGAAGGAGACCTGGAGGAGGCACATGGAGCACATGGAGCCGAGAGACTCATGAAGAAACTGCTCTTGCCTTTTGGTCGTGGACGGGGTGACACAGACGTGGGTGAGAGAAGTGTGGGGAGGTGACAATGTCCGTTTTTGTCTTGATTATGATTTTGCTCTTTTCCTTCCAGACTTGTCTGGTGGTTTCTGATCCTTTTCTGTGGGTCCCCACTGGAAGGTGCTTTAGACTGAGGCAGGCTTTGGGGCCTTGCTCTGGGCCAATTCTGCTTGAGTGGACTTTTACCCACGAGGGGATGGGTCACTCTAGGTGCTTGATTTAGAAACTAGATTCTTTGCCTTTCCTGTGTTGTTTCCTAATTGTATTAAAGTTCCTTCCCATTAAAGTCTCATATGTTTTGTGTTGATGCGGCGATGGCAGAACCCATTTAGAGTAGGCAGGTGTGCGGGGTCTGGGGTGCCCCTCTCCTGCCCTGGAACACCCTCCCCTTCCCTCCCCCACGTGAGGGCGCCACTCACCATAGACCTCAAGCACCTGAGACGCCCAGACACTGCGCGGGAGGCCCCCACCCAGGGACTGCAGGTCCAGCTCCGCCCGGCAGGAGAAGTTGTGGGAGCCTCCTTGCTCGGGAGCCGTGGAGTTAAATGTGACCACGGCTTCCTGGGGCTCTGTTGATTCTTCCACGAAGTTCTGGCTGTGCAGGAGATTCTCAGCACGGAACAGAGTGAGGGTGAGGCTCTTGAGGGGTGCCACCGCCGGCACCCTGCACTCAATGGTGAAGGATCTGCCCTCGGCCACCCGGGTGGGCGGCAACGTCAGCAGCACTTGCTTGGGGGGGTCTGCAGGAAAGAGGAGCATGCTCTGGTCAGAAAGGTGCAGTCCCAGCAGGCCCACCTGGCCAGGACCACCCTGGTGTCCCCCACCTTGGCTCCCAGGTCCCGGCTGGACTTGTGGGGGAGGAGGTGAGCTGGGGCCTGGCGTGCTGTAGAGCAGGGAGAGAGGAAGAGGGAAGCAGCTTGGGGTGAAGGACGTACTGGGTGGAAATTTTATGAATGGATGGATTCTGGGCTGGACAAGATTGAAGGTGGTCATTTGTCCACAAAGAAGGCCTAGAAACTGTACAGCCAACCGGGAATATGAAAGTTTGGGTCTGTCGCCTTGCTCTCCAGAAATTAAATCAAATTTCATAAATTAACCAGTTGGGAGGCTCCGGGTAGTCTAGGGGTTAAGTCTCAGCGTTATCATTGCTACGACCTGAGTTTGATCCCCAGTCAGGGAGCTACCCACATGGCGCAGCAGACCTCTCCTGTCTCACCCGCTGCTCCCCTCAGCAGTGTATTTCAGTGGATCTGCCTGTTCTGCTCCCCACTCTGTCTCTGGTGAATCCTCTTACCCCCGAACCTCTGGCCTACACCCCAGTTCTTCTATGCAAAAATAAAAAAAAAATAAACAGTTGGGTGATTATGATGAATAGTAGGAGCTGAGACATGAGCTAACCATGGGTCCCTCGACGGCACCCCAAGCTCCCCTTTGAACTAGGATACTTGGCTCCATCACCCCAGGATTATCTGTTGGATTTAGAACACTTTCCACACTTTCTAGCCATTTGATCTGACATTGGAAATGGGGGTGGAGGAGCCAAGTGATGCCCTCGGTGCCGAGATATCGGGGAATGTGGCCTTTCGGGGTGGTCTCTGTGCTCATGGGCAGGTGTGTGTGTGATAGTCACACATTTCCAGGGGCCTCAGGAAAATAGAGGCACTGGTGATGCCTCCACCTCCCCACGAGGAGAAGGGGACGCGGAGAGCGTGGCTGCCCTCACGGGGGATGTGGGGTGCTCCGGGGATGGGGCAGGGGACTGTGAGCGCCTCCTGGGGACCGGCCTTCAGGTCCCTGTAAACCTGGCTGGGATCGGAGTCCTCTGGCAAGACGCAAGCAGCTGCCAGCAGCTCAGCAGCGTCCAGTGAGGGGAAGGAGAGATTCTGGGGCCGCTTCTGATCAGCCCGGAGCCCGGGGGCAGGGGCCGTGAGGAGATGCCCTGCAGCCGGGCCTCGGGCCACTCACAGAACACTCGGACACTGGCTGACTTCGAAAGCTGCTTCCCGTCGCAGGTGAAGTAGCAGAAGACGTCCGTGTCCTCAGAGGCGTTGGACACCGAGTACAGCACCCACTGAGGCTGCTGGTCCAACAACTCCTTGGCTAGGGTGGTCTCCAGGCCTCCGCCCTCAGGCTGGACACAGCTGGTGCTGCAGTTGATCACCACGGACCCTCCGGCCTCCAAGGCCAGCCGCTCTGGCCACATGCGGACCTCAAACGCCTCCTCAGCAGACCCTGGAGGACCAGAAACCCGGGCAGTGACGTCCCTGGCCGTCGGGTCAGGGGGCAGGGGCCCAAGAAGAAAGGCTGAAGCTCTTCGCCTCCTCTCCCTTGGCTTAGCCTTGTCGCCTCCATCTAGACCCTGTGGCTTGCAACGCCCCCGCCCCCAGGCTGACTCCGTGCCCTGGACTGTTCTTGCTCCAGCCCATCTGCCCCATCACCTCCACCTTAGTTTTCCTCACAGGTGCCCCCAGGAGAGGCTCCTGCTCCACCCTCCAGGCCCAGCACATAGGTTCCCAGCTCCGAGGTGGGAGTGGACCGTGTTCTCTGGCCCCCAGCCTGGGGTTCAACCATCCCTCCCTCAGACACTGCTCTAGCCTCTGGGCACAGCCTCCACCAAAGCAGCCCAGGCTCTGCCCTGCAGCGCTCACCCCCCTGAAGGAGACAAACAATCAAGTGAAAATAGCAGATCTGTGAGAGGGGTGCCCTGGAAGGAAATGGGGAGGGGGTGGGGCTCTTGTCTTGAATAGTGCTCAGGAGGCCTCACAGAGATGCCGCATTTGAGCTAAGAGATGGGGCAGCCCTGTCGACATCTGGGGGCTGTTACCAGGGAGAGGGTCCTGCTAGTACAAAGACTCCAGGGAGCTTGTGTGCTTGGCGTGTCTAGGAACAGTAAGGAGATGAACCACCAGCAAGAGCAGAGCTGTCAGCCATGGGTGGGGACTGGGGATGGGCCTACATGTTTCCACAGCCTCAGGGAGGAGGAAGGTGGGGGGGTAGAGGGGGTGCAGGGTCATGGGGTCAGCTGCAGAGGATGATGAGGTGAGCTGCTGACTCATTCCTGTTTCCTCCCCCTTGGCTGTTTCGGAGTCTCTAGAAGACAGCCCAAAGGTTGTGTGTGTTTCCCTAAGTGCAGCTGACTTCCGAGAAGTATTTGATGTGGAGAAACCTCAGTGCTCACCTCCCACTGACCATCACCAGAAGGTCCTGGATCTCAGCAGGACCTGTCCTGTGTCATGTGCCCCGCCCACCCCACGAGAGCCCCCACTTGGCCCTCAGTCGGTGGCATCTAGAGATGGGCGAGCAGGACGCTGTGCAGAGAGAGGGCATTTGAATCCAGAGTTCGCCTCGCCCAGCTGCGCGTGACCTTGGGACTCGCTTCCTCACTGACCTCAGCTGCCTCAGCTCCCAGTGGACTGGCCGCCCCTCTAGCGGGGCTGCGGGGCAGGCGCGCAAGATGGTGCTTGGGAAGCGCCTGCAGCTTGTCCCAAACAGCACCTGGCACTGGGCAGCATTTCCTCTGCAGGCCCTTGACCCCTGGAAGGGGCTCACTTCCTCGTTGACCCTCCCCAGACGGGATGTCTCTGCCCCCCTGCTGTGCCCTGGGCCACTTATGGAGACCAGCTGGGACTTGCCTCATGGTCCTGTCACCTCCTGGGTGCCCCCCCTCCCCGCCCGCCACTCAGCCTCCACAACCAGCCACATCCACCCCCCATGGAGATGTGGGGTCTGCTTGACCTGGGGGCCAAAAGGCAAGGACCCCCACCCATTGCCCCAGGGTTACGGGAAGCCACTGTGGTCAAAGGTCCGGGGACTTGGGGGTCAGACCCCTGCTCCACCAGATGCCAGTGCAGCGGGCAGCCCACCCTCCAGCGGGCATGAGTGGGTCAGGAACCCTGGCGCCAGCTCACCTGGGCCCCAGAACAGGGAGAGAAGCGTCACGGGCAGGCTCCAGCAGCTCCAAGGGCACATCTCGAGGGGCAGCCACAGCTGGCAAGGAGCGCTGAGGGCAGCCTAAGGAGAGATGGAGGTAGCAAGTCAGGGAGTGGCCTGGGCCACCGCCTGGAGCCCCCAGCCTTCTGTGCGCTGATGACCTCATGCATTTCCTCTCATTATCTGAGTGGTCTTTGGAAGCCACGTGGAAGGCAGGATCCCAGGGCTCTGGGCTTGCAAGAATCCAGGCAGAGGAAGCCGGGAAGTAGCTGATAAGCCCAGGCACAGCCTGGTCCTGCAGCCTGGTCGCAGGGGGCATGCGCAGCATGCGCACGTGGGAGCAAGCCCACGCATGTGGGAGGGACATGTGTGTATGTGTTGTGTGTGTGTGTGTGTGTGTGTGTACGGAGGAGGATGGTGCTGACAAGCCCCAGACCCCGCAGGCCACATCTTTGGGGTCCTTTCTTGAAAGGGGCCATCAGAACTCAGGGACACTCAGTCTCCACAGTGAATCAGATCTGTTCTCAGGAAGCCTGGCCAGGGCTTGGAGGTACTCCAGCACAGGTCTGCTTGTGCCACCACTTCACCTCGGCCGGCCCTGACTCAGCTGATCCAGGGGCTCCTGGAGGCCCAGGGCCTCGGGAAATGCTCCCCACAGCAAGCCCCAGCAGCCCAGACTCTAGGGATGATGAGCGCCAGCCTCCATATCCCAGACCCCCTCATGGTGTCTCCTCTGAGATCTCCAGGGTGAACTGGGCATGGGGGTTGGGAGTGGGGATGGATGCATTTCTAGAAATGCTCTGTTCCCGTCTTCTGCCATAGACTCTCCAGAAGCAAGGAGCAGGTAAGGGGTGGGGGTCTGGTGATTGGGAGCCCCTCCCCAGGCCCCGCTATGCCTAGGATTCCCTGGGAGCAGCAGGGTTTGGGCCAGGTCAGGGAGGAGCAGGGCACCCAGACAGGGCCTCTCCAAAGGGATACTCAGTGTAGTCAGGACTCGGGGGTGGGAGGTTGGGGCGCGCCCTGCCCTTCCCTGGCTGCTGCCAGCGCTGCCATCGACAGTCTGGGTCTGGAATCACCAGACAGCACATCTGGAATTTGGAGTGGTTCAGGGAGGAAGGGCAGGGCTGGATCCGCAGAGAAGAGATGGGAAAAGTCGGAGAGCAGTCGTCCCAGCCAGCAGGGATCTGACTCCACAACGGGCTGGCAAGCGCTGAGAACAGGGAACATTCTGAAAATGGCATAAAAATAAACCACCCTCAGCCAGCCCTGAAAAGCCACACAAGGAGAAAAGCACAGAAAAAGTGGGACAAATGCAATTCTTTAAAAAAGGTGACATTAACACACTCAGATTTACTAACGGTCACAATAAAGATGAAGAGACTGAACTGCAGTGAAAAGAGAGAGAGGGTCAGATTAGATTTTGAAGCATCTTTGCCTTGAATGGATCCATTACTGTCCTGGGTCTGGATTTCACGCAAGGACGATTCTTCATCAACCAGTCACAGCAGAACTGGCAGGAGAAGGGGAGGGTGCTTGGCCCTGTTATCCCTGCAAATGCTCAAAATGTTCATGGGATCCAGGTCAGTTCCCTCGGAGACCCCAAGATTTGATGGGGCCAGCAAGTGGGCTAGACTCGAATTGTGATTCTCTTTGGTGCCCTGTCTAACCTCTGTCCGGCACACGTGGCTCAATTCCAAATCAGGTTAGCTTCTGGAACAGCCGAGGAGATGAAAGAATCCTCTGTGTATTGGCAGAGGCTGCTGAAAGTGTTGGAACGAGAAAAATGGGTTTATGCGGATTACAGTACTCATGGCAGAAACAGAAAGGGAGGGTTTTTTTTTTTTATTATTTTTAAAAAAAACACTTGTCCTTTTTTTTGCATAGAAGATCTGGGGTGTAAGCCAGAGGTGCGGGGGCTGAGAAGATTCACCAGAGACAGAGTGGGGAGCACCTAAAACTTGTTATAACTGTTCTAAAAAAGTCTATTTTAAAAAATAACACACACTACCTCAGATGAGAACTTTCTGGGTTAGGGTCTTGCCAGCTACCAGATTGTGGTAAAAAATTGCAAGCTTTTCTGGCCTCCCTGGTAGCATAGGGGTTAAGTCTCAGCACTATCACCCCTGTGGCCAGAGTTCAATATCCGGGCCAGGGAGCTACCCACATGGCGCAGCAGACCTCTCCTGTCTCACCCACTGCTCCCCTCAGCAGTGTATCTCAGTGGATCCACTTGTTCTGCTCCCCACTCTGTCTCTGGTGAATCCTCCTCTCACCCCCTGCATCTCTGTCCTACACCCCGGATCTTCTACACAAAAATAAATAATTAAATCTTAGAAAAAGTACAAGCTTTTCAATTCAACTCAATCAGCAGGATTTAGTGAGAATCAGACTCAGTCATTGCTAAAATTTCACCTTACATTAGAATTTTTAAAAATCTGATGGACTGTGGAGGCCAATCTCACTCTTGAAAACAGATGTAACGGTATTTGCAGACCTCTCCTGTGCCGCCTGCTGCGCCCCTTAGCAGGGCATTTCGGTTGTCTACCTGTTCTGCTCCCTGCTCTGTCTCTGGTGAACCCTCTCACCCTCCCGTGCCTCTGGCCTGTACCCCAGCTCTTGTATAGAAATAAATAAATCTTTTTTTAAAAAAAGAAAGAAAAGAGATGTAACTAATTAGAAGGAAAATACTGTCAGTGCGAAATCTGTCAGTGCGAAAATAGAAGCCATCACACCAATTTGGGCTTGTCTCAGGTGGGCAAAGGTGGGCTAACGACAGAAGAAAAACAATAGGTGACATCTAGATGTTGCTTCTGTGGGTCACACACCTTCTGCCCTTCTCTGCTGTCTGCTGTGCTTACAGAGGATCGTTCTGCACCCTTTGATTCCTTGCATGCTCTCCCCTTCCCTCTTGAGCTTACACCAGTTTTCTTTGGCTTCTTGCCTCAATTCTTCAATGCTTGGGGAACACTTACTTGCCTGTCAGTGTTCCCCGGGAGTGTGGGGGAGTTAAGCTCCCCACAATGCACATGGAGGG
This sequence comes from Talpa europaea, assembly GCF_964194135.1. Taxonomy (NCBI): domain Eukaryota; kingdom Metazoa; phylum Chordata; class Mammalia; order Eulipotyphla; family Talpidae; genus Talpa; species Talpa europaea. The sequence continues at coordinate 125,222,143 of NC_140074.1, forward strand.
GAGAGGAGCTGGTGGATGGGTGACATCACCTCCTCCCTCCCTCCTTTTCCACAGGCGGTTGTGGGAGGAATCCTGTAGGCTGAGCAGAGACCCCCAGGGCCCAGAGTCAGCTGCCTTTGCCTACAGCCACACCTTCAGAGGGCTGTTCCGAGTCCCTGTTCTGGTCCCTGTACCTTCACCTCATGCTGCCTGGAATCCCTTCTCCAATAACCCACCTGGACCCAAGTCCTTTTTCCAGGCTGTTTTCGCAGGAGCCGAAACTGAAAACTTACATGAACAGATTTAAGAAGAAAGAACACAAGTGTCTCAACAGATCCAAAGGGCAAAAAATGACAATCAACGTCTTTTCATCTTAAAAATTCTTAGCAAGCTAGGAGGAAATGTCCTTACCCTGATAAGCACTAACCAAAAAAAAAATCTGTTTACATTATTTTTGGTGGGTCAATCCTAGCCATATTTCCTTTAAAATCAGGAACCAGATAAGTAAGTATGTTATTGTTGCTTCTGTTTAACATTGCATCAGAGGTCTTGGGCAGTGCAGTAAGGAGAGAAGAAAAAGAAATTAAAGGCCTGAGGATGGGAAAAACAGCCAAACTATCAGTATTTGCATATGATATGACCGTAGATAGAAAATCCAAAGAATAAGCCAACACCTGATTCAAAATAATAAGGCTTTAACAAGGCAGCTGGCTAGGGCCTCCCCGGTGGCGCAGCGGTTGAGCGCTGGGTTGCAAAGCTGCCCACAGCCTCTGCAGCGCCGGTTCGATCCCCGGCTGCTCCCCGGCCACTGGAGGAGAGAGTCCCACATGGCACACAGACGTCTCCTGCCGCCCGCTGCTCCCCTCAGCAGTGTACTTCGGTCCTTCTGCCTGCTCTGCTCCCCGCTCTGGCTCTAGTGAATTCTCTCACCCTCCCGCACTTCTGACTGTACCCAGTGCTTGTATAAATAATAAATAAATAAATCTTTAAAAAAAAAAAAAAAAACAAGGCAGCTGGCTATAAGGTTAATACCCTCAAATTAAGTTGCCTTTGTGTCTGTCAATAAATATAAAATATAATTTTAAAAGATTCCATTCATAACAGCAAAAAAGTATAATGATAAAGCTGGCAAAACATGCAGCAGTGCTTAAGACCTATCGCAAGAAAATGATAAAACTCTATTGAAAGACTTTACATACAATTTTTTAAAAAAAGATTTATTTTAGTTATTTATGTATATAAGATCTGGGGTATAGGCCAGAGGCGTGGGGGGTGAGAGGATTCACCAGATACAGAGTGGGGAGCAGAACAGGTGGATCAATTGAAATCTACTTCTGAGGGGAGCAGCGGGTGGGACAGGAGAGGTCTGCTGCGCATGTGGGTGAGCTTCCTGACCAAGATCAAACTCATGTTGCAGTGGCTGGCAGTAGCTTGATAGCACTGAGACTTTAACCCCTGCGCTACCAGGGAGGCCCTAAGTACAATTTAAATAAGTGGAGAGATAACCCAGGGCCATGGCAGGAAGATCCAACAACTTAAAGACGCAATTCTCCCCATGTAGATGGATTGATCAGTGCAAGTGCCACTCACCCCAACAAGTTTTCCTGAAAGCGGATTCCAAAACTTACATGCCAGAATAAAAAACCCAAGACCCCCCAAAGAAGAATAAGGTGAGGAGATTATTCTTTTAACTATTAAGGCTAATTATGAGGTATTAATGTAGACTTAGAGAAATGAGCCAATGGAACAGATTAAGAGCCCGGAAACTGACCTTGTTTGAAACTTGATACATTCCACAGGAGGGATTATATCAGTGAGTGAAAGAAGGGTCCAATAAACTAATGATGCTGACCAGATAGTTAACACACGGAGAAAGAAAGAGGAAAATGTATCCTTACTTCACGCCAACTGTAGAAACCTACTCCATCCAGATTAAGGACTTTTATAAGAAAATACAGAGGAGTATTTTTATGTCCTTGGGGCAAGAGAGGATTTCTTTTTCTCTGCTTTATTTTTTGTTTGTTCTCTGGGAAAGGATTTCTTAAACAAGACCTCAGAATCACCTTTCTTAAAATAAACAACTGATAATTTTGATAAATTAATGACACATATAAACATTTCAAAGAAATGGAAACATATCTAAACAAATAAAAAGATGCTTTAACTCAGTCGTGGCCAGGGAAGTTAAATTCAAATCAACTACAGGACACCATTTTATGTATATTGGGTGGGAAAAGTTAAGATCTGACACAGTCAATCTCTGAAGTCACAGTGCAACAGGAAGTCTTATAATTGTGGGCCTGAGTATCCTGGATGTCCAGGAAATATTCAGGCATTATTTTGTAAAGCTGAATATCCTTATACCCTACAGCACACAATCTCATTCTTAGATCTCTTTTCTAGAGAATCTTTTGTACTGAGAGCCAAGAAACATGTCTGCCTCTTGCCCTTACTATCCGTGTGATCTTGAACAAGATCTCTGTGCCTCAGTTTCCTCTTTCATAAAATGGGGTTAATAATAGTATCTTCTTTGGGCCTCCCCGGTGGCGCAAGGGGTTAAACACCACACTATGAAGCAATCCACAGCCTCTGCAGCACGAGTTTGATCCTCTGCCCACAAGGGAGCAACACACATGGCAAGGCAGACCACTCCTGTCTCGCCCACTGCTCCCCTCAGCTGTGTCCTTCAGTCAATAATAGTTTATCTTCTTTATAGGGTTGTTAAGTGAATTAAACAATGACTTGATTACTTAACTCCATACACAAAATTTAACAGCATGGATTAAAGCCATAAAATACTTGAGATAACAGTTGATGCTTGCTGGACACAACTCCAACAGCCAGGAAAACAAAAGCAAAACTAAACAAATCAAATGGAAAAGCTTTTGTGCCTTGAAAGAAAACATCACAAAGACAAAAGGCCACGACAGCCTGCAAGGAGATATTTGCACACCACAGGTCCAGCAAGGAGTTCATTAACAAAACAGATAAAGAACTCATGCAGCTCAACAAGAAAAAACAAGCAACCCCATCCAAAGGACGAGCAGGGGCTGCCTACACAGACACTCCCCGGGAGAAGACATTCGGAGGCCGACAGCACATGAGAAAGAGCTCAGCACCACTTATTATGAGGGAAATGATCATCAAAGCCCCACCGAGAGTCCCTGCACCCTGTGAGAACGGCTGCACCAACAAGACTGGAGATGGCAAGTGGTGGGGAGGACAGGGAGAGACTCACCCTCTGTTCTGGGGAGGTGATCTCGCGCAGCCTCTGTGGGAAACAGTCCAGAAACTCCTTAAAAAAACCAAAATGGAAGGTGCACGTGACCCAGCAAGACCACTGCTGGCTATTGGTACCGGTGAACACCCGTACCCAAAGACGGATGCCCTCCTGCGTTCACAGCAGCACGGCCCGCCAGTGCCAAGTCAGGGAGCCAGCCCAAGGGCCCGTCCCCGGGGGCCGGACAATATACACCCAGTGGACGCTGCTCAGCTGTGTAAAAAGATGAGATTGTGCCTTTGGGGACGAAACGGGTGGCTCTTGAGGCGGCTGTGCTGAGGGAAGTAAGTCAGAAGGGGAAGACAGTTCAGGGAGGGTTTCCCTCAACTGCGGACCATAAATCACCCAATGAAACAAACTCGCGAAGCGCAGCAAGAACAATTCTTAGACTCTGAGAAACACACTGGTGCTGGGAGTGGGGGGGTGGGGGGTGATGATAAGGGGAAAGGAGGTCACAAGGGGGGTGGTGGAGGGCCAGTGCACATGCACATGGGAGGGTGACCTTCGACTCTCCAAATTGTATCTATGGAAACGACCGACAAAATTACAAAATAAGTGAGTTAACATGTCCAAGCACTTACACAGTGACTGTCATATAACGGGTTCCTGAAAGGAAAGCGAAAGGGCCTGTGTGTCCAACAAAGCACTGAAAACCACACCCAAAATCCAAGGAAGACTCAAGAGAGCAATGAAGAAAGCTGGCGAGGGTGGGTGCGCGGGCAGGAGGCGAGCCCTGGGGGAGCCGCAAGACTCCATGCGTGGCACCCTACAGGCTGCACATGCTTGTCACACGTGTGCCTCTCAGGATGGGACACACCTTGACGTCCACAAAAGGGACACGAGGGGAAATTCCTGCACGTCGAGGGGGAGGGGGAGACGCAACAGGATTTTGAGGTAGGAGAGACCCCTCTAATGGGAAGAAGATGCACTGTGAACCCCGGGAACCCAGGGGCCGGTTCAGAGCCCCACAGAGGAGAAGCGCCGCCATGTTGTGGGGTCACCTGCGGGACAGCTGCAGAGGAAGAGGCCGACCAGAACAGGAAGCTGCTATAACTGCCGAGCTGAGGACCCAGACCACAGAGGGGCGCTTCCCAGGGCCCGCGGCAGCCAGGCCAAGGAGCCCTGGGGTTGCCACCCCTGTGCTTCAGGGGGAAACTGAGTCCCCGAGAGGGCAGGGGCATCTTTCCATTTATGCAGCCTTGACTCTGTCCCAACCCGTCCCCACGCTGCCCGCAGGGAGGCGAGACCTTACCGACAAGCAACTGTGATGAGGCAGGAGGTGGGGTCCGGGCACTCCAAGAGGGGAAGGCAGGACGAGAGGCCGTGGCGCCTCCAAGGCCAGCGTCCGAGGCCGCGTTCAGGCCTTTCTCCCGCTCAGGAGTCACGTGTCTCCTGGGCCAGGCGCCCACCTCACTCCAGCCACTCCCCTTCCTTTGATTTGTGGTAAGAGACCCAACACATCATCGACCTCTTTCACTATTTTTAGCGCAGGGCCCAGAAGACCGGGCACGTTCCCAGAGCCCAGCTATCAGCGCCCTCCAGAGGTTCTGCGTCTCCCCCCGCTGAAGCCCCCGCCCTGGGACCCAGCCGCCTGCTCCCTGCCAGTCCCCGCCCAAGCCACTGCCTCAGTTTCTGGTTCTCTGTGTCCTCCAGGGGCGTCCCAGGGGTGGGGCCCGTGATGCCAGGCCCCAGGTGGCCGGCCAGCTCCTGTGCCATGTCCTTGAGGCCCGGCCTGCGCCTGGCTCGCCCCCTCAGCCCCCTCCCCATGGCGCTGTGGCGGCTGGGATAACTCTGACCAGCAACTCTGTGCATGTCTGAGTCTCTGCTCACGGCTCTTTGGGGTAAATACCCAGGTGTCAGGTGCAGGCTCAGGTGGTCGTTCTGCTCAGTTGGGGTGGGGGGTGGCTGCCGTCCTGTTTCCCTCCACTCTCTCTCCTCACGGGCTGTTTCTGCACTGTGGGCGCCCTGGATGAGTGACACGTGTAAGAGGGGCCCCCAGGCCTGCCCCCGCCCACCCAGCTGGAAGCCGGATGGTTCTCACATCTGCCACCTCCGGTACAATTTAGCACACAACCAGAAGCCTCTATGGGAATGGCTTCGCACCAAGAACGGAAAGTAGGAAACCTGGGTGCAGGCGCAGGGGTGGGGCAGCAGGCTGGGCTCCCCCACACCCCTGGCTTAGCAAAGTCATTAGATCATGTCAGGGACCAAGGGACAGTCAAGGCCGCACAGGCTGAGGTCCGCAGGGCTCTGCAACTCCGTTTCTTGGTGCTTTGGGGCCTCAGTCTCCTCAGCTCTGTTCTTTTTGGAAGCTTCCAGTCCGACCCTGGGCAGAGCCAGGCCATGTAGAATGTTGGGGTTGGGGGCTCAGGCTCCAGGGCTTTGAGGGTCCCGTGTGGCTTTGAAGCTCTTGTAACAGGGTGTCCCCAGGACAAGGGGAAGTGCCGGGTTCCCTGCCCCACCCAAGGGTCAGTGGAGCTGAGCAGGGAGGAGAAGAGGCTGCAGAGGACCCTTGGGATGGAAGGAAGCAGGATGGAGCCAGAAGGAGACCTGGAGGAGGCACCTGGAGCCGAGAGACACATGAAGAAACTGCGCTTGCCTTTGGTCGTGGACTGGGTGACACAGATGTGGGTGAGAATCCCGCGGAGAAGTTAACAGTGGCAGCTTTTTTTTTTTTTTAAGGTTTATTTATTTATGCATGCAAGAACTGGGGTACAGGCCAGAGATGCAGCGGAGTGAGAGGAGTCACCAGAGACAGAGTGGGGAACAGAACAGGCAGACTGCCTGAAACACACTGCTGAGGGGAGCAGCAGGCGAGACAGGAGAGGTCTGCCGCGCCATGTGGGTAGCTCCCTGGCAGGCCGGGGACTGCACGCATGCTGCAGAGGCTGGGGACAGCTTCACAGGGCGGAGCTCAATCCCTTGTGCCACCAGGGAGGGCAACAGTGGCCGCTTTTGTCTTGATTTTGATTTTGCTCTTTTCCTCCCAAAGTTGTCTGGCCGGTTCTGACCCTTTTCTGTGGGTCCCCACTGGGAGGTGCTTTAGACTTGGGGCAGGCTTTGGGCCTTGCTTGGGCCAATCCCGTTTGGGTGGACTTTTACCCACGAGAGGACAGGTCACTTTGGGTGCTTGATTTAGAAACTGTATTGTCTTTTCTGCGTTGCTTACTAACTGTATTAAAGCTCCTTCCCATTAAAGTCTCATATGCTTTGTGTCGACGCGGCGGGTGGCAGAACCTATTTAGAGCGGGCAGGTTTGGGGGCTCTGGGCTGCCCCTCTCCCTGCCCTGGAACACTCTGAGGACATCTGTTGAAGACACAGAATTTCCCCGGGAGGTATGTCTGGACTTGCCTTCTTTTGAGGGGACCCCTTCTTTCTCTGCGTTAGACGGGTTTCTGGGGTGCTTCCATCCTCTTACTTGACCTCACCTCCCTGGCCAAATGGCTGCCCCAAGGCTGGTGTCATAGACCCTTCAGGGCTCTCCTTGCTCTGTGTGTGTGTGTGTGTGTGCACGTATGTGCATGCGTGCATGTGCCTGTGTATTTGGTGGTGCAGGTGCCAGGGGGTGAGGGCGGAGGACGGACGAGTGGGCAGGGGTGGTGGCAGGGTCCCATGGAGGGCTGCCAGGGCCCACCCTGCCTCGGGGCACAGTGCCTGCTAGGCCAGGTCTGTGGTCACCTGGAGCTGGGGAGGGAGGGAGGCCCTGAGCCCTTTCTGCCGGCTGAGCAGGGGTGTCCTTGGGGACACAAGCCTGCTTTTGTGGGGGGCACAACGAGGGCAGGGGCTCAGGAAGTGGGCGGGAACTCCGGATCTCCAGGATACCAGTTCAATCTGAATTTCAGATACATTTAGCGTGTCTCAAAGACTGTGTAACTCGATGGCAGCCTCTTGTGCGTGTCCGTGTCCGTGCACATGGATGGGTGCACGTCTGTGTTTGTTCAACTCTCCAGGTGAGTCCACAGGGCACGACGCTGAGACCTGAACACGGGGGAAGAGCAGAAAGGTGGAAGAGCGAGCAGACACCAGGGGCCAGTTGGTGCATTTGGAGGCAGGGTCAGCTGAGGGCGGGAGCACGGAGGGTGCGTGAGGAGGCAGCCACGTCGCCTGCAAAGCCCCAACAGTCAGTGAGAGGGAGGGGCGGGCGAGGACCTCCTCAGAAGCAGCCTCTTGGGGGGCCAGCAGCATCACCCTCCAGTGCTTGGTTGGCGGGACTGTCCCGGAAGGCCTGTCCCAGAGCGGGGCATCCACGCAGCTTCTAGCAATACAGGCGTCGGGCCCACCACCCCTCCCCCGTCCCGTTGGAGCCCCGCCTGCCCCACAGTTCTGGTGCATTATTTGGGCAGGTGCCCCTGTCTTTCCTCCTCCTCCATTTTGTGAGTTCTGGCCGGCTCACCTGCCCTGCGTGTTTATTTCCTTCCCTTTTCTGCGAAGTTTCTGACGACTTCCTCTTTGAACCTAGAAGAGCCCGTGCAGCCGCTGTTTACTGGGCTGGATGAACCAGGCCGCAAGGCTCTATGACACTGGCGTTTCACAGCCATGTCCCCTGACGCCAGCAGGTGCCAGCATGCGTCGGAGCCCCGCCCCAGCGCGCTGACTCAGATGGCCTGGGCAGGGCTGAGAATCTGCCTTCCCGCCAAGTTCCCAGGTGATGCGGATGCTTGGCCTGGGCCCCTGTTTCAGCAAGAATGAGCAAGTGTTTTCAGTTTAAATAAAGTCAAGGGAGGGCCTCCCCCGGTGGCGCAGGCGGTTGAGTGCAGCGCTGTGAAGTGCGCAGGCGGTTGAGTGCAGCGCTGTGAAGTTGTCCGCAGCCTCTGCAACACCGGTTCGATCCTGGCTGGCCGGCGAGGGTCCCACATGGCACAGCAGACCTCTCCTGTCTCCCCGCTGCTCCCCTCAGCAGTGGATTTCAGTCAGTCTGCCTGTTCTGTTCCCCACTCTGTCTCTGGTGAATCCTCTCACCGTCCCGTGCATGTGGCCTGTAGCCCGGTTTCTTGTATAAATAAATAAATAAATCTTAAAAAAATAATAATAATAATAAAGTCAAAGGAATCTCCACTACAAGTAGAAGCCAGAGATTCTGAGCAGAAATGCTGACAGGGCCTGGGAAGGTTGGTGGCTCACAGGCTGCAGGCTCGCTGGCTTATAGACGGAACGATAGAGACCATGGGTCGGCCTCAGAGGTCCCAAGGGCCTGATTTGAATCCCTGCTCAATCCTTTGACAGTTGTGTGACCTTGAGCAAGTTGCCTAGCTCTGGGCTTCAGTTTGCTCATCTGTGAAATGGGGGTAATAATAACAGTCAACGTTTCTCTTGTGCTAAATGGTGGTTGAACAGGCATGGGGCAGCAAGAGGCCGAACCCTCAGGCCACTGGGGTCCCACATCTGAGCTCTGAGGCCCCAATCCCACTCAGAGACCCCCTCGAAGGCTCTGGGTGGTATAATCACTTCTAAGACACGGACTCGGAGCCTGGACACAGTAAGCCTTTAACCGAGTTTCTGGAGGTCGTGACAACTGGTGCCTGTGTTAGGGGGAAAAGGATGTCCCAAAGCAAATTCCATACAGGCTTTGTGGACTCCACCCCCACCCCAGGTCAAAGCCAAAGACACTGGGAACTCCAAATCCCATCACCACCAAAGGGAAGGTGGCTGGGACCTGAGGGTGGGGTTAAGCAGCCAGGTAGATACAAAAGGCAGACACTGGGCTTTGGGGGGCTCTCCATTTTGGCTCTCCGCCAGCTCGCAGCGTCGTCCAGCCAGCTCAGAGAGTGACTTTGGGTTTCCAGGTCGTTGGATCGGGTAGGACGCATTAAAGACTTTATTTCCCTATTTTCTCCCTGAGTTGTACATTTTCCTTATTTCTTTTTCTCTTGTAAATAAACCTTTTATTAACCCTTTTGTGTGTGTCTGTAGTAGAGTATTCATAAGTCCCTTTAAAGCGCGCGGGTGAGGACCCACAGCCAGGAACCCGTTTAATATCGGGGTTGCTCTAATACACCTGGACATGCTCTCGTTGTGTCCTTGTGGGCTGTGCTCTAGGACACCTTAGTGCGAGCCTTGCCTGTGGTTTGGCTCAACAGGACGTCAGTCCTGAATCTCATCCCAAACGGGAGGGACCTGGATGTGCTGCTCTGTGTTCATCCTTGAATGTGAAAAACCTGTGACTACGCATTACTTAGAAATGACTGGCTCACAAAAGAGTCGAGCTATTTATAGGACCAGATCGCGCTGGACTTTATTCTGGATCCCGGCCTCGTCCCCCATGGAGCCACCTGCAGAGTGGAGAGGAGACATAGTTAGCAGATGAGCCAGATCAACCTGGACCATGGGGGCCAGGGGGACCAGGGCTGCACACGGGCGCCATCTGGCGGCCAATGGGAGCGAGTGCCCTACCTGTGCCTGAGAGATGGTCCTGGCAGAGGTAAATCACATTCCCTTCTGAGCACAGCAGGTTTGGAAGGAGCTGGGCTCCCGTGCGTCTGTTTTTAAGGAGGGGCGATCTTTGTCCACGCAGCAAATTTATCCACAAATGTCCAACAGCCAAAAGACTGAGGGGAGGAGAGGCTGAGGCTGTCTCCCAGAAGGGAGGGTGCCTTCTCTTGGAAAACAGGTGTGGCGGTACCACCAGCTGCCCAGATGGGAAAAGAAACTTTCTTTAGGAAAGATACCAAGTGCGGCTCTTTGGCTTATGAGAGAAAACACAGGCAAAAATCTTGTTATTTAAACAAGATTGTGTGAGTGTTTACTGTGGACCATTCTCTTTGCGAGCCTGAATGTTGGGTTAAGAAATATTTAAATATAGTTCAAGATTACTTTTTAAAATCACTTAGACGTGCCCAGGTGTTTACATTTTTTGATCTGCTCCAATTGTAGATTCTTTGTCTAAAAATAAACTTGAGAGCACAGGTCAAGGTCAGAGCTGACCATCTCAGGGTCCAGGCCTAGCCACAGTGATGGGCCTTCTCAGGCTGGTTCTGGGCTTGAATCTGGCCTCCCTTGCATCGAGGACAACCCAACCCTGGGAGAAATGCACAGAGCCCCTGTGCTGAGGGGAGGCTGTGGGGCCATGTGTCTGCTCCCCCGTGTGGTCCAGCCCACGTCTCTCTAGTCAGGTGTGGTCTGAATTTAGCTCAGTTACAGGTCACCATCCAGTAAACCAGCAGAGCCAAATGAGATAGTCATGATGGGGAGAGCGTGGGGGGATTATCACCCCCACCCCCACCCCACACTGTCCAGACTCCTGAGGCCATTCACCTTACAACAATGCTGCTTTGCATTTCACACAGTTGCATCTTTCTGGACCCCACTTACTGGTTCTGGATTTATGTGATTACACCTGATTATTGCATTGCACATATTCCAATTGGGGGTGGGGGGAGTCATTTGATCTAGCAAATAGATAGATGACGGACTGACAAATTCTGCCTTTTATTTCAGCTTTTGCTTGAGGTTTTTTGAGGCTGTGTTACTAGGTGCGTAAAGGTTCATGACTGATATTTTCTGGTCAGTTACTCTTTTGACCCAAATGAAATCTCCCTCTTCATTAAATCATTTCCCCCATGAATTGTATTTTTGCTGTGCCAGAATTTTGTTAGTCTGTGATGAGGGTGACATCTCCTGTTAAATGGGGGAAAGTTAGGGTCTAGTCCATAAACTGTGTACATATATATATATATATAATTTCTCCCCATATAAATGGAGAAATATGGCCTCTATTGCTCCATCTCTTGAATCTGGACACTTCTGGTAACTTGTGTAGATCAACAAACTCAGCAGAAATGCTGTTGACAAGTTCCAGAGTCTGTGCCTCAAAAGATCTTGAACTTGAGTTTTTCTCAAGCCAAAAACCACCAGCTGCTCCACAGAACCGTGAGGGAACAGTGGCTGTTGGGAGTCGCTGCATTTCCATGCTCCTGCTGTTGGGCGGCCCCAGATAACTGGACCCGCCGTCCACTCCATGTCTAGAAGCTCAGCCTGCAGGGAGGGGGGCAGCCATCTTGTCTCATGCTGGGCCGCCCCTTGGTGCACTTCTTGGGCCCCAGTCAGAGGCCAGAAACCATATTGGGGTCTTCTCGTCCACCAGCACCAGCCACCTCTCAGCGCTGTGCATCTGAACATGAGCCACATCAGGCAGCTTCCTGGGGGAGCCCCCACTCCACCCGCACTGTGCTTCTGCTCTCCAGGCAGGCACCACCCTCCCACTTCCTGTGAGTCACACCTGCTCAGGCCGCCTTTCTCTATTCCCGGAACTATCACAGGGTGAGGAGGGCCTCAGTCATCAAGCTTAGTTGGGAGTCTAACTAGCCTCTGACCCCAGGAAGAATTTCTTCCTAGTCTGTCAGGAGACCCTCCCCTCTGGCCGCCTCCAGGGACCCGGCACCCACGGTCTGAAAAGCCTCTTGGGGCTGCTGGGCAGCTCAAGTTCCTGGAGCCAGAGCAGCCTGCTGACCCTGCAGCCCCATTCCAGCATAAATCCTCTGGAGCAGAGAGCAAGGCCAGCGCCTTGACACGTGACTGATGAGGCCCTGTAGCTGGTGTCCAGGTCCTCAGGGCCCGGCCTTGCACACGCCGGTCCCAGAACCATGAGCTGTCCCGGGGCTCATAGATCTTCTGACATCCTCCAAGAAGGCCCCTTTCTGATGCAGGAGAAGTGGGGCCTCCACTCACCAGAGTATGGGGGGGAGGAGAAGAGGGGGAGCTGGAGTGTGGGGAGTAGCAGGCTAACCACAGGGCTGCCCAGCTCATTCTCGGCATGTGGGGAGAGGCACGTGCTTCTCATGCTCAGGTGGTGAGTTTCCCACAGGGTGCTGGCCAAGGCCCCCCAGGGTTTTTTTTTCTCTTAGCATAGAAGATCTGGGATACAGGCCAGATGCGCGGGACGATCAGAGGATTCACCAGAGACAGAGTGGGGAGCAGAACAGGTGGAACCACTGAAATCCACTGCTGAGGAGAGCCGCGGGGAGACAGGAGAGGTCTGCTGCGCCATGTGGGCAGCTCCCTGGCCGGGGATGGGACTCAGGCCACAGTGGGGATGGTGCTGAGACTCAACCCCTAGGCCCCAAACTGCTGGAGCCCAGATCTCACCCGTCTTGCCCTGGCCTCCCTTCCTGGAATTCAGCCCCAATAAGACTTCGGGGATGCCCTGCAGTGTCCCGAAGAACTTGTTCTCACAAACACCAAGGAAGATGTTCCAGCCCCTGCTGGCCCCGCCTCCGTTCCCCCCCAGGCCAGCTGCTCACCCCCCACCCCATCCAGACCCCTACCCCGGGGACAGCCGAGGAGCCCCTCCTACAGCGAGGGTGGGTGTCCCGCCTTTAAGATGAACTGGGCTCCGAACCTGAAACTACCTTTATCTGTAGTTGGCTCAACAGCAAGATGCCACCATCCACCAGCGGAATCACAAAACTGTACAGGGGGTACAAAAACAGGCCCTTTAACTTCATTACCCGTCTGCAACCCCCACCCAGCCCCTTCTCAGCCTAGCCTGGATCAGTCTGTCTCCCGCTCCTCTAGCCTTGGGTGACCATCCTGCAGCCCCTCTCCTGGGCCGTCCCCCCGCCACCCCAGCAGCCAGGCCGCATGAAGGAAGGAGAAACTCAGGACTCACCCCCTTTTTCTCCTCTCTGCCCTGCACATTCTCTGGGCGTCCACACTGCACCCCACCTTCTGCTCCCGGGGCGCTGGGTGTAGGAGAAACCTCTGGGGTGGGGCCCGGGGGCGGTGTCTGGCAAGGCCTGCTGAACCCCCTCCTAGACCTGCTGGAGCTGATGATGCTGCAGAACGCACAGATGCACCAGCTGCTACTGGGCGGCCTGGTGGCCTCAGCGCTCAGCCCAGGGCCAGCGCCCCACTGGCCTCAGTATGTGGGCTGGGGCTAGAGTAGGGACCCCTTCCTGGAGAAAAAGACCAAGTGCAGAGGACCAGGAAGCCAGCCACACCTTGGCTGGGTGTGACACCGACTATATGCCAGCTCTCCTCAGTTTCCATTGGGGGAGGGTCCCCAAATCCAGACCACCCAGACCTTCTTTCCAAGGAGGATTCCCATGGGACTGCAGGCCCCTGGACCGGCAGGTCCAACGCACCATGGCACCTGCAGGTCCTGACTCTTATTAAGGTGAACATGGGGATGAGTAAAGGAGTAAGAATACAAGGCAACTGGGCCTGTGACTGGCGCATGGAGAGGTAAAAGGTGAAAGTGTGGGTGCACAGTGATTGGGGAAGGAGGAGAGGCTCCTCGGAGGAGACTTACAAACATCCTTGAAGTGCAGGGAGGATTTGGAGGTCGGAGGAAGCTGGCAATGTATCCACTGCGCAGCCCTTGACATGAGCGCCCCAGCCCACTGGCTCCAGGCCTTGGGTTGCCGTCAGGGGCAGTTCACCAGACTCCCCATCAGTCACTGGGGAGTCACCCCAGGATTCCTCTAATCCTGGCTCTGCCACGTATTAGCTGGGTGACCTTAGACAAGTTGCTCAACCTCCCTGAGCCTCCGTTTTCCCCACCTGCAAAATAAGGACTAAATGTCTCCGGAGTGCCTCGCTGCATGCAGTCACTGCGCCATTCACGGCAGCCGGTTGGGATGGCATCTGGGGATAAAGTTTAGGAGGCTGGAGGATGGGGTTTGGGGAGCCAAACATTATCATCTCTCCTCCCCTCTGCGCTGCCCCAGGTCTACCTGGAGGGCCAGGAGGAGAGTGAGGCGGAGGAGCTGCTGGAGGCCCAGGAGGAAGGGCCTCTGGTGCTCCACCACCACTACGTGCCCTGCCCGCTGCCCACTCTGGGCGCCCTACCACCCTGGCCGGCCTCTTTCCTGCCCCCTCCCCCACACCAGCCCCACGTGCAGGACATGACCAGGGCTCAGCCCTGCCCTCCTGCCTTTGGGAAAAGGGGCGCGTAAGTGCGGCTGGGGGTCTGTCCTGACCTGGGCTGGGCTGGAGAAGCTGGTCAGGGGCTGGAGATACCAGAGGGTGAACCCCTGGAGGCCACCTCAGATGGGGGGCTTTCTTTTCTCCACCTCATCTCAGAAGAGCTGTGGCCCCGCCCCCACCACCCAGTGCCACAGGGACTGTGGGTGCAGATGTACCTCCGGCTTCAGGTGGGCTTGGGTGCCTGGCAGTGGGGCCCAGCCGAGGGGTAGTCAGGAACCCGGATGGGGGTCATGTTTCCTGGGCCTGGGGGGCTCCTACTGCCACCGCCATAGGCAGCTGGGCTATCCCCTCCCCTTTCCCTCTTTGGGATCCCCGAGGCAGGAGGGAGTCCCATGAGGTGCTCTCTCCCCGCAGACTACTGTGATGCCCAGAGCTTACCCTGAGGACCGCGCAGGCTTCACTGCAGGCCAGAGACACCCCCACGTGCCCTCTAGTCCCTGCTGACTCTACACCCGTGCCTGGAAGCCCTTCTTCCCACTCAGCCCCACCGGCCCCACCCCCATCCCCCGCCCCAGTGACTCAGCCCCTGGCACTGGCCTGCTCTGCTCTGGAGCAGGAGCCCGCAGAGCACTGCACAGGCCCGAGGCCCGTGAGCGCCCACTCTGCCCACTGTTTCCTGCCTGGGCAGGGGGAGGCCTGGGCACCAGGGCCCACCCTCCCCGCCCCTCTCTCCCCTGTCTCTGGTGTGGCCAGGGCTGTGGGGTCTCCGTTGGGCCTCCGTTTGCTCTGAAGGCCCAGAGTGATGGAGAGGCCTGGCTGGGAGGGTCCTGGAGCTGAGCCGGGTCCCTCAGGCCCCTCAACCCAGGAGCTGACTCTGTTGGCAGAAAGGAGAAGTCAGGGCCGTGTCCTGCTCAGACCAGGTGGGGCTGAAGTCCCAGAAGGGCCATGTGGGAACAGGGTCTCTCTGCCCTGCCAAGTCGGGGCATGTCCCCCTCCTTCCCCCAGGAGGGATTAGGCACTCAGGGCCCCACAAAGGCGGGGTCTGGTTCCCCAGCTGCTCAGCATCGGGGTACCCCAGGGCCTGGGCTCTGGGAGGGGGGGAGGGAGAGAAGTCCAGGCCGAGCGGGTCCCCTTCCTGGCCCCTGAGTGTTGCCTCCGGAGGACACTGCGGCACGGGACTAAGTCCAGGGGTTTGTATTTGAGCTAGAAAGTGAGAGTCCCCAGAATCCTCTGCTGCTTGTCCCCATCCTTCAGCCGGAGCTGGACCACAGCCCAGGAGCCACGCTAGGTCCAGTTCCCTGGGCACTGCGCTCACACTGGACGTGCCCGGTGGGGCCCCTGCAGGTTCCTCCAGCCATCTTGCACCCAGTGGTTGTCTGTCTGGCTCTGTGCCACTGCAGGCCCAAGATAAAGCACAGCAGGACAGATTTCACAAACAAGCACACGATGATGATGACGACCAGCTGGTTGTCCTGTGGGGGCTCTGGGGAGAGAGGGGCGGTGGTCTCAGAAGCCCTGTGCTTCCAGGTCCGGGGTACCCACACCCCCATCCAATGTGCAGTCGCCCTGCGGCGCAGGCAAGGGCGGGCGGCGTCTGCCCAAGGACTGAGAGGAAGGGGCCTCCGGTCCAGGCCAGCAACCCGGCTCTGCGCCGCGAGGCAGGTGTCCCCCTGCACCTGGCCTGGGGCGGGCGTCGCTCACACCTGCCCCGGAAGGCGCATGGCCCAGGCCCAGCCTCCGCCCTGGCAGCGAGGACCACGTGTCCGCCAAGTTCTCTGCAGACAGGCAGCGCCTGGGCACCCACAGCCCCGGGGAGCGGAGCTCGAGGCAGCTTCGGGGTGTCAGGCCAAACCCTCCCTTGTGGAGAAAGGCCGAGGCCAGAGAGGAGCCTGACTCCTGCCGGTCACCGCTCACGGCCAAGCACCTAGTGGGGTCCAAGCCGGGAACTGGAAAGAGCTGCCTGGAAGAGGGGACCCCTGAGTTGGCAGAGTGGGGCTCAGGAGGCCGAATCCCAGTGCCCTCTCCTTCACTCCCCCACGCAAGGGCGCCCCTCACCGTAGACCTCAAGCTCCTGGGACGCCCAGACGCTGTACGGGAGGCCCCAGCCCGGGGACAGCAGGTCCAGCTCCGCCCGGCAGGAGAAGTTGTGGGAGCCTGCTTGCTCGGGAGCCGTGCAGTTGTGTGTGACCACGGCCTCCTGGGAGTCTGTTGATTCTTCCCCAAAGGTCTGGCTGTGCAGGGGCTTCTCACCACGGAACAGGGTGAGGGTGAGGCTCTCGAGGGGTGCCACAGCCTGCACCCTGCACTCAACGGTGAAGGAGCTGCCCACGGCCACCCGGGTGGGCTGCAACGTCAGCAGCACTTGCTTGAGGGGGTCTGCAGGAAAGAGCGTGCTCTGGTCAGAAAGGTGCAGGCCCAGCAGGCCCACAGATTTCTGTTAACGGAACTTTTGATGGGTTAAAAAAAAAATTTCCTACTGGTTTCCCCTGCTGGCCCAGCGTTTGAGCTCTGGGCTATGAAGCTGCCCACAGCCTCTGCAGCGCCGGTTCCATCCCCGGCCACCGGAGGAGGGTCCCACATGGCGCGCAGACCTCACCTGCCGCCCGCTGCTCCCCTCAGCAGTGTACTTCGGTCCTTCTGCCGGCTCTGCTCCCCGCTCTGGCTCTGGTGAATTCTCTCACCCTCCCGCGCTTCTGACTGTACCCAGTGCTTGTATAAATAAATAAATATTTCTTAAAAAAAAAGAAATTTTAAAAAACAAACAAACAAACAAAAAAATTTCCTACAAAGGACTGAATAGACCTGGAAATACGCTTGATTTTTACTAAGTTTTCTTTGACGTAAAACCGGTAAATTTTTTTTTTTTTTGTATTTTTTTCTGAATCCACAAAATTTTCTTGTTTTGACTGACCAGGACCTGCAGCAATGTTCAATTGCTAACTTGTGTTTGCATTTTCCAACCCTTGATACCAACCCAGCATGAACATAGTGGTAGTAATTTTTACTACTCATGTCAGTGTCTATTTTTGCATCACTTCCATAGGGATTTTTTCTGCTTAAAACATCAACAATTGCAGATGAGTTTTATTGTGTGGATTTCAATGTTCTCCCAGGAAGCTGAAATAGAGCTGAACCAAGAAGAGGAGAACCTGCTGCTTTGTTTGTAGGGTTCCAGAGACTTCCAAAGAAGGTGAGGAAGCTGCCTCCATGGGCAGGACTAGACAACCCAGAAAAAGAAAAAGCCCTGGTACCCTCGAGAAGAGGAAGCCCAGGTGGAGTCTGGTGAGACCAACTTTGTTCTTGAAGCCTGCGTGGCCCGGATGTCAAGAGTTTGCTCTGATCCTGTATGGAGTGTTCCAACAAAGCCAGCTACAATTGCTGTTTAGTTAGTCTGCCCGGTGATTTTATGCAAAAATAGGTAATATGGTTTCAAAGTAGATTGAGTTTCCAAACTTTTGCTACACTGTTGAAATAATTAGAGCTCAAGGTTGAGAGAACTTGTTTTTTTTTATATAAGTTCAACTAATTTTAAGATTTTTTTTCTGTGATTTTGATATATTTGCTGTCTTGTTTAGGCTAATGCCTCCAGATATTTTTTTTTGCTTTTTTGGCTTGGATAATGGACTATTTTCCAAAACAGAAAACTGTCATACTGGACATTCATGGACAAGGCTGCAGCTAATTGTTGCTTCTCTTACATACACTGTAACCCTGAAAAAAGACGGTCTCTTAAGACTACACGCTGAGATCTGTGCCACATAGACATGGTGGAATAAAAATTAAAAGGGGGGAATGGAACAGGGAGGTCCCAGGAAAGGGGGAGGTTCCAGGTTTCCTGCCCCACCCAAAAGGAGGGTGGAGCTGAGCAGGGAGAGAAGAAGCTGCAGAGGAGCCTGGGGAAGGAAGGGAGCAGGATGGAGCCAGAAGGAGACCTGGAGGAGGCACATGGAGCCGAGAGACTCATGAAGAAACTGCTCTTGCCTTTTGGTCGTGGACGGGGTGACACAGACGTGGGTGAGAGACGTGTGGGAGGTGACAGTGGCCATTTCTGTCTTTTTTTTTTTTAAAGATTTATTTTTATTTATTTATTTATTTATTTATACATGCACTGGGTACAGTCAGAAGCGCGGGAGGGTGAGAGAATTCACCAGAGCCAGAGCAGGGAGCAGAGCAGGCAGAAGGACCGAAGGACACTGCTGAGGGGAGCAGCGGGCGGCAGGAGGGGTCTGCGCACCATGTGGGACCCTCCTCCGGTGGCCGGGGAGCAGCCGGGGATCAAACCGGCGCTGCAGAGGCTACGGGCAGCTTCACAACCCAGCGCTCAACTGCTGCGCCACCAGGGAGGCCCTGTTTTTGTCTTGATTATGATTTTGCTTTTTTCCTTCCAGACTTGTCTGGTGGTTTCTGATTCTTTTCTGTGGGTCCCCACTGAAAGGTGCTTAGACTTGTGGCAGGCTTTGGGGCCTTGCTCTGGGCCAATCCTGCTTGGGTGGACTTTTACCCACGAGGGGATGGTCACTCTTGGTGCTTGATTTAGAAACTAGATTCTTTGCCTTTCCTGTATTGTTTCCTAACTGTATTAAAGCTCCTGCCCATTAAAGTCTCGTATGTTTTGTGTTGATGGCAGCGGATTGCAGAACCCATTTAGAATATGTGGTTTTCAGGGTTGGGCTGCCCCTCTCCCTGCCCTGGAACACCCTCCCCTTCCCTCCCCCACGCGAGGGCGCCACTCACCATAGACCTCAAGCTCCTTGGACGCCCAGACACTGCGCAGGAGGCCCCCACCCAGGGACTGCAGGTCGAGCTCCGCCCGGCAGGAGAAGTTGTGGGAGCCTTCTTGCTCGGGAGCCGTGGAGTTATATGTGACCACAGCTTCCTGGGGGTCTGTTGATTCTTCCCCGAAGGTCTGGCTGTGCAGGGGCTTCTCACCATGGAACAGGGTGAGGGTGAGGCTCTTGAGGGGTGCCACCGCTGGCACCCTGCACTCAATGGTGAAGGATCTGCCCACGGCCACCCTGGTGGGTGGCAACGTCAGCAGCACTTGCTTGGGGGGGTCTGCAGGAAAGAGGAGCATGCTCTGGTCAGTAAGGTGCAGTCCCAGCAGGCCCACCTGTCCAGGACCACCCTGGTGTCTACCACCCACCTGGGCTCCCAGGTCCCGGCTGGACTTGTGGGGGAGGAGGTGGGCTGGGGCCTGGCCTGCCATAGAGCAGGGAGAGAGGAAGAAGGAAGTAGCTTGGGATGAAGGACATACTGGGTGGAAATTTTATGGATGGATGGATTCTGGGCTGGGCAAGCTTGAAGGTGGTCAGTTGTCCACAAAGAAGCCCTAGAAACTGTACAGCCAACCGGGAATATGAAAGTTTGGGTCTGTCGCCTTGCTCTCCAGAAATTAAATCAAATTTCATAAATTAAACAGTTGGGAGCCTCCAGGTAGTCTAGGGGTTAAGTCTCAACATTATCATTGCTATGACCTGAGTTTGATCCCCAGTCAGGGAGCAACCCACATGGCGCAGCAGACCTCTCCTGTCTCACCCGCTGCTTCCCTCAGCAGTGTATTTCAGTGGATCTGCCTGTTCTGCTCCCCACTCTGCCTCTGTTGAATCCTCTTACCCCCGAACCTCTGGCCTACACCCCAGTTCTTCTATGCAAAAATAAAAAAAAATAAACAGTTGGGTAATCATGGTGAGTAGTAGGAGCTAAGCCATGAGCTGATCATGGGTCCTTCGACGGCACCCCAAGTTCCCCTTTGAACTAGGATACTTGGCTCCATCACCCCAGGATTACATGTTGGATTTAGAACACTTTCCACACATTCTAGCCATTTAATCTGACATTGGAAATGGCGGGGACAGGGTGCGGAGAACTCAAGTGATGCCCTCGGTGCTGAGATATCTGGGAATTGTTAGGGGGAAAGGATGTCCTGAGATAATCTCATACAGGCTTTGTGGACCCCACCCCCACTCCAGACTAAAGACATCAGGACATTGGAAAAGACAAATCCCATCACCACCAAGGGAGGGTGGCTGGGACCTGAGGGTGGAGTTGGGCAGCCAGGTTGGATATAAAAACCAAACACGTGGGCCTTGCTCGCTCTCTGGCTCGCGATCGCTCGCCTCCCGGCTTCACGGCTCCTGGCTGGCGGCGAACTCTCAGAGCACCATTTTGGGATTCCAGATCGGCGGATCGGGTAGGACTCATTTAAAACTTTGTCTCCCGCTTTTCTTCCAGAGCTGTACATTTCCTCATTTCCCCTTCCCTTGTAAATAAACCTTTTATTAACCTTTCACGTGTGCCTGCGGTAGAGCATTGATAAGTCCTTTTAAGCACGCGGGTGAGGACCCACAGTCAGGCACCCCGTTTTGTATCGGGGTTGCTCTACAACAGAAATGTCGCCTTTGGGGGGGGTCTCTGTGCTCATGGGCAGGTGTGTGTGTGACAGTCACACATTTCCGGGGGCCTCAGGAAAATAGAGGCACTGGTGATGCCTCCACTCCCCACGAGGAAAAGGAGACGCAGAGAGAGTGGCCGCCCTAACCGGGGACCTGGGGTGCTCCAGGGATGGGGCAGGAGACTGTGAGCGCTTCCTGGGACCGGCCTCAGGTCCCTGTAAACCTGGCTGGGATCGGGGTCCTCTGGCAAGACGCAAGCAGCTGCCAGCAGCTCAGCAGCGGCCAGTGAGGGGAAGGAGAGATTCTGGGGCCACTTCTGATCACCCCGGAGCCCGGGGCAGGGGCCGTGAGGAGATGCCCTGCAGCCGGGGCTCGGGCCACTCACAGAACACACGGACACGGGCTGACTTCGAAAGCTGCTTCCCGTCGCAGGTGAAGTAGCAGATGATGTCCGTGTCCTCAGAGGCGTTGGACACCGAGTACAGCACCCACTGAGGCTGCTGGTCCAACAACTCCTTGGCTAGGGCGGCCTCCAGTCCTCCGCCCTCAGGCTGGACACAGCTGGTGCTGCAGTTGATCACCACGGACCCTCCGGGCTCCAAGGCCAGCCGCTCTGGCCACATGCGGACCTCAAACGCCTCCTCAGCAGACCCTGGAGGACCAGAAACCCCGGGCAGGGACGTCCCTGGCTGTCGGGTCAGGGGGCAGGGGCCCAAGAAGAAAGGCCGAAGCTCCTGGCCCCCTCTCCCTCAGCTTAGCCTTGTCACCTCCATCTAGACCCTGCGGCTTGCAACGCCCCCGCCCCCAGGCTGCCTCCCTGCCCTGGACTGTTCTTGCTCCAGCCCATCTGCCCCATCACCTCCAGCTTAGTTTTCCTGGCACATGCCCCCAGGAGAGGGCTCCTGCTCCACCCTCCAGGCCCAGCACATAGGTTCGCAGCGTAGCTCTGAGGTAGGAGTGGACTGTGTTCTCTGGCCCACAGCCTGGGATTCAACCCTCCCTCCCTCAGACACTGCTCTAGCCTCTGGTCACAGCCTCCACCATAGCAGGCCAGGCTCTGCCCTGCAGGGCTCACCCCACTGAAGGAGACAAACAATCAAGTGAAAATAGCAGATCTATGAGAGGGGGGTGCCCTGGAAGGAAATGGGGAGCGGGTGGGGCTGCTGTCTTGAATAGTGCTCAGGAGGCCTCATGGAGATGCCACACTTGAACAAAGAGGTGGGGCAGCCCTGTCCATATCTGGGGGGCTGTTACCAAGGAGAGGGTCCTGCTAGTGCAAAGACTCCAGGGAGCTTGTGTGCTTGGCGTGTCTGGGAACAGCAAGGAGATGATCCACCAGCAAGAGCAGAGCTGTCAGCCGTGGGTGGGACTGGGGACAGGCCTACATGTTTCCATAGTCTCAGGGAGGAGGAAGGTGGGGGGATAGAGGGGGTGCAGGGTCATGGGGTCAGCTGCAGAGGATGATGAGGTGATCTGCTGACTCATTCCTGTTTCCTCCCCCTTGGCTGTTTCAGAGTCTCTAGAAGGCAGCCCCCAGGTTGTGTGTGTTTCCCTAAGTGCAGCTGACTTCCGAGAAGTATTTGATGTGTGGAGAAACCTCAGCGCTCACCTCCCACTCGCCATCACCAGAAGATCCTGGATCTCAGCGGGGCCTGTCCTGTGTCATGTGCCCCGCCCACCCCACGAGAGCCCCCACTTGGCCCTCAGTCGGTGGCATCTAGAGATGGGCGAGCAGGACGCTGTGCAGAGAGAGGGCATTTGAATCCAGAGTTCACTTCGCCCAGCTGCGTGTGACCTTGGGACTCGCTTCCTCACTGACCTCAGCTGCCTCAGCTCCCAGTGGACTGGCCGCCCCTCTGCCTGTGGGGCAGGCATGCGAGAAGGTGCTTGGGAAGCGCCCGCAGCTTGTCCCAAACAGCACCTGGCACAGGGCAGCATTTCCTCTGCAGGCCCTTGACTCACTTCCACGTTGACCATCCCCAGAGTGGACGTCTCTGCCCCCCTGCTGTGCCCTGGGCCACTTTTGGAGGCCAGCTGGGACTTGCCTCAGGGTCCTGTCACCTCCTGAGCCCCCACCCAGCCCACCACTCAGCCTCCACAACCAGCCACATCCACTCCCCATGGAGGTGTGGTGTCTGCTTGACCTGGGGGCCAAAAGGCCAGGACCCCCACCCATCGCCCCAGGGTCACGGGAAGCCACTGTGGTCAAAGGCCCGGTGACTTGGGGGTCAGACCCCTGCTCCACCAGACGCCAGTGCAGCGGGCAGCCCACCTTCCAGTGGGCATGAGTGAGTCAGGAACCCCAGGTGCCGGCTCACCTGGGCCCCAGAACAGGGCGAGAAGCGTCACGGGCAGGCTCCAGCAGCTCCAAGGGCACATCTTGAGGGGCAGCCACGGCTGGCAGGGAGCGCTGAGGGCGGCCTAAGGAGAGAGGGAGGTGGCAGGTCAGGGAGTGGCCTGGGCCACCGCCCGGAGCCCCCAGCCTTCTGTGGGCTGATGACCTCATGCATTGCCTCTCATTGTCTGAGTGGTCTTTGGAAGCCACATGGAAGGCGGGATCCCAGGGCTCGGGCTTGCAAGGATCCAGGCAGAGGAAGCCGGGAAGTAGCTGATAAGCCCAGGCACAACCTGACCTGCAGCCTGGTCGCAGGGGGCAGGGCGCAGCAGGCGCACGTGGGAGCAAGCCCACGCACGTGGGAGGACGTGTGTGTGTGTGTGTGTGTACCTAGGAGGGTGGTGCTGACAAGATGTAACAATTAGAAGGAAAATAATATCAGACCAAATCTGTCAGTGCAAAAATAGAAGCCATCACACCCAATTAGGGCTTGTCTCAGGTGGGCAAAGGTGGGCTAAGGACAGAAGAAAATCAATAGGTGACATCTAGATGTTGCTTCTCTGGGTCACACACCTTCTGCCCTTCTCTGCTGTCTGCTGTGCTTACAGAGGATTGTTCTGCACCCTTTGATTCCTCACACGCTCTCATCTTCCCTCTTGAGCTTACACCACTCTTCTTTGGCTTCTTGTCTCAGTTCTTCAATGCTTTGGGGAACACTTACTTGCCTGTCAGTGTTCCCCGGGAGTGTGGGGGAGTTAAGCTCCCCACAATGCACATGGAGGGGAGAGGAGCTGGTGGATGGGTGACATCACCTCCTCCCTCCCTCCTTTTCCACAGGCGGTTGTGGGAGGAATCCTGTAGGCTGAGCAGAGACCCCCAGGGCCCAGAGTCAGCTGCCTTTGCCTACAGCCACACCTTCAGAGGGCTGTTCCGAGTCCCTGTTCTGGTCCCTGTGCCTTCACCTCATGCTGCCTGGAATCCCTTCTCCAATAACCCACCTGGACCCAAGTCCTTTTTCCAGGCTGTTTTCGCAGGAGCCGAAACTGAAAACTTACATGAACAGATTTAAGAAGAAAGAACACAAGTGTCTCAACAGATCCAGAAGGAGAAAAAAAAGACAATCAGGGCCTCCCTGGTGGCACAAGGGGATAAGCACCACACTATGGAGCAATCCACAGCCTCTGCAGAAGGAGTTCGATCCCCAACAGACCAGGCAGCAACCCACATGGCGCAGCAGACCTCTCCTGTCTCACCCAAGCTCCCCTCAGCAGTGTATTTCAGTAGATCCACCTGTTCTGCTCCCCACTCTGTCTCTGGTGAATCCTCTCACCCCCTGGATCTCTGGCCTGTATCCCAGTTCTTGTATGCATAAATAAATTAATCTTTAAAATATGATAATAATAACTTTTCATTTTAAAAATTCTTAGCAAGGTAGGAGGAAATATCCTTACCCTGATAAAGAGGACTTATAAAAAAAATAACATCTGTTTACATTATTTTTGGTGGGTCAATCTTAGCCATATTTCCTTTTTTTTAATATTTATTTGTTTATGCATACAAGAGCTGGGGTACAGGACAGAGATGCAGGGGGAGAGAGGATTCACCAAATTAGAGTGAGGAACAGAACAGGTAGATTGACCGAAGTACACAGCTGAGGGGAGCAGTGAGCAAGACAGGAGAGGTCTGCTGTGCCATGGGGGTTGCTCCCTGTCTGGTGAGGAATGGAACTCATGCTGCAGAGGCTGCAGATGCTTCATAGTGTGGTGCTTAACCCCTTGTACCACCAGGGAGGCCTGGCATATTTCCTTTAAATCAGGAACCAGATAAGTTAGTCCGTTATTGTTGCTTCTTTTTTTTTTTTTAATGAATTGTGGCTCTTAGGTTTTATGTTTTTGGTTTGTTTTTTTTTTTAATATTCATTTATTTATTTATATAAGCACTGGGTACAGTCAGAAGTGCGGGAGGGTTAGAGAATTCACCAGAGCCAGAGCAGGGGGTGGCAAGAGAGGTCTGCACACCATGTGGGACCCTCCTCCGGGGAGCAGCCGGGGATCAAACCGGCGCTGCAGAGGCTGCGGGCAGCTTCGCAACCCAGCGCTCAACCGCTCTGACACCGGGGAGGCCCCATTATTGTTGCTCTGTTTAACATTGCATCAGAGGCCTTAAGGAGAGAAGAAAAAGAAATTAAAGGCCTGAGGATGGGAAAAAGAGCCAAACCAACAGTATTTGCAAACGATATGACCGTAGATAGAAAATCCAAAGAATAAGCCAACACGTGATTCAAAATAATAAGGCTTTAACAAGACAGCAGGCTATAAGCTTAAAACCCTCAAATAAGTTGCCTTTGTGTCTATCAATAAATGTAAAATGTAATTTAAAAGATTCCATTTTTACCAGCAAAAAAGTACAACGATAAAGCTAGCAAAACATGTGTAAGTGTATAAGGCCTGTAGTAAGAAAATGATAAAACTCTACTGAAAGACTTTACATACAATTTTTTAAAAAAAGATTTATTTTCATTTTTTATGCATACAAGAACTGGGGTTCTCAGGCCAGAGGCGTGGGAGGTGAGAATTTACCAGAGACAGAGTGGGGAGCAGAACAGGTGGATCAACTGAAACACACTGCTGAGGGGAGTAGTGGGCGGGACAGGAGAGGTCTGTTGCGCCAAGTGGGTCAGCTCCCTGGCCAAGGTTCGAACTCATGCCGCAGTGGCTGACAGTAGCTTGATAGCTCTGAGACTTTAACACCTGTGTCACCAGGGAGGCCCTAAGTACAATTTAAATAAGTGGAGAGATAACCCAGGGCCATGGCAGGAAGATCCAACAACTTAAAGATGCAATTCTCCCCATGTAGATGGTCAGTGCAAGTGCCACTCACCCCAACAAGTTTTCCTGAAAGCGGATTCTAAAACTTACATGCAAGAATAAAAAACCCAAGACCCAGGGCCTCCCCGGTGGTGCAGCATTTGAGCACTGGGTTGCGAAGCTGCCCGCAGCCTCTGCAACGCCGGTTCGATTCCCGGCTACTCCCCGGCCACCGGAGGAGGGTCCCTCATGGTGCGCAGACCTCTCCTGCCGCCCGCTGCTCCCCTCAGCAGCGCACTTTGGTCCTTCTGCCTGCTCTGCTCCCCGCTCTGGCTCTGGTGAATTCTCTCACCCTCCCCCGCTTCTGACTGTACCCAGTGCTTGTATAAATAAATAAAAAAAATAAATAAATCTTTAAAAAAAACAAAACAAAACCCAAGGCCCCACAAAGAAGAATAAGGTGAGGAGATTACTCTTTTAACTATTAAGGCTAATTATGAGGTATTAATGTAGAAGTAGACAAATGAGCCAATGGAACAGATAAAGAGCCCGGAAATTGACTTGTTTGAAACTTTGATACATTCCACAGGAGGGATTATATCAGTGAGTGAAAGAAGGGTCCAATAAACTAATGATGCTGACCAGATAGTTAACACACGGAGAAAGAAAGAGGAAAATGTATCCTTACTTCACACCAACTGTAGAAACCTACTCCATCCAGATTAAGGATGCTTTAAAAACTTCTATAAGAAAATACAGAGGAGTATTTTCATGTCCTTGGGGCAAGAGAGGATTTCTTTTTCTCTGCTTTATTTTTTGTTTGTTCTCTGGGAAAGGATTTCTTAAACAAGACCTCAGAATCACCTTTCTTAAAATAAACAACTGATAATTTTGATTAAATTAATGACACATATAAACATTTCAAAGAAATGGAAACATATCTAAACAAATAAAAAGATGCTTTTTAACTCAGTCGTGGCCAGAGAAGTTAAATTCAAATCACCACAGGACACCATTTTATGTATATTGGGTTGGAAAAGTTAAGAAATCTGACACGCCAATTGTTGAAGTCATAGTGTTAGGGGGAAAGGATGTCCTGAGCTAATTCCATGCAGTCTTTGTGGACTCTACCCCAACTCCAGATCAAAGCCATCAAGACATTGGAAAAGACAAATCCCGTCACCACCAAAGGGAAGATTGCTGGGACCTGAGGGTGGAGTAAAGCAGCCAGGTTTGGTATAAAACCAGACACATGGGCCTTGGGGTCTCTCTCTCGCTTGCCTCCTGGCTTCACGGCTGGTGGCTCTCGGCCAGCTCTCAGAGCGCCATTTGGGATTCCAGATTGGCGGATCGGGTAGGACGCATTTAAGACTTTATCTCTCACTTTTCTCCCTGAGCTGTACATTTCCTCATTTGCCCTACCCTTGTAAATAAACCTTTTATTAACCTTCGTGTGTGCCTGCAGTAGAGTATTAATAAGTCCCTTTAAGCACACGGGTGAGGACCCACAGTCAAGCAACCTGTTTTGTTTTGGGACTGCCTTGTAACACATTTGGCGCCCAACGTGGTTTAAAAGTTACTCCTGCAGTTGACCAGCCCAAAGTAACTTTCCTTCGTTGGTCACTATAAGTGCACTAGGTCTGCAGGACTCACAGTATAATCTTTGTCTCAGTCCTATCACAATAGTTCAACAGGAAGTCTTATAATTGTGGGCGTGAGTATCCTGGAGCTCCAGGAAATACTTAGGCATTAATTTGTAAAGCTGAATATCCTTATACCCTACAACTCACAATCTCATTCTTAGATCTCTGTTCTAGAGAATCTTTTGCACTAAGAGCCAAGAAACATGTCTGCCTCTTGCCCTTACTATCCGTGTGATCTTGAACGAGATCTCTGTGCCTCAGTTTCTTCTTTCATAAAATGGGGTTAATAATAGTACCTTCTTTGGGACTCCCCGGTGGCACAAGGGGATAAACACCACACTATGAAGCAGTCCAGAGCCTCTACAGCATGAGTTTGATCCTCGGCCGGCAAAAGAGAAACCCACATGGCGAGGCAGGCCACTCCTGTCTCGCCTGCTGCTCCCCTTGCAGTGTACTTCAGTCAAAAATAGTATCTTCTTTATAGGGTTGTTAAGTGAATTAAACAATGACCTGATTACTTAACTCCATACACAAACCTTAAGAGAATGGATTACAGCCATAAAATACTTAAGAAAACAGCTGATGCTTGCTGGACACAACTCCAACAGCCAGGAAAACAAAAGCAAAACTAAACAAATCAAACTGAAAAGCTTTTGTACCTTGAAAGAAAACATTACGAAGACAAAAGGCCACGACAGCCTGAAAGAAGATATTTGCACACCACGCGTCCAGCAAGAAGTTCATTAACAAAACAGAGAAAGAACTCATGCAGCTCAACAAGAAAAAACAAGCAACCCCATCCAAAGGAGGAGCAGGGGGCAGCCTACACAGACACTCCCCGGGAGAAGACATTCGGAGGCCGACAGCACATGAGAAAAAGCTCACCACCACTTATTATGAGGGAAATGATCATCAAAGCCCCACCGAGAGTCCCTGCACCCTGTGAGAACGGCTGCACCAACAAGACTGGAGATGGCAAGTGGTGGGGAGGACATGGAGACTCACCCTCTGCCCTGGGGAGGTGATCTCGCGCAGCCTCTGTGGGAAACAGTCCAGAAACTCCTTCAAAAAACCAAAATGGAAGGAGCACGTGACCCAGCAAGACCACTGCTGGCTATTTACCCAGACCATACACGAACACCCGTACCCAAAGATGGTGCCCTCCTGCGTTCACAGCAGCACGGCCCGCCAGTGCCAAGTCAGGGACCCAGCCCAAGGGCCCGTCCCCGGGGGGGCGGATAATATACACCCAGTGGACACTGCTCAGCTGTGTAAAAAGATGAAATTGTGCCTTTGGGGACGAAACGGGTGGCTCTTGAGGCGGCTGTGCTGAGGGAAGTAAGTCAGAAGGGGAAGACAGTTCAGGGAGGGTTTCCCTCAACTGCGGACCATAAATCACCCAATGAAACAAACTCGCGAAGCGCAGCAAGAACAATTCTTAGACTCTGAGAAACACACTGGTGCTGGGAGTGGGGGGATGGGGGGTGATGAGAAGGGAAAGGATGTCACAAGGGGGGTGGTGGAGGGCCAGTGCACATGCACATGGGGGGGTGACCTTCGACTCCCCAAATTGTATCATTATGGAAATGACTGACAAAATTACAAAATAAATGAGTTAACATGTCCAAGCACTAACACAGTGACTGTCATATAACGGGTTCCTGAAAGGAAAGCGAAAGGGCCTGTGTGTCCAACAAAGCACTGAAAAACACACCCAAAAGCCAAGGAAGGAAGACTCAAGAGAGCAATGAAGAAAGCTGGCGAGGGTGGGTGCGTGGGCAGGATCAAGCCCTGGGGGGAGCCGCAAGACTCCATGCGTGGCACCCTACAGGTTGTACATGCTTGTCACACGTGTGCCTCTCAGGATGGGACACACCTTGACGTCCACAAAAGGGACACGAGGGGAAATTCCTGCACGTCGAAGGGGAGGGGGAGACGCCACGGGATTTTGAGGTAGGAGAGACCCCTCTAATGTGAAGAAGATGCACTGTGAACCCCAGGAGTCCCGGGGGCTGGTTCAGAGCCCCACAGAGGAAAAGCGCCTCCATGTTATCGAGTCACCTGGAGGACAGCTGCAGAGGAAGAGGACAGAGCAGAACAGGAAGCCGCCATAATGGCCCAGCTGAGGACCCAGAAAATAGAGGGACGCTTCCCAGGACCCGGGGCAACCAGGCCAAGGAGCCCTGGGGTCCCCACCCCTGTGCTTCAGGGGGAAACTGAGTCCCTGAGAGGGCAGGGGCATCTTTCCATTTATTCAGCCTTGACTCTGTCCCGACCCGTCCCCACTCTGCCCGCAGGGAGGCGAGACCTGACCGTCCAGCAACTGTGATGAGGCAGGAGGTGGGGTCCGGGGCACCCCAAGAGGGGAAGGCAGGACAAGAGGCAGTGGCGCCTCCACGACCAGTGTCTCCGAGGCCGCGTTCAGGCCTTTCTCCCGCTCAGGAGTCACGAGTCTCCTGGGCCAGGCGCCCACCTCACTCCAGCCACTCCCCTTCCTTTGATTTGTGGTAAGAGACCCAACACATCATCGACCACTCTCACTATTTTTAGCGCAGGGCCCAGAAGACCGGGCACGTTCCCAGAGCCCAGCTATCAGCGCCCTCCAGAGGTTCTGCGTCTCCCCCCGCTGAGGCCCCCGCCCTGGGACCCAGCCGCCTGCTCCCCGCCAGTCCCTGCCCAAGCCACTGCCTCAGTTTCTGGTTCTCTGTCTCCTCCAGGGGCGTCCCGGGGGTGGGGCCCGTGATGCCAGGCCCCTGGTCTCCACCGGGCTTTGCCTCGCGCCATGTCCTCGAGGCCCGGCCTGCGCAGACACTCAGGCCTCCCAGCCCGCCGCGTCTGGCTCGCCCCCTCAGCCCCCTCCCCATGGCGCTGTGGCGGCTGGGATAACTCTGACCAGCAACTCTGTGCGTGTCTGACTCTCTGCTCACAACTCTTCGGGGTACATACCCAGGTGCCAAGGTGCAGGCTCAGGTGGTCGTTCTGCTCAGTTGGGGTGTGGGGGACTGCCGTCCTGTTTCCCTCCACTCTCTCTCCTCACGGCCAGTTTCTGCACTGTGGGCACCCTGGATGCGTGACACAGTGTAAGGGGGGCCCCCAGGCCTGCCCCCGCCCACCCAGCCGGAAGCCGGATGGTTCTCACATGAGGCCTCTGGCACAATTTTGCACACAACCAGAAGCCTCTAAGGGAGTGACTTCGCACCAAGAACAGACAGTAGGGAACCTGGGTGCAGGCGCAGGGGTGGGGCAGCAGGCTGGGCTCCCCCACACCCCTGGCTTAGCAAAGTCATTAGATCACGTCAGGGACCACGGGACAGTCAAGGCCGCACAGGCTGAGGTCTGCAGGGCTCTGCAACTCCCTTTCTTGGTGCTTTGAGGCCTCAGTCTCCTCAGCTCTGTTCGTTTTGGAAGCTTCCAGTCCTACCCCGGGCAGACCAGGCCATGCAGAATATTGCAGTTGGGGGCTCAGGCTTCAAGGCTTTGAGGGTCCCGTGTGGCTTTGAAGCTCTTGTAACAGGGGGTCCCCAGGAAAAGGGGAAGTGCCAGGTTCCCTGCCCCACCCAAGGGACAGTGGAGCTGAGCAGGGAGGAGAAGAGGCTGCAGAGGACCCTGGGGATGGAAGGCAGCAGGATGGAGCCAGAAGGAGACCTGGAAGAGGCACATGGAGCTGAGAGACACGTGAAGAAACTGCGCTTGTCTTTTGGTCGTGGACTGGGTGACACAGACGTGGGTGAGAGACCCGTGGAGAAGTTAACAGTTAATAAATAACAGTTAAAGTTATTTATTTATGCATGCAAGAGCTGGGGTACAGGCCAGAGATGCAGGAAGTTGAGAGGATTCACCAGAGACAGAGTGGGAAACAGAACAGGCAGACTGCCTGAAACACACTGCTGAGGGGAGCAGCGGGCGAGACAGGAGAGGTCTGCCTCACCATGTAGGTTGCTCCCTGGCCGGCCTGGGACTGCACACATGCTGCAGAGGCTGGGGACAGCTTCACAGGGTGGAGCTCAACCCCTTGTACCACCAGGGAGGGCAACAGTGGCAGCTTTTGTCTTGATTTTGATTTTGCTCTTTTCCTCCCAAACTTGTCTGGCTGGTTCTGACCCTTTTCTGTGGGACCCACCGGGAGGTACTTTAGACTTGGGGCAGGCTTTTGGGCCTTGCTTGGGCCAATCCCATTTGGGTGGACTTTTACCCACGAGAGGACAGGTCACTTTGGGTGCTTGATTTAGAAACTGTATTGTCTTTTCTGCGTTGCTTACTAACTGTATTAAAGCTCCTTCCCATTAAAGTCTCATATGCTTTGTGTCGACGCGGCGGGTGGCAGAACCTATTTAGAGCGGGCAGGTTTGGGGGCTCTGGGCTGCCCCTCTCCCTGCCCTGGAACACTCTGAGGACATCTGTTGAAGACACAGAATTTCCCCGGGAGGCATGTCTGGACTTGCCTTCTTTTGAGGGGACCCCTTCTTTCTCTGCATTAGACGGGTTTCTGGGGTGCTTCCATCCTCTTACTTGACCTCACCTCCCTGGCCAAATGGCTGCCCCAAGGCTGGCGTCATAGACCCTTCAGGGCTCTCCTTGCTCTGTGTGTGTGTGTGTGCACATGTGTGCATGCGTGCACGTGATGTGCATTTGGTGGTGCAGGTGCCAGAGGGTGAGGGTGGAGGATGGAGGAGTGGGCAGGGGTGGTGGCAGGGTCCCCTGGAGGGCTGCCAGGGCCCAACCGGCCTCGGTGCACAGTGCCTGCTGGGCCAGGTCTGTGGTCACCTGGAGGTGGGGAGGGAGGGAGGCCCTGAGCCCCTCAGCTGGCTGAGCAGGGGTGTCCTTGGGGACACAAGCCTGCTTTTGTGGGGGGCACAACGAGGGCAGGGGCTCAGGAAGTGGGCAGGAACTCCGGATCTCCAGGATACCAGTTAAATCTGAATTTCAGATACATTTAGCGTGTCTCAAATACTGTAGAACTCGATGGCAGCCTCTTGTGTGTGTCCGTGTCTGTGCACATGGATGGGTGCACGTCTGTGTTTGTTCAACTCTCCAGGTGAGTCCACAGGGCACGACGCTGAGACCTGAACACGGGGGGAAGAGCAGAAAGGTGAAGAGCGAGCAGAAACCAGGGGCCAGTTGGTGCATTTGGAGGCAGGGTCAGCTGAGGGCAGGGAGCACGGAGGGTGCGTGAGGAGGCAGCCACGTCGCCTGCAAAACCCCAACAGTCAGTGAGAGGGAGGGGCGGGCAGGGACCTCCTCAGAAGCAGCCTCTTGGGGGGCCAGCAGCGTCACCCTCCAGCGGGACACTGTGCTTGGTTGGCGGGGCCCTCCGGGAAGGCCTCTCCCAGAGCGGGGCATCCACGCAGCTTCTAGCAATACAGGCGTCGGGCCCACCACCCCTCACCCGTCCCGTTGGAGCCCCGCCTGCCCCGCAGTTCTGGTGCATTATTGGGCAGGTGCCCCTGTCTTTCCTCCTCCTCCATGTTGTGAGTTCTGGCCGGCTCACCTGCCCTGGGTGTTTATTTCCTTCCCTTTTCGGCGAAGTTTCTGGTGACTTCCTCTTTGAACCTAGAAGAGCACGTGCAGTCGCTGTTTACTGGGCTGGATGAACCAGGCCACAAGGCTCTATGACACTGGCGTTTCACAGCCACGTCCTCCGATGCCAGCAGGTGCCAGCATGCATGGGAGCCCTCCCCACGCGCGCTGACTCAGAGGGCCTGGGCAGGGCTGAGAATCTGCCAAGTTCCCAGGTGATGCGGATACTTGGCCTGGGCCCCTGATTCAGCAAGAATGAGCAAGTGTTTTCAGTTTAAATAAAGTCAAGGGAGGGCCTCCCCTGGTGGCGCAGGCGGTTGAGCGCAGCGCTGTGAGGCTGTCTGAAGCCTCTGCAGCACCGGTTCGATCCCGGCCAGCCGGCGAGGGTCCCACATGGCGCAGCAGACCTCTCCTGTCTTGCCCACTGCTTCAGTCAGGCTGCCTGTTCTATTCCCAACTCTGTCTCTGGTGAATCCTCTCACCATCCCGTGCATGTGGCCTGTAGCCCGGTTTCTTGTATAAATAAATAATCTTAAAAAAATAATAATAAAGTCAAAGGAATCTCCGCTACAAGTAGAAGCCAGAGATTCAGAGCAGAAATGCTGACAGGGCCTGGGAAGGCTGGTGGCTCACAGGCTGCAGGCTCGCTGGCTTATAGACGGAATGATAGAGACCTTGGGTCGGTCTGCAGAGGTCCCAAGGACCTGATTTGAATCCCTGCTGAATCCTTTGACGGTTCTGTGACCTTGAGCAAGTTGCCTAGCTCTGGGCCTCAGTTTGCTCATCTGTGAAATGGGGGTAATAATAACAGTCAACGTTTCTCTTGTGCTAAATGGTGGTTGAACAGGCATGGGGCAGCAAGAGGCCGAACCCCCATGCCACTGGGGTCCCACATCTGACCTCTGAGGCCCCAATCCCACTCAGAGACCCCCTCGAAGGCTCTGGGTGGTATAATCACTTCTAAGACACGGACTCGGAGCCTGGACACAGTAAGCATTTAACCGAGTTTCTGGAGGTCGTGACAACTGGTGCCTGGACATGCCCTCGTTGTGTCCTTGTGGGCTGTGCTCGAGGACGCCTTAGTGTGAGCCTCGCCTGTGGTTTGGGTCAACAGGACGTCAGACCTGAATCTCATCCCAAACGGGAGGGGCCTGGATGTGCTGCTCTGTGTTCATCCTTGAATGTGAAAATCCTGTGACTACGCATTACTTAGAAATGACTGGCTCACAAAGGAGTTGAGCTATTTATAGGACCAGATCGCACTGGACTTTATTCTGGATCCCAGCCTCGTCCCCCATGGAGCCACCTGCGGAGTGGAGAGGAGACATAGTCAGCAGATGAGCCAGATCAGCCTGGACCATGGGGGCCAGGGGGACCAGGGCTGCACACGGGCGCCATCTGGCGGCCCATGGGAGCGAGTGTCCTGCCTGTGCCTGAGAGATGGTCCTGGCAGAGGTAAACACATTCCATCTGAGCACAGCAGGTTTGGAAGGAGCTGGGCTCCCGCGCGTCTGTTTTTAAGGAGGGGCGATCTTTGTCCACGCAGCAAATTTATCCACAAATGTCCAACAGCCAAAAGACTGAGTGGAGGAGAGGCTGAGGCTGTCTCCCAGGAGGGAGGGGGCCTCCTCTTGGAAAACAGGTGTGGAGGGCCTCCCCAGGTGGCGCAGCCATTGAGCACTGGGCTGTGAAGCTGCCCGCAGCCTCTGTAGCGCCTGTTCAATCCCCGGCCACCAGCGAGGGTCCCACATGGCGTGACAGACCTCTCCTGCCACGCCCACTGCTCCCCTCAGCAGCGTATTTCCTCAGTCTGCCTGTGCTGCTCCCCGCTCTGGCTCTGGTGAATTCTCTCGCCCTCCCGCGCTTCTCACTGTACCCAGTGCTTGTGTAGATAAATTAATAAATCTTTAAAAAACAACAAAACAAAAAAAACAGGTGTGGAGGTACCACCAGCTGCCCGGATGGGAAAAGAAACTTTCTTTAGGAAAGATACCAAGTGTGGCTCTTTGGTTTATGAGAGAAAACACAGGCAAAAATCTTGAGAGATAAACAAGATTGTGTGTGTGTTCACTGTGGACCATTCTCTTTGGGAGCCTGAATGTTGGGTTAAGAAATGTTTAAATATATCTCAAGATTGGTTTTAAAATCACTTAGACGTGCCCAGGTGTTTGCGTTTTTTGATCTGCTCCAATTGTAGATTCTTTGTCTAAAAATAACCTTGAGAGTACAGGTCAAGGTCAGAGCTGACCATCTCGGGGTCCAGGCCTAGCCAGGGTGATGGGCCTTCTCAGGCTGGTTCTGGGCTTGAATCTGGCCTCCCTTGCATCGTGGACAACCCAACCCTGGGAGAAATGCACGGAGCCCCCGTGCTGAGGGGAGGCTGTGGGGCCATGTGTCTGCTCCCCCGTGTGGTCCAGCCCACGTCTCTCTCGTCAGGTGTGGTCTGAATGTGGCTCAGTTACAGGTCACCCTCCAGGAAACCAGCAGAGCCAAAAGAGATAGTCATGGATGGGGAGAGCCGTGGGGGCTCATCAGAGGGTCTGCACTTTTTAGCTACCAAAAGGCACCAGCAATTCAGCAGTGCCCTTCACCTTTGAAGGGACGGTGTAACCGCCTCTTCCCTATACTTCTTGCCTACGTCAGTCAGGATGGGCTCCGTTGTGCTGCGGGAATTAGCTCAGACATCTCAGTGCCTAACGCAAGGGCTTCTTTCTTAACTGATGAGAAATCTCTTCCAAGGCAGGTGAGTTTTTGCCTTCCCTGTGGTAGCTCTGCGATTTTGATTTCAGTTGCTTCTTTTCTGTGTCTTCACCATAGGTGGCCTCCGTCGGTGGCCATCCCCAGGGGGAGGAAGAGGGTGCTGGAGGGTGGTGCTGTAAATACTGTGACTCAGAAGAGACACATGACTCCTATTCCTAGATCATTGGCCAGAATTTGTTACTAACTTCAGAATCAGATAATCTGGGAAACACAAAAAGTGTAAAGAAGATTAAAAGAACAAACCATCAGATAATGAAAGTTACCCTGGAGGAAACAACTGCCATCAGGCATCCCCAAACTCAGCTGGCCTGGGCCAGTGGGGACTCACAGGCTCCAGAACCCTCCCTCTCCCCCACCCCCACCCCACACTGTCCAGACTCCTGAGGCCATTCACCTTACAACAATGCTGCTTTGCATTTCACACAGTTGCATTTTTCCTGGACCCCACTGACTGGTTCTGGATTTATGTGATTACACCTGATTATTGCATTGCTCATATCCCAATTGGGGGGTGGGGTGAGTCATTTGATCTAGCAAATAGATAGAAGACTGACTGACAAATTCTGCCTTTTATTTCAACTTTTGCTTGAGGTTTTTTGAGGCTGTGTTACTAGGTGCGTAAAGGTTCATACCTGATATTTTCTTGTCAGTTGCTCTTTTGACCCACATGAAATCTCCCTCTTCATTAAATCATTTCCCCCAGGAATTGTATTTTTGCTATGCCAGAATTTTGTTAGTCTGTGATGAGGGTGACATCTCCAGTTAAATGGGGGAAAGTTAGGGTCTAGTCCATAAACTGTGCATATATATATATATATATATATATATAAATATATATATATATATATATATATAATTTCTCCCCACATAGATGGAGAAATATGGCCTCTATTTCTCCATCTCTTGAATCTGGACACTTCCGGTAACTTGTGTAGATAAACAAACTCAGCAGAAATGCTGTTGACAACTTCCAGAGTCTGTGCCTCAAAAGACCTTGAACTGGGCCTCCCCGGTGGCGCAGTGGTTGAGCGCTGGGTTGAGAAGCTGCCCGCAGCCTTTGCTGCACTGGTTCAATCCCTGGCTGCCGGCGAGTGTCCCACATGGCGCTCAGACCTCTCCTGCCACCCGCTGCTCCCCTCAGCAGTGTATTTCATCAGTCTGCCTGTTCTACTCTCCCCTCTGGCTCTGGTGAATCTCTTACCCTCCCGTGCCTCTGACTGTACCCAGTGCTTGTATAAATAAATAAATCTTAAAAAAAAAAATTTAAAAAAAAGACCTTGAACTTGAGTTTTTCTCAAGCCAAAAACCACCCAGCTGCTCCACAGAACCGTGAGGGAACAGTGGCTTTGGGAGTCGCTGCAGTTTGCGTGCTCCTGCTGTTGGGCGGCCCTAGATATCTGGACCCACTGTCCACTCCACGTCTAGAAGCTCAGCCTGCAGGGAAGGGGGCTGCCATCTTGCCTCATGCTGGGCAGCCCCTTGGTGCAATCTTGTGGCCCAGCCTGGGGCCCTGCTCCGTCCACCGGCACCAGCCACCTCTCAGTGCTGTGCGTCTGAACATGGGCCACCTCGGGCAGCTTCCTGGGAGGCCCCACTCCACCCCCACTGCACTGTTGCTTTCCAGGCAGACACCACCCTCCCACTTCCTGTGAGTCACACCTGCTCAGGCCGACTTTCCCTATTCCCGGAACTATCGCAGCGTGGGGAGGGCCTCAGTCATCAAGCTTAGTTGGGAGAGTCTAACCTCTGACCCCAGGAGGGAAGGGTCAGGAGACCCTTCCCTCTGACCGCCTCCAGGGACCCGGCACCCACAGTCTGGAAAGCCTCTCGGGGCTGCTGGGCAGCTCAGGTTCCTGGAGCCAGAGCAGCCTGCTGACCCTGCAGCCCCATTCCAGCATAAATCCTCTGGAGCAGAGAGCAAGGCCAGTGCCTGGACTCATGACTGATGAGGCCCTGTAGCTGGTGTCCAGGTCCTCAGGGCCCGGCCTTGCACACACCTGTCTGTATGGGAAATGGTTTTCAGGCTTTTCTGCCCTCCCACCATCAGGACGGCCCTGCCTGATGGGGCATCTGCAGTTGTGACATGGTTGCCAACTGTCTTGTTGACTTCTGCGGGCCTTGGGAGGAGTATTGAGAGATAGTCATGGAGAGGAGGAGAAACAGGAGCAAGAAGGTCAGAGAAGCCCAGAAGGAAGACTTTCTGGGGCCTTGGAGGCCCACTGGGCTCCTAGCCCCCTGGCACTCCTGCCTGCCGTGTACCCAGTTGTTGCAATGCATGTAAAGCTCAATAAAAGCCTGAGAAACCCGCCAAGGGCTCCAGACTCCTCCTTTACTCCATCTGCCGGATCAGAAAACCTGCTCAGTGCCCTTCCTGCCACTGCACTGGCCCAGCTCCATGAGCTGTCCCGGGGCTCATGGGTCTTTTTGACATCCTCCCAGAGGGCCCCTTCCTGATGCAGGAAAAAGTGGGGACTCCACTCACCAGAGTATGGGGGGAGGAGAAGGGGGGAGGTGCAGGGGAGGAGCAGGCTCACCGCAGGGCTGCCCAGCTCATTCTCGGCATGTGGGGAGAGGCACGTGCTTCTCACGCTCAGGTGGTGGGTTTCCCACAGGGTGCTGGCCAAGGCCCCCAGGAGTTTTCTTAGCGTAGAATATCTGGGGAACAGGCCAGAGGTGCAGGGGGTGAGAGGATTCACCAGAGACAGAGTGGGGACCAGAACAGGCAGACTGACCAAAGCACACTGCTGAGGGGAGCCGCGGGGAGACAGGAGAGGTCTGCTGCGCCATGTGGGCAGCTCCCTGGCCGGGGATGGGACTCAGGCCACAGTGGGGATGGTGCTGAGACTCAACCCCTAGGCCCCAAACGGCTGGAGCCCAGATCTCACCCGTCTCACCCCGGCCTCCCTTCCTGGAATTCAGCCCCAATAAGTCTTCGGGGACACCCTGCAGTGTTCCGAAGAACTTGTTCTCACAAACACCAAGGAAGATGTTCCAGCCCCTGCTGGGCCACCCACCGCTCCCCTCTAGGCCGGCTGCTCACCCCCCACCCCATCCAGACCCCTACCCCGGGGACAGCTGAGGAGCCCCTCCCACAGGGAGGGTGGTCGTCCCGCCTTTAAGATGAACTGGGCTCCGAACCTGAAACTACCTTTATTTGTAGTTGGCTCAACAGCAAGATGCCACCATCCACCAGCGGAATCACAAAACTGTACAGGGGGTACAAAAACAGGCCCTTTAACTTAATACCTGCTGCAATCCCCCACCCAGCCCCTTCTCAGCCTGGCCTGGATCAGTCTGTCTCCCGCTCCTCTAGCCTTGGGTGACCATCCTGCAGCCCCTCTCCTGGGCCGTCCCCCCGCCACCCCAGCAGCCAGGCCGCATGAAGGAAGGTGAAACTCAGGACTCACCCCCTTTTTGTCCTCTCTGCCCTGCTCATTCTCTGGGCGTCCACGCTGCACCCCACCTTCTGCTCCCGGGGGACTGGGTGTAAGGGAAGCCTCTGGGATGGGACCTGGGGGGCGGTGTCTGGAAAGGCCTGCTGAACCCCCTCCTAGACCTGCTGGAGCTGATGATGCTACAGAATGCGCAGATGCACCAGCTGCTGCTGGGCGGCCTGGTGGCCTCAGCGCTCAGCCCCGGGCCAGAGCCCCCCTAGCCTCAGGTATGTGGGCTGGGGCTAGAGTAGGGACCCCTTCCTGGAGAAAAAGGACCAAGCGCAGAGGAGCAGGAAGCCAGCCACACCTTGGCTGGGTGTGACACTGACTATATGCCAGCTCTCCTCAGTTTCCATTGGGGGAGGGTCCCCAAATCCAGACCACCCAGGCCTCCTTTCCAAGGAGGATTCCCACGGGACTGCAGGCCCCTGGACCAGCAGGGCCATCGCACCATGGCACCTGCAGGTCCTGACTCTTATTAAGGTGAACATGGGGATGAGTAAAGGAGTAAGAATACAAGGCAACTGGGCCTGTGACTGGCGCATGGAGAGGTAAAAGGTGAAAGTGTGGGTGCACAGTGATTGGGGAAAGAGGAGAGGCTCCTCGGAGGAGACTTACAAACATTCTTGAAGTGCAGGGAGGATTTGGAGGTCGGAGGAAGCTGGCAATGTATCCACTGCGCAGCCCTTGACATGAGCGCCCCAGCCCACTGGCTCCAGGCCTGGGTTGCCGTCAGGGGCAGTTCACCAGACTCCCCATCAGTCACTGGGGAGTCACCCCAGGATTCCTCTAATCCTGGCTCTGCCACGTATTAGCTGGGTGACCTTAGACAAGTGGCTCAACCTCTCTGAGCCTCCGTTTTCCCCACCTGCAAAATAAGGACTAAATGTCTCCGGAGTGCCTCGCTGCATGCAGTCACTGCGCCACTCACGGCAGCCGGTTGGGATGGCATCTGGGGATAAAGTTTAGGAGGCTGGAGGATGGGGTTTGGGGAGCCAAACATTATCATCTCCCCTCCCCTCTGCGCTGTCCCAGGTCTACCTGGAGGGCCAAGAGGAGAGTGAGGCGGAGGAGCTGCTGGAGGCCCAGGAGGAAGGGTCTCTGGTGTTCCACCACCACTACGTGCCCTGCCCGCTGCCCACTCTGGGCGCCCTACCACCCTGGCCGGCCTCTTTCCTGCCCCCTCCCCCACACCAGCCCCACGTGCAGGACATGACCAGGACTCAGCCCTGCCCTCCTGCCTTTGGGAAAAGGGGCGCGTAAGTGCGGCTGGGGGTCTGTCCTCACCTGGGCTGGGCTAGAGAAGCTGGTCAGGGGCTGGAGATACCCGAGGGTGAACCCCTGGAGGCCATCTCAGATGGGGGGCTTTATTTCTCCTCCTCATCTCAGGAGAGCTGTGCCCCCGCCCCTACCGCCCAGTGCCACAGGGACTGTGGGTGCAGATGTACCTCCGGCTTCAGGTGGGCTTGGGTGTCTGGCAGTGGGGCCCAGCTGAGGGGTAGTCAGGAACCCGGAGGGGGGTCATGTTTCCTGAGCCTGGGGGGCTCCTACTGCCACCGCCATAGGCAGCTGGGCTATCCCCTCCCCTTTCCCTCTTTGGGGTCCAGGAGGGAGGAGGGAGTCCCATGAGGTGCACTCTCCCCGCAGACTACTATGATGCCGAGAGCTTACCCTGAGGACTGCGCCGACTTCACTGCGGGGCCCAGAGACAGCCCCACGTGCCCTCTAGTCCCTGCTGACTCTACACCCGTGCCTGGCAGCCCTTCCGCCCACTCAGCCCCAGCCAGTACCTCCCTCATTCCCCCCCACCCCACCCCTACTCCAGTGAATGAACCCCTCGCACCGGCCTGCTCTGCTCTGGAGCAGGAGCCCGCAGAGCACCGCCCAGGTCCGAGGCCAAGTGAGCACCCGCTCTTTCTCCGTTTCCTGCCTGGGCAGGGGGAGGCCTGGGCACCAGGGCCCACCCTCCCCGCCCCTCTCTCCCCTGTCTCTGGCATGGCCAGGGCTGTGGGGTCTCCGTTGGGCCTCCATTTGCTCTGAAGACCCAGAGTGATGGAGAGGCCTGGCTGGGAGGGTCCTGGAGCTGAGCCGGCTCCCTCAGGCCCCTCAACCCAGGCAGCTGACTCCGTTGGCAGAAAGGAGAAGTCAGGGTCCTGTCCTGCTCAGACCTACCAGGACCTGTTGTACCGGATGGGCCATGAGCGAACAGAGCTTCTCTGCCCTGTCAAGCCGGGGCTTGTCTCCCTCCCTCCCCCAGGAGGGATTAGGCCCTCAGGGGTTTGTATTTGAGCTAGAAAGTGAGAGTCCCCAGAGTCCTCTGCTGCTTGTCGCCATCCTTCAGCCGGAGCTGGACCACAGCCCGGGAGCCACGGTCCAGTTCCGTGGGCGCTGCGCTCACACAGGACGTGCCCGGTAGGGCCCCCGCTGGTTCCTCCAGGCCTCTCCAACCGGTAGTTGCCTATCGGGCTCTGGCGCCACTGCTTGCCCAAGACAAAGCACAGCACGACGGATGTCACAAACAAGATGAGCAGCAAGGACACGACGATGATGACGACCAGCTGGTTGTTCTGAGGGGGCTCTGGGGAGAGAGGGGCGGTGGTCTCAGAAGCCCTGTGCTTCCAGGTCCAGGGTACCCACACCCCCGTCCACTCTGCAGTCGCCCTGCGGCGCAGGCAAGGGCGGGCGGCATCTGCCCCAAGGACCGAGAGGAAGGGGCCTCCGGTCCAGGCCACAGCCCGGCCTCTGCGCCGCGAGGCAGGTGTCCCCCTGCACCTGGCCTGGGGCGGGCGTCGCTCACTCCTGCCCCGGAAGGCGCATGGCCCAGGCCCAGCCTCC
This sequence comes from Talpa europaea, assembly GCF_964194135.1. NCBI lineage: Eukaryota > Metazoa > Chordata > Mammalia > Eulipotyphla > Talpidae > Talpa > Talpa europaea. The sequence goes on from NC_140074.1 coordinate 125,263,989, forward strand.
GCCCTGGCAGCGAGGACCACGTGTCCACCAAGTTCTCCGCAGACAGGCAGCGCCTGGGCACCCACAGCCCCGGGGAGGGGAGCTCGAGGCAGCTTCGGGGTGTCAGGCCAAACCCCCCCTTGCGGAGAAAGGCCGAAGCCAGAGAGGAGGCGGACTCCTGCCGGTCACCGCTCACGGCCAAGCAGCTAGTGGGGGTCCAAGCCGGGAACTGGGAAAGAGCTGCCCGGAAGAGGGGACCCCTGAGTTGGCAGAGTGGGGCTCAGGGGCCAAATCCCAGTGCCATCGCCTTCCCTCCCCCACGCAAGGGCGCCCCTCACCGTAGACCTCAAGCTCCTGGGACGCCCAGCCGATGCGCACGAGGCCCCCTCCTGTTGACTGCAGGTCCAGCTCCACCAGGCAGGAGAAGTTGTAGAAGCCTTCTCGCTCGGGAGCCGTGGAGTTATGTGTGACCACGGCCTCCTGGGGGTCTGTTGTTTCTTCCCTAAGGGTCTGGCTGTGCAGAATCTCCTTACCACGGAACAGGGTGAGAATGAGTCTCTCGAGGGGTGCCACAGCCAGCACCCTGCACTCAATGGTGAAGGAGCTGCCCACGGCCACCCGGGTGGGCTGCAACGTCAGCAGCACTTGCTTGAGGGGGTCTGCAGGAAAGAGGAGCATGCTCTGGTCAGAAAGGTGCAGTCCCAGCAGGCCTATCTGGCCAGGACCACCCTGGTGTCCCCCACCTAGGCTCCCAGGTCCAGCTGGATTTGTGGGGGAGGAGGTGGGCTGGGGCTGGCCTGCCGTAGAGCAGGGAGAGGGGAAGAAGGAAGCAGCTTGGGGTGAAGGACGAACTGGGTGGAAATTTTATGAATGGATGGATTCTGGGCTGGACAAGATTGAAGGTGGTCAGTTGTCCACAAAGAAGGCCTAGAAACTGTATAGCCAACCGGGAATATGAAAGTGTGGGTCTGTCGCCTTGCTCTCCAGAAATTAAATCAAGTTTCAACAATTAAACAGTTGGGGGCTGCTGTGGTGGTCCGGGGTTAAGTCTCAGCATTATCATTGCTATGACCTGAATTCGATCCTTGGCCAGGGAGCTACCCACATGGTGCAGCAGCCCTCTCCTGTCTCACCCGCTGCTCCCCTCAGCAGTGTGTTTCAGTGGATCTGCCTGTTCTGCTCCCCACTCTGTCTCTGGTGAATCCTCTCACCCCAAATCTCTGGCCTGTACCCCAGTTCTTCTATGCAAAAATTAAAAAAAAAAAGAACAGTTGGGTGATCATGATGAGTTGTAGGAGCTGAGCCATGAGCTCAGCTTGGGTCCCTGACAGCACCCCAAGCTCCCCTTTGAACTAGGATACTTGGCTCCATCACACCAGGATTACGTGTTGGATTTAGAACACTTGCAACATTTCTAGCCATTTGATCTGACATCAGAATTGGGGCGGGGGCAGAATGCCCAAGTGATACCCTCAGTGCCAAGGTATCTGAGAATGTTGCCTTTGGGGGGTGGTCTCTGTGCTCATGGGCAGGTGTGTGTGTGATGGTCACACATTTCCAGGGGCCTCAGGAAAATAGAGGCACTGGTGATGCCTCAACCTCCCCACGAGGAGAAGGGGATGCAGAGAGTGTGGCCACCTTCACGGGGGACCTGGGATGTTCCGGGGATGGGGCAGGGGACGTGAGTGCCTCCTGCGGACCGGCCTTCAGGTCCCTGTAACCCTGGCTGGGATCGGGGTCCTCTGGCAAGACGCAAAGCAGCTGCCAGCAGCTCAGCAGCGTCCAGTGAGGGGAAGGAGAGATTCTGGGGCTGCTTCTGGTCACCCCGGAGCCCGGGGGGCAGGGGCCGTGAGGAGATGCCCTGCAGCCGGGGCTCGGGCCACTCACAGACCACTCGGACAGTGGCTGACTTCGAAAGCTGCTTCCCATCGCAGGTGAAGTAGCAGATGACGTCCGTGTCCTCGAAGGCGTTGAACAACAAGTACCGCACCCACTGAGGCTGCTGGTCCAACAACTCCTTGGCTAGGGTGGTCTCCAGGCCTCCGTCCTCAGGCTGGACACAGCTGGTGCTGCAGTTGATCACCACGGACCCTCCGGGCACCAAGGTCAGCTGCTCTGGCCACATGCGGACCTCAAACGCCTCCTCAGCAGACCCTGGAGGACCAGAAACCCCAGGCAGGGACGTCCCTGGCCGTCGGGTCAGGGGGCAGGGGCCCAAGAAGAAAGGCCAAAGCTCCTCACCTCCTCTCCCTTGGCTTAGCCTTGTCACCTCCATCTAGACCCTGAGGCTTGCACCGCCCCCGCCCTCAGGCTGCCTCCCTGCCCTGGACTGTTCTTGCTCCAGCCCATCTGCCCCATCACCTCCAGCTTAGTTTTCCTGGCACATGCCCCCTGGAGAGGGCTCCTGCTCCACCCTCCAGGCCCAGCCCAAATGTCTGCACAAGCCTATCAGTGGTGGGGGTGGAATGTTCTCTGCCCCCTGCCTTGGGTTCAACCCTCCCTTCCTCAGACACTGCTCTAGCCTCTGGGCACAGCCTCCACCAGAGCAGGCCAGGCTCTGCCCTGCAGTGCTCACCCCCCTGAAGGAGACAAACAATCAAGTGAAAATAGCAGATCTGTGAGAGGGGGGTGCCCTGGAAGGAAATGGGGGGGGGTGGGGCTGCTGTCTTGAATAGTGCTCAGGAGGCCTCATGGAGATGCCACATTTGAGCTAAGAGATGGGGCAGCCCTGTCCATATCTGGGGGTCTGTTACCAAGGAGAGGGTCCTGCCAGCGCAAAGACCCTGGATATCTGGGGGGTTGTTATTGGGGAGAGGTCCCTGCCAGGGCAAAGACCCGCCTGTCTGAGAACAGCAAGGAGGTGATCTACCGGTCGGAGCAGAGCTCCAGCCCTGGGTGAGACACAGGGCAAGCTAGGAATTAGGCAGATTTAGGGACACTGCAGGAGGGGACCTCAGAGAATTGAAGAAGGCTTCGGAGATAAGGGCGGCAAGAGGAGTGTAACTAATTCCACCTGGAAAAACAAACATCCCAGAACTGAGGACAACATTGTTAATGCTGGCCTTGGTTTCCTCAGGTGATAAAGGGAGGTAGAGATTGGGGAAAGGGAGATGGTTTAATTTATGGACAACTTCGAAGGGCAGCTGTTTATCTTCAATGCAGGGATGCCCATCCAGAGGACTGGGCCTTAAAGATAAAGAAGTAACAAATGGGGAAAGAGAAAGCCATTAGATAAGGAATGTGAAGATCCCCCACTCAGTAGCAAATTAAGTGAGACAGCCGAGAACTAACCAATCACAGAGAGACTGGTGGGGCTTTAGAATAATGAGGGAAAGAAGGTCTATATTCCCTGAGACACGACTCCACTTTGGCTTCCTTGCCCCTCCCAGGCCTGGTTCCCTGGTCTGGGAGTCCTACTTTATTTCCGCTCTTTTTCTCCTCAAAAAACTTCTTTCTCTAAACGAACCTGCTTCTTCTTGCTTGCTTGCTTGGGAGTCTGTGAAGATCTTGCTGCGGCTTCCTGAGACACAAACCCGTGGGGGTCTAGTGGCCGGGACTCAGCGCTGCCCTGCAGCCTGGGATCTGCTCCTGGCTGGGAGCCTAGGCCTGACAATTCCGGTATCATGGGGACATAGGGTCCCCAGGATGTTTCCAGAGCCCAGGAAAGGCTGGGCAGAGGGAGTCCAGGGTCATGGGGTGAGCTGCTGACTCATTCCTGTTTCCTCCCCCTTGGCTGTTTCCGAGTCTCTAGAAGGCAGCCCCCAGGTTGTGTGTTTCCCTAAGTGCAGCTGACTTCTGAGAAGTATTTGATGTGTGGAGAAACCTCAGCGCTCACCTCCCACTCGCCATCACCAGAAGGTCCTGGATCTCAGGGGGCCTGTCCTGTGTCATGTGCCCCGCCCACCCCACGAGAGCCCCCACTTGGCCCTCGGTCGGTGGCATCTAGAGATGGGCGAGCAGGACGCTGTGCAGAGAGAGGGCATTTGATCCAGAGTTCGCCTCGCCCAGCTGCGTGAGACCTTGGGACTCGCTTCCTCACTGACCTCAGCTGCCTCAGCTCCCAGTGGACTGGCCGCCCCTCTCGCGGGTCTGCGGGGCAGGCGCCCAAGACGGTGCTTGGGAAGCGCCCGCAGCTTGTCCCAAACAGCACCTGGCACAGGGCAGCATTTCCTCTGCAGGCCCTTGACCCCTGGAAGGGGCTCACTTCCATGTTGACCATCCCCAGAGTGGATGTCTCTGCCCCCCTGCTGTGCCCTGGGCCACTTATGGAGACCAGCTGGGACTTGCCTCAGGGTCCCGTCAGCCCCTGGGCCCCACCAGGCCCACCACTCACACTCCACAACCAGTCACATCCACCCCCCATGGAGTGTGGGGTCTGCTTGACCTGGGGGCCAAAGGCCAGGACCCCCACCCATCGCCCCAGGGTCACGGGAAGCCACTCTGGTCAAAGGCCCGGTGACTTGGGGGTCAGACCCCTGCTCCACCAGACGCCAGTGCAGCGGGCAGCCCACCCTCCAGCGGGCATGAGTGAGTCAGGAACCCCGGGCGCCGGCTCACCTGGGCCCCAGAACAGGGCAAGAAGCATCACGGGCAGGCGCCAGCAGCTCCAAGGGCACATCTCGAGGGGCAGCCACGGCTGGCAGGGAGCGCTGAGGGTGGCCTAAGGAGACAGGGAGGTAGCAGGTCAGGGAGTGGCCTGGGCCACTGCCTGGAGACCTCAGCCTTCTGTGCGCTGATGACCTCTTGCATTAGCCTCTCATTATCTGAGTGGTCTTTGGAAGCCACGTGGAAGGCGGGATTCTGGGGCTCAGGGCTTGCAAGAATCCAGGCAGAGGAAGTGGGGAGTAGCTGATACGCAGAGGCTACAACCTGGTCCTGTGGCACATTTGCAGGGGGCAGAGCATGGTGGGGGCATGTGGGAGCAAGCCCACGCACGTGGGAGGGACGTGTGTGTGTGTGCGTGTGTGTGTGTGTGTGTGTATAAGGTGGAGGGTGGTGCTGACAAGCCCCAGACCCCACAGGCCACATCTTTGAGGTCCCTTCTAGGAAGGGGCCATCAGAAGTCAGGGACACTCAGTCTCCACAGTGAATCAGATCTTTTCTCAGGAAGCCTGGCCAGGGCTTGGAGGTACTCCAGGATGGGGCTGTTTGTGCCACCACTTAACCTCGGCCGGCCCTGACTCAGCTGATTCAGGGGCTCCTGGAGGCCCAGGGCCTCAGGAAATGCACCCCACAGCAAGCCCCAGCAGCCCAGACTCTAGGGATGAGGAGTTCCAGCCTCCATGTCCCAGGTTCCCTCATGGTGTCTCCTCTGAGACCTCCAGGGGTGAATTTGGGGATGGGGTGTGTGGGTGGGGATGGGGCCTGTGTTTCTAGAGATGTTCCATTCATAGACTCTGCCACAGACTCTCCAGAAGCAGGGAGCAGGTAAGGGTAGGGGTGTCTGGTGATTGGGAGGCCCACCCCAGGCCCCGCTATGCCTAGGACACCCTGGGAGCAGCAGGGTTTGGGCGAGGTCAGGGAGGAGCAGGGCACCCAGACAGGGCCTCTCCAAAGGGATACCCAGTGTCGTCAGGACTTGGGGGTGGAAGGCTGGGGCGCGCCCTGCCCTTCCCTGACTGCTGCCAGCGCTGCCATCGACACTCTGGGTCTGGAATCACCAGACAGCACATCTGGACTTTGGAGTGGTTCAGGGAGGAAGGGCAGGGCTGGATCCGCAGAGAAGAAATGGGAAAAGTCGGAGAGCAGTCATCCCAGCCAGCAGGGATCTGACTCCACAACGGGCTGGCAAGCGCTGAGAACGGGGAACATTCTGAAAATGGCATAAAAATAAACCACCCTCAGCCAGCCGTGAAAAGCTACACAAGGAGAAAAGCCCAGAAAAAGTGGGACAAATGCAATTCTTTAAAAAAGATGACATTAACACACTCAGATTTACTAACGGCCACAATAAAGATGAAGAGACTGAGCTGCAGGGAAAAGAGAGAGAGGGTCAGATTAGATTTTGAAGCATCTTTGGCCTGAATGGATCCATTACTGTCCTGGGTCTGGGTTTCACGCAAGGACGATTCTTCATCAACCAGTCACAGCAGAACTGGCAGGAGAAGGGGAGGGTGCTTGGCCCTGTTATCCCTACAAATGCTCAAAATGTTCATGGGATCCAGGTCAGTTCCCTCGGAGACCCCAAGATTTGATGGGGCTAGCAAGTGGGCAGGACTCGAATTGTGATTCATTTTGGTGCCCTGGCTAACCTCTGCCTGTAAATCAGGTTAGCTTCTGGAACAGCCGAGGGGGTGAGAGAATCCTCTGTGTATTGGGAGAGGCTGCTGAAAGTGTTGAAAGGAGAAAAATGGGTTTATGCGGATTAGAGAACTCATGGCAGAAACAGAAAGGGAGGGGTTTTTTATTTTATGTTTTTAAAAAACACTTGTCTTTTTTTTTTTTTTTTTTTTGCATAGAAGATCTGGGGTGTAAGCCAGAGGTGCGGGGGCTGAGAAGATTCACCAGAGACAGAGTGGGGAGCACCTAAAACTTGTTATAAGTGTTCTAAAAAAGTCTATTTTTAAAAATAACACACACTACCTCAGATGTGAACTTTCTGGGTTAGGGTCTTGCCAGCTACCAGATTGTGGTAAAAAAAATTGCAAGCTTTTCTGGCCTCCCTGGTAGCATAGGGGTTAAGTCTCAGCACTATCACCCCTGTGGCCAGAGTTCAATATCCGGGCCAGGGAGCTGACCCACATGGTGCAGCAGACCTCTACTGTCTCACCTGCTGCTCCCCTCAGCAGTGTATCTCAGTGGATCCGCCTGTTCTGCTCCCCACTCTGTCTCTGGTGAATCCTTTCATCCCACCCCCACCCCACCCCTCTGTCCTACACCCCAGATCTTCTACATAAAAATAAATAAATAAAATCTTAGAAAAAGTACAAGCTTTTCAATTCAACTCAATCAGCAGGATTTAGTGAAATCAGGCTCAGTCATTGCTAAAATTTCACCGTACGTTAGATTTTTAAAAAATCTGATGGACTGTGGAGGCCAATCTCACACTTGAAAATAGATGTAATGGTGTGGCAGAACTCTCCTGCTGTGCCTGCTGCTCCCCTCAGCAGTGCATTTCGGTTGTCTGCCTGTTCTGCTCCCGGCTCTGTCTCTGGTGAACCCTCTCACCCTCTCGTGCCAGTGGCCTGTACCCCAGGTCTTGTATAGAAATAAATAAATCTTAAAAAAAAAAAAAAAAGAAAGAAAAGAGATGTAAAAATTAGAAGGAAAATACTATCAGACCAAATCTGTCAGTGCAAAAATAGAAGCCATCACACCCAATTAGGGCTTGTCTCAGGTGGGCAAAGGTGGGCTAACGACAGAAGAAAATCAATAGGTGACATCTAGACGTTGCTTCTCTGAACAGAGGACCGTTCTGCTCCCTTAGATTCCTCGCACGCTCTCGCCTTCCCTCTCGAGCTTACACCACTTTTCTGTAACTTCTTGCCTCAGTTCTTCAATGCTTTGGGGAACACTCACTTGCCTGTCAGTTTTCCCCAGGAGTATGGGGAGTTAAGCTCCCCACAATGCACATCAAGGGAAGAGGAGCTGGTGGATGGGTGACCTCACCTCCTCCCTCCCTGCTCCCCTCAGCAGTGTGCTTCGTCAGTCTGCCTGTTCTGCTCCCCGCTCTGGCTCTGGTGAATTCTCTCACCCTCCTGCGCTTCTGACTGTACTCAGTGCTTGTATAAATACATAAATAAATCTTAAAAAAAAATTTAGTTATTTATGCACACAAGAACTGAGGTATAGACCAGAGGCATGGGGTGTGAGAGACAGAGACAGAGTGTGGAGCAGAACAGGTGGATCAACTGAAATACACTGCTGAGGGGAGCAGAGGGTGGGACAGGAGAGGTCTGCTGCGCCAAGTGGGTCAGCTTCCTGGCCAAGATCGAACTCATGTTGCAGTGGCTGGCAGTAGCTTGATAGCACTGACACTTTAACCCCTGCACCACCAGGAAAGCCCTAAGTACAACTTAAATAAGTGGAGGGATAACCCAGGGCCATGGCAGGAAGATCCAACATCTTAAAGATGCAATTCTCCCCACATAGATGGATAGATCAGTGCAAGTGCCACTCACCCCAACAATTTTTCCTGAAAGCAGATTCTAAAACTTACATGCAAGAATAAAAAACCCAAGACCCCCCAAAGAAGAATAAGGTGAGGAGATTACTCTTTTAACTATAAGGCTAATTATGAGGTATTAATGTAGACTTAGACAAATGAGCCAATGGAACAGATAAAGAGCCCGGAAATTGACTTGTTTGAAACTTTGATACATTCCACAGGAGGGATTATATCAGCGAGTGAAAGAAGGGTCCAATAAATTAATGATGCTGACCAGATAGTTAACACACGGAGAAAGAAAGAGGAAAATGTATCCTTACTTCATACCAAATGTAGAAATCTACTCCATCCAGATTAAGGATGCTTTAAAAACTTTTATAAGAAAATACAGAGGAGTATTTTTATGTCCTTGGGGCAAGAGAGGATTTCTTTTTCTCTGCTTTATTTTTTGTTTGTTCTCTGAAAAGGATTTCTTAAACAAGACCTCAGAATCACCTTTCTTAAAATAAACAACTGATAATTTTGATTAAATTACCGACACATATAAACATTTCAAAGAAATGGAAACATATCTAAACAAATAAAAAGATGCTTTAACTCAGTCGTGGCCAGGGAAGTTAAATTCAAATCACCACAGGACACCATTTTATGTATATTGGGTTGGAAAAGTTAAGAAATCTCACACAGTCAATCGTTGAAGTCATAGTGTTAGGGGGAAAGGATGTCCTGAGCTAATTCCATGCAGGCTTTGTGGACTCTACCCCAACTCCAGACCAAAGCCATCAAGACATTGGAAAAGACAAATCCCGTCACCACCAAAGGGAAGATTGCTGGGACCTGAGGGTGGAGTAAAGCAGCCAGGTTTGGTATAAAACCAGACATATGGGCCTTGGAGTCTCTCTCTCGCTTGCCTCCTGGCTTCACGGCTGGTGGCTCCCGGCCTGCTCTCAGAGCGCCATTTGGGATTCCAGATCGGCGGATCGGGTAGGACGCATTTAAGACTTTATCTCTCACTTTTCTCCCTGAGCTGTACATTTCCTCATTTGCCCTACCCTTGTAAATAAACCTTTTATTAACCTTTTGTGTGTGCCTGCAGTAGAGCATTGATAAGTCCCTTTAAGCACATGGGTGAGGACCCACAGTCAAGCAACCTGTTTTGTTTTGGGACTGCCTTGTAACACATTTGGCGCCCAACGTGGTTTCCAAGTTACTCCTGCAGTTGACCAGCCCAAAGTAACTTTCCTTCGTTGGTCACCATAAGTGCACTACGTCTGCAGGACTCACAGTATAATCTTTGTCTCAGTCCTATCACAATAGTTCAACAGGAAGTCTTATAATTGTGGGTGTGAGTATCCTGGAGCTCCAGGAAATACTTAGGCATTAATTTGTAAAGCTGAATATCCTTATACCCTACAACTCACAATCTCATTCTTAGATCTCTGTTCTAGAGAATCTTTTGCACTAAGAGCCAAGAAACATATCTGCCTCTTGCCCTTACTATCCGTGTGATCTTGAACAAGATCTCTGTGCCTCAGTTTCTTCTTTCATAAAATGGGGTTAATAATAGTATCTTCTTTGGGACTCCCCGGTGGCACAAGGGGATAAACACCACACTATGAAGCAATCCAGAGCCTCTACAGCACGAGTTTGATCCTCGGCCGGCAAAAGAGAAACCGACATGGCAAGGCAGGCCACTCCTGTCTCGCCCGCTGCTCCCCTTGCAGTGTACTTCACTCAAAAATAGTATCTTCTTTATAGGGTTGTTAAGTGTATTAAACAATGACTTGATTACTTAACTCCATACACAAACCTTAAGAGAATGGATTACAGCCATAAAATACTTAAGAAAACGGCTGATGCTTGCTGGACACAACTCCAACAGCCAGGAAAACAAAAGCAAAACTAAACAAATCAAACTGAAAAGCTTTTGTACCTTGAAAGAAAACATTACGAAGACAAAAGGCCACGACAGCCTGCAAGGAGATATTTGCACACCACGCGTCCAGCAAGGAGTTCATTAACAAAACAGATAAAGAACTCATGCAGCTCAACAAGAAAAAACAAGCAACCCCATCCAAAGGACGTGCAGGGGCTGCCTACACAGACACTCCCCGGGAGAAGACATTCGGAGGCCGACAGCACGTGAGAAAAAGCTCAGCACCACTTATTATGAGGGAAATGATCATCAAAGCCCCACCGAGAGTCCCTGCACCCCTGTGAGAGCGGCTTCACCAACAAGACTGGAGATGGCAAGTGGTGGGGAGGACATGGAGACTCACCCTCTGCCCTGGGGAGGTGATCTCGTCAGCCTCTGTGGGAAACAGTCCAGAAACTCCTTCAAAAAACCAAAATGGAAGGCGCACGTGACCCAGCAAGACCACTGCTGGCTATTTACCCAGACCATACACGAACACCCGTACCCAAAGAAGGATGCCCTCCTGTGTTCACAGCAGCACGGCCCGCCAGTGCCAAGTCAGGGAGCCAGCCCAAGGGCCCATCCCCGGGGGCCGGATAATATACACCCAGTGGACGCTGCTCAGCTGTGTAAAAAGATGAGATTGTGCCTTTGGGGACAAAACGGGTGGCTCTTGAGGTGGCTATGCTGAGGGAAGTAAGTCAGAAAGGGGAAGACAGTTCAGGGAGGGTTTCCCTCAACTGCGGACCATAAATGACCAAATGAAACAAACTCGCAAAGCGCAGCAAGAACAATTCTTAGACTCTGATAAACACACTGGTGCTGGGAGTGGGGGGATGGGGGGGTGATGAGAAGGGAAAGGATGTCACAAGGGGGGTGGTGGAGGGCAAGTGCACATGCACATGGGGGGGTGACCTTCGACTCCCCAAATTGTATCATTATGGAAATGACTGACAAAATTACAAAATAAGTGAGTTAACATGTCCAAGCACTTACACAGTGACTGTCATATAACGGGTTCCTGAAAGGAAAGCGAAAGGGCCTGTGTGTCCAACAAAGCACTGAAAAACACACCCAAAATCTCAGGAAGGAAGACTCAAGAGAGCAATGAAGAAAGCTGGCGAGGGTGGGTGCGCCGGCAGGAGGCGAGCCCTGGGGGAGCCGCAAGACTCCATGCGTGGCACCCTACAGGCTGCACATACATGTCACACGTGTGCCTCTCAGGATGGGACACACCTTGACGTCCACAAAAGGGACACGAAGGGAAATTCCTGCACGTCGAGGGGGAGGGGGAGACGCCACGGGATTTTGAGGTAGGAGAGACCCCTCTAATGGGAAGAAGATGCACTGTGAACCCCAGGAGTCCCGGGTGCTGGTTCAGAGCCCCACAGAGGAGAAGCGCCGCCATGTTATCGAGTCACCTGGAGGACAGCTGCAGAGGAAGAGGACAGACCAGAACAGGAAGCCGCCATAATGGCCCAGCTGAGGATCCAGAAAACAGAGGGACGCTTCCCAGGACCTGGGGCAAGAGGCCAAGGAGCCCTGGGGTCCCCACCCCTGTGCTTCAGGGGGAAACTGAGTCCCCGAGAGGGCAGGGCCATCTTTCCATTTATTCAGCCTTGACTCTGTCCCGATCCGTCCCCACGCTGCCCGCAGGGAGGCGAGACCTGACCGTCCAGCAACTGTGATGAGGCAGGAGGTGGGGTCCGGGGCATCCTAAGAGGGGAAGGCAGGACAAGAGGCCATGGCGCCTCCATGGCAGCGTCTCCGAGGCCGCGCGTTCAGGCCTTTCTCCCGCTCAGGAGTCACGTGATCCTGGGCCAGGCGCCCACCTCACTCCAGCCACTCCCCTTCCTTTGATATGTGGTAAGAGAGACCCAACACATCATCTCCCACTCTCACTATTTTTAGCGCAGGGCCCCGACGACCGGGCACGTTCCCCAAGCCCAGCTATCAGCGCCCTCCAGAGGTTCTGCGTCTCCCCCCGCTGAGGCCCCCGCCCTGGGACCCAGCCGCCTGCTCCCCGCCAGTCCCCGCCCAAGCCACTGCCTCAGTTTCTGGTTCTCTGTCTCCTCCAGGGGCGTCCCGGGGGTGGGGCCCGTGATGCCAGGCCCCTGGTCGCCAACCGGCTTTGCCTAGCGCCATGTCCTCGAGGCCTGGCCCGCCCAGACACTCGGGCCTCCCAGCCCCCCGCGCCTGGCTCGCCCCCTCAGCCCCCTCCCCATGGCTCTGTGGCGGCTGGGATAACTCTGACCAGCAACTCTGTGCGGGTCTGAGTCTCTGCTCACAACTCTTTGGGGTACATACCCAGGTGTCAGGTGCAGGCTCAGGTGGTCGTTCTGCTCAGTGTGGGTGGGTGGGGGGGCTGCCGTCCTGTTTCCCTCCACTCTCTCTCCTCACGGGCAGTTTCTGCACTGTGGGCGCCCTGGATGCGTGACACAGTGCAAGAGGGGCCCCCAGGCCTGCCCCCGCCCACCCAGCTGGAAGCCCAATGGTTCTCACATCTGTGACCTCTGGAACAAGTTAGCACACAACCAGAAGCCTCTACGGGAGTGACTTCGCACCAAGAACAGACAGTAGGGAACCTGGGTGCAGGCGCAGGGGTGGGGCAGCAGGCTGGGCTCCCCCACACCCCTGGCTTAGCAAAGTCATTAGATCACGTCAGGGACCGCGGGACAGTGAAGGCCACACAGGCTGAGGTCTGCAGGGCTCTGCAACTCCCTTTCTTGGTGCTTTGGGGCCTCAGTCTCCTCAGCTCTGTTCATTTTGGAAGCTTCCAGTCCTACCCTGGGCAGAGCCAGGCCATGCAGAATATTGCGGTTGGGGGCTCAGGCTTCAAGGCTTTGAGGGTCCCGTGTGGCTTTGAAGCTCTTGTAACAGGGGGTCCCCAGGAAAATGGGAAGTGCCAGGTTCCCTGTCCCACCCAAGGGACAGTGGAGCGGAGCAGGGAGGAGAAGAGGCTGCAGAGGAGCCTGGGGATGGAAGGAAGCAGGATGGAGCCAGAAGGAGACCTGGAGGAGGCACCTGGAGCTGAGAGACAGGTGAAGAAACTGCTCTTGCCTTTTGGTCGTGGACTGGGTGACACAGACGTGGGTGAGAGACCCGCAGAGAAGTTAACAGTTAATAAATAACAGTTAAAGTTATTTATTTATGCATGCAAGAGCTGGGGTACAGGCCCGAGATGCAGGGGTGTGAGAGGAGTCACCAGAGACAGAGCGGGGAGCAGAACAGGCAGACTGCCTGAAACACACTGCTGAGGGGAGCAGCGGGCGAGACAGGAGAGGTCTGCCTCACCATGTGGGTTGCTCCCTGGCCGGCCGGGGACTGCACGCATGCTGCAGAGGCTGTGGACAGCTTCACAGGGCGGAGCTCAACCCCTTGTACCACCAGGGAGGGCAACAGTGGCAGCTTTTGTCTTGATTTTGTTCTTTTCCTCCCAAACTTGTCTGGCTGGTTCTGACCCTTTTCTGTGGGTCCCCACAGGGAGGTGCTTTAGACTTGGGGCAGGCTTTTGGGCCTTGCTTGGGCCAATCCCGTTTGGGTGGACTTTTACCCACGAGAGGACAAGTCACTTTGGGTGCTTGATTTAGAAACTGTATTGTCTTTTCTGTGTTGCTTACTAACTGTATTAAAGCTCCTTCCCATTAAAGTCTCATATGCTTTGTGTCGACGCGGCGGGTGGCAGAACCTATATAGAGTGGGCAGGTTTGGGGGCTCTGGGCTGCCCCTCTCCCTGCCCTGGAACACTCTGAGGACATCTGTTGAAGACACAGAGTTTCCCCGGGAGGCATGTCTGGACTTGCCTTCTTTTGAGGGGACCCCTTCTTTCTCTGCATTAGACGGGTTTCTGGGGTGCTTCCATCCCCTTATTTGACCTCACCTCCCTGGCCAAATGGCTGCCCCAAGGCTGGCATCATAGACCCTTCAGGGCTCTCCTTGCTCTGTGTGTGTGTGCACGTGTGTGCATGCGTGCACGTGATGTGCATTTGGTGGTGCATGTGCCAGGGGGTGAGGGTGGAGGACGGACGAGTGGGCAGGGGTGGTGACAGCGTCCCCTGGAGGGCTGCCAGGGTCCACCTGGCCTCGGTGCACGGTGCCTGCTAGGCCAGGTCTGTGGTCACCTGGAGCTGGGGAGGGAGGGAGGCCCTGAGCCCTTCTTGCCGGCTGAGCAGGGGTGTCCTTGGGGACACAAGCCTGCTTTTGTAGGGGGCACAACGAGGGCAGGGGCTCAGGAAGTGGGCAGGAACTCCGGATCTCCAGGATACCAGTTCAATCTGAATTTCAGATACATTTAGCGTGTCTCAAATACTGTGTAACTCGATGGCAGCCTCTTGTGCGTGTCCGTGTCCGTGCACATGGATGGGTGCACGTCTGTGTTTGTTCAACTCTCCAGGTGAGTCCACAGGGCACGATGCTGAGACCTGAACACGGGGGGGAAGAGCAGAAAGGTGGAAGAGCGAGCAGAAACCAGGGGCCAGTCTGGTGCATTTGGAGGCAGGGTCAGCTGATGGCAGGGAGCACGGAGGGTGCGTGAGGAGGCAGCCACGTTGCCTGCAAAGCCCCAACAGTCAGTGAGAGGGAGGGGCGGGCAGGGACCTCCTCAGAAGCAGCCTCTTGGGGGGCCAGCAGCATCACCCTCCAGCGGGAAGCTGCGCTTGGTTGGTGGTCCGTCCCGGAAGGCCTCTCCCAGACCGGGGCATCCACGCAGCTTCTAGTAAGACAGGCGTCGGGCCCACCACCCCTCACCCGTCCCGTTGGAGCCCCACCTGCCCCGCAGTTCTGGTGCATTATTTGGGCAGGTGCCCCTGTCTTTCTTCCTCCTCCATGTTGTGAGTTCTGGCCGGCTCACCTGCCCTGGGTGTTTATTTCCTTCCCTTTTCTGCGAAGTTTCTGACGACTTCCTCTTTGAACCTAGAAGAGCACGTGCAGCCGCTGTTTACTGGGCTGGATGAACCAGGCCGCAAGGCTCTATGACACTGGCGTTTCACAGCCATGTCCTCCGACGCCAGCAGGTGCCAGCATGCGTCGGAGCCCCGCCCCAGCGCGCTGACTCAGAGGGCCTGGGCAGGGCTGAGAATCTGCCAAGTTCCCAGGTGATGCGGATGCTTGGCCTGGGCCCCTGTTTCAGCAAGAATGAGCAAGTGTTTTCAGTTTAAATAAAGTCAAGGGAGGGCCTCCCCTGGTGGCGCAGGCGGTTGAGCGCAGCGCTGTGAGGCTGTCCGGAGCCTCTGCAGCACCGGTTCGATCCCGGCCAGCCAGCGAGTGTCCCACATGGCGCAGCAGACCTCTCCTGTCTTGCCCACTGCTTCAGTCAGGCTGCCTGTTCTGGTCCCCACTCTGTCTCTGGTGAATCCTCTCACCGTCCCGCGCATCTGGCCTGTAGCCCGGTTTCTTATATAAATAAATAATCTTAAAAAAATAATAATAAAGTCAAAGGAATCTCCGCTACAAGTAGAAACCAGAGATTCAGAGCAGAAATGCTGACCTGGCCTGGGAAGGTTGATGGCTCACAGGCTGCAGGCTCGCTGGCTTATAGACGGAACGAAAGAGACCTTGGGTCGGCCTGCAGAGGTCCCAAGGACCTGATTTGAATCCCTGCTGAATCCTTTGACAGTTCTGTGACCTTGAGCAAGTTGCCTAGCTCTGGGCCTCAGTTTGCTCATCTGTGAAATGGGGGTAATAATAACAGTCAACGTTTCTCTTGTGCTAAATGGTGGTTGAACAGGCATGGGGCAGCAAGAGGCCGAACCCCCAAGCCACTGGGGTCCCACATCTGACCTCTGAGGCCCCAATCCCACTCAGAGACCCCCTCGAAGGCTCTGGGTGGTATAATCACTTCTAAGACACGGACCCGGAGCCTGGACACAGTAAGCATTTAACCGAGTTTCTGGAGGTCGTGACAACTGGTGCCTGGACATGCCCTCGTTGTGTCCTTGTGGGCTGTGCTCGAGGACACCTTAGTGTGAGCCTCGCCTGTGGTTTGGCTCAACAGGACGTCAGACCTGAATCTCATCCCAAACGGGAGGGGCCTGGATGTGCTGCTCTGTGTTCATCCTTGAATGTGAAAAACCTGTGACTACGCATTACTTAGAAATGACTGGCTCACAAAGGAGTTGAGCTATTTATAGGACCAGATCGCGCTGGACTTTATTCTGGATCCCAGCCTCGTCCCCCATGGAGCCACCTGGGGAGTGGAGAGGAGACATAGTCAGCAGATGAGCCAGATCAGCCTGGACCATGGGGGCCAGGAGGACCAGGGCTGCACTCGGGCGCCATCTGGCGGCCCATGGGAGCGAGTGTCCTGCCTGTGCCTGAGAGATGGTCCTGGCAGAGGTAAACACATTCCCTCTGAGCACAGCAGGTTTGGAAGGAGCTGGGCTCCCGTGCGTCTGTCTTTAAGGAGGGGCGATCTTTGTCCACGCAGCAAATTTATCCACAAATGTCCAACAGCCAAAAGACTGAGTGGAGGAGAGGCTGAGGCTGTCTCCCAGGAGGGAGGGGGCCTCCTCTTGGAAAACAGGTGTGGAGGGCCTTCCCTGGTGGCGCAGCCGTTGAGCACTGGGCTGTGAAGCTGCCCGCAGCCTCTGCAGCACCTGTTTGATCCCCGGCCACCAGCGAGGGTCCCACATGGCGTGACAGACCTCTCCTGCCACGCCCACAGCTCCCCTCAGCAGCGTATTTCCTCAGTCGGCCTGTTCTGTTCCCCGATCTGGCTCTGGTGAATCCTCTCATCCTCCCGCACTTCTCACTGTACCCAGTGCTTGTGTAGATAAATAAATAAATCTTTAAAAAACAACAAAACAAAAAAAACAGGTGTGGAGGTACCACCAGCTGCCCAGATGGAAAAAGAAACTTTCCTTAGGAAAGATACCAAGTGCGGCTCTTTGGTTTATTAGAGAAAACACAGGCAAAAATCTTGAGAGATAAACAAGATTGTGTGTGTGTTTACTGTGGACCATTCTCTTTGGGAGCCTGAATGTTGGGTTAAGAAATGTTTAAATATATCTCAAGATTAGTTTTTAAAATCACTTAGACGTGCCCAGGTGTTTACGTTTTTTGATCTGCTCCAATTGTAGATTCTTTGTCTAAAAATAACCTTGAGAGCACAGGTCAAGGTCAGAGCTGCCCATCTCGGGGTCCAGGCCTAGCCACGGTGATGGGCCTTCTCAGGCTGGTTCTGGGCTTGAATCTGGCCTCCCTTGCATCATGGACAACCCAACCCTGGGAGAAATGCACGGAGCCCCCGTGCTGAGGGGAGGCTGTGGGGCCATGTCCTGCTCCCCCGTGTGGTCCAGCCCACGTCTCTCTCGTCAGGTGTGGTCTGAATGTGGCTCAGTTACAGGTCACCCTCCAGGAAACCAGCAGAGCCAAACGAGATAGTCATGGATGGGGAGAGCCGTGGGGGCTCATCAGAGGGTCTGCACTTTTTAGCTACCAAAAGTCACCAGCAATTCAGCAGTGCCCTTCACCTTTGAAGGGACGGTGTAACCGCCTCTTCCCTATACTTCTTGCCTGCTTCAGTCAGGATGGGCTCCGTTGTGCTGCGGGAATTAGCTCAGGCATCTCAGGGCCTAACACCAGGGCTTCTTTCTTCACTGATGAGAAATCTCTTCCGAGGCAGGTGAGTTTTTGCCTTCCCTGTGGTAGCTCTGCGATTTTGATTTCAGTTGCTTGTTTTCTGTGTCTTCACCATAGGTGGCCTCTGATCTGTGGCCATCCCCAGGGACAGGAAGGGGGTGCTGGAGGGTTGTGCTGTAAATGCTGTGACTCAGAAGTGACACATGACTCCTATTCCCAGATAATTGGCCAGAATTTTTTACTAACTTCAGAATAAGATAATCTGGGAATCACAGAAAGTGTAAAGAAGATTAAAAGAACAAACCATCAGATAATGAAAGTTACCCTGGAGGAAACAACTGCCATCAGGCATCCCCAAACTCAGCTGGCCTGGGCCAGTGGGGACTCACAGGCTCCAGAACCCTCCCTCTCCCCCACCCCCACCCCACCCCACACTCTCCAGGCTCCTGAGGCCATTCACCTCACAATAATGCTGCTTTGCATTTCACACTGTTGCATTTTTTTCTGGACCCCACTTACTGGTTCTGGATTTATGTGATTACACCTGATTATTGCATTGCACATATCCCCATTGGGGGGTGGGGAGAGTCATTTGATCTAGCAAATAGATAGATGACTGACTGACAAATTCTGCCTTTTATTTCAACTTTTGCTTGAGGTTTTTTGAGGCTGTGTTACTAGGTGCGTAAAGGTTCATGACTGATATTTTCTTGTCAGTTACTCTTTTGACCCAAATGAAATCTCCCTCTTCATTAAATCATTTCCCCCAGGAATTGTATTTTTGCTATGCCAGAATTTTGTTAGTCTGTGATGAGGGTGACATCTCCAGTTAAATGGGGGAAAGTTAGGGTCCAGTCCATAAATTGTGTGTATATATATATATATATAATTTCTCCCCATATAGATGGAGAAATATGGCCTCTATTTCTCCATCTCTTGAATCTGGACACTTCTGGTAACTTGTGTAGATAAACAAACTCAACAGAAATGCTGTTGACAAGTTCCAGAGTCTGTGCCTCAAAAGACCTTGAACTGGGCCTCCCCGGTGGCGCAGTGGTTGAGTGCTGGGTTGAGAAGCTGCCCGCAGTCTTTGCCGCACTGGTTCAATCCCCGGCTGCCGGCAAATGTCCCACATGGCACTCAGACCTCTCCTGCCGCCTGCTGCTCCCCTCAGCAGTGTATTTCGTCACTCTGCCTGTTCTACTCTCCCCTCTGGCTCTGGTGAATTCTCTCACCCTCCCGTGCCTCTGACTGTACCCAGTGCTTGTATAAATAAATAAATCTTAAAAAAAAAAATTAAAAAAAAAGACCTTGAACTTGATTTTTTCTCAAGCCAAAAACCACCCAGCTGCTCCACAGAACCGTGAGGGAACAGTGGCTTTGGGAGTCACTGCAGTTTGCGTGCTCCTGCTGTTGGGCGGCCCTAGATATCTGGACCCACTGTCCACTCCACGTCTAGAAGCTCAGCCTGCAGGGATGGGGGCTGCCATCTTGCCTCATGCTGGGCAGCCCCTTGGTGCAATCTTGGGGCCCAGCCAGGGGCCCTGCTCCATCCACCGGCACCAGCCACCTCTCAGTGCTGTGCGTCTGAACATGGGCCACCTCGGGCCGCTTCCTGGGGGGCCCCACTCCACCCCCACTGCACTGTTGCTTTCCAGGCAGACACCACCCTCCACTTCCTGTGAGTCACAGCTGCTCAGGCCTTTTCCTATTCCCGGAACTATCACAGCGTGAGGAGGGCCTCAGTCATCAAGCTTATTTGGGAGAGACTAAACTCTGACCCCAGGAGGAATTTCTTCCTAGTTTGTCAGGAGACCCTCCCCTCTGGCTGCCTCCAGGGACCCGGCACCCACCGTCTGGAAAGCCTCTTGGGACTGCTGGGCAGCTCAAGTTCCTGGAGCCAGAGCAGCCTGCTGACCCTGCAGCCCCATTCCAGCATAAATCCTCTGGAGTAGAGAGCAAGGCCAGAGGGTGGACACATGACTGATGAGGCCCTGTAGCTGGTGTCCAGGTCCTCAGGGCCCGGCCTTGCACACACCTGTCTGTATGGTAAATGGTTTTCAGGCTTTTCTGCCCTCCCACCATCAGGACGGCCCTGCCTGATGGGGCACCTGCAGCTGTGACATGGTTGCCAACTGTCTTGTTGACTTCTGCGGGCCTTGGGAGGAGTATTGAGAGATAGTCATGGAGAGGAGGAGAAACAGGAGAGAGAAGGTCAGAGAAGCCCAGAAGGAAGACTTTCTGGGGCCTTGGAGGCCCACTGGGCTCCTAGCCCCCTGGCACTCCTGCCTGCCGTGTACCCAGTTGTTGCAATGCATGTAAAGCTCAATAAAAGCCTGAGAAACCCGCCAAGGGCTCCAGACTCCTCCTTTACTCCATCTGCCGGATCAGAAACCCTGCTCAGTGCCCTTCCTGCCACTGCACTGGCCCAGCTCCATGAGCTGTCCCGGGGCTCATGGGTCTTTTTGACATCCTCCCAGAGGGCCCCTTCCTGATGCAGGAAAAAGTGGGGACTCCACTCACCAGAGTATGGGGGGCAGGAGAAGGGGGAGAGGTGCAGGGGAGGAGCAGGCTCACCGCAGGGCTGCCCAGCTCATTCTCGGCATGTGGGGAGAGGCACATGCTTCTCACGCTCAGGTGGTGGGTTTCCCACAGGGTGCTGGCCAAGGCCCCCAGGAGTTGTCTTTTTTTTTTCTTAGCGTAGAATATCTGGGGTACAGGGCAGAGGTGCAGGGGGTGAGAGGATTCACCAGAGACAGTGGGGACCAGAACAGGCAGACTGACCAAAGCACACTGCTGAGGGGAGCCGCGGGGAGACAGGAGAGGTCTGCTGTGCCACGTGGGCAGCTCCTTGGCCGGGGATGGGACTCAGGCCACAGTGGGGATGGTGCTGAGACTCAACCCCTAGGCCCCAAACTGCTGGAGCCCAGATCTCACCCATCTCGCCCCGGCCTCCCTTCCTGGAATTCAGCCCCAATAAGTCTTCGGGGACACCCTGCAGTGTTCCGAAGAACTTGTTCTCACAAACACCAAGGAAGATGTTCCAGCCCCTGCTGGCCCCCCACTGCTCCCCCCACGGCGGCCCCCCCCCACCCCATCCAGACCCCTACCCCTGGGAAAGCCGAGGAGCCCCTCCCGCAGCGAGGGTGGGCGTCCCGCCTTTAAGATGAACTGGGCTCCGAACCTGAAACTACCTTTATTTGTAGTTGGCTCAACAGCAAGATGCCACCATCCACCAGCGCAATTACAAAACTGTACAGGGGGTACAAAAACAGGCCCTTAACTTCATTACCCGTCTGCAAGCCCCACCCAGCCCCTTCTCAGCCTGGCCTGGATCAGTCTGTCTCCCGCTCCTCTAGCCCTGGGTGACCATCCTGCAGCTCCTCTCCTGGGCCGTCCCCCCGCCACCCCAGCAGCCAGGCTGCATGAAGGAAGGTGAAACTCAGGACTCAGCCCCTTTTTCTCCTCTCTGCCCTGCACATTCTCTGGGCGTCCACACTGCACCCCACCTTCTGCTCCCGGGGGGCTGGGTGTAACAGGGAAGCCTCTGGGGTGTAGCCCGGGGTCGGTGTCTGGCAAGGCCTGCTGAGCCCCTCCTAGACCTGCTGGAGCTGATGATGCTGCAGAACGCGCAGATGCACCAGCTGCTGCTGGGCGGCCTGGTGGCCCACCTTGGCCTCAGGTACATGGGTTGGGGCTGGGGTAGGGACCCCTTCCTGGAGAAAAAGGATCAAGCACGGAGAAGCAGGAAGCCAGCCACACCTCCTTGGCTGGGTGTGGCACTGTAGTGCCAGGATGGGCACAGAGCAGTTATCTATGATCCGAGCAGACTGGGTAAAGGAGGAGTCCTGGAACCCTCGGTGGCTTTCTCAGGCTTTTATTGAGGCTTTGCATGGAGTGCAGCAACCAGGTGCACGGCAGGCAGGGGTGCCGGGGTGCCAGGAGGCCTGAAGGCCTCTAAGCCCCCAGCAAGTCTCTCTGGCTTCTCTGGCTTCTTTCTCCCCATCTCTCTCCTGCCTCTTCTCCTGCTTCTGCCTCTTTTGGTGACTGCCCCAGTACTCCTCCCATGGCCCACAGAAGTAAACAACACAGCTTACAGCAGTGTAACCACTGCAGGAGCCCCATCAGGCAGGGAGATCCTAAAGGGTGGAGGGCAGAAAAGCCTGAAAACCATTTACCTAATTTTCCACCCCCTCAGGGTTTTCTGCCATACAATCTATATACAAGTATATACAAGTTTCCTTTAACAAACACAAACACAGCAGCCATGGCCCCCAAAAGAAAATACAAAGAACACAAATAATTCCAGGCAGGGCACCAACCTTGTGGCAAAAATTGATCATGGGCGCCAGGAAATGATCCATCACTTCTGCTGCCGAAGGCACCGCTCATACAAGGGAGGAACCACTCAGGCATCTGCCGTCACACACCAGGAGCCGTCAGGTTTCCTGGCCTTCTCTGGCTGTAGTGTCGGCCACAAGCCACACACAGCACCCACCCCCAGGATGCACTCACTCGTGGATTCGTGATTCTGTACCTTGGGGTAATCACCCAATCCTCAGGATTTTCTGTCTACAGTTGCTCCAACACTCGGCTTTCAGAGCCACCGATGGGACACGCAGACCCCTGCACTCAGGCCAACCCATTGCACAAGCACATGGGTCGGGGATCTGTGGATACAAGCTCCACACGCAGCCTCTCTTGGGTCCCCTCTTTGGCTGTGGGCTCCACCACAAGCCATGTTCCCCCCATCCCCCGAAAAAGGGTTCCTCAGCTCCTCACTCTCACTCAACAATGAGCAGGGCGTCACCCACAGGTGATTTTAAGAGACTCACTGGCCTTCTTGAACATGCTTAGGCTGCTTAATAGCCACTCAGGGCTTCCCAATCTCAGCACCAGCTTTTGCCTTTCTAAGTTGGCTTTTTTCCTCTGCCTAGCTGCTGGGCAGTATAAACACAGAGGCCCACTGGCCACTCCCAGATTCCCATCTCCTGGGGTGTACAAACAATAAACAAACACAAACAATACCATCCTCCCCAAGGGTCCCCCCAAAATAACATTACCCTGCCAAAGTTCTCTGCCTTCTGGCAGGATTATCAGTCCAAGTTCCTTGTGTCAGCACTGGGCGAGCTCCAAATTGTGGTCCTTTCTTCCCCGATGATACTCTTGCCTTAGGGACCCTGGGCTGGTCTTTGCAGGCCATCACCTCCTTCACTTGAGGTCTCATCCTGCAGCTCCTGGACCTTGTCTACCTCCTGTGCTCCTGCAGCATCTCTAGCTCTTCCCACAGCTCCAAGACTCTGGTCACCACCTGTGCTGCCATGGCATGTCCAGCATTGTCACAGGCTGTGGGGTAAGTAGTGGGGAAAAGCTCGAGGCTTTTCCACCCTCCCACTGCTCATGTGCACTCGGCCAAATGGCATGGCGCTGTGTGGCATGGCGTGGTGTGCATGACGTGGCGCAGCACAGTGCAGTGCAGTGGAGTGCCGAGGAACAAGGAGTGCATTGGAGTGGATGGAGGGGTGTGGCACAGAGTGGCAGAGCATGACAGAGTGTGGCAGAGTGCGATGGAGTATGGCGACAACAGCAGAGAGCATGAAGACACCAACAGGGCTACTAGAACCAATATGAACCTACCCGGTATGGGTTGGTTGTGCTACACAGGCAAACTCAGTCTGCTACTCCCCAATCCCTCCTGAGATCTTCAGAGGGCTCCATACCCATCTGCATCAATCCATCCTGCCGACTACGCCAATTGTAGTGCCAGGAAGTGCACAGAGATGGTTATCTATGATCCGAGCAGACTGGGTAAAGGAAGAGTCCTGGAACCCTTAGTGGCTTTCTCAGGCTTTTATTGAGGTTTTACATGGAGTGCAGCAACCAGGTACAGGGCAGGCAGGGGTACCAGGGGGCCAGGAGGCCTAAAGGCCTCCAAGCCCCCAGCAAGTTTTCTCTCTGGGCTTCTCTGGCATTCTTTCTCCCCTTCTCTCTCTCCTGCCTCCGCTTCTCTTGGTAACTATCTCAATACTCCTCCCATGGGCCACAGAAGTAAGCAAGATGGCTTAAAACAATGTAACAAATGCACGTGCCCCATCAAGCAAGGCAATCCTTTGGTGAGAGTGTAGAAAAACCTGAAAACCATTTATCCTACAGATACCTAATATATGCCAGCTCTAGTCAGCTTCCATTGGGGGGGAGGGGGTGCCCAAATCCAGATCACCCAGGCCTCTTTCCAAGGAGGTTTCCCACTGGACTGCAGGCCCCTACATTGACAGGTACATTTTACTGTGGCGCCTGCAGGTCCTAACAATTATTAAGGTGAACATGTGAACGAGTTAAGGAGTAAGAATACAAGGCAACTGGGCCTGTGACTGGCGCATGGAGAGGTAAAAGGTGAAAGTGTGGGTGCACAGTGATTGGGGAAAGAGGAGAGTCTCCTCGGAGGAGACTTACAAACATCCTTGAAGTCCAGGGAGGATTTGGAGGTCAGAGGAAGCTGGCAATGTATCCACTGAGCAGCCCTTGACATGAGCGCCCCAGCCCACTGGCTCCAGGCCTGGGTTGCCGTCAGGGGCAGTTCACCAGACTCCCCATCAGTCACTGGGGAGTCACCCCAGGATTCCTCTAATCTTGGCTCTGCCACGTATTAGCTGGGTGACCTTAGACAAGTTGCTCAACCTCTCTGAGCCTCAGTTTTCCCCACCTGCAAAATAAGGACTAAATGTCTCCGGAGTGCCTCGCTGCATGCAGTCACTGCGCCACTCACGGCAGCCGGTTGGGATGGCATCTGGGGATAAAGTTTAGGAGGCTGGAGGATGGGGTTTGGGGAGCCAGACATTATCATCTCCCCTCCCCTCTGCACTGTCCCAGGTCTACCTGGAGGGCCAAGAGGAGAGTGAGGCGGAGGAGCTGCTGGAGGCCCAGGAGGAAGGGCCTCTGGTGCTCCACCACCACTACATGCCCTGCCCGCTGCCCACTCTGGGCGCCCTACCACCCTGGCCAGCCTCTTCCTGCCTCCTCCCCCACACCAGCCCCACGTGCAGGACATGACCAGGACTCAGCCCTGCCCTCCTGCCTTTGGGAAAAGGGGCGCGTAACTGTGGCTGGGGGTCTGTCCTGACCTGGGCTGGGCTGGAGAAGCTGGTCAGGGGCTGGAGATACCCGAGGGTGAACCCCTGGAGGCCACCTCAGATGGGGGTCTTTCTTTTCTCTTCTCATCTCAGGAGAGCTGTGCCCCCGCCCCCACCGCCCAGTGCCACAGGGACTGTGGGTGCAGATGTACCTCCGGCTTCAGGTGGGCTTGGGTGCCTGGCAGTGGAGCCCAGCCGTGGGGTACTCAGGAGTCCAGGGGCTCATGTTTCCTGGGCCTGGGGGGCTCCTACTGCCACCGCTATAGGCAGCTGGGCTATCCCCTCCCCTTTCCCTCTTTGGGGTCCATGAGGCAGGAGGGAGTCGCATGAGGTGCACTCTCCCCGCAGACTACTATGATGCCCAGAGCTTACCCTGAGGACCGCGCAGGCTTCACTGCAGGGCTGGAGACAGCCCCACATGCCCTCTAGTCCCTGCTGACTCTACACCCGTGCCTGGCAGCCCTTCTGCCCACTCAGCCTCAGCCAGTACCTCCCTCATTCCCCCCCCAAACCCTCCCCCCACCCCAGTGAATGAGCCCCTCGCACTGGCCTGCTCTGCTCTGGAGCAGGAGCCCGCAGAGCACCGCCCAGGCCCGAGGCCTGTGAGCGCCCGTTCTGCCCACTGTTTCCTGCCTGGGCAGAGGGAGGCCTGGGTACCAGGGCCCACCCCCCCGCCCCTCTCTCCCCTGTCTCTGGCATGGCCAGGGCTGTGGGGTCTCCGTTGGGCCTCCGTTTGCTCTGAAGGCCCAGAGTGATGGAGAGGCCTGGCTGGGAGGGTCCTGGAGCTGAGCCGGCTCCCTCAGGCCCCTCAACCCAGGAAGCTGACTCCGTTGGCAAAAAGGAGAAGTCAGGGCCGTGTCCTGCTCAGACCAGGTGGGGCTGAAGTCCCGGAAGGGCGATGTGGGAACAGCTTCTCTCTGCCCTGCCAAGCCGGGGCTTGTCCCCCTTCCTCCCACAGGAAGGATTAGGCACTCTGGGCCCCACAAAGGCGGGTCTGCTTCCCCAGCTGTTCAGCATCGGGGTACCCCAGGGCCTGGGCCCTGGGAGGGGGGGAGGGAGAGAAGTCCAGGCCCAGCAGGTCCCCTTCCTGGCCCGTGAGTGTTGCCTCAGGAGGACACTGCGTCACGGGGCTAAGTCCAGGGGTTTGTATTTGAGCTAGAAAGTGAGAGTCCTCGGAATCCTCTGCTGCTTGTCGCCATCCTTCAGCCAGAGCTGGACCACAGCCCCGGGAGCCACGCTGAGGTCCAGTTCCCTGGGTGCTGCGCTTACACAGGACGGGCCCGGTGGGGCCCCCGCAGGTTCCTCTAGGCGTCTCCACCTGGTAGTTGCCTGTCCGGCTCTGGTGCCACTGCTGGCACAAGACAAAGCACAGCAGGACAGATGTCACACACAAGCACACGACGATGATGACGACCAGCTGGTTGCCCTGTGGGGGCTCTGGGGAGAGAGGGGCGGTGGTCTCAGAAGCCCTGTGCTTCCAGCTCCGGGGTACCCACACCCACGTCCACTGTGCAGTCGCCCTGCGGCGCAGGCAAGGGCGGGCGGCATCTGCCCCAAGGACCGAGAGGAAGCGGCCTCCGGTCCAGGCCGGCAGCCCGGCCTCTGCGTCGCGAGGCAGGTGTCCCCCTGCACCTGGCCTGGGGTAGGCGTCGCTCACACCTGCCCCGGAAGGCGCATAGCCCAGGCCCAGCCTCCGCACTGGCAGCGAGGACCAGGCGTCCGCCAAGTTCTCTGCAGCCAGGCAGCGCCTGGGCACCCACAGCCCCGGGGAGCGGAGCTCGAGGCAGCTTCGGGGTGTCAGGCCAAACTCCCCCTTGCGGAGAAAGGCCGAGGCCAGAGAGGAGGCTGACTCCTGCCGGTCACCGCTCACGGCCAAGCAACTAGTTGGGGTCCAAGCCGGGAACTGGGAAAGAGCTGCCCGGAAGAGGGGACCCCTGAGTTGGCAGAGTGGGGCTCAGGGGCCGAATCCCAGTGCCCTCGACTTCCCTCCCCCACGCAAGGGCGCCCCTCACCGTAGACCTCAAGCTCTTGGGATGCCCAGACGCTGTGCGGGAGGCCCCAGCCCGGGGACAGCAGGTCCAGCTCCACCAGGCAGGAGAAGGTGTGGGAGCCTGCTTGCTCGGGAGCCGTGCAGTTGTGTGTGACCACGGCCTCCTGGGGGTCTGTTGATTCTTCCCCAAAGGTCTGGTTGTGCAGGGGCTTCTCACCATGGAACAGGGTGAGGGTGAGGCTCTCGAGGGGTGCCACCGCCTGCACCCTGCACTCAGCGGTGAAGGAGCTGCCCACGGCCACCCGGGTGGGCTGCAACGTCAGCAGCACTTGCTTGAGGGGGTCTGCAGGAAAGAGCGTGCTCTGGTCAGAAAGGTGCAGGCCCAGCAGGCCCACGATTCCTATTAATGGAATTTTTGATGGGTTAAATAAAAATTTCCTACAGGGCCTCCCCTGGTGGCACAGCGGTTGTGCGCCAGGCTGTGAAGCTGCCCACAGCCTCTGCAGCGCCGGTTCGATCCCCGGCTACCAGCGAGGGTCCCACATGGCGCGCAGACCTCTCCTGCCGCCCGCTGCTCCCCTCAGCAGTGTACTTTCGTCCTTCTGCCTGCTCTGCTCCCTGCTCTGGCTCTGGTGAATTCTCTCACCCTCCCGTGCTTCTGACTGTACCCAGTGCTTGTATAAATAAATAAATAAATAAATAAATAAATAAATAAATAAATAAATAAATCTTTAAAAAAAAAAAGAAATTTTAAAAAACAAAAACAAACAAACAAACAAAAAATTTCCTACAAAGGACTGAATAGACCTGGAAATACGCTTGATTTTTACTAAGTTTTCTTTGACGTAATACTGGTAAATTTTTTTTTTTGTATTTTGTTCTGAATCCACAGAATTTTCTTGTTTTGACTGACCAGGACCTGCAGCAATGTTAAATTGTTTTTTTTAATTTTTCAGCAGAGCTAACTTGTGTTTGCATTTTCTTACCCTTGATACCAACCCAGCATGAAAATAGTGTAGTAATTTTTACTACTCATGTCAGTGTCTATTCTTGCATCACTTCCATAGGGATTTTGTCTGCTTAAAACATCAACAATTGCAGATGAGTTTTATTGTGTGGATTTCAATGTTCTCCCAGGAAGCTGAAATAGAGCTGAACCAAGAAGAGGGGAACCTGCTGCTTTGTTTGTAGGGTTCCAGAGACTTCCAAAGAAGGTGAGGAAGCTGCCTCCATGGGCAGGACTGGACAACCCAGACAAAGAAAAAGCCCTGGTACCCTCGAGAAGAGGAAGCCCAGGTGGAGTCTGGTGAGACCAACTTTGTTCTTGAAGCCTGCGTGGCCCGGATGTCAAGAGTTTGCTCTGATCCTGTATGGAGTGTTCCAACAGAGCCAGCTACAATTGCTGTTTAGTTATTCTGCCCTGTGATTTTATACAAAAATAGGTAATATGGTTTCAAAGTAGATTGAGTTTCCAAACTTTTGCTATGATGTTGAAATAATTAGGGATCAAGGTTGAGAGAACTTGTTTGTTTGTTTATTTACGTAAGTTCAACTAATTTTAAGATTTTTTTCTGTGATTTTGTTATATTGGCTGTCTTGTTTAGGCTAATGTCTCCAGATTTTTTTTTTTTTTTTTGCTTTTTTGGCTTGGATAATGGACTGTTTTCCAAAATGTAAAGCTGTCATACTGGACATTCATGGACAAGGCTGCAGCTAATTGTTGCTTCTCTTACAAATATTGTAACCCTGAAAAACCACTGTCTCTTAAGACTACACGCTGAAGTCTGTGCCACATAGATACGGTGGAATAAAAATTAAAAGGGGGGATTGGAACAGGGAGGTCCCAGGAAAGGGGGAGGTTCCAGGTTTCCTGCCCCACCCAAATGGAGGGTGGAGCTGAGCAGGGAGAGAAGAAGCTGCAGAGGAGCCTGGGGAAGGAAGGGAGCAGGATGGAGCCAGAAGGAGACCTGGAGGAGGCACATGGAGCACATGGAGCCGAGAGACTCATGAAGAAACTGCTCTTGCCTTTTGGTCGTGGACGGGGTGACACAGACGTGGGTGAGAGACGTGTGGGGAGGTGACAATGGCCGTTTTTGTCTTGATTATGATTTTGCTCTTTCCCTCCAGACTTGTCTGGTGGTTTCTGATTCTTTTCTGTGGGTCCCCACTGAAAGGTGCTTAGACTTGTGGCAGGCTTTGGGTCTTGCTCTGGGCCAATTCTGCTTGGGTGGACTTTTACCCACGAGGGGACGGGTCACTTGATTTAGAAACTAGATTCTTTGCCTTTCCTGTATTGTTTCCTAACTGTATTAAATTTCCTTCCCATTAAAGTCTCAATTGTTTTGTGTTGATGCGGCGATGGCAGAACCCATTTAGAGTAGGCAGGTGTGTGGGGTTTGGGCTGCCCCTCTCCTGCCCTGGAACACCCTCCCCTTCCCTCCCCCACGTGAGGGCGCCACTCACCATAGACCTCAAGCTCCTTGGACGCCCAGACACTGCGCGGGAGGCCCCCACCCAGGGACTGCAGGTCCAGCTCCGCCTGGCAGGAGAAGTTGTGGGAGCCTGCTTGCTCGGGAGCCGTGAAGTTACGTGTGACCACGGACTCCTGGGGGTCTGTTGTTTCTTCCCCGAAGTTCTGGCTGTGCAGAGTCTCCTTATCATGGAACAGGGTGAGGGTGAGGCTCTTGAGGGGTGCCACCGCTGGCACCCTGCACTCAATGGTGAAGGATCTGCCCACGGCCACCCGGGCGGGCGGCAACGTCAGCAGCACTTGCTTGGGGGGGTCTGCAGCAAAGAGGAGCATGCTCTGGTCAGAAAGGTGCAGTCCCAGCAGGCCCACCTGGCCAGGACCACCCTGGTGTCCTCCACCTGGGCTCCCAGGTCCCGGCTGGACTTGTGGGGGAGGAGGTGGGCTGGGGCCTGGCGTGCTGTAGAGCAGGGAGAGAGGAAGAAGGAAGCAGTTTGGGGTGAAGGACATACTGGGTGGAAATTTTATGAATGGATGGATTCTGGGCTGGGCAAGATTGAAGGTGGTCAGTTGTCCACAAAGAAGGCCTAGAAACTGTACAGCCAACCGGGAATATGAAAGTTTGTGTCTGTCGCCTTGCTCTCCAGAAATTAAATCAAATTTCATAAATTAAACAGTTGGGAGCCTCCGTGGTGGTCTAGGGGTTAAGTCTCAGCGTTATTGCTATGACCTGAGTTGATCCCCAGTGAGGGAGCAAGCCACATGGCGCAGCAGACCTCTCCTGTCTCGCCCGCTGCTCCCCTCAGCAGTGTATTTCAGTGGATCTGCCTGTTCTGCTCCCCACTCTGCCTCTGGTGAATCCTCTTACCCCCGAACCTCTGGCCTACACCCCAGTTCTTCTATGCAAAAATAAAAAATAAATAAACAGTTGGGTGATCATGGTGAGTAGTAGGAGCTGAGCCATGAGCTGATTATGGGTCCCAACGGCACCCCAAGCTCCCCTTTGAACTAGGATACTTGGCCCCATCACCCCAGGATTACGTGCTGGATTTAGAACACTTTCCACACTTTCTAGCCATTTTATCTGACACTGGAAATGGCAGGGACAGGGGGCAGAGGACCCAAGCGATGCCCTCGGTGCCGAGATATCGGAGAATGTGGCCTATGGAGGGGGGTCTCTGTGCTCATGGGCAGGTGTGTGTGTGATGGTCACACATTTCCGGGGGCCTCAGGAAAACAGAGGCACTGGTGATGCCTCAACCTCCCCACGAGGAAAAGGGGACGCAGAGAGTGTGGCTGCCCTCACGAGGGATGTGGGGTGCTCCGGGGATGGGGCAGGGGACTGTGAGAGCCTCCTGGGGACCTGCCTTCAGGTCCCTGTAAACCTGGCTGGGATCGGGGTCCTCTGGCAAGACACAAAGGGCTGCCAGCAGGCTCAGCAGCGGCCAGTGAGGGGATGGAGAGATTCTGGGGCCGCTTCTGATCACCCCGGAGGCCGGGGGCAGGGCCGTGAGGAGATGCCCTGCAGCCGGGCCTCGGGCCACTCACAGAACACACGGACAGTGGCTGACTTCGAAAGCTGCTTCCCGTCGCAGGTGAAGTAGCAGAGGACGTCCGTGTCCTCAGAGGCGTTGAACAGCAAGTACCGCACCCACTGAGGCTGCTGGTCCAGCAACTCCTTGGCTAGGGTGGTCTCCAGGCCTCCGCCCTCAGGCTGGACACAGCTGGTGCTGCAGTTGATCACCACGGACCCTCCGGCCTCCAAGGCCAGCCGCTCTGGCCACATGCGGATCTCAAACGCCTCCTCAGCAGACCCTGGAGGACCAGAAACTCCGGGCAGTGATGTCCCTGGCAGTCGGGTCAAGGGGCAGGGGCCCAAGAAGAAAGGCCGAAGCTCCTCGCCTCCTTCCCCTCGGCTTAGCCTTGTCGCCTCCATCTAGACCCTGCAGCTTGCAACGCCCCCCCCCGCTAAGGCTGCCTCCCTGCCCTAGACTGTTCTTGCTCCAGCCCATCTGCCCCATCACCTCCAGGTAAGTTTTCCTCACACGTGCCCCCTGGAGAGGGCTCCTGCTCCACCCTCCAGGCCCAGCCCTAATGTCTGCACAAGCTGATCAGTGGTGGGGGTGGAATGTTCTCTGGCCCCAGGCCTGGGGTTCAACCCTCCCTCCCTCAGACACTGCTCTAGCCTCTGGGCACAGCCTCCACCAAAGCAGGCCAGGCTCTGCCCTGCAGTGCTCACCCCCCTGAAGGAGACAAACAATCAAGTGAAAATAGCAGATCTGTGAGAGGGGGGTGCCCTGGAAGGAAATGGGGAGGGGGTGGGGCTGCTGTTTTGAATAGTGCTCAGGAGGCCTCAGGGAGATGCCACATATGAGCAAAGAGATGGGGCAGCCCTGTCGATATCTGGGGGGCTGTTACCAGGAAGAGGGTCCTGCCAGTGCAAAGACTCCAGGGAGCTTGTGTGCTTGGCATGTCTGGGAACAGCAAGGAGATGATCCACCAGCAAGAGCAGAGCTGTCAGCGGTGGGTAGGGACTGGGGACAGGCCTACATGTTTCCACAGCCTCAGGGAGGAGGAAGGTGGGGGGGTAGAGGGGGTGCAGGGTCATGGGGTCAGCTGCAGAGGATGATGGGGTGAGCTGCTGACTCATTCCTGTTTCCTCCCCCTTGGCTGTTTCCGAGTCTCTAGAAGGCAGCCCCCAGGTTGTGTGTTTCCCTAAGTGCAGCTGACTTCCGAGAAGTATTTGATGTGGAGAAACCTCAGCGCTCACCTCCCACTCAGCCACCACCAGAAGGTCCTGGATCTCAGCGGGGCCTGTTCTGAGTCATGTGCCCCGCTCACCCCACGAGAGCCCCCACTTGGCCCTCAGTCGGTGGCATCTAGAGATGGGCGAGCAGGACGCTGTGCAGAGAGAGGGCATTTGATCCAGAGTTCGCCCCGCCCAGCTGCGCGTGACCTTGGGACTCGCTTCCTCACTGACCTCAGCTGCCTCAGCTCCCAGTGGACTGGCCACCCCTCTAGCGGGGCTGCGGGGCAGGCGCGCAAGACGGTGCTTGGGAAGCGCCCGCAGCTTGTCCCAAACAGCACCTGGCACAGGGCAGCATTTCCTCTGCAGGCCCTTGACCCCTGGAAGGGGCTCACTTCCATGTTGACCATCCCCAGAGTGGATGTCTCTGCCCCCTGCTGTGCCCTGGGCTACTTTTAGAGGCCAGCTGGGACTTGCCTCAGGGTCCTGTCACCCCCTGGGCCCCCACCCGGCCCACCACTCAGCCTCCACAACCAGCTACATCCACCCCCCATGGAGTGTGGGGTCTGCTTGACCTGGGGGCCAAAAGGCCAGGACCCCCACCCATCGCCCCAGGGTCACGGGAAGCCACTGTGGTCAAAGGCCCGGGGCCTTGGGGGTCAGACCCCTGCTCCACCAGATGCCAGTGCAGCGGGCAGCCCACCTTCCAGCGGGCATGAGTGAGTCAGGAACCCCGGGCGCCGGCTCACCTGGGCCCCAGAACAGGGCGAGAAGCGTCACGGGCAGGCTCCAGCAGCTCCAAGGGCACATCTCGAGGGGCAGCCACGGCTGGCAGGGAGCGCTGAGGGCGGCCTAAGGAGAGAGGGAGGTGGCAGGTCAGGGAGTGGCCTGGGCCACTGCCTGGAGCCCCCAGCCTTCTGTGCGCTGATGACCTCATGCATTGCCTCTCATTGTCTGAGTGGTCTTTGGAAGCCTCATGGAAGGCAGGATCCCAGGGCTCCGGGCTTGCAAGAATCCAGGCAGAGGAAGCCGGGAAGTAGTTGATAAGCCCAGGCATAACCTGGTCCTGCAGCCTGGTCGCAGTGGGCAGGGCGCAGCAGGCACCCGTGGGAGCAAGCCCACGCACGTGGGAGGGACATGTGTGTGTGTGTGTGTACGGAGGAGGGTGGTGCTGACAAGCCCCAGACCCCACAGGCCACATCTTTAGGGTCCCTTCTAGGAAGGGGCCATCAGAAGTCAGGGACACCTGGTTTCCACAGTGAATCAGATCTGTTCTCAGGAAGCCTGGCCAGGGCTTGGAGGTACTCCAGCACGAGTCTGCTTGTGCCACCACTTCACCTCGGCCGGCCCTGACTCAGCTGATCCAGGGGCTCCTGGAGGCTCAGGGCCTCGGGAAATGCACCCCACAGCAAGCCCCAGGGCCTCCTGGAGGCCCAGGGCCTCGGGAAATGCACCCCACAGCAAGCCCCAGCAGCCCAGACTCTAGGGATGATGAGCGCCAGCCTCCATATCCCAGGTCCCCTCATGGTGTCTCCTCTGAGACCTCCAGGGTGAACTGGGCATGGGGGTTGGGAGTGGGGATGGGGCCGTGCGTTTCTAGAAATGCTCTGTTCCCCTCTTCTGCCATAGACTCTCCAGAAGCAGGGAGCAGGTAAGGGGGTGGGGATCCGGTGATTGGGAGCCCCTCCCCAGGCCCCGCTATGCCTAGGACGCCCTGGGAGCAGCAGGGTTTGGGCGAGGTCAGGAAGGATCAGGGCACCCAGACAGGGCCTCTCCAAAGGGATACCCAGTGTCGTCAGGACTCGGGGGTGGGAGGCTGGGGCGCGCCCTGCCCTTCCCTGGCTGCTGCCAGCGCTGCCATCGACAATCTGGGTCTGGAATCACCAGACAGCACATCTGGACTTTGGAGTGGTTCAGGGAGTGGGGGCAGGGCTGGATCCACACAGAAGAGATGGGAAAGGTCAGAGAGCAGTCGTCCCAGCCAGCAGGGATCTGATTCCACAACGGGCTGGAAGCGCTGAGAACAGGGAACATTCTGAAAATGGCATAAAAATAAACCACCCTCAGCCAGCCCTGAAAAGCCACACAAGGAGAAAAGCACAGAAAAAGTGGGACAAATGCAATTCTTTAAAAAAGGTGACATTAGGGCCTCCCCGGTGGCGCAGCGGATGAGCGCTGGGTTGCGAAGCTGCCCACAGCCTCTGCAGCGCCAGTTCGATCCCCGGCTGCTCCCCGGCTATGGGAGGAGGGTCCCACATGGCGCGCAGACCTCTCCTGCTGCGCGCTGCGCGCTGCCCGCTGCTCCCCTCAGCAGTGTACTTCGGTCCTTCTGCCTGCTCTGCTCCCCGCTCTGGCTCTGGTGAATTCTCTCACCCTCCCGCGCTTCTGACTGTACCCAGTGCTTGTATAAATAAATAAATAAATAAAAATAAATAAATCTTAAAAAAAAAAAAAAAAAAGGTGACATTAACACACTCAGATTTACTAACGGCCACAATAAAGATGAAGAGACTGAGCTGCAGGGAAAAGAGAGAGAGGGTCAGATTAGATTTTGAAGCATCTTTGGCCTGCATGGATCCATTACTGTCCTGGGTCTGGGTTTCACGCAAGGACGATTCTTCATCAACCAGTCACAGCAGAACTGGCAGGAGAGGAGGAGGGTGCTTGGCCCTGTTATCCTCTTGCGTTTACTATCCGTGTGATCTTGAACAGGTTACTCAATCTCTCTGTGCCTCAGTTTCCTCTTTCATAAAATGGGATTAATATTAGTATCTTCTTTGGGCCTCCCTTGTGGCACAAGGGGTTAAGACTGAACCTCAACCTATGGAAGCTATCTGCAGACACTGCAGCACGAGTTCAATCCCCAGCCAGGGAGCTACCCAATTGGCGCGGCAGACCTCTCCTGACTAGCCTGAGGCCCCCCTCAGCAGTGTATTTCAGTCAGTCTGCCTGTTCTGCTCCCCACTCTGTCTCTGGTGGATCCTCAACCCTCTGCATGTCTGGCCTGTACCCCAGCTCTTGCATGCATAAATAAATCAATCTTTAAAAAAAAATGAGTTAACATTTCAAAGCACTTACACGGTAAACATTATATAAAGGGTTCCTAAAATGAAGGTGAAAGGGCATGTATGTCCAATGAAACACTAAAAAACAAACCAAAAAACCAAGGAAGACTCAAGAGAGCAATAAAGAAAGCTGGGAAGGGTGGGTGCGCGGGCAGGAGGCGAGCCCTGGGGGAGCCGCAAGACTCCATGCGTGGCACCCTACAGGCTGCACATGCTTGTCACACGTGTGCCTCTCAGGATGGGACACACCTTGACGTCCACAAAAGGGACACGTGGGGAAATTCCTGCACGTTGAGGGGGAGGGAGAGACCCCTCTAATGGGAAGAAAATGCACTGTGAACCCCAGGGGTCCCGGGGGTGGGTTAAGAGCCCCACAGAGGAGAAGCGCCGCCATGTTGTGGGGTCACCTGCGGGACAGCTGCAGAGGAAGAGGCCGACCAGAACAGGAAGCTGCTATAACTGCCGAGCTGAGAACCCAGACCACAGAGGGGTGCTTCCCGGGGCCCGCGGAAGCCAGGCCAAGGAGCCCTGGGGTCGCCACCCCTGTGCTTCAGGGGGAAACAGAGTCCCCGAGAGGGCAGGGGCATCTTTCCATTTATTCAGCCTTGACTCTGTCCCGACCCGTCCCCACGCTGCCCGCAGGGAGGCGAGACCTTACCGTCCAGCAACTGTGATGAGGCAGGAGGTGGGGCCCGGGGCACCCCAAGAGGGGAAGGCAGGACGAGAGGCCGTGGCGCCTCCACGGACAGCGTCTCCGAGGCCGCGCGTTCAGGCCTTTCTCCCGCTCAGGAGTCACGTGATCCTGGGCCAGGCGCCCACCTCACTGCAGCCACTCCCCTTCCTTTGATTTGTGGTAAAAGAGACCCAACACATCATCGACCACTCTCACTATTTTTAGCGCAGGGCCCCGAAGACCGGGCACGTTCCCAGAGCCCAGCTATCAGCGCCCTCCAGAGGTTCTGCGTCTCCCCCCGCTGAAGCCCCCGCCCTGGGACCCAGCCGCCTGCTCCCCGCCAGTCCCCGCCCAAGCCACTGCCTCAGTTTCTGGTTCTCGGTCTCCTCCAGGGGCCTCCCGGGGGTGGGGCCCGTGATGCCAGGCCCCTGGTCAACAGGCTTTGCCCGCGCCATGTCCTCAAGGCCTGGCCCGCGCAGACAGACACCAGGGCCTCCCAGCCCGCCGAGCCTGGCTCGCCCCCTCAGCCCCCTCCCCATGGCGCTGTGGCGGCTGGGATAACTCTGACCAGC
Organism: Talpa europaea; assembly: GCF_964194135.1. Taxonomy (NCBI): domain Eukaryota; kingdom Metazoa; phylum Chordata; class Mammalia; order Eulipotyphla; family Talpidae; genus Talpa; species Talpa europaea. The sequence goes on from NC_140074.1 coordinate 125,300,211, forward strand.
AACTCTGTGCGGGTCTGAGTCTCTGCTCACGACTCTTCGGGGTACATACCCAGGTGTCAGGTGCAGGCTCAGGTGGTCGTTCTGCTCAGTGTGGGGGGTGGGGGGGCTGCCGTCCTGTTTCCCTCCACTCTCTCTCCTCACGGGCTGTTTCTGCACTGAGGGCGCCCTGGATGAGTGACACAGTGTAAGGGGGGCCCCCAGGCCTGCCCCCGCCCACCCAGCCGGAAGCCGGATGGTTCTCACATCTGAGGCCTCTGGTACAATTTAGCACACAACCAGAAGCCTCTAAGGCAATGGCTTCACACCAAGAACAGACAGTAGGGAACCTGGGTGCAGGCGCAGGGGTGGGGCAGGAGGCTGGGCTCCCCCACACCCCTGGCTTAGCAAAGTCATTAGATCACGTCAGGGACCGCGGGACAGTGAAGGCCGCACAGGCTGAGGTCCGCAGGGCTCTGCAACTCCCTTTCTTGGTGCTTTGGGGCCTCAGTCTCCTCAGCTCTGTTCGTTTTGGAAGCTTCCAGTCCTACCCCGGGCAGACCAGGCCATGCAGAAATGTTGGGGTTGGGGGCTCAGGCTCCAGGGCTTTGAGGGTCCCGTGTGGCTTTGAAGCTCTTGTAACAGGGGGTCCCCGGGAAAAGGGGAAGTGCCAGGTTCCCTGCCCCACCCAAGGGACAGTGGAGCTGAGCAGGGAGGAGAAGAGGCTGCAGAGGAGCCTGGGGATGGAAGGAAGCAGGATGGAGCCAGAAGGAGACCTGGAGGAGGCACCTGGAGCCGAGAGACACGTGAAGATACTGTGCTTGCCTTTTGGTCATGGACTGGGTGACACAGACGTGGGTGAGAGACCCGTGGGGAGGTGACAATGGCAGCTTTTATCTTGGTTTTGATTTTGTACTCTTCCTCCCAGACTTGTCTTGCTGGTTCTGGCCCTTTTCTGTGGGTCCCCACTGGAAGATGCTTTAGACCTGGAGCAGCTTTCAGGCCTTGCTCTGGGCCAATGCCATTTGGGTGGACTTTTACCCACGACAAGAGGACGAGTAACTTTGGGTGCTTGATTTAGAAATTAGATTCTTTGCCTTTCCTGTATTGTTCCCTAATTGTATTAAAGTTCCTTTCCATTAAAGGTCTCATATGCTTTGTGTCGACGCGGCGGGTGGCAGAACCCATTTAGAGCGGGCAGGTTTGGGGGCTCTGGGCTGCTCCTCTCCCTGCCCTGGAACACTCCGAGGACAACCGTTGTAGACACAGAATTTCCCCAGGAGGCATGTCTGGACTTGGCTTCTTTTGAGGGGACCCCTTCTTTCTCTGCTTTAGACAGGTTTCTGGGGCGCTTCCACCCTCCTACTTGGCCTCCCCTCCCTGGCCAAATGGTTGCCCCAAGGCTGGTGTCATAGACCCTTCAGGGCTCTCCTTGTTCTGTGCGCGCGTGCGCGTGTGTGTGTGTGTGTGTGCATGTGAGCACCTGAATATGCACTTGGTGGTGCAGGCGCATGGGGGTGGAGGGGTGGGGGAGTGGAGGGGTTGGGGAGTGGGGGGTGAGAGCCCCTCGCGCCAGAGAGGGTGGTCGCCCCGCCTTTAAGATGAACTGGGCTCCGAACCTGAAACTACCTTTATTTGTAGTTGGCTCAACAGCAAGATGCCACCATCCACCAGCGGAATTACAAAACTGTACAGGAGGTACAAAAATAGGCCCTTTAACTTCATTACCCTCACATCATCGGGCTTTAAAAATACACATAAAAATCGTACAATCTGGCAGGTTATAAAATATAAAGCTAAAAAGAGGATTTCAGGTTCCACAGAGGATTGCATCACACAATCAACACATCCCCATTAAACGACTAACCGTCCACAGAGAAGACACGATGGCACAGAATTTTTTTTTAAAATCACTTAAAAATGAACATTTTTTCCCCCAACCCAATGATTCCCCCGACCACATGACGACAGGCCGTGTGGCTGCGAGGCACCGTCCTGCAGAAGGACACGGTGCTTTTCCAGTTTTGACAGGGTCGGGGGTGTTGTCCAAAATAAGTCGGAGGTGCTTTGAGCGAGTGCAATGGTAACCGGATACACTTCAGAGTAGAAATTAAATAAAAATAAATAGGTTCAATAAATAGGTCGTCGCAAAAAGAACACTACGTAAGGTTTGCTTGGGAGAATGCCGCAGAGGGGACCAGTAATGCTTTCTAGGTAAGTGGGGGAGGGGGCCTGCCCCCTGTCACAGCTTTTGGGGTTCGAGAGGAACACGACCACCCCACGCCCCGCGCAGGCGAGGCGAGCAGGGGGGCTCGGCCCAAGTGCTGGTGAGGCTGCCCCAGAGGTGCTTCCTGCAGTTCTCCATGGAAAAGACCTAAGTGCGGATGCGAACGAGCTCGGGTGGCGGGAAGCCACGATTGCATGGAGGAAGCAAAGGGTGGGGAGAGCAGATGCTGTGGTCTGGAGGGGGAAGGTGTGACCCCGGGAGGCGGCATCTTGGCTCACCTGTCTGGAAAGCCTGACTTTCTTCCAGGAAAAGCCAATGCCAGGCCGTCGCCAAGGAAAACGAGTGGGCAAAGGAAACACGGAGACAGGAGCCAGGGGAGCAGAGAGAAGCCTGCAGGCGCAGGTGAGGACTGGCAGGTGAGCGGCGGCCTCCCCTGCTGCTCTTAGGGCGCAGAGGCTGGGGGCGCAGAACCCGCGCACCTGCCGCGAGGACCCGAGGCTGAGGCCCCAGGGAGCAGAGATGGAGAAGGGCGGTCTCGGGAAATCCAAACCCGGCGCGAGTCCAACTTCTCAACAGACAGACAGCGGCCAAGCGGGGAAAGCCCACCCTGCAGGGTCCCTGCCCCCGGCCAGCGGTCAGGCCAGTGGCGGCAGCTCCGGGTCCCCTCTCGTGCGGGGCGAGGAGGAACTGCAAAGATGCATGACTTGCAGCCGCGTAAAACCTGACGAAAGGATCAGGCTTTACTCTGGTCGGGACCGTTTCCTGGCAGTGATGGGAAGGAAACACTTTGCTGGGCCCTTTGACCCGTGGCTCTCCCAATGCGCTGCAGGCAACGGGCCGAGCCGTCTCTCACTGAGACGAGGCCGTGGCGACTGGCTCCCTGCCAGCGGGGCCGTGGAGAGGGAGTACGCTGCACCCAGGATTTCGTTCTTCTGCCCCTCAGGGGGTTGCTGACTTACACCAAGTGGTGCCAGTGTTCCCCCAAAGTGCAAACGTGAGGCCAGGTGACAAGGGGAGCTCTTTAAAAAACAAAGTTACAAAGACTCGAGACAACCAGGGAAAATTCTGGCATTTGTGCCAAAGACAGATTCAAAAAAGATTCAACACGAGGTTTAAAGAAACTCGTGAGTTTGGCATCTTGAAGAGGCAACTAAATTCTGCCTTAAAAGGATGAACATGTACCTCTAAGAAGTTCAATGGCCTCTAGGAGCCACAGGAGGCGCTTTGGCCAGACCGAAGATCAAAGAGCTCAGCTGAGAGGCGGGTGCTGGTCAAAGACACCTGCCCAGCACTGCAGACCCGGCGGCACAGGCCAGGGACAAAGGGCCAACTGCAAGACACAAGAGGGGCCGACCCCAGATGCACAGCCCTGCCCGCCGTCTGCGTCTCCTGCCTCACGTGCTCCTTTCTCTCTCCCACAAGCTCCGAGGAAGGCAGACGTCTGGCCTGTCTCGTTCACCTCTGTGCCCCCGCCCAGTCCCCTGCTTTGGCTCAGATGGAAAGCGCGCAAACAAAATGCAGTTTTTAAAATAATGAATGAGTTTGAGAAAGGCGGGCGGTCAGAAACAAGGATGACAGGCAGAAAAGGCATTTTTAAAAAGTCCCAGAGGCAAGTTGCGTCCAAACAAGGAAATGACACAGAATCGGGCAGCCGGGAGTCCCCTGGCTGCGGGCCAGCGCGCTCAGCAGTGAGGGCGGGCGAGGCCGAGCCCCGGCGGCACGCGGGGCGGACAGTCCTGTGACGTCCCTCACGGGAGGCACCCACCTCCCGGCTCCCTCAAGGCCCACCCAGGCCGGGCGCAGGCCCACTCGCAGAGTCCAGCCTGCGCCGCCTGCGTGTCCTGGAGTGGGAGAGCGGGACCCTCGGCCGGGTCCTGACAAATGAGCAGCGAGGCAGACCCGCGGTGCCCACCAGGCTGCCGGGCCCCGGGTCTGCGTGAGGTAACTGGTGAGGCTGAGACCGAGGGCATGGGAGTGGGGAAAAGTGACTGTAGGCAGAATGAAAGGGAGGAGCTGACGTCTCCAGAGGCAGAGGGGCGCTTTCCATAAGGCGCCCCCTACCAGCGCGCCTCGGGAAACCTCTCACAAGGAGCCGGGGAGACGTCTCTGTCAGCCAGGGAAACCCCGAGACCCCATTCCTCGTCCGGAGCGGCACATCCTGCCAAGACAGAACCACAATGAGCCGCCCACCACTTAGAGAAGGCACCTGGCACCCTGATGGCATGTAACTAAGGCTCTCAGTGGAGACGAGACAGGAACTTCCACAGAAAGTAAAAGTTAAATACTGTACTCCACAATTTTAGGGGGAAAAAAGAACCAGCTTGGCATTGACAGCATGAAGAGACTATTACTCTGAATTGTCTGCTGCATCGAGAGTTGCTATGTTTTGCTCTTCGGCACTAGAGAATGTTCTAGATGAGATCACTTTTTCTGGAGGGGATGGGGTTTTTGGTACCACACAAAACAGAAGATGTGTCACATTCCTCCTCACAAGTCAGCTGCAAGTGAAGCTCAGCTTACTCACACTAACGTAGCATTCTAAGGTATGATCAAAATATAAAGTTATTAAAATCTTCCAAGAAAAACATAAAAGTCTGCCACGAGGCACGTGGTGACTCTGGTCTGGGCTCCCAGGCCCCGGCCCCGTCCTACTGGTCCCAGGGACTGAGGAGCATCATCGCCAACCCCCCTGCCCGGGACTCTCCCTGGGTGGCCAGGGGCACCCCATTCAACCTCCTCCCCTCCGGTCCGAGGGCCTGCCCTTGCCTGGGTCTTAGCTGCTCTCCCGAGAGCAGGGCACTTCTGACCTTTTGCCTTGACACGCTCCTAGACATCCCGAAATGGCCACCAAAGGCCACTGGTGCACTGGGCCGCAGCTGCCCCAGAACAGAGCGTCCTCTTCGTTCCTACAAGCCCGGCAGACACCGGAGCCTTCTGGAGCAGGAAGTATCATGCCCGCACCCTGTGCTCTCTGGGCCCTGAGGACACACTGGCTACAGTGACCCGGGGATTCTGGTACCTTCATGCTCCGTCCCTAGGCCCCCCAAGAGGATACCTCCTCAGCCCCCGATCTCTTGACCCCTGTTCTAGCAGAGGCTGTTTTTAGGTCAGAGATGCTCCTTTCCCAGCACACAGGCAACTTAGGATCTGCTCCGCTCTCCTCCTTAAAGGCCCACAGGCTGACGTCAAACAGAAGGGTCGAAAGAAATGTTAAGTCTGAAGCAAGTGTGTCCAGGAGAAGGCAGAGGGGGCTCCTTTCGCGGCCCCCACGATGGAGCCTCCTGCGCAGAGTCCCCGACTGGAAAGCTTTCACACCAGCCTCTTCCCAGCTCCCTGCAGGTCAGGAGGGGTTACCCCCTGCACGTCCAGGTCAGCACCAGCTTCTGCTGGCAGCAGAGCGGGCAGCTCAAGGCACTTGCTTGGGAAGCCGAGTCTCCCTGCTAGGCTGGGAGGCATCGGGCTGTGCTGGTCGAAGACCAGGCCCTCAGTCTCACTGGGGCCGCCGGCGCGGGGGCCGCCTGGGCTCAGAGGGCATCTGGAGCCATTGGGGGCTGTGGCTCCGGCGGCTCGTGGCAGTAGTAGGGCTGGAAGAGTCTCTCGTGGGCGCACAGCTCCATGGCCCGGTAGGTGTGGGCGAGGAGGTGCGGGAAGCGCGAGGTGAAGTAGCGCACGAAGTCGTCCGGGAGGGAGCCCAGTGTCTCCCGCACCTCCACGGGGAGCTCTCGGTAGTGGTGCTTCTGCAAGTGGGGGACACACAGAAGGAGGGGGTTAGCAGCGGGAAGCCCCCCAAAGGCTGGGGAAAGGGCCTTTTATTACTCAAGGAGGACACAATGTTAGCTGGTTCTCTGGAAGCCAAGGAAAAGGGCACATGGGCCCAGCGCGCCACCCGGCGCCCCTTGTCTGTCTCCCTCACTCAGGACGAGGCCTGGAAGCAGAGCCAGGGCCCTGGGGGGAAGAGCAGAGGTGGGGCTGGCCGGGCAGGGCAGGGACAGGCCTCCTGTGACGGTCGGTCGGGGCCCAGACTTCTGGCGGCCTCAAGTGGAATAGAGTGGCCTGGAACTGAATGGGCTCGGAGCCTTGTCTGAGCCGGGGACCCATTGAAAGGCTGCTTGGTGGCAGTACAGGCCAAGAGGACTCCAGGTTCCTCCAGACAACAAGTGGGGTCCCTGCCTTGCACCCTGTGAACCAGGCCCCGTGTGGGAAGGCGCCGGGGGCTCCCATGAGAGGGAGCTGATCCAGTGCTGTATCAGGGCGGGGGGCGGGGGCCATGTGAGTCAGCAGAGACCACAGAGGACACTGTGTGAGAGCCGCCCCGGCGCCCAGCTCCTCTCCCCGCCCTCCTGAAGAGAAACCCAGTGAAGGGAAGAGACAGCCTCTACTTTGTCGAGTCCAACGAAGGCCTCCCAGCCTCTGAGAGTCAGGATTCCAGCGAGGAAGACAGGACCCCCAGATAATGCAGAAGGCACGCTGGGGAGCTGCTGCCCCCCATGCCCCCCGTGATCCCAAGACTTACCTTATTTCTCATGGCTCGGAGGAGGTCTCTGACGGAGCCGCCTTTATAGGTTCTAAATTTACGAAGATCTAGGGAAAAATAAGCAAGGAGAGCAATGTAACCAAAAAAGAAGGATTTCCAAAGAAAACGGGTCCTGGGGTCCTGGGGATCAAGCAGGCAGACTGGAGTGGAATATGGCTCCCCACTCAGCACCGACGGGGCCTGTCCCCCAGACCGACCCCACGGCCAGAGCGCCTGAACCACCTCCAGACCCGTGACCAGAAATAACCAGAGCGAGCGACCCCCGCCACCAAGCCGTCTCCCAGTCAGAGGCGCACATCGAGGGGGGCCTGTCTCCTGAGCAGAGGCCGTCCCCACAGGCGGCCCCACCCCGAGTGGCACGGGAGCCCAAGCAGCCTGGAGCTGCCATCGCCACTTTCGCTTCTTAGAAACGGCTGCTGCGTTTGAAATATTCCTGCTGCCCTCCCCTCCCAGGGGCTGAGGGGTCACCTGTCTGCAGGGGGACAGTGATGTTCTCCCTCCAGTCCATCTTCACCACGGCTCGCCCGCCTCGCTCCAGCTGCTTCACTATCGGGCCGTCTAGGGACTCCTTTTCTATTCGGTCACTCACGTCCTGTGAGGGAAATAAGGGCACCGGACGACGGTCAGCGGGTATGGGCTGCAGGAGGGACATGTAGGTAACACAGTGGACACTGCTGCTGGGCCTCAGGCAGGGCCAGAGCCCGCCTCGGCGCAGGACAGGTGGCCGCTGGCGCTCACTGTCTCCGGTGAGCAGATGTGTCTGCTGCTGCCTGGGGAGAGGCCCGCGCAGACCGTCTCCACAGCACAGACAGGTGTGACGGCCCACACCTGCTCACCTGCACGTCACACCTGTACACGCTCCACTCAGAGCCACAGGCGCAAGTGGTAAGTCATCAATTTTGATTTTCCTCCCGTGTTTTCTGTCTGCCCTTGAGACAATGCACCCCCACGTCCGTAACTGGCCCTGACCACTCGTTTCTGTGCTGTGTCCTTCCCGCTATTTTCAAAATTGGAAAAAGTTAAATGAGGACTTTTGCTGAAAACACACATCGCTACCTGGAAGAACTGCAGCTGCTTTTCCAGGCTCCAGAAGAAGGGGTGTTTCAGCACGTGCTTCGCGGAGGGGCGCTTCTGAGGGTCCGTGGCGATCATCCTCTCGATCAGCTCCCGGGCGATGACGTCTTCTGCACAGGAGGAAACGGGCGAGAGCTCCCATCGCCGGCCCAGACCCCACCGAGGCGCCCCAGACCGGAGCAGCCTGCACGCCCTTTGGCACCAGAGTCCACTGACAGCAATTCACTCATGCAGCAGGGAGGAACCCCACGACTCTGCCGCTGAGGAGGGGCATCCTCCCCGCTGGTCTGTGAAAAGGGGGCCCTGGAAACACCCTCAGGTGACCGCTGCACAGACTGGACTGCGGCTGACCGTGGAGAGACGTGGAGGGATCCTCCAGATGAAGTGAAAAAGCAAGCGTGTTGCAAAATCGTGTGTGCTATTTAATCCCAGCAAAACCGGGCATTTCTGCCTAGATGAATGACAGCAACCGCGTACACAGAGGTGTGAGGAACAGTCATGCATCACTATAGACTGGAATTATGCGGTTTTTTTCTAAACTGTTTTTTTTTTTCTCTTTAAACAGGGAAGAAGGAAAATTAAACCATAAGCAAAACAATAAGTCGGTTTAAATTTTTTCAGAAGGTGACACTGGGATGTCTCGCGCCAGCTCTGACACAGGAAGCCCTGAAGGCGGGAAGGCAGGTGGCACCTGCGCAGGGGTGAGGCTGGGGTGCCCCTGCTGCCCCTGTGCCAACACAAGTCCAGAGTGTGCAGCGTGGACTGTTCATCTTCCTGAATGTCAGTGCAGAGGGGATCTCAGATTGTTTAACCCTTGCAAGTCACAAGCCAGAAAGCAGAGGTCACAAAGGGGGTCACACAGGTGATTTTGTGACCTGCAGGTACCTCCGAGGGAATTTCTGGGCTTTAGAAGAAGGGGTCCCGGCCCCACCTGGTCTGGACCAAGTGGTCAACCCCCTGAGACCATGGGGTGAGCAGCTGGTGGGTGTGGCCTCAGGGAGCATAGCACTAGCAGCTCCCCAACCTGCAGGGGCCACACGGGAGCAGGGGGGCCGCCCCTGAGCCCCCTCCCGGCCCCCCACTGCCTGCCCCGGCCCTGCAGCCTGCTCACCGTGCTTCTCAGGGTGCAAGCAGTCGAGACCGTAGGCGCCCAGGAGGATGTTGGCTTGCCGCTGCAGGGACTTGCCGAAAGGGTGGTTGCCCTCGGATATCACGTAGTAAAAGACGCAGCCCGCGGAGAAGATGTCCACTGTGTAGGTCTGAAAAGACACGTGGGCGTCAGAGGCCAGGAGCAGCAGCCTCACCCTTGCCCAGCAGCCCCTTCCCACCTTGAAGGGGTCTTAGGGGTCAGCTGGTCTACGGGCACTGCTCGAAGCAGCGCCGGCCGCTGCAGGAGTGACACGGGAGTCAGGGTCACGGTGGAGGACGGGGGCTCTGAGCCCGAGGTCGGGGGCATGGCCTGGCTGGAGCCCCCCGCCTGCTCTGGGCCTCCGAGGCCCCGGGTATAAAATGAGGAAAACCTCATGGGGTCACAGTGAAGATGAAACACATTAGTACATGAAAATGGTTATTTCAACAGCGCTCAGCCACCCCGGAGCTCTCTCCCAGCTGCTAGCCCACCTCATGGGGTCACGTAACTCCCCGTGGGCAGGAATTTCTAAGCAGCTGCTTCCCACTGCGGCCCCAGGGCCCAGAATGGAGCCCGCGCATGGCAGGTCTCAGAGCTTTGCTAATAAATGAACAAGGCAGTTGTGGGCTCCAACACCGCCTTAGCAATTATTTGACAAGTTTCCTGTGAGGTCGCCTCTGATGCTGACTGCTAGCGCCTCTCATGCATCCCGTGAAACCACCCAGTGTCTCCCGATGAGCTTCTCTTTGGGGCAACGTGCATGGGGGATTTCTGGCTCCCGTGACTTGGTGCGGTGGCTGCCGAGCAGGGCTGGGGTCCCTGGAGCTATGCTCCACTGCTTGGATTTTCGCCCGAGACGTGAGGACCTGCTGCCTTCTGCTCTGGAGAGGATGCGCCCTGAGCAACACCGCACCGGGCCTCCCAGCAACCCGGGGAGGAGAGCAGAGCAGGTGTCACCACCCCCAGAGGAAGACATGGACAGGAAGGCTCAATGAATGACCAGCCTGCGGCCACAGACAAACCGGGGGCAGGGGTAAGTCAGGGACAGGGGGTGTCTTCTGATCCCCAAACCTGATCGTCTTTACGCTTCCTCATCAGAATTTTCGTAGTGTGGGTGACAGGCTCAGGACAGGAGGGACAAGTCCTGTCAGCCTCCTCACCCACGCTCACCTGGCAGCCTCTTCGCCTACTCACCATATCATTCAGCTCCCCAGGGCGCTTGCTGCTCCACAGATCAGTTACGTCCTGTCCCAAACTTACTATTGCTACTTGTTCTTGTTATTTAAATACCCCATAAGTTGATAAAACAAGTTTCCCAAAATAGCTACTGGACAAATAGAGGAAAAAACAGAAATCACCCACATGTGCCCCTTGGGGTCATTTGAACATGAGATGACATGGAAAATGCCAGCAGTGTTTGGGGTTCACATCGAGGATCTTTCTAAAGACGTGGCTAACCCGAGCTAACTGTGCTACGGGCAGGGCTGAATTCGGAGGCTCTTATTCCGGAAGGTTCTGTAGCTCTCAAAGAGCTACGCTCATGACTCACGGGGTTTTCCTTGCAGTCTTCGCTCAGCATCTCGGGAGCAATCCAGCCTTCTGTGCCGGGCACCCCGGAACGGCGGCTGAAGCTGTGTCTGCCCACCGCCAGCTTCTTGCAGAGGCCAAAGTCGGAGATCATGGCCTTGATGCGACCATGTGCATTGGGCATGGATAAGAGGATGTTGTGAGGCTTCAGGTCTCTGTGAACTAATCAAGCCTCCGGGTTAGTCTGATGCAGGCCTCCTCCTGCACCTCCCTGGGTTCCCGGCAGACCAGACCAGCTGCCACCTCTAACGGTTCTGATTTCCAGCTGCACCAGATCCCATCTTAGATTCTCACACAGCTTGTCAAAAGGCACCTCAAAGCCCCACCTGCATACTCACGATGCAGCAAAGAGCCAGGCCACAGGCAAGGCCCACCTGAGCATGTCATCTCCCCGCCCCACCACCCACTCCGGCCAGGGAAGCCTCTTACCGATGTTGAGGGAGTGCAGGTGGGCCAGGCCCGAGGTGGTCTGCTGCAGCAGGGTGATGGGCTCCAAGCCCAGGTGGGCAAAGTCCTTCTGCTCCACGTACTGCAAGAGACACGACACGGTCACTCACCTGGCCTGCAGGCCTGAGGCCCTCAGCACACTTAGCTTTTTTTAAAGTGATTCCATTTAACCTAGAAGACTCCTGCCTGGGCTTTCTGTTTTAACTAACCTCGGGTATTAGTCAGCGCCTTTTCTTTGATCATATTTTAAAAAGAAATGGGTAGTTTCACTGGCCACACTGTGGCTGAATCTGCATTTTCCTGCAGACTTTCTCCTGAAGTCACAGGATACTTTAGACAAGCAAGCTCCATCTGGTTGGTCTACAATGAGGAAGCTCAGAGACAAGAGACTCAAGCCCACTGCCCACACAGGGAAACCCACATGTGAAGTCACATGACACTGAAATAGATTCCTGGAGCCTGGAGAGTGAGTCGCTGGGTGTGTCTGAATGACTGAGCCACCAGCCAGCAAGGCCAGCCCACGCCAGCCCTCCCCAGCGATGGGAGGAAGGAGCAGGTTTCCTGGAAGCCTGACGGGAGAAATGCTAACTGCAACCAAAGACTGCCCCAGGCAGGCTGAGGGGGCCATCCTTGTGAAAAAGCATCCTGCCACCCACTTAAAACGGGTGTCTTCTACAGCGCTGTGACCTCAGTAGTGTTCACTGAATAAAAACAAATGCGCAGGCCTGCTGCCAGGCCTGGCGGCCGGGAGCGGGAGGCTGCAGCAGCGGCACAGCGGCGGGCCCACCTCCTGCAGGGTGGCTGCGCACAGCTCGATGGCGATGTACTGGAACTGTCGGTCCTTCTCGGTGCAGAAGTACCGGATCACGTTCGGGTGCTCGTCCGACTCTCGCAGCAGCTGGACCTCACGGTCGGCGAAACTGAAACACTCGGGGAGGATCCTCTTGACGGCCACGTCTCGGTTATCAAACATGCCCCTGCAGGAAAGGAGCAGGCTCAGCTTTGAGTGCAAGGTGGGCTGTGGAAATGAGGGAAGTCCCCAGAGGCACCCCAAGGGGCAGCGGGGACCAGCTCGGGTGTGGCAATGTCCAGCTCATCAGCCCACAGCCCAGCGGACACTATGAGGCCACTGGGCAGCCCTGTGGTCATCACTTCCCTCCCCCGGCTGAACTCTTCCTTTGTGGTGGCCGCTGTGAGCCTGCTGTGCCCAGGAGCTGCCTGCCACCTGCAAGCTGAGCAGCTCTGGAAGGGAGGTGCTGACGGCTCAGGGCTCTCGTCCACTCACCGGTACACAATTGTGCCCTCAGCTCCATGGCCCAGGACGTCCTTGGGACAGAATGAAATTTTCCCAACCAGCACCATGCTGGTTTCTTCATCTAGGACAAAATGAGGAAAAGAGGCCGTTGCAAACACACATAACCTACAGGGCCTGCAGGTATTTCAGCCTCAAGCTAGCTTCCTGGGCTGCAACTCAGAGATGGGATTTCAGCAGCTGTAGACCGAGTACCTCCCCACTCGCATCCGGGGACCCTGCTCCCCGGCCTGAGGCCCTGCCCTCTATTCCGGCCTGTAAGGATGTATGACTTTCCCAAAGACAGGGTTCTCCAGAGATCCAACTCGAAGATTTGCACCTGGAATGCCCAGGGAGTGGATGTGTGAAATAAAAAAACACCAGTAGCCAAGCTTGAGACTTCGAGGTCTCTGGCACTGGTTCTGCACGAATCCACTCAGATTACTGGCCAATGACCAGCCTGACCCAACTTCCCAGAGGACAGTGGTTCAACAGTTACATCTTTAGATGTGGCCGTTGGCTGGCCTCAGGAATGCTCTGGGCAGATGGCCACCGCGCCCCTGGTCAGCCACGCACCCCACCCCTGTGGAGCCAGGTGGAGGGAGGGTCCAGAAGCCCCATAAGGCCCTCGTGGGGGAGGAGGCAAAATGGGAGGGAGTTGGGAGCGACATGGTGGACCCTTGCAAAGGCACTTGATAATCCCACAGAGACTCCAGGAAGGACATGGCTCCCGGTGGCTCTTGGCTGGTGTTCAAATGAAAGAGAAGATAGGACAGAACGGCAACTCGCTTTACCCTCATCGTCCTGCTCCAGGGAGGCGCCCACTCTGGAGGCAGAGCTGCTGGAGTGCAGCGAGTGGTTGGAGGCTCTGGGTGACGTGCTGGGGCTGCTGGTGGTCGAGCTCTCTGAGTAGAGGCCAGATGAGTCCAGGAGCTCAGCGTCCTGAGCCAAGTCTCCAGGTGGGTGGAAGGGCAGCTGCTGCTGTTGCAGGAGCTGAATTTTCTCCAGTTCCTTCTGGAACTGCTGGTGCTGGAGCTGCTGCTGCTGATGCATGCTCTGGGAAGAGAGACACATTTGCAGATGAGTGCCCGCTGCCCGGGAAACCAGGGGGAGGCAAGGAGAGGCTCCCAGGACAGAGGAAGCAGGGTCACTGCATATGACTGCAAGACCAGGGGCAAGGCCCAGGGGGTGGAATCTATCGGTTCAGTAACTGCCAGTTAGACCTGCCCCCATATGCCCACTCCCCATGCTGGAGGGGCCTGGCAGAGGAGGGACTCTGCCCCAGGTGGAGGGCTGGGCCAGAGGGCGGGGATGCCCTTCAATTATAAAATTCTCAGACTTTTATCAAAGTCTGGGAGTTGCTGCAAGAGTGAAAACGAACAGGAAGGTTACTCAGGTGGCTGAGTGTGGTGGGAGAGGCAAAGACTGGGCTTTGCTGCCTATTCTGGCAATGAGCCACCCAGGGGAGGAAGACGGGGCTCAGAACCTCGAGGCCACACCGCCAGAATGGGGCAGAGTGGGCTGAAGACGGACAGCTGGCCAAGGTCCTGCCCCCCAACCCCGTTTCACGGCGCTGCCCCCCCCCACACCCCCACGCTCCTCTCCCATGGGAGCTGACCCACCTGCTAGTGTACAGGTCACCGCAGAGCTTTCTAGCGCCCCCACCCTCTCTTGGGCTGAAACCTGGAGATGCCCTCTACTGGCTGAGTGACTTTGGGAAAGTTATTTGACTTTCTAGAGCACAGTTTCTTCAGGGGGTCAGGGGTCAACACTAATGACCTCACAGGGCCACATGAGGTGAAACAGAAAACAAAGCAGCCAGATACATTCCTCAGACGCCAAGTGCTTGGTGGGTGTGTGGTGCCTGTTCTTCAGTGGGGTCTGGGCTTCCTGGGCTCGTGTCCTTGTTGAAAAACTGTTCCTCTAGAATATTCTATCCCACCCCCAAATGACCAAACTACATAATCTGAGCTCATTTATTGAAAGTCAAAGGAATTACCGAGCTGTCTTTTCCACCCCAGCGGATATCTCAGACAGGCAGTTTTTCAGCGAGGGAAGTTAAACAGTGTTTCTACTATGATGGTTATTCTTTAAAAAGAAAATACGGTTAACTATTCAAGGCTCTGCCAGTGAGGTTCACGAAACGGCTTTTACAGTTGGTTAACTGCTTCCCTGGAAAGCTGGTGTCTATTTAGTTCTAATTTTTTTAAGAGAAGCAAATATTGACTTAAATGTGAAAAGAAACTATCTGCTTGTTTGCTGTTTCTATCCTGCTGACATCAGACACTCTGCAGCTCATAAACAAGGCACGGGGAGCGGACGGCCTTACCAGGGGGTAGGTGATAATGAAGGCCACCCAGCCGATGAGCAGGAAGGTGCTCAGGATGATGGTGGCGATGTCCTTGAGCATGGAGTCCACGGGGGCCTCGGGCTTGGCGGGGGCGTGAGAGAATTTCTCCTCCACATCTTGAGAAACGGTGGTGGGTGTGTTCTCTGAGGTCTGGCCAACCAGGTCGATGACCTGGGCAGGGAGAGAGTGACACATCACTGCACAATTTCTCACCAGGTATGAACAAGCCAAAAACAATCAAGAGAAGTGATAACCATCGCGTGGGGGTGACCACGCCGGAAAAGGGGCTGCTGTTTTCTAAGCTCTCCGCAAAGGCAGGTGACAGTGGCCTCTTTCCAAAGGGAAGGCCTCGAGGGGCCAGGCACTGCTGCGGGAACGGGCTATCGCTCAGCAGCAGTGTGGATGGCATCATTTTTGGAAGTAGCTTCAGATTCTATCTTCTTTCAAAATTTCTCAGTGGAGGCAGCAATGGCCTCCTCTGACGATGGGTTTGACACCTGGGGAGATGCTGAGATTATGGCAACAGAGTCTGGGGAAAAGCCTGGTGGCCAGTGCCTACTTGGTGCTGCTCCACAGCATGTGCACACACATGTGGCCAGCGAGTAGTAAATTCTGTGCTGCTGGTCAACTTTCGGTGTGTCTCCAAGGACACAGAGCTCCTTCCCTTCCACTTCAGGCCAGATGATGCTAAAAGTCCTGGACAGGGCCACATCTGTGTGACTCCCCTCTGTTAAATGCCCCCTCAAATTCTCCTAATTTGGGCAGCACCTGTCTGCTTCCCAGACCCTGACAAGCTCACCCTACTGCCCCAGGGCTGCAGGCAGGCCGCAGGTCAGAGCTTCCCAGCAGCCACCACCTGGGCAGGCCTCCCCAGGGACTAATGTACAGAAGCCAAGTCAGCCACTTCCAGTAGGCTGCTCCTGGCTTCAAAACACATGAGGTTCCCCCCACTTCCTTTCCACGTCAGCTCTACTCTGCTGACAGGCTACCTCAGGGCCTAGCAACGTGGTTCCTCTGTGGCCATGTGCTCCCTACCTGGATCTGCTTGTGCCAGTCTCCTCTCAGCTGCCCATGCCCACCTCCGGGCCCTTTCCACACTGTTCTCTTCCTTCCGTAGCCTCTGCAGCACTCCCCCCAGGAAAGCCCCCACCTTTAGGTCTTCCTGGCTTCACAAATAGCTTCCACTCCCTCCCCATTATCCTTTCCGGGAGGTAGTTTGCCTCCAAGTCCCTCCTGAGCTTCTTCCCCGGCTGAGCAGACAAGTTCTTGAGGCAAAGGCTGTACCCGCCCCACGCGACAGTCTCTACAGTTCGCTCCCCACTTACCTCCTCAAAGCTCTTTTTCTCCGAGTCGGCTGGAATCACGTTTTCCCGATGCTTGGGCAGGTTGTTGGGGAATCTCTCCAGCATCTTGGTGGATGCAGACAGAGGGGTCTCATGGTGACCTGTGAGAGAAGAAGCCTCCGATGAGAACCGTGTGCCAGGTTGTCCCCTGCAGGAAGCTGAGGCAGCAGCCTCCACTGCTGCTGAGGGGCCACAGAGCCCAGGCCCACGTTCAGAGGGCGAGGGAGGTTCCATCAGGAGGCACATTTCTCTACCCGCGGCGGCACACAGCATTTTGAATCTCACAACTGGAAGGGACGCAGATGTTTGGGGTCTGCTCGCAGCAAGTCTTGTGTGGAGAAGTCAGAGTTTAGGTTGCCCCGCCTCTGAATGTGCACCTCGTTCTCGCCCTCCACACAGGGGCTCCCATGTCAGTACTGAAATTGCTCAGGTGGAGCTTGAGGCCTGCTGAATGTGGGCCCCGACCGGGAGTGCAGGGAGTGACCCGAGACAGCAGCAGACGGGTTCGCTGGAAGGAGGGAGGGTTAGAGCCCTCGGCGTCCATTTGTCGGTCTCTGAACTGCGATGCCCTGATGAGTGTCCTGACTACCCAGTGTTCATCACACGTTTATTGAGCACCTATTGTGTACAGGCTACCATGGGAGACAAACTTGAACAAAATGAGGAACTGGGGTCTGACCGGGCTTGACAGCCTGTTTAGCTCTAGAACCAGACGCCTCTTACCACTGGGAAGGTCGAGCTCAGAGGCCCCTCAGGCTGTCCATACCCTGACACCCTCTCTCTTTTGTTCTTTCACTGAGATCAGATCTCTCCCCAATTCAGGTCTCACCTGGTGATCTTTCCATTGTTCCCCCAAACCTACCCGGATGTTATGCTCTGTGTTGCCAAGATGAAAACCAGTCAGAGCTGCCCGTGTCTTCATCTGGAAAAATTCTCTTTCACTCCCTATCTTTAGGTCATCTGCTGTCAGCAAGATCCCAGTGTTCCTTAAGGGACACCTGCTCTTGTTCTGAGCCACCACCGGCTGGCTGAGAGGACTCTGAGACCAGCTTTGCTGCAGAGTCAGACCCCTGACTCGCTGGTGACAGGGGGCCTGGGAGTTGAATTCGAGCACCTCCTGGCCCTAACAAAGGTCGCTAACAAGAGACCTTTGCTCCAAGAGAAATCAGGTTGCCCTTCCACGTGCTGCCTCACTGCAGCGCCTGTCCGCCGGGCCCTGCCCCAGGGCCTGCTCTCGATGCTCGAAGCCCAGCCTCTCTGCTGGGCCCCCACCAACACCCGCTGTGGAAGTGAGCAGCCCGAGTCCCTCTTCCTCCTGCAGGTCTTACAAACAGGCTTCTCCACATCACGCCGCACATTCTAGGCCAACTGTTCTACAAACGGGATCACGAGGTGCAGACACATTTTTGTACAAACTACCCAGACCTGGTGAACTCTCTATCATCATCAATTCTGTTCAGGCTCTGGAGCAAAAATCAAAGGCTCTGACCCAACCTAGGGCACCCCAGTGCATGCAGGAGTCACGTGTACACCCCAGGTTAGGGCCACTGCTCTGGGGGAACCCCCAGATGGCGCCACCCAAGCTAAGTGGACTCATTTTACTGCTTCTCAGTTATTTCTCCTTCCTCAGCCTGGGCCATTCTCCCATGCTTTCCAAAGGACTTCTGTTCAAGAAGGGTGGAATTATTTTATCACCTCCTCCGCCCATTATTTGGTAAAAATCATAACCAAAGGAAAAACGGTTACAAGGAGTCAGGATGAACAAAGAACTAGTGCTGGACAAGCACAATGGAAGTGACCAGGGCTGGGCACACCCAGGACCGCCCTCCCCAGTCAAGTCCCCCCGCCTGGCTGCTGCTGTGGCCCCTGAGCCCCACACTCACCAGGCAGCGCCACAGCCCTTTCCGACACCCCCTGCCCCCTCCTGCCCTGACACCAGTCCGTGAAAAGGGGAGCAGAAACCTCATCAGCGCCCCCTCCTGCCCTGACACCAGTCCGTGAAAAGGGGAGCAGAAACCTCATCAGCCCCCCCTCACCGCCCCGTGCTCTGCCATACCCACTTACCCCTTCCCCCAGGCTGCATCCCCACCTGCATCCCCACCAGCCTGGGGAGAGGGCACAGGAAGGACAAGTCCAGTCCGCCCTGCTCCAATTACTTGGGGCTTCTGCC
The DNA here is from genome assembly GCF_964194135.1 of Talpa europaea. NCBI lineage: Eukaryota > Metazoa > Chordata > Mammalia > Eulipotyphla > Talpidae > Talpa > Talpa europaea. Next base: position 125,318,339 of record NC_140074.1, read on the forward strand.
AGACACTGCTCCTCTCGCTGGCTCTGCCTCTGTTTGTCACACTCACTGCCTCCGGTGTCATCTCAACCTCTTATCTCTCTGGCTGACAGGCCCCCAATTCAACCCCGGGGCCATCAGTGGTGTCAGCAACAACGGGCAGAAAAGGTAAAGGGGCCCCACATAACCCGACCTGTGCCCAGGGCTTCTGCCCGGCTCCTGGACCCAAGTCCAGCCCCTGCCTCTTCACCGCTCTCAACCCTCCTGGGTCCCAACCCTCCCCTCCCCACAGCCTCACCCCACCCTGGTTCCAAGTGAATCCTGCCATGGAAACTGCCTGAGCCAGAAATGGAAATAACGGTGGCTTGTGAGAACAGGGACCAGGGCTGAGTGCCCTCCCCGGACGTACACATTCCGGCAGGCTTCACATTCCTTTCCTGAGTTCAGTTGTGACGGAGCCTGGTGTTAATCAGATTCACTGCCTCACTAGATTGTATTTTTTTGCTTTGTAAAGATTTTCCACACAAACTCTGATTGGATTAGAAAATTTGCAATGTCTATTAAAAGGCTCAGAAATAAAAAAGATAAATAAGAAAAAGGCTTAGAGCCTATGACTTTAAGAGGCATTCAACAGGCCACATAACTACCCAAAGTTTACATTATGTAGTACCTGAAATATGGGACATTAGCCACTTTTTGAGAATTGACTTGGAGACACACATTTACCTTGTTCACTTTCCTTGGGGGTGAAAACGTCCCAAGGTCTGAAAGACCAACGGGTCACAGCGCTGGGCAGCCGGCACCAGCAAGGCCACCCTCCGCCACCAGGGGGCAGGACGCTGACCCGAGGGTGCAGAGCGCTTACCTATCAGAAGCCAGTAGTTCCTCAAGTAGTTGAGTTTGTTCTTCCCTTTGAGACCAGGGTCAAACTTTAGGTCTGTGCTGGGCGTGATCACACATTCGCCTTTGTCCCCAATGGTGACACCGTCGGTCTGGGGGCCTTCCAGCAAAGGAAGGGTGCTGCCTCGGGGCTGTGAAGACAGAAGTGGGTGAGGCCGGGGCAGCAGATCTTCCAAGGGTGTTGAACCTTGGGTGGGGCTGGCCCAAGCACCCAGAGTAAGACACAAAGGCCCTAAGACTGGGGGAGAAGCTCCTCCCTTGGGACGGGACTGCGTCTTTCATGCAGTCATCTTTTAAAATTAAGTCTGGGAGCTGGGAAATAGGAAGGGTGTGTGTGCAATTCCAAGAGGCTACTGTGAGAAGCAGACTTAAATGAGGGGCTGCCAGTGGCTGGGGTGCAGTAAGCTCTAGCTGGAAGCCCAGAGCACGCACGGATGGAGCAGCCACCCAGGCAGACGCCACCTAGCTCACAGGAGCAGCCTACATAAAAGGACACTAGAGACAAGAGATGCCAACGGAGCAGTCCAGACACTGTAAGAGCCAAACCAGCAGCCATGATCACGATGCCTTCAATGCACAGAGGCCCAAGGACAGGCAGAAGCCGGGGGCAGGCAGGCAGGTGAGGTCCAAGGAACCAGGATCGGCCATGAAAGGATAGAAGGGATGGAGTAGGAGTAAGGGTGGGCTTTTGAAGGGTCTGGCACACTGAACAAAGACCAAAAAAAGGTCAACAGGGAACACTGGGAAATCAGGGAGAAGATGCCCTTGGCGAGACCAGGCAACTCCCACAGGCAGCGTGGAGAAGGGGACCAGAGAACCAGACAGTGGGGGTTGGGGACTGAGGCTGTGGACATCACCTGCGCAGTTCAGATCTGAACAAGAAAGGAAGAAATGACCAACGTGTGCTCAGATAACAAAGCTGCTCTTAGCTGCTTTTGCTACGCATGTCTCCTTATAAAGTAGAACGCGGCATGTGCAGAAATTAGGTTTGAGGGTTTTGCACTCTTAACCAGTGGGATGTTTATATATGATTCTAGTTGCTATAATGGAACAGGGGCAGTTGGGAGGCTACGTCTCCCCACCCTCACCCGCCTCCCTAGGGTACTTACCACAACGGCGACCCCCTCGTGAACCATGGAGGGGGAGGCGTAGAGACTGGTGGAGTACTTCCCAACATACAGGGTGGGCCTAAGGGAAAAACAGACACATGTATTCCCCGGTCATTTCATTTCTGGGTCCCATAAAAGGAGGCTTTAGGGAGAGAAATATTAAGAAAACAGGCGAGGCCCCTCAATCCCACCCCCATACTCTGAACAGTGAGAATGTGGGGCAAGGGTAGAGCCCTGGGAGCCAGGAGAGCAAGGCTGCAGGCCCCGGCTATACTCCCCACCTGCCTGGTGCACGAGCCGCCTCAGGGCAGGCCTCAGCCCCTTCACGTGCACCAGCCATCCACAGAGTGACCTGCGAGGCCTCAGGCAGCCACCACACGGGAGAGACCAAATGCTGGCAGCCACCACCAAGCTGAGACAGCCCTGACCTGAACCACCACCATTCTGTCTTGTGATATAGAACCTTCTAGAAGTTCCACAGAAAAAAATAGTCAACTACTCTAATCTGTTTGCCCAAAGCGGAGGCATGCACAAGAAATCCCAAACTGAGTGTGGCCTCTGGACCCCTGTCTGGGGCGTCAAGGAGGGTGGCGGGTAGCTCTGTCAGTGGTTCAGCATGAGAATATGGCTTCAGAGATGTGTGCTGGAGCCCATGCACACCACCCTGCGACAGGACGGAGAGCCAGGCCACAATGCCCGCTCGTGCCCCAGGTCCCCCGACTCACGTCAGCTTGCTCTTGGCCTCCGTCTCCTTGGGGAAGGGGTACTTCCATTTGGTGATGCGCCCCACCTCCCCGGACATGAAGGTCAGGTAGCGCAGGGTCTCCACGGCCACGTTGATGTGCATCACCTTCCGCAGACCCTCCCGCTGCCAGACGTAAAAGGCCACCACAGGGGAGGCATAGTTCTGGATCCACAGGACGTCCCCAGATTCACTGTCCACCGTCACCACCAGCCCATCGCCATTGGACACAAAGTGGGACATCTCTGTATGGATCAGATAAGTGACGTCTGATGAGCCTCACCCCATCGACCACATCCTCCACTCTGGGCAGGCTGCTGTCACCCAGCTAGAGGAAACAGACTTCTGGAGTGTTCTGGGGTGCCCTCTGAACAACTTCCCTTGTTCCCAATGAGCTCGCCCAGGCTCTACTGTATGAAGACACCGAGACCCGCTGGTTTGTAAAGGTAAGCTAGAGCCCCTCTTTCCAGGGCCACGGACTTGGTGACATTCCTCAGCGTTCTATTAAAGTTCGTGAGAGGAGACACTGAGAGAAAGGAGCCAATGAGGAGGCCTATGAATTTGGCACCAACAGCAATCACTTCAAGCCCACCCACTGACCATACACTGCCCTCACCAGACCACAGAGGAGTGCCCAGAGACAAAGGAAAGGCAGAAGGACCTCCAGATGCCAGTGTCAAGGTGGCAAAGTTGGTTTGAGTTTTCATTAGAGAAATAACCAGGGCACAAGCCACAGATTCAGGGAGCGGGTGGCTGATGTTTAATTCTGCTCCCCAAGGATGTCTAGTAAATTCCTTCTGTGACACAGAAGGACTCCACAAGGTGGTCCTCCTGCCTGTCAGGCTGACCTGGCCTGCATTTTCCTTGGAGTCCTCTCCACACTTTACCGCCAGGCCCCTGTGTTCCAGGGGTCTGGAACTGACTGCTGGGCCCTTATTCTAAGTCCAGAACCTGGTGCCCAAACTGCCATAAGGACAACCAGCTCCCCACAGCGGCTGCTTCCTCGAGGTCACCAGTTCCGGCCGCTGAGCCCTGGGCACTCACTGTAGTCCATGTCATCCTCTGGCAGCGAGGCAGCGTAGTCGAAGTAGGTGGCGTTCCAGCGGAGCTCTCGGGTTTTGGTGTCATACATGGTGATGGTGTACTCTGGAGAACAGACACCCCCATTACCTAGAGGCCTGTGGCACTAACTGCAGCAGGAAAACCCTCCCTAAGTGGTGTGTCAAAGTGCGCATGGGGAAGAAAGGCCACAGGGAGGAGAACTGAGTCCCAAACACAGGAGTGAGCCCGGCCGACAGCTGTGCCTGGAACTCAGGACTCCCGGGGTTGTGAGCAAGGTCACGGTGTGGGTAAAGTCACTTGGCTTGGGGTGGCTTATGATGTAGCAGTAGGTAGCTCTTGGCACCTAGAAGTGGGATGGTGCCACGGCAGAGGCTACAAGCCGGGGAGCGGCCTTGGGGAGCAGGTGACTGATGGAGGCGAGGAGGTTGAGGTGGAGGCTGGAGGAACAGCAAAGGAAAAGCCACAGGAAGCTGCGGAGCAGGGACGGAGCGGTCGTAGAGGGGAGAAGCGGTAGCATCGTTAATAAGACTACTGTGTGCGGTGACTTGGAAAACAGAGGCTCCTGCACCTGTGCACCTGGCTGAGAGCTCCAGGCGGAATGCAGAAGGGGCTGAGAGGTGTCTCTTAACTTCTATGATAAAACACTAGACAAGCAAGCTAAGGAAGAAGCCATCACTTTTCTAGCAGAATACAGAGGAAGCACAGAGGGTCTGGGACTAACTGTAGCTGGAAACGATGCTCAGTGTACAAATTGAAAAGGCAAAAGTACCCATAAAAAACGACCTCAGGGTCAAGCTAAAATCAAGGGAGGAGGCTGTGAGACCCTTCTTTGGGCCCTAAGATTTAAGGTGCTTGTTAGGAGTGCTGACCCACAGCACACTCACAGCCCAGCGGAGAGAGATCCGGGCGCGCACGGCTTAATCTAAAGGAGGGGCTTGACAGCAAAGATGGCTTCTGAGTAGTGTTGTGAAAGAGGAAAGGGTGTTGGCCAGAGAAGCAAAACCATGCACGCCTCAGGGAGAGAGACCAACCACGCCTAGGCTTTTCAAAGAGAGCCCTGCTCATCTAGGAACACGTCTAAGTGAGGGAAATGAAACAGGAGGAAGGGGAAGAGGGAGCAGCTGCGTCAGGGGCTTTGTGGAGTGAGACTGCCAGGGGGGCTTCTAAAGTGGAGCAGTGTGGGAACATCTGTGCTTGGAGAAGACCGCTCTGGCCACCTGCTACAAGATGAAGCCGGGAGGCCTCTGGGTAACAGGGGTGGGGGGCAGTTGGGGGCTCGGGAGGGAGGCTACTTCAGTTCCTTTTATGGAACCAGGTGGGTCACAGGCGACAGAAGGTTCCTCCTTACCTGTTCGCCCAAGATACAGAAGAGAGGTGGACGGGCAGAGACTGTCTGCAAAGGCCGACGACAGAGTCTGCTGCTTCTCCCCCGTCAGCAGGTCGATGACATACCAGATGTCCTGTTTTTTACCTGAAAGGACACAGCACACCTCTTCATTGATACTTGTCCTGGAATGGAATCAACCACCACTGCCAAACCAGCACAATGCTCTCCGTGCTGAGACCAGCCTGACCTTCTGACGTCCTGAGGGTGTGGAGCACATGCCTGTGGTAACCCTCAGGCCAGTGGGTCTTATGGCAACTTAATAACCTAGTCACGGTGAGGTTCTCCAAACCCAGCAGGCTGGTAACTCGTACATGCCATTGCTTTGGTACCTGGGCCTGGGCAGTGGCGCTGGCTGCAGTCTGGTGTAAAATGAGGCCAAAGTCATCTCAGCCCTGTCCCAGCCAGCTACTCCCTGGCCCAGGCCACAGCCCTCACCTTGCCCAGAGGATGACAAGGCACGAACAGGAGGGAGCACGGCCAGCAACACTGCTAGGAGAAGGCAAAGCCTGTCACCCGGGGTATGAGGCTCAGAGCGGCCTGGGGACAGCGAGTGGGCAGCACGGCTCCCCCGACGGCCACATGTTCACCGTCACGGGCACGCTTCTGTTGTGGCAGGCGGGGCCTCTGCTCACTGTGTCTCCCTAACGTATTGGCCAAGTCTCCTATTTCAAGGGACTCTTGGAGCAGAGTACAAAGACGTGGGAAGACCGCAGGAACTCAAAACCTGCCTGCACGACCCGTGGTTCTAACGGGCGTGGGACCCTCGCCCTGTGTGACTCCTGTCCACAGCTTGGGACTTTGTCTCAGTGCTAAACATCTAAATATGAGAAGGATCTGCCAGCGGAGTGAAGAAGTGGCCGAGCAGCTGCGAACGCAGTCCCTTTCCATGCAGCAGGCACCCTTCCGGTGACTTCTAGGAGCATCCCAGCCGCAGAGCCCAGCTGCCTCCCGAGCAGACAGATTGGGCAGTTACCCCAATCTTCAGTGTTTAATGAACTCTCAAGACGACGGAAACACAGCACCTTAAATGCACCCTAAGCGATAGCGCGTGGCCAAAGCGGAAGCCCAGGCAGCAGACAGAGACAGGGTGGGCCCGGGCCCAGAGAGAGAAAGTGGGTGCAACCGCTTCCCCAGGATCCCTGGGCTGAGGGTCCCCAATCTGAAGGTGTGGAAGGAAGCAAGGGCCCCAGTGTCCCGAGCAAACACTAAAACCTGTCCTGCGCTGGAGGCCCAGCAATACACATGAAATCCCCGCGGCATGGACAGACACTGAGCACTTTCAGTTCCTCAGAAAGAAGGCTGCTGTGCAAACACAGGGCACTATTACCACTGCGATTTCAAGGTAAACACAGCTCTCCTTTGTGTTACAAATGCATTTTTATTGACATTTTGGCAGCAACATGGTCAAAGAAAGGCAGGTGATCTGATGCTTTGAAAGATGTGACCCCAGCCAGGTATGAAGGCGGCTTATCTAGCAAGCTGTTAAGTGCTGCTTTTAGCCAATATTCTGAGAGCAGGAAATACTAAGAAAGCCCTATAATTAATGGGCAGAGCCTGGTTTCCCCTTCTTGGCTCAGATGATTATATTCACTTTATTTTTTTTAAGATTTATTTATGCATACAAGAGCTGGGGTACAGGCCAGAGATGGGGGGGGGGGTTTGAGAGGATTCACCAGAGACAGTGGGGAACAGAACAGGCAGGCTGACCGAAATACACTGCTGAAAGGAGCAGCGGGCGAGACAGGAGAGGTCTGCTGCACCATGTGGGTTTTTCCCTGGCTGGCTGGGGATCGAACTCATGCTGCAGAGGCTGCAGACTACTTCATAGTGCGGTTCTTAAACCCTTGCGCCACCAGGGAGGCCCCCTGATTATGTTCACTTTAAATTTCATCCAATTGCTTCTGGGTATGTTGCAATCTTTAAATCACAGGGGGAGGTCAATATGGCAGTGAAAAGCTTGTTAAATGAGTAACCGTTTTTTAATGGTGTCAAGTCTGTTCCCAAGTGGGGGAACCCTCTCTTAATTCGTCAGCTGATCCTGATGGGAACAAGCACAACCCAGGCTCAGAAGACCTTTCCCAGAAGGGCTGGCGAGGGAGTGAGCGCACGCCTCTCTCTCACACACCCCGCCTGCCCAGATTCTGGGACTTATTTCCAAAGATAGGCACGTTTCCAGGTTGAGAACAGGAATGCTTACCCATGTAGAGAATTCCATCTGAACTCCGGCACGGAGATGCCTGTACCAGCTCCGGGATGGTGAAGGGAAGTTTCTTTGGAAAAAAAAAAAAAAAGAGAGAGAGAGAGAGAGAGAAGGCCAAGTTACAAATAAATAAGTTAAGCACTTAATGCAATTTGACTGTACAATCTGTGTCTGTTACCCAATTCTGCTAAAAAGAGACAAGCATTGTGGATGGTAGATGAGAGTTTTCCTAACTGGAAACCCAGGAGAAAGGACACACCGGGCTTCCATGCCCACTTTAGATGACTGGCATTGTAAACACCGCCTTTACTCCCTGAGTCCCTCAGGTCTAAGGTCTCTTGTCCTGAGAACTTCCTGGGCCAGGAGGGGGGCGGGGGGTGGGCTGGCCACAAATACGGAGCGTTACACCAGCTTTAAAAATCTGTGAGAGGAGAAAGGCTTCTCCTGATTGGATACACTGCCCCAGGGCTGGCCAGGCTGGGAAGAAGGATGCTTTCCAGGGTGGGAACAAGCAACCCCGAGAGCCAGCTGAAGCTTCGAGGTCAAAAAGTCATGTTTATGGGGGTGACATGGAGTTTGAAAAAGTTCTGATGTTTCCTTTGGTAAACAAATTTACTACAGAAAAACAGAAGAAAACCAAGCCTTTTGGTAAGTAATGGTACGTGTCAGGAAAAGAAACTCAAAGAAATCCACGTTTCAACTGCATTTCATCATAAAACCAATTCTTCTGAGTCCACAGCTGACATCTGACAGGGTGTTTTGGCTGATGCTCCTTTCAGTCTGTTCTATTTTGGGAACATTTTGTGTCTTGAAACTGTTTTGTGGATGACTCGCTGCTTCTACACGGTCACCTTGTTCTCCACAAGAGAAAAGACTCTTCTCTAGCTTTAACAAGTGGAACTTCAAATAATAAGCAATCACTGGATCTGCCCATCACCCCCACATTTGAATGAAGCCTTAGAAAAGGGAAAATGCCAGAGAGAGGATGTCATAGGGGGGTCCTGCCAGATGTTTCTGAGAAGCAGAAAGTTGTTGCAAAGCTTTGGTCTGGGGTCCTGAGGAATCTGCTGAGTGTTGCTGCCAGCCTGACACCCCCAAGCTGGGAACACACTGAGCCGGAGGTGCTAGAACACCCTGTGCGGATGGGCCGTGCGGCGGCAGGCAGAGCAGCCTTCAGAGTGGGAGGACACCGTGTGCCAAGCACAACTCCCTGAAGCTTTGACCTTGGGCACCTTCTTCACCTCTCAGGTGCAGCTTCCACACCTCTACTAAGAGGAGATGCCTGTTTGTGAGAGGTGATTTACACAAATCACTCAGCAGAGTTTCTGGCAAACAAAGCAATTCAGAAATGAAAGCTCATGTGGAGAGAAAGGACAAAGGTGAACACGCACCTCTGCATAAGGTTGCCCTTGTCCATGGTTTCAGTCTCAGGTTTTCACAAACCCATTTAAAATACCCAAATTCATGCCTATAAGTCACTTTGGGGTCTACACCAGTGGTTCTCAACCTTGACTGCACCCTGGAGTCACTTGGAAGCTTTGAAAAGCTTCTATTGAACATGCAAACAGAAAGGTCACAGAGGTGTGCGGCTCAGGTAAACTCTGCCGAGTGGACACACCTGGAACCAGTGTCCAGATGAAGAAACCACCTTTCCAGCACTCTGAAAGCCCCCTCTGCCCTCTCTTCCCCCAAGGTCATCATTACCCGAACTTCAGAACAACAGAGCAGCCTTTCCTGTCTCAGGCCTTTCTGGCATGTGCTGTGTGGTCCAGTCCCCGCTGAACCACTCATGTGGGTCACGGTCTGTTCTCACTGGTGTGGGCGATTCAGTTAGCGGCCACCCCATGATTTCTTTATCCCGTCTACAGGTGATGGATGCTGTGTGGTATGTCACCTTTTTTTTGGTTATGATAAGCAGTGCCCTGGACGTCTGGGGATGCCGAAGGTGGATGTGCAACCTGGGAATGAGCTCTGGGGTCACCAAGGCTTTAACAGATTCCACCAAACAACTGCTCGTGAACCCGCCTGACTTCCCCCAGCAGTGCCTGAGTGTTCTGGGGCTCCGCCCACCTCCAACACACACACACATTTATTTTTTTTCCATTTTTCTCATTTTAGCCATCCTAGTGAATGGGTAATGGTATGACACTGTGATTTTCCTAGCAACTGATGAAGCTGAGTAACCACTCATCTATTTATTATTGACCACTTAGATGTCCTCTTTTGCCATTTTTCTACTTGGTTGCTTTTCTATAATTGCTAGGAGTTCTTTACATATTCTGAATATGAACTGTTTGTTGGATATGTGTGTGGCAAACACACTGTGGTCTGTCTCTCTTCCCGGTGTCTTAGTTAAGGAAAATCCTTATTTTTAATATAATCCAACATATCCATTTTCTCCCTTATGGTTATTGTGGGGATTTCAGTCCCGCTTCTTTGGAGCTACCCTATTTAAGAGAGAGTTACCTACTCTAAGGTCATCGAGATGTTCCACTACTTTGTTCCCCTTTAATTTTGTTTGACATGTCACATACAGATAGTACAATCGATCTGAAACTGATTTGTGTGTTCTGGTGTGAGATCAGAGTTACAAATTTTTTTTTCCCATATGGACAATGTCCCAATCAACTCACACTGTTCACTGAAAAGCGCCCCCTCCAAGCCTGTTCTGCGGTCTGGCTTTGGTCAACAACCAGGTGACCATGTGTGGGCCTGTCCCTAAATTCTCTTATCTGGGAGCTTTTTAAACATCCCAATAGCCTTGACAGTTAAGACTTTAACTGTCTTTCAGGGTTGGGACCAAGACTCGGTGCTTTTCAGCATTCTCCCAGTTATCACAACATGTCGCTAAGTTTGAGGGCCTCTGGCCTAGATTCTCAAATGGAAATAAAAGTGGACTCCCCCATACCCCTCCTCACAAGGGGATGTCTTCCGGGGGCTGGTGTCTCAAACTACAACCCCTCACAACCACAACATGGGAGGCACAAGTTAGTGCAAACCCTGCCACCACATCCTTCCCGCTGGGCTGCGCTGGCCCACATTCCAAAGCTCGCATAGGAGCCCATCTTGGGAGCTGCTGGGTGCCTCTCTGGACTCCCTGAATCAGAATCCCTAGAAGTTTTTGTTAAGGTCTTGGGGGATCTCGAACTTCAGCTACAGTTTTGGTCACTGGTCTAGAACCTGCTCCACAGAGAAGCTAAACATACTCACCGTCAGGCCTTCGTTATTCTTGCCTCCGAGCGTGTAAAGGCTGCCATCGTTGGGATCGGGGAGGAAGGCGGGCCTAGAGATTAAGTAATAGTTCAAGGATAAATAGCAGCCCAGGCACAGAACAGAACAGCAAAGCCGCAGTGTGTGTGTGTGTGTGTGTGTGTGTGTGTGTGTGTGTGTGTGTGTGTGTGATAGAGAGAGAGAGAGAGAGAGAAAGAGAAACCCTACCCACTGCTCCTTTTCTTTAGGCACAAATACAATATCGCTATTGGTCTACACCCTACTTAGGTACAAAATAGCAACCTGCAAAAGATGATCATTCAAATCCTGAAAGAGCAGATCATCCTTTGGTCAAAGCGCTCCAGATGAAGGAAAACTAAGTGAAAAGAACCCAGGAAGTCTACTGCTCAGTTTCTAGGTCAATCGTGTAGAGCCTCCACCATGACTATTTAATAGCCTGGGGTGGTGCATAAACAGGCAGGACAAATCTACCTTTCATGGTCAACAAACATTTACTTTTAAACTGGAGGCAACCGCAGTGGACCCTGAAAGTCTGACATCAGAGGGCGCCTGCCCGGAGACGCGGCCAGGTCCCAGGTCGGCGGCTTCCCAAGAAGCAGACTCAATACACTCTCAGGCAAAGTGAACCTGTTGAGGACTGAGCTGGTCCTGCAGAAACCCTGCGCTGAATCTCTGCTCTGCTTAGAGGAACTCTCTTTCTCTCTCTTTAAAATGGAAGGGATGCTGTGTTATAACATTATATGTTCCACGCTTTCATCATCGAAGAGTCAACATGCATAGAGACTACATTAAGTTCCTGCCAAAACTCCAAGCCTACCCATAACCCAACCATTGTGCCCTTTTTCCCAATTTACCCACTCACCACTTTCCTTCTGGTTACTACCAGTTGGTTTTATAGTCCAAATGTTTATTTTTGCTTTATTTAGTTCATCTGTTTTCTCTATATACAATAGCTAGGAATGAAATCACATAGTTTGTTTCTTATACCTTAAATGTATGCCTATATATACGCCAAGCAACTAGCTTCGTGAGTACTGACTAGAGAATTAAGAGAATGGATTAAAAGGAAGTATTGAAGCAAATCAGAAAACTTACTCTTCAACATGTGTTGGGACCTGCAGGACTGGATCTGTGCAAGAGAACAAGGCATCGTCAGACAGACTCGAACACATGGAGACCCCAGAGTGTTCCCAGGACCAATCCTCATGCTGTACTGATAACTTAAACATCCTACTTGAGATAAGGTGTGTGAAGATGCTTTAGAAACACACAGGCGCAAAGGTCAGCCCCGTGACTGTTGCTGAGATGGGCTAAAGAACCCAGCCGAATGACCCGAAGTCAAGAGATGTACCTGGGGGTGGACTGGAAAGACCTGTCACCACCTGCTATGGATACAGGGTCACGGTGTCACGACCTAACACCTCGAGAACTTTTAAGACCCAAATCTTCACCTTGTCTGATGCCTGGAGTCATATTTTCACGAGGAAAGACAAAACCATGGCTTAAGAATCAGTTCTGGGGGCCTCCCTGGTGGCACAAGGGGTTAAACACACTATGAAGCAGTCCATAACCTCTGCAGCACGAGTTCGATCCCTGGCCATCCAGAGAGAAACCCACTTGGCGAAGCGGACCTCTCCTGTCTTGCCCGCTGCTCCCCTCGGCAGTGTATTTCAGTCAGTCTGCCTGTTCTGTTCCCCGCTCTGTCTCTGATGAATCCTCTCACCCCCCCTTCCCCAGATCTCTGGCCTGTACCCCAGCTCTTGAATGCATAAATAAATAAATCTTAAAAAAAAAAAAAAAGAATCGGTTCTGCTACTGCTGCGGGTTTGACTGGGTGGTAAATGGACACACCCCTTTGGGGCAGAATATGGTGCTCTTGGAGCCTTCAAGGGTTCATTCTCCTTGATTCCTTTTGACTTATTAGTTCCATGTCTATAAACTGTAATTCAAACAGAATCCAAAATACAGGAAATGCTTTCTGTACAAAGGCCAGCTCGGGGCAGTGTTACAAATGACCTAACTGTTCAATAATACGGTAGATTATGGAAAGCACACTTGGAAGAAGATCAAGGCTTCTAAAAAGGCTTGTGAAATTTAAAAACATGTGCAAATCTTTATGCTATTCTGTTCAGCAGAAAAGCTAACATCTATGTAGAGTATTCACACGGCTGAGAACATCTTCAATGCCCATGGAGAAAACTAGAAAGTCAAAAATGCCATTGTAACTCGTCTCTGTTGATAGGGTAACTCCCCAGCCTCTCCTGCATTGCTTCTTTAATTGGAAAGAAGATTTTTCTCAAAATCAGTTGTATTTGCAATAGTCAAAAATGACAGATCCGGGCCTCCCCGGCGGTGCAGCGGTTGAGCACTGGGTTGCGAAGCTGCCCGCAGCCTCTGCGACGCCGGTTCGATCCCCGGCTGCTCCCCGGCCACCGGAGGAGGGTCCCACATGGCGCGCAGACCTCTCCTGCCGCCCGCTGCTCCCCTCAGCAGTGTACTTCGGTCCTTCTGCCTGCTCTGCTCCCTGCTCTGGTGAATTCTCTCAACCTCCCGCGCTTCTGACTGTACCCAGTGCTTGCATAAATAAATAAATAAACAAACACACAAATAAATAAATAAATCTTTAAAAAAAAAAATGACAGATCCTCTCCCCTACCCCACCACCACTTATCCACTTGATCACCCCAGCACAGAACAAGAGGGTGCTGCTGACAGCTTGGTGGGTGGGGGTGGGGATGCCGGAGGGAGTGAGGAGGCGCCTCGCTGGGACCCCCCAGGCAGGACACTGCAGCGAGGAGGAGGAACTGCCGGCCATCAGGACCCGGCGGACAACAGAGCAACTTCAACACAGGGGACAAGGACACCGTGGACACGGGCTCTCAGGCCTCACGTGTGACACTGCAAGTTCCCTAACACCCTCTCCCCCAACCTCCACCCCCTAAGGAGGGGAGGAGCTGGGCAGGGAGGTGAAGCGAGAACAGGGACTGGACAAGGAATGAGAGATGCGGGAGAAGTGGAGAGAGGGGGAAGAGGAAGACTGGAGGAGGCGCGCGGAGCACAGACACATGTGGAGAAGCTGCACTTGCTTCCTGGCCTTGGACTTGTACCAGGGACTTGGGGGTCATGGGAGGAGACACTTGAGACAGACATGGGTGAGAGACCCGTGGGGGGGCTGACAATGGCAGCCTTTATCTTGATTTTGGTCTTTTCCTTCCAGACCTGCCTGGCTCCTTCTGCCCCTTTCCTTTGGCTCCCTGCCAGAAGGTGCCTTAGGCTTGTGGCAAGCTTTTGGGCCTCAGCTGCAGCTGCACTGCTTGGGTCAACCCCGCTTGGCTGGGCATTTACCCAAGAGGGGGCGGGTAACTGTGGGCGCTTGATTGGGAAGCTACATTCCTTCCCTTTCTCTTCTCTCTGCTGCACACTCATTATTACACACTAATTGTACTACAGTTCTTTCCTACTGAACATCTTACACACTGGACTGTGTTTTGTCTTAATGCAGGGGGTGGCAGAACCCATTTAGAGCAGGCAGGTTTGGGGGTCTCAGGGTGCCCCTCATTCTGCCGGTAGCACACAAGCTCCGCTTTTGGGGACAGGGGCTGCCTAGCTCATTAGTCACCAGGCTTCTCAGATGAAGACTCTTTCAAGCCTTATCTTGTGTTGACTTTGCTTTTATTGAAAAGCCTGGCTCCCCCGTGAAGGCTGCAGGCTTCACGACAGAAGGAAGCACGCGCTCCCCATGTGGTCTGCGGGCAGCAAACAAACAATTCATCAGACCGAAAACGATTTAGGAAACAGGAGGGACTTTCAGTGGGTAAGCCTATGTTTATCCTTCCCATTAAGCGCCTCTGGGTGCACTCACAAACAGACTGATGCAAGAGGCAGGAAACGGGCGCGCACCCTGCCTGCTGAGAGGGGGCGAAGTGCAATTACACCCGGCGAGCCGGGGCAGCAGGGTCGTCACACCCCACAGAAGGCACGGCCGTCAAGTAGGCGCCGCTTTTTGTCTGTTTCACTCAGTTCAAAGTGTCACAGAGAAGCACGGATGAAGAGGATGCGATCTGGTTCCAGTGATTCAGCAGGAACAAGACATGGAGGCGGCCAGGCTGAGCCCAGCCCGGAAGCTGGTCTGCGCTGGCTCTCAGGGGGCTGTTCTAGGCTGGCCTAGGTGGTTTTCTGGACGTTATCCATAGGTGCCCTGGCAGAAAGGGCCCAGGACAGTCCTATGAAGACATGGGCCACCTGCAGGAGGGGAGACTGGGAGTGGGAACTAAGGGGGCGGTGAAAGCTCAGCCTCTGGTCCAGGCTGAGGAGATGAACTCCCGCAGGAGGACGTTCGGGCGTGTCCACATTCCCATCCTCAGTGAAAATATAAGTCCCAGAACAAACATCTGCAGAGGCTGCTTGGCTCCGGAGGGGCCCCCGCTGCCTAGAATCATTCCAGTCTGAGACTGGCTTTAGGTGGCTACAGAAGAAAACTGTGGAGAGGAGCAGATAGACAAAAAGTGGCAGCCGGTTTGATAACTGCTGGAGGTGGAGGTGGGACATGCGGGCAGTCACTTAATTATTCTCTCCATTGAGCTGACATTTCCCATAATCTGAAAGGTGAGCGATGAAAACACTTGGAAAGGCAGCAAAACAAAGGTCTAAAGCATCATCTCGAGACCTGCAAAGGACGCCCAAGGAAAAAAATGTGGTTGTTTTTTATTGGCTTGTGAGAACTGCTATCAGGCAAGATCCTTAAAAAAAAAATCCAGTCATGAAAAAAGAAAACAGCGGCCTACCTCCCAGGTGCTAAATAAACACGGGCGCAAAGCAAGCCACTCTTCTTGATGGAGACCGACAGGCAGAAAAGCCGCCTCACAAAGCTGTTTCACTCTCAGAAGGAAAAGAATTAAAAGGGCTCCCTTTGACTCCTTTACGAGTGTGGGGGGGAAAGGGTGTGATTCAAGGTAAAGGTAAAGGTTTCAGGAGAGGAAAAAAGGAGCTGAAGCCCATGCTTGGGCCCCAGGATTAACACGGGAAGAAAGTGGCCCCCAGAGCAGCCGCTGGAGGCGCCTCCATCCCCCCAGGTGTGTCCGCTCAGGCCTGAAAACCTCGCACCTGGAGATGCCCGGCGAGGCGCCTGTCCAGGCCACCTGCCCACCTCCTGAGCCAGAAAGAATCGGCTCCAACAGAGGTTCACAGCCAGGTTCCAAAGGGTATGACGGAAACACATCCTTCTCTGAAAGAAGTGACTTCTCTCCGCCTTTCATCTCCGTCCCTGGCCTCAGCCCCTCTCACCCCTGGTAGCTTCTCCTGTGCTGGGCCCCAAGCATTTGTCCCTCCGTGAGCTATGAACCTCACTATCTGGCCTGTCAGAACCATCCACACCAAAGCCCGACCCCTCGGGCCACCCCAGGGGCGCCTGCCCCAGGCCACCTGCTCAGACCACCCACCACCTCCTCACCCCGCCCCCGACTCCCAACTCCTGGGGGGACAGCCCCAAGGCTTTCTGCACAGTTCTGGGAGCCTCCAATCTTTATAGCCTTCATCACAACCACAGTGGGAGACTCCTGGTCCTTCTCTTCTACGTTCTTCTTTCTGGATCAACTGGCCATTTCCACTCTTTCCTGCCAACACCTCAACCTCCAGGTGCGCAGAGGCACACCTTCATCTCTCACCTGGCGCTCACATCCATCACTAAGTTGCTGAGCTGTGGCTATTCTCCAAGACCCGCAAGCCTCACACGCCACAGCTGACTCGCACTTCTCCCCAACACATCCCACCAGCTGCCAAACTCTGTGGTTTATTTCTTGCATGACCACCATTAGGGTTCTACTCTCAAAACCCCCTCAGCATCACTGGAACCCCTGTCTTTCAAGCACAGCCTCTTCTCCTAGTCCAGGAGGCCTCTGGAATCAGAAAAACCTCGACTTAAAATGCTAGCTCCCAAGGAGCAGCTGGGTGACCCCAGCAAAGTGACTTTATCTCTCTGAGCTTTAATTTCCTCATCAGTAAAAGCAGTAATAACAGCAGCCACCTGCTATGGGTTAAATAAGGATGAAATGCTCGTCAAGACTGTAAGTCAGTGCCTTGACATGGAGAAGACAGATCCTTCTGAAAACAGAAGTCAGATTGTGCCTCTCTGCCACTCTACAAAGCCCAGGTCCACAGAATCTCCCTCTGTCACCCTCTAACACTCTCCCACTAATTCCTCCTCATTCTATTCCAGCATGCTGGCCTCCTTGTATTCCTCCTAATACTGCCAAGCCCAAGCCTGCCTCAGGGCCTTTGCACTTGCTGTTCGCTCTACCCAGGTCTCCCATCAAATGCCGCCTTCTCAGAGAGGTCTTCTACGATCAGGACTCACTACCCTTCTCCTCTGCTTGATTGTTCTCCATGATCTTTCCCATATCTGAAGTACTGTGTATTTTACTTATTTTTAACTTCTGGCTCTAGAAAATGTAAACTCCACAAGGCTGTGATTTACCTTGTCTGTTGGCTCCCCAACCTCTAAAACAGTGCCTAGCACACACAGGGGGGCTCAGCACACCTGCTGAGTGGAACAATGATTGACAGGTGAGCTTCCCCCGCTTCCATTCCTGGATGACCATGTTCTGTAACCAGCAGCGGGGTGCCGTGGGCCCTCAACCCGGCATCTAGCTACAACCCCTCTGCTCTCTGAACTGAAGCAAACACAGCGGCCACCTGTGCAGGAGATACTTTTGTACATCCAAGGCCAGCTGGGCCCCCTGTGGCAGGAGCCCGATGTATCTACTTCCTGGTTGACCTCTGGCCCCTGTGCCCCACAGCTGGTGTTTCCAAGCTTCACCTGTTGCCTGAGGGCCCCCTTCTTTCCACAAGACTCACCTTCTGTGGCACAGGGGCAGTAAAGGGGGAGAGTGACTCTCCAAAACTCCCTACCCTTCACCTTCCAAGTTTCCCCAACCCTATCCCTCCCTTGGTCTCTCTGAGGAGACAATACCTTCGCCTTCATCTTCACACACACTTCCACTCATATATAGAGCCGCCAGGCAGTGCCACGTCTCCAAGCAACGCTAAGTCCCCCCTCTGGCTGGCTGAGTCCTTCCTCTCTGCCTACAACACACAAACCCTCAGGGTTCCCCTCCTCTCTCTTGCACACTCTCTCCTTTCTCTCCTTAAAGGCTTCCATCCTAGGCCCCCCAATGAATCTTGGGGGGAAGTATATGTCCACATAAGTATCCCAGTACTCAAAATATAGACCATCCCTATCACCCCAAAACATGTTCTCATAGTCCTAGGGGTCAATAACCCCCGGCCCCACCTACCCCAGATAAGCACTGGCAGAGTCACTGCATTTGTTGTGAAGTCACACAGTAGGCCCTTTCCTGCCTGGCTTCTGTCCCTCTGCCTTGTGTTTTCTGCAATCCACCCACATTGTTGCATTTATCATAGTCTGTGTTGTTACCTCTGAGTAGGATGCCACTATAGGAGGGACCACAATTCCTTGTTCTATTTATCTTTGGATGGACATATGGGTTAGTTCCAGTTTGGGGCTGGAAAAAAACATGAATAAAGCCACCATGAACATTTGTGCACAAGACTTTAATTGGACCTGGATTTGCATTTCTCTGGGGGAAAACACCTAGGAAAGGCTGAGTCATATTGTTTACACGTCGTTTGGCCAGAAGCTGCCAAGCAGCTCTCCATCGAGGTGCTGTACTGCTTCACACCCCACCAGCAATGTCTGAGTTACCTACAGAGTTTTAAAATGTTGATTCCAGAGCCTTCTCTCCAGGATGCTGAATTGTAGGCAGGGAATTTGTGTCTTCAAGGTGTGAGCGGCAATTCTGCTGTTCAGCCATCCGGGAAACCACTGCTCTAGCTCCCGAGTCACCTTCTTTAGTCCTGTCTCCTCTTACTGTCCTCTGGCTACTGCCCTCTGACCAAGATCCAAACTTGCCACTGTCAAGTTCAGCCACCAAGTCTAGCACACATGTGCAAAACCTCCTTGTCAGCCTCCACGTGTCATGTGGCAGGGATCTCCCATGGGGACCATGACCCAGCCTGGCTTCCGACTGCGTATGGGGTATCCCCACCCCAAGAATCTGATCCTTTTACTTGCCCCCAGACTGGCCCCACTTCCACCCATCACACAATTTGGAAACTCAGAATTTCCTTGACTCTCCTCTTAATTCTAACTCTCCCATTCATTTAGATCTTGGGTTTTATGGGATTTGACGTATGGAGCTTTTCTATGTCCTCCTTCTCATCTTTGCCGTGGTCAAAGTCAGGCAGCGGTTCCTCTGCCCCGGGCACACAGCAGCGTCCTGGCCAGCTCCGGGCCTTGGCTCTGCCCATCAAGCTACTCTCTACGCGTGGCCTGAGAGGGCTCAGGCCTCCACGTAAACTCACAGGGGTTCCCTCTGCCCACCGAATGCCTCTAGAACCAGGCCCAGTTCTTCCCCATGATTATCAACCACATCTCTTCCCAGAACTCACCCCAGGCTTCCCGTTGGCCTCTGTCCTCACCATGACCTGCCCTTGTCCCTCTAGTTCAATCTGATTGCTCTTCATAATCAGTTCAAATGTGGCCCTTTTGCCAGGAAATCAGAATCTGCACCCCACTGTACTCGGTATCTCCTTATGACGCTCTTACTGTGTTTCTCAAGAGGCAGGTGCTTAACTGCGTGTGGCCTCTAGGATTATCGAAACATCTAGGGGCTGGGTTGAATTTTAAGCAGTCGAGGATAGGAACCATCTATTTTGTTTATTGGAAATACAAGCAGAAAAGTGCGTAGTGCTTGTGTACAGTTGAATGAATAATCAGAACGAACCCCTACGTAACCACAGTCCAAGTCTTTGCTCCCCTCAAATTAGTAGATAGTACTATCTGAGAATGAAAGGAAGTCAATAATTTAAGAGATCCAATTCTGTATGTGGACTGTAGTCACTCAAGTGTTTTTCCTAATGAAAAGGATGTTTCCACACAGAAACCTACAAGATAGAAGCCAAAAAGAGCGGCCAAGGCATAGTTCTGCTCACTCACATTTCAAAGTTAGATTTATGGGAAATAATGGACGGGGGCTTCGGTGTGTGAATCCTTATGGAAGCTGGGTGCTGGGTGCCGGAGGGTTTCATACTGTTCTCTTTTGTCTACATTGAAGTGTTTCTAAAATGAAGTTTTAAAAACAGGAAGCTCTAGAAGGAAAGCCTTTCTAATAGGTTGGAAAAGAAGAACTGTTCACCCTGCCCTCGCCTGTAGCGAGATCCCCATAGCCTGCAACTCTGACTTCCCGGGGCACGAAGAGACCAGAGAAATCTACTGGGAGAGCGTGCAGGTCGGGATCAGGACCCTTTCAGGCTTCCCTAAACACAAGCAGGTAGAAATGGGGGAGGAGGGGGGGAGCCAGGGGCGATAAATCAGCAAAATAGAAAAGTGTCTCTGAGGAAGTCGACCAAAATTAAAATAACTGCTTCAAACAGTTCAAAGTGGGATTTTGGCACTGATGGCTTCTCTCTGGAGGTGAGCTCTGGGCACTTTCTCCCACGTGGGAAGGTTCGAGAGCCCTTTGATCACAGGAGCCACAAGAACAGGTTGCCCACTTGAGTGGCACTCAGGGAACTTCACCAGATCATTTCTCTTCTCTTCCCCAGATGGGCACTGATGGTTCTGGAACACTCTGCTCCTCTGGTGGCATCTAGGCGACCACTGTTTTCTGCCCTACTCAATCTTTCTGAAGGACAACAGTCTTACTGACCTCTACACCCCAGCATTCAAGCCAGTTTCCTCCCCCCAGGGAGACGTCCCCAGGTACAGCTGACATGGTACAGCATGTCCAGAACGGGCCCTCGGTAAGTCACCTCTGACAGTGGCACTTTCAAAAGGCATTAAAGGACCAAACAACCGCAAATGAAGTCCCAACTGCTTTATGCTCCTCATCAGCCTCCCTGAAGACCAAATATTCAATAACATCAACTTTCCCTCCCTCCCTTTCTCTCTGAGAGAAGGGTGACAGCCCCACTACTAGTACTCATCTGTTGACTTGACCACACACATCTCAGAACAAATGTCAGACACCTGCCCTCAGCTTGGTTCTCTGCCACACGGCGGGTGGGATAACAAAAGGGGGTTAGAAAACCGACAGACATGAACCAGCCTCTGATGAAGTGCTCACACTCCAGGCGTGCACCACAGGTACCCTGTATGGCAGGGCAGTCAGCGAGGGCTGGGGTGCACTGGGAGGGAGACTTCATAAAGACGGTTGCTCAGCTCAGTGCAGACAGGACAGTGCAGCAAGGAGCTGTCCCCCTGCTTGTGGGGATGAGGACATAGGCCGGGCAGGTGTGAGGTGTTCCTGTGAGGGGCAGAGGCGGCGTGGAGGAGAAAGTCGTGGAGATCTTGTGCTGGGTACAGTGGGCATGCACTAGGGACACATGAAGGCACCCGAGAACAAGCAGAATGTAATACAAGCTATGAAGGGGGCCGGGGCGGGCAGGCGTCAGGGGCAAAGCCAAGGAGCAAGAGAAGGAGGAATCACTGAGGCGAGAAAGGCTATCAGCAGCTGGTGTGGGGCAGGGCAGCTGGGAGCCCAGCAGAGGGAGGGAGACCCCAACAGAGATGGGGAAGATGGGGTGAAAGAGAGGAAGGAGCAGAAGAGATTTCAGTCCTAGCTGGCGCTGAAACGAGAGCAGCAGGTCTGCACGCAGAGAGAACCCGCTGCTTCCTCAAGAAAAAGCTTGTGGTTCTAGCTCTGATCACACTAAAATCGGTGGCAGAAAAACCAGGTCACTCACCCCGCCTCACTCAAGAGGCTAGTCTCCCAGATAGGTTTCATGCACTCAAGTGAGCCCATGAGGGAGCACGTCTCCCCAGTGGCAGCAGTTTCCTCCCTCAGGGGAAAGGGACTCAGAAATGTAAACCCTACTCTCCAGTGAAAGTTATTAGGCCCAAAGCGTAAAGTGGGAAGGTCTCAAATGCCCCTCAGAGTTCACCTATTTTTTTTAAAAAAGACACTTAATCAAAAGCTCCTCAAATTCCAAATCTCATCAGACCCAGGAATGGGTGTAACAAGTTTTCTTGCAGAAAACCTCTGCAAGTCTCCAACCATCGTGTTTGATAAAGATGATCATGTGGAAACACCCAAGTCACTTGAAAAACCGTCCATGAGAAAGGCAGTCGAATTCTACTATATTCTTCCTCATCTTCACCTTGGCAGAAATAACCCAGGCCTAAAAGCTCACACTGCAGGCTACAGCCACCGAAAGGGGGAGAATCTGACGGTTCAGGGCTCTGGCTGTGCCCACTGCCTCTCAGGCTGTGTGAATTCAGAGAATTCATTCCTGACATGGGAGTCCCTTCAAACCGCACAGCCCCCCACAGGAGTGAAGTCACAGTTGAGAAAGACATTGCATCCACAGACTTCAGTAGTCATGCCCGTACTCCACACAAGCCAGGCCGTGCTGGAAAGGACACCCGCTGGAGCTGGAACCCACGCCACTATGTGGGGCGACTGCTTCTTAGGAGGACCTCCCCCAGTGAAGGAGCTGTTGCTTTGAAGCAAGTCCCCACACATGAGGGGGAGACTGAATGGGGATACAGATGAATAAAGCTGGGCAGGAGTTGGTGCTTGTCGAAGCTGAGGGAGGGGTACGTGGGGGTTTGGTCTATGATTATCTCTCTGTTTGGATATATTTGGAATCTTCCATGATATGAAGTAAAAATACAAGCAAGAGAAGGAGAGCATCTTTTCAAGATACTCAAAATCAGAAAAAAAGCCTCTCTGACATACCCTCTCGCCAAAATTAATTTTCAGTCCTCCAAAACAATGGAGAACAAATAAACACTTTTCTTGTGCTTGAGAAATGAGGCAGAAAGGGAGTGATGTGTAGCATGAGCCCAGAAAGTTCCTTAAGAGAAAACATCAGCATGATTAAGGAAACATCATCTCTTTCACAACTTCCCCTTCTCAAGTTTCCACCACCCTCCAGGCAGCTCTGACCCTCACCTGCAGGGCCCCAGCCAAGTGCGGAATGCCACAAAAAGCCGCCAGAAGTTCTAGATCAGAAACCGGGGCCGAAGCTGCTAGGATGAGGGGCCTAGCAGGAGACGCGCATTCTGAGGAGGCCAAGCCAAGTCTCCTATTTCTCGGGGCTCCCAAAAAGCATCTAGTTGGAAGGATTCTGGGATTCAAGTCAGGGTTGGGGCCTCAGACATTACTGAGCATCTCTGGCTGCGCAGAGATATCCCCTCTCCGGGCAGTGAGTGAGAAATGCAGCAAGAAGACAAAGGTCACCAAAGTCTGACAACACCAGCAGAAAGTGCTACAGCATAGGTGTCAGTGACACAGCCCCCTGAACCAGACAAGGAAGGGGTTCCCCTGCTTGAGGAGTCAGAGGTGGCCTAGGAAGGGGACCCGGCCTTCACTGCACGCTGTGGGTGGAGAGGGAGCATAAGAGGAGGCTGGAAGACCTGAGACTTGGAGAGGGCAGGGGACTGGCTGCTGCAAGGACGCTGCCTGGGGGAGGTTGGGGGGAGAGAGGACCTTGGCCGGAAAGGTGGGTGGGAGCTGGACTGTGAAGAATCTTCCATGCAGGTTAAGAGCTTACACTTGACCCTGTGTCCGGTGCTTCTCCAACTAACTACGCGCAGAAACATTTGATGACAACTCCCAACCCATCCCAGGTGACGCCCTGGGGGGCAGACCACAGTTGGATCAGGGATGCTGTAAACAACAGCGAAGTATCTTGGACAAGCGGGCTGTGTAGACAGTACATCTGGCAGCAGTGACAGGGCCGCCTGGGAGGACTGACGGCATCCGGGACGGCGGTCGGGAAGCCACTGCACTGACCCAGTTAACAGTGAGGGCACAGCTAAGACACTAGCCAGGGGGGCCGGGGCAAGGAGTCAGATCTGGGAGCCACGTCTACAGTCTACACCACAGGACCAAGGAGTAGAGCATCACCCTCTTTTCCAGACTGGCCGGACCTGACTGTCGGCACCGGGAGGAACTATGGAGAGAGGAGCGTGGTGAGAAAGGGGAACTCACTTGCGAAGAAGTTTTTCTTTAAATTTCAAACAACTGCGTTTGTTGTGATCCTTCCCTCCTAAGAAATCCCCCACATTAACCACTCAGGGCTGCTCAGGAGTCCAGGCCCATCTGGCTGGGGAGGAGCTGGTCGCTCGCTTACTTTTGTGATTAGGAAGAACAGCGGTAAGTTGGAGCCCACGCTCCACGCCTGCTCTTGCTGGGAAGGAGATGGGGGTGCGGGTGGCGGGAGGAGGGTAGCTAAAGAATAACCCGCAGTTTGGTGAGGATTCGCGCGTCAAGCGGCACCAACGAGTGTGACGAGGCGAAGCAAGAGGTCTCGCAGCCAAGTCCTTCCGGCCCCGCGGGGCCCAGGCGAGCTCTGCGAAACGAACCCAGCACAAAGCCTCACGGCGACGTTCCCGGCTTGCATTTGGGCTGAAGGTGTAGAAATGAAACAAACTCAACCATGCTCACTGGGGGAATTTCAGACAAAGGCAGACGGTGCCGCCGCAGCTACAGGATCACGGCTGAGAGGGATCGCACTTGAGGTGGGATGTCAGAACTCAGATTCGCTTCCGAAAACAAATAAAACTCATTTTCTGTGCAAGGTGTAGTTTGCTACCGTGGCGGAAGGCATCTCCGCTTCTGGGAACAGCAGCATGTGTCTGGGTGAGGAACAGAACACCTGCTAAAACCACTCAGAAGAAAAAAAAACCACCCCCGGTGCGCTGGGTCCCGAAACAGGTAAATAGGACATGAAGCAACAGGCGTGTGCTCTGCGGGGCCCCAGCGCAATGAGATAAGGGCTGTTTGCCTTGGCAGGTCTCCTCCAACGCGACTTTGACTTCCACTCCAGGCCGGCTCAGGCTGAGCCACGTGCCCTTCGCCCCGGGCTGGTGCAGAAGCCCCACCGGGTCCCCACTTCCTCTACCCTGTAGCTTCAGGCGCCTGCAGGGCCGGGATCTCCAAGACAGCGAGCAATCCTTGGGAAGGTTCCAGATGAATAGCCCTACCTAACTCACGCAGTCGTCCCTTTAGGAGGATTCAGGGTACAAAATCATGCAAAAAGGACTTTTGAGCTCTTTTTGTGCTCTGTGTAGGCAGAGACCATTATCAAAGGCCCCGGCTGGCAAGAGTGGCAGGTCATCCAGGCAGTGTGTAGTCACAAGGCAATCTTGGGCTAGGGGCACTCCTGGCATCCCTGCCCCCCCACACACTGCCCCTGCTGTTCCCCAGTCCCTCTGACCAGCAAGGAATGTCCCCACAGACATGCTGAGCACTGCCTAGGGAGCTGGACCCTCCCTCTGGGGACTCCGGCACGTGCTGGTGACAGCGCAGGGACACCGGCTTTTTGGGGGTCTTTGGAGGAATCTGAACAGAGGAGTGACGGATGTTATGGATCGAATGTTTGCCTCTGTCTGTCACCTTTTATCACGGGTCCCACATCCACTCGGAGGTGGAGGGACGGTGTGTGTCTGTGTCTGAGCATTTACATGTTAAACTACCATATGTGACTGAAAATGACTTTCCTGTCCCTGCAGTTTTAGATGGCCAGTTGGGTGATGGACGCATTTCTTTTTGAGAGTGAGTGTATGGAAGTTATGGCAGGACAGCAGCGGGGCATGTGAAGGGAGCAGGGGGCCTCTCCCTGCACCCCCAGCAAGCCTCCTTCTTCCTCTACCTCCTCCCTCTGGAGGGCCACTCTGACCTCAGCCTCTTTCTCTGCTGTGCCAAGGTCAAGCCCACCTTGCCCCTGTGAAGCTATGGCTTCTGCCCAAAAGACTCCCTGGCCTTCTTGAGGACTTGCTCAAATGAAGCCTTCTCGGTGGGGTGTCCCTTTTAAAAACTGCAGCCCCTGCCCGCCCCCCCACACACATATTGTCCCCCCCGCACTCCCAGTTCCATTTCCTGCTTTATTTTCCTCCTGCCTCTCATCACCACTTTGTAACTTATTTCCTTGTCTGTCTCCACCAGAATGAGAGCTCTGTTGAGAGCAAGGATTCTTTCAGGTTCAATCAGTTGCTGTAGCCTCGGAATCCAGAATGGTATTCGGAGACCTTCCAGTCCAGTCACATATTAAGATTAGAAATACCAGTTTTGGGGCCTCCCTGGTGCTGCAAGGGGTTAAGCACCACACTATGAAGCAATCCACAGCCTCTGCAGCACGGGTTTGATCCCTGGCCTGCCAGGGAGCTACCACATGGTGCAGCAGACCTCTCCTGTCTCACCCGCTGCTCCCCTCAGCAGTGTATTTCCGTGGATCTGCCTGTTCTGCTCCCCACTCTGTCTCTGGTGAATCCTCTCACCCTCCCCCTAAATCTCTGGCCTGTGCCCTAGCTCTTGTATGCATAAATAAATAAATCTTTAAAAAAAAAAAAAGGAAATACCAATTTTGAAATCCTGAGTTACAGCTGCCAAGATTAGAATGAAATAGAAAACTCGGGGTCTCTCCATGTTACCATCTTTGATCTTTGTATAGAATATACATCAAGGGCCTAGGAATTCAGGGCTGAATTTAACTAAGATAAGCCCGTTTATTCTCAGAAAAACAATGAGATTTAGAACATACTGAACATTACTTGAGATTATTAGATGTTAATCAGATTTCTCTAATTCTTCCCTTAAGTGTCTTTTAATTCCTCCCTGCTCGCCTAAGTAATCAGTTGTTGGACTTGACTGATTCTACTTCTGGCCTCTGGTCCTTCCCACTCCCTCCCTGACCCCTGATCCCCCTTTCCAGGCCGACAGCACCTCTCATGGGGCTCCTGAGGCTTGCCTTCCCACACGCCGCTGCTGGGTGAATCTGGAAGCAGAGCACCTGCTACATCACTGGCAAGCCCAGAAACATGAAAGGCTCCCGGCCTCCTGTCACCCGGGTACGAGTGCTGGAGCGCTATCTCGGGGTTCAGTATCCGGAGCCTCGCTCCCTCCACCCCCACCCCAAGCTCCTTCCAGCAGGACTGCCTGCATCCTGGCCTGCTGCCTCCTTTGCTGGACTGGACTCCAGTCCACCCACCAAGGTTCAGCTTCCTGCAGACCTTCTGGTCCCTCCAGGTGGAGGTGGGTGAAGCAGTTTCAGAAGCTCTCCTACCATAGAACATTCTCTGATCTAAAACAACACATTTGCCCTTTTTTAAAAGTCTTTTTCATTTTAGCAATTCTAATCAGTACGTATCTCTAGTTTTTTTCCTACTACTACCCCTTATGCCCCCTTTAACCCTTTCCCCGCCCCCTCCCTATTAACCTCAGAAGCTTCGCCGTTTATTAGGGTCTGCCCGTCGGAAGTATTTCACTTTGTCTCATCATCCCCCATGTAAATGTCCAGCAATGGTCTTGGTCGTTCTGACCTGCATTGCGATCTACACAATTCCCTCAAGCTCCTCCTCTCTTTCCTCTTTGCTGTAAATGACATTTTCTCTTTCCTTGTGGCTGAACAGGCTTCCATGGTGTGGACAGAGTGGATTTAAGTTGTTTCTAAGTCCTCGGAACTAAAACAATGCTGCCACACACATCACAGAGCACATGCTTCTTTGAGTTGATGGATTCATGGTCTTCGGGCAGATGCCCAGAAGTGGGGGGGTAGGGGCCCTATGCTATTTCTGATTTTAGTTTTTTAAGGTCAATCCAGACTACTTTCCAAAATGACGGCACCAGTTTTCCCTGTGCCTGTCTCTGCTCCCTACCAGACTGTGGGCTCCCCTAGGGCAGGACTGGCTTTTTCTTCATTGTGCCCCAAACATCTTTCATAGTCTATGTTCTCTAAACACATGCTCAATTAAGTGGGAAAAAAAAAAAAGAGGCAAATTTTCTAAGCTCTAAGTTATAGGAAAGAACAAATTGATTCTTATGTTTGGTTAAGCAGTAAATAGGGTAGGACATAGCTTTGTCAGATACCGTCAAGGCTACTTGTAGAAATTAAGACCTGGAGAAGATCAACTTAAAGCAATTCATGCAGGGAAAAGTAAAGCCAAAGAGTGAAGGGGCTTGAAGGCCAGCAGGCCCTCCCTGGGACCAGCCCTCGCATTCAACAGTGGGAATGTTTATCTTGCTCCTTTTGTGACTTGCCGATTTTCATCTTTGGACAAATTTCAGAAACTCTGAAATTTAGGGAACTCTGTTTTTGTTTTAAAAACAAGAAAAGGCTTAAACATGGTAAAGAGACAATGCAGATGACATTCTCGGAGCCGGCTCTGCCGTCTTGCTGTGCCCCACTCCTTGCTGGTGCCAGCAGGGCCCAGACAGGTGAGACAGGTGGTTTGTGGTCCCCAGCTTCCACCACCTCTGAATGGTTACTAGCTTGGGGCTGAGTTGACAAGAATGATGTGTGACCTGACATATGTGAATATTTTTCCATTTAGAAGACTGTTTTGGAACATCCTATTAAGGAAGGAAAAACACTTGCTGTGCTCATGAAAACAATGAGTCACAGACTTGTGACGAAAGCGAACACGCTGGCCGGGCCCTAAGTAGGGCCGAATGAGAATTATTACTGGACAGAACAGCAGGGATGATTCTGAAGCTCCAGATCCTGGGATTTGCGTGGCTTTATCTAGGAAAATTGCTTTGGAAACTGAATACTATTTCCCAGCTGTAGGACTGCACTCTGTAAACTATCACCACCAAGACAAAATCATAAAAGGGAGTGTGGTATATTAAATGTGAAACCAGCTCAGTCTTCTTCCCTCAACATAAAAACCTAATAAAGTGGCTACCTTGGACGAATGTCAAATCTCACAGCCCTCAATTACTTCAGCCTCTATAAAAGCAAATGAGTAATCTGAGGTTAGAGAAGATACCCTTTTGTAATTATAATTACAAGATTCTAATCATTAGAATGTAATAGAAATATTTAATGCAGCAAGTCTTCACAAAGACCAGTCAGACTCAGAACTATTATTAGAAAGGCCTAGAATCGATTAAACATGAAATTTGGACAGAAACAAAAAAGCAGGAAAACAAGAGTTAAAGTGATACACCAGGGTGGATAATCACAATTCAAGTTATAAACAAACCCTATGGAGAGACTTTCTCCTCCACTTCTTGACTCCATTATCCTTTTATATTAAATAATGTATAGCACTTAACCTTTATCGCTGGAATATATGTTTCCTCAAAAACAGCTGAACAAAG
The DNA here is from genome assembly GCF_964194135.1 of Talpa europaea. Lineage (NCBI taxonomy): Eukaryota > Metazoa > Chordata > Mammalia > Eulipotyphla > Talpidae > Talpa > Talpa europaea. Next base: position 125,347,071 of record NC_140074.1, read on the forward strand.
GTCCACATCACCCAGGTCCAAATTCAAGTTACCTTCTTTTAAAGTCCATTTGATGGAGCCTGTCCTCTTGCTCACAGCATGCAAACTGCCATCCAGGGTTGACACGAACAACAAGGTTTCCGGAAGTGTCACGGTGCTGGGACTTGCAAACGCCTGCAACGAGATGCAAAAGGACTGTCAGGGCCAGCAGTGACTCTTCCCCGTGGGCACTGACAACTACAGGCCCCCTTTCTGAGACCCCCTGCACCCCACAGGTGGAGAAGCTGAGGTTAGAGAGCCCAAGTCCCCCCAGTGCACGTGTTTACACAACCGCTGAGTCGGGACTAGTACCCAGGCTGCCTCCTGCAGTCAGCAGGCTTCTGACCAGAGAAAATGACAGGGGCAGGGGTTGGGGTTCCAAGAGACTCCAGCACCGGCCTCCACTGAGGCAGACAAGAAAGAGCACTCAACTTCTACATACTTCCTTCTCCTGGTCACACTGTACTTTTTAAAACCTGGTCATTTGGCAAGACTCGCTGATAAAAAAGGCCAGCACACCCATGTGCATGTCTGACATTTTAAAAAGTAAAAGAGTCAGGTAAGAAGTTTTAAAGCAAAATAGGAAAAACAGTTCTCATTCAATAAAGAGTTTATAAAATACCAAGGTTTCAATAGATTCACAATGCATTTAATTAAAATGCATTTTAATTAAAAGTGTACTTTCTGGCTCAAAGAATTTTTAAAATGTAAAGAAAATAGACAAAGGCAGTGAAATCCATTTCCTCACCCATCACTGATGGCAATGAAAATTGTAAGTTAGTGTAATCTACCTGGAAGGCATTTAAAAATGCACCTATTTTTGATCTTATAATTTCATTTTTATAGCCCAAGGAATTTCCACATATGGAAAAAGTTCTGTGCAACAACATTCATGATATCCTATTTATAAACACAAAAATATGGCTAAGATAAATTATAACATGATCAACGGAATATTATATAATCATTAAAAGAGCATTTGGAAAATCCTGTAATACAGTGCAGAAAAATGCCTATATACGTTATCAGGCAAAAAATATAGGATCCTAAATTTAATGTGCACTGTGGTTACAATCACACTGGATGGATTTTTTTGGTCTGCCTGGCTTTGCCAGGATCTGTGCACTCATCTGCACGGTTTCCATGGGAACAGCCATGTGTGCTCACATACGTGCACAGTGCATGCAAGTGATAAGTGACAAGGTTTCCCAGGACAACACTCCTTTGAGCTGTGCCACCTTGTAATGAGGTTTTTCTCTCCCTTTGTAACTCTGCTGTCCTGGAAATGAGCTGATTCCTGTGGGCCTTGAATGAAAAAGAGGCCACTGCAACTTGCTTATACTGTGACAGCTCGAATCTTGGTGCAGATGCTGTTTTTAAAATATAGATGTTATGTCTGACTTTTAGCACCAAATGTAAAAAGACTGGGGGTTACTACCCCCAGGGACCCTGACCCTAAAATACCTGGACATTCTCGGGGTGAGCTGGATGATGCCTAGTGAGACCTTTAAAAGGGAAGGCCAGGCCTCCCCTGGTGGCGCAGGCAGTTGAGAGTCGCGCTGTGAAGCTGTCCGCAGCCCGGCGAGGGTCCCACATGGCACGGCAGACCTCTCCTGTCGCGCCCATTGCTCCCCTCAGCAGTGTATTTCATCAGTCTGCCTGTTCTGTTCCCCACTCTGTCTCTGGTGAATCCTCTCACCCTCCCGCACATCTGGCCTATATCCCAGTACTTGTATAAATAAACAAATAAAAATCTTAAAAAAAAAAAGTCAGACACAAAAGAATATTAAAAAATAAAAAAATAAAAAATAAAAGGGAAGGCCCTGTGGTGCACTCCACGGCACCTAAGGCAGCAGGACAGACACTCCAGGCCCCGCACTCCTGTTCCACAGTGCAGACCCACTGGCAGTAGGGGCCAGGCAGCGGCCAGAACCTGGCCTGCCTCGTATCTTGCCTGTGCCTGTGCCTGTGCCTGTGCCTGTGCCTGTGCCTGTGCCTGTGCCTGTGCCTGTGCCTGTGCCTGTGCCTGTGCCTGGTGTGGAGGGGGACAGGTTGAGCCTTTCCTGCGCCAGAACCAGGGCCCGCTCACCTGGGATGGGAAGACAATGGAGAGCTTTACTGCGGCCTGCATTGTCTTTTCTGTGTAAAGCCTTAGGTTTGAGGAGAGTAGACTTTTAATTCTGTCTTTGGAACTAGCTCAACTAGGCTGATCTGGGCCAGGTGAGGAAAACAAGGCTCAAGAGCAGGGCCTGCCCACCCAGGGACCGAAAGGTCAGCATACCAACTGTTCAGCGGGTAGTTATGATGACTTCAGCCATGGGTGCAGGTGGGGCCTGGCCTCCTCTGGACCTCTCACACCTGCACCAGAGGGGTGTGTGTCGCCCAGGACAACAGTGGCCCTGACAGGACCATGGAGGCCTGCAGCTCAATGAGACTTGGGGCCGTCTCCCACTGAGCATGGGCATAGCCTTGCAGCTGGGGGGGGGGTGGTGCTGGATTATGTCAGGTGGAGGCAGTTTGGACACTAGATAAATGAAAAGGCAAGACATAGTCACATCTGGGGGGCCCAGTGGTGGAAATCCCCACCAAGGCCGCCAAATAGCCACCCCAGGAGCAACTATTCTATACAACAGGTGTTAGGATCATGCAAGAATTGGGTTGGACTCTCTGGGTGGCTGAAGTGGCAAGGAATTAAACTTGAGGGGTTTCTATGACTATGTTTGCACGTGGGAAAAAACTGTAGGAGAAAGAGAGAAAGACAAAGACAGAAAGAGAGAAGGCAGCCTGACAGGAAACACGGCTGAGAGACCAAGGAGAGCGCCGTGGCGTGCAGTTCTCAGCCCCAGCCACATTTCTGCCCTGGGCTCGCAGGCGCTGCTGGATACACACCAAGGCCCCTCTCTGCCTAAACTTGGCAGAACCACATTTCTGTCACGAACAACCCAAAAAGGCCCGCATTCCCCCCACTCCGACATAGTTATAAAAGAATGCAGACAGAAGAAGGAAATACTGAAAGTCATATCAGGAGTATTTTCTCTGTGATCTAAATTTTCTATACCATGATCACATAATCTGCATTGAATTTTTAATAGAAAGGAGATGGACAATGAGCAGGTGGGAAAGAAGCTGACCTTTAAAGTTTCAGGTAAGGGCCTCCGTGATGGTGCAAGAGGTTAAGACGCAACCTATGAAGCTGTCTGCAGCCACTGCAGCACGAGTTCTATCCCCAGCCAGGGAGCTACCCACATGGCACAACAGACCTCTCCTGACTCGCCCTCTGCTCCCCTCAGCAGTGTGTTTCAGTTGATCTGCCTGTTCTGTTCCCCATTCTGTCTCTGGTGAATCCTCTCACCACCACCCCCACATCTCTGGCCTGTACCCCAGTTTATATGCATACATAAATAAATCTTTTTTTAAAAAATAAATAAAATTCCAGGTGAAGTCCTTTCCATCTGGGATATTGGCAGCTAGACCACCTTTAATCCCTAACATCCACTCAAAGGGGGGCAGTTTAGAGGCATCCAGGTCTCCGGTTAAGACAGCACACACGCAAGAATCGGTGTGGTGTTGTTAAAAAACAAAATCAGTGTTTTTGTTGTTAAAAAAATCGGTGTGGTGCACTTATAATAACCTGAACGTCCCTGAACACATCTCCACACAGTATTAACATAAAAAGGTCAATGTTTCCTGCAACCATGCATGCCGCCTGCTGCTCATGTGCAAATGAATGCCACCTGTTTGAGCATCTTGGCAACCACAGGAAGAGCAATTGTCTCTGGTTGGCTGGTGAATGAAAATAAAACACTAATCACATAACTACCACAGCCATCCAATGATCTCAAAAATACTGGCTTTGCCTAGAAGTTGAATTTTTAGCAACTGAGAGTGCTGACAGCTAATTGCTTGTCCACAGTGACAGCGTGAGTCTGTCGCAACCCACAGGTTGTTCTGCTCTTTGAAACTCTCAGATCAGGGTGTTGGGAAGTCACCATGAACAGTGCTATTTCCTTGCAGGGAAAATTAATATCATCAAATTTCTGGCTCCCCACCCATTATTATTATTATTATTTTTTTTTTTGCATAGAAGAACTGGAGTATAGGCCAGAGGTGAGGGGGTAAGAGGATTCACCAGAGACAGAGTGGGTAGCAGAACAGGCGGATCTATTGAAATACACTGCTGAGGGGAGCGGGAGAGGTCTGCTATGCCATGTGGGTCAGCTACCCGGCCAGGGATCGAACTCAGTGACAGCACTGAGAATTAACCCCTAGGCCACCAGAGAGACTGGCCCCAACCTCAACCCCACCTCCTCAGTATATGTTAAATCGTGAAAATGTCTGCCTTCAAACTGCTAACATGAATAAGCTGCTAACATGAATAAGCTTCCAGGCACCTCTTGTGACACTGGGCACAGCACGGACAAATGCAGGCCCTTGGCCCCGCCCCCCTGCTCCTCAGAGCACCCTTTTCTCCGGGGTGGATGAAATGGCACTAGGCCCTGCACTTACTCACACATACCAGTTTCCAGCACCCCAGAAGGTGCTGGTTCTGGGGATCTGCTTTGAGTTGACCACCCGCGATCTGACTTGTGTTTCAAACTGTGGGGTAGACACTCCCACCTTGCACAGTGACTTCTAAGAAATGACCACAGGGCACAGCCTATGGAAGGTGAGAATGGTAGTGGCGGGTCACCTGGTCTAACATGAAACCAGACATCAGTTAGCTGACGGTTCCCACTCACACCCCCACACGAGGTGACCCCAAGATATCCATTGTGGGAAAGCCCAGTTGGTAACTGTGAAGGCTGGAGCTTCCAGGCAGATGATACTGGAGAAATGGCTGCTGGTAAAGCCAGCAAATTTCAGTGGGTAGGTTCAGGTTAAAACAGTCCTGCTTGGCCACATCTCTACATGCGTTTTCCTTCTGTAAAAACAAATACAATCCTGGGGAAAGGAGCCTTGTGTTCCATGTTTTGATTATAAAGCAAGGTCTTGTAAAATGTACCACTCACTTTGCATTTCCTACAAAGATGCAGCAGTAATGACTCTCCCGTTTATACAGAGATGATTAAAAGGTCGGCCACTGACTGCAGATTTGCTCCAGTAATCCTAACACAGCTGATCGCTAGCTGTTCTTGTGTTGATTCACTCACCTCCTTATATTCCGGGTCAGAAAAATCTTTTCTAAGATGTTTTTTTGAAATAACATGGTTTAGAAAGTCTTCAGCAAAGAGGATTATAGGCACAGAGGACAGGGAGGGGCTTAAGCAGCACAAAAACCAACCAAACAGCCTCTCAGCAAAAACCATCAACTTTTGAACTAGGACTTGAGGCTGCACCTGTGGTTTCCTGGAGGCTGGAGGGGACCAGTGGGCAAGGCCCTAGGCTTGTTTTCAGCTGTCTCCTCTGCCACCACTCACCTCTGTCCCTCAAGGAAGAACGGCAGCGAAACCCACGCCAGCCTCCAATATTTAGAACCCGGGAAAGCAAGCCCACTGCTGGGTATCAGGGTTTTCAGAAATCTTTCTAGGTGCCTTCTCCCCTGCCAACTTCCCAACAGATCACAGCATATTTAATACCAGACTATGATAATCTAGCCAGTCACAAAATGATGTATCTGCTTTTTCTTTTAAGAGTACCACACCAATTTCTAGTTTTTATTCAGAGGCTGTTGATTTGTTTTTTACTAATTTTTCTTCTGTGTTCAATGGATTACTGTTCTATTGCATAATCCTAACTTTGGTTTTATTTATTTAAGGTTAAGAAAACTATTCCTTCAAACTAAAAATACAATACCGGTATAACTCTAGCAAGGATACTGGCATGTATCCAATAGAGTGTCATTATACAATGTAGGGTGTACCTAAATTCCTGGAACCTACAACCTGCCATCAGTAATCAGGGGCTCACTGCCCTGGCTCAAATCCACTGGGAAGATCTGGCCATTGAGGGAAAGCGAAGGAAAAAGTGACTAAAGAGTTCTTCTTGAGGGCCTCCCTGGTGGCGCAAGGGGTTAAGCTCTGCACTATGAAGCAATCCACAGCCTCTGCAGCACGAGTTTGATTCCAGGCCAGCCAGGGAGCAACCCACATGGTGCAGCAGACCTCTCCTGACTCGCCCCCTGCTCCCCTCAGCAGTGTACTTCAGTCAGTCTGCCTGTTCTGTTCCCCACTCTGTCTCTGGTGAATCCTCTCACCCCCCGCATCTCTGGACTGTACCCCCAGCTCTTATATGCATAAATAAATAAATCTTTTTTAAAAAAAAAAAAAAGAGTTCTTCTTGATAGGTGAGAATACACATTACAGAATCACCAGGAAGGGAAGGATTCCATAAGGAATATTCCCAAAGCAATTTGTTTTACTACCTATACTTAGGAAGTATGAAATCTTGAGAAAAATCTGCTACCTGTCCCAGAATGTAGAATATAGATTTCACGTGGATTAGAACCAGCTAAGGAATCAACATTTTAACTACTAACCTTAGCAAAGATGCTCAGACGTGAGAAGGGCATTCTCTGCATGGGGGAATATACCAGTTCCCAGGGCCTAAGAGGGCAGGGGAGATAAGGCTGCATGTGTGCACTGGTGGCGGTGGGGCTGATGGAGAAAAAGTAGAGGAGAGGAGTAAAGGCAAGTTGACTGGATTATCCTGCTGGCTAAAATTAGCTGAGAATCACAGGATGGATGAGCTTTTTAAGAGATATTGATAAGACACTGTCTGGCATGCCATAATGGGGTGCCTGCCTTTAAGGGCCTCTCTCTCTCTCTCTCTCTCTCTCTCTCTCTCTCACACACACACACACACACACACACACACACACACATACACACTCTCAAGTCAACCTGCGTAGTCATGCCAATTTGTCAGAAATCCCTCAAAATAGCATCTGCAGCAGAGTCCCTTGGCAGGCACTAAAGGAGATTCAGAAAAGGACATGTGTGTCTACAATTCTATTTGCAGCAATATTATCCACTTTAGACTATAAACTCAAACAAAGCCTGGCACTTTGCAATTCTGGCTGCTTTACAAAAGTACCCAGCAGAGTGCTGTCATCCTGATGCCATGTGATCATTTGGTAGGAGACTGGGCCCAGTGATGGCTAAAAACCACCAAGAACCACCATTCCAAGGGAGGTGGCACAATGGACTATGGTGGTAGACTGTGGGTGTGTTGGTGGTGGGTGTGATGTGGTAACAGCACCTGAAGGGGGAGAGCTTATGCTTCTAAAATACAGTGTTGTAAGTCAACGTTACCGCAACCCAAAAAAAAAAAAAAAAAAAATCACCATTTCATCAAAGATTGAAATGGGTGCCCAGTAAGTGCCCCAACAGACCCATTACCTAGAACCACTCTGAATCAGGGCCATTTACCCAATCAGGACAGTGGGCTAAGCCCACAGGTCCCCAAGGCCTACCTTGAAGGCATCTTATTTATGTAAAGGCCTGACTGGGCAGATGTAATAAAGATTTTAATTCTAATCTAACCCTGCTCCCAACCCCAACCTTCACTTACACATCTGATCCAACAGTAAAGCACTTTATCTCCAAATGTGGAGACTTCCACGTATCCATCTGAACGGGGTGACACAGAAAACTCATTGTGTTTAGACTCCTATCTGCTGTATTGGAATAAAGATTAAGAATTAAAATGCTGGAGATGTTAAGTGACTTTTCTTGTTTAATTGTGCCTATGTTTCAAGGATTTCGGTTTACTATTAAATCATTCCGGATCTTGTTACACTTTGTTTATCTGTGTGTAGGTCAGAGTTAATCCATCAGCCGGATGGTTCCTTTCTAGCCAGCCTACCGACTGCTGTTTCCTGATTATTAAATCCATAAAGGTAACCATGACATTTGCTTTGGATGGGAGTCAAGTGTCTGGCTGGGATGCAGTAAAGGGCAAGGCCTAACTGAATCTCAGTGTGCGGTTTCCAAGTCAGGCAAGTGAGAGAGCTAGAGTGGTATTTGTGGCAAGTTTTCTGTGTGGTGTAATTAACCACCATCCAAGACAGTTACAGTTACAATTCTTCGGTTTGGACTACTCCTTTAATAGATCTGATAAAAAGGTCTTCTTAGATCCATTCCATTCTGGAAGCGCAAAGGTACGCTCGTTTCACAACAGGTGAGTATATTTCCCCCAAACTGGTTCTGGAGCCCCAGGCCAAGTGCCTAAGTCCAGCAGCTGCCATGCCCTTTGGCTTCAAGGTGCTGCATGAAACCCTTCACCACGCTCTGGTCAAGGAAAGAAGTCCTTAGGGTGGTGTGCAATCCCTAAGGTCCCCAAGGATCCTGGGGGAATGGTTATAAAAATTAAGACCCAAATTTCACAATCATTTAGTGGTTGATTTAGAATGCAGGCATCACCACTATGTTTTGTTAAAGGAAACTGCAGCTTGTTTCCTTGTTAACGTTTTAAATCTTGTAAAAGTTTTAAATCTTGTAAAAAAGAGAGACCCCTATTAAGCTCATTTACCCCTTAACAGTGAGCAAACTAAGAAAGGTCCAACTTTGTCAATTCGCAGGGGACCACTAGCCTGACAAAAAGCCAGATTTTTATCCATCTGGCTTTATTCATCTCTAGTTAAACCTATTAAGAGAAAGTCTTCCTACGAACACTCCACAAATACCCCACAGGAGGAAAAAAAAGACTCAATTAGATACCAAAATGTTCAGTCCTGATAACAGCAAGTAGCCTGAAACTCAATTTTGCCCTTTACACTTGGTTAGAGATTCCTGGGGGGAGGGGGGGGGGAAGTGGGGGTAGAAGAGGTCAGTGGATAAATGCTCCAGTTAAATAAAAATCATCTACAAACGACTGTATTTATGACATAATTGCCACCTACGTTTGCCAGATGTTGCCAAGCCCTATAATACAAGTTAAACACCAAGACATGTGCCTCAGGTTGAGCTCCCTGGCCGGCCTGACGTCCCCACTGTTTGAAGTACCCGCGAGGATCAGCTACTTCCCCACTGGCCCGGTCCACCACACCGCCCTCCCCTCTCCAATTAGCTGGGCAGCCATTGAAGTCCCTATGCCCCTTACAGCAGATCAAACAGTAGGCACCGTTTATGGCTTTTGGGATATGTAATTTTAGAGATGAAAAGGACTGACGAGGTCTCTTACCCAACCCTCTCATTTCACAGGAGAGGAAAGCAAGGCCCAGAGAGGTAAAGTGACTTGCCCAAGGCACCACAGACAGGCCAGGAACCCTGGTCTCTGCCTCCCTTCTGGTGCCCTGCCCACCATGCCACACTATAATTTCACTATTTTAAATCACAGTTCTCTGAGAGCCATAAGCTTAAATTACTTCAGGCCTGGAGCTCCCCTTGGAGTCCTACTGGGGCGGATGAAGGTGGGCACGCTGCTCTGATATCAGGGTAGGAGTTTTTGGATGAGACCATAATATAATTTGCAGATTCTGCACAGATACCCAATATGCCACAAAGCGCTGCGAATTCTACAGGGTGGAGTCTTTAAAAAACATTCTGGATAAAAGTTCCTGAGATCCCCTCTGTAGATTCTAAGTGGGGGGAACCACACCACCAGAAGTCAAAGGTCACAGCCTTAGCCACCATAAAAAATCCCCGTGATCCACATTTATCCAGCGCAGTTATAGTGGCTTTTTAAAAAATGCTCTTTGAAGATGATGATATTGATGAGGCAGCAGCCACTGCAATTCCTTTGATGAAGCGAGTCACTCGTTGAATGCCAGTGCCAGGGAACCACACATGACTGACCAGCACAGGACAACCCCTTTGAACAGCAAGGGCCATTTAAATGACCAAAGATAAATGGAGGGGCCTCATGCCGCAGGCCAGGCTGCTTTAGCTGGCAGGAACACCACACCCACATGAAACCCAGATCTACTTGAAGGCTTTTTCTTTTCTTTTTAAGATTTATTTATTTATGCATACAAGAACTGGGGTGTAGGCCAGAGGTGTGGGGGGTGAGAGGATCCACCAGAGACAGAGTGGGGAACAGAACAGGCAGACTGACAGAAATACACTCCTGAGGGGAGCAGCGGGCGAGTCAGGAGAGGTCTGCTGTGCCATGTGGGTACCTCTCTGGCCGGGGATCAAACTCGTGCTGCAGCGGCTGTGGACAGCTTCATAGGTTGCATCTTAACCCCTTGCGCCACCAAGGAGGCCCTACTTGAAGGCTTTTTCAAGTGAGAAAAATCCTATGCCATCGTATTCCCATAAAACCTGCACGCGCTTCTATTTTCTAGGCTCTTCTGAGAGGCAAGTCTAGCCATTTCGATCCAGTCCTCACAGGTTTGCACTGAGGTAGGGAAGCACAAGAATCCACCTGCAAGGATGTGGCACAACCAAAGGCAGCACTGGGGCGTGAAGCTGGGCATGAGAGGCCAGAGCGCAGCAGGGGCCAGACCCACTGCCTCCTCTTATCAGGGGGTGGGCAGGAAACAGAACAGGAAAGAATTACCAACCAAGGGACATGGAGCCTTTGGGCTGAGGGAGGAGATGTTTTCAGACCAAGGAGAACACAACTCCCTCCCGAGGAATGAAGAATGGCTGCCCAGGTTGGGGTGGGAGGGGGACATGATTTTACAGGCCGTGCAGCTGCTCCACTGGGCCTGGGCGCACACAGGTTCCCTGCTTGTGGGATCTCTTCCCAAAGCCACTGTCCCGTCGGGCTTCTGCCCAGTCTGGAGGTCATCCAGCCACACCACCAATTCCTGCAGGTGGGAAGAGGGAAGAGCGGCCAGCAGGGCATCTGAATTGTGGGGCTAGTTGGCTAAGCTTCCACATCTGCTTTTTCTTTTGAGACGGGAAGTCTAGCCACTCCTCTCTAAATGCTAAGACAGCAAAATAAATCGGAAGGATTGAAAAAGAAAACAAAGGCCTCCCCGGTGGCACAGGGGTTAAAGACAGTGCTATCAAGCCATTGCCAGCCACACTGCAGGATGATTTTGATTCCCTGCCAGGGAGCAACCCACATGGCCCAGCAGACCTCTCCTGTGTCACCGCTGCTCCCCTCAGCAGTGTATTTCAGTCAATCTGCCTGTTCTGCTCCCCACTCTGTCTCTGGTGAATCCTCTCACCACCACCCCTCATTCCCACCTCTGGCTTATACCCCAGTTCTTGTATGCATAAATAAATAAATCTTTTAATAAAAAAGAAAACAAGAGTTATGGAAATGTTAGGGAAGACATCGTATTAAAGAAAGTGATGGTAGCCAAAGACACTCTCAGAAAGTCAACAAACTCAAAGACCTGATTCACGGCTCTGTGACACCCCCTCCCGCCCTCTGCTCCCCAGCTTGTACTTCAGGGGCAGGCAGTGGTAACAGCAGACCAGGTGCTAACAATCTACAATAATTAAGAAATGGATAAAATATGTTTGGTGTGGTGTTGAAGAAGAATAAAACTGCTAAACAGATTCTCACCAAACAGGGTAACATTTTAAGTTCTGAGGTTGTGTGTGAACTGTCTGGAAATGTATGTAGCACCCCTCAATTTCTGAGGATGCTGAACAATTCAACAGATACCTGTTAATCTTCAATGTGGGGTCGGCCAGTGTGACGCAGTGGTCAGAGGGTGGGCTCTGCAGCCAGCACCCCACTGGCAGGCTGATGCTATTTGTGCCCCGAGATTTCCCTCCTGCAAAATGGGGATAATAATACCTACCTCAAAGGGTTTAGCTGAGCTAATAATACACATGAAGGTCTGAGAACAGCGCCCAGTACATGGTGAGACTGCGCAAGCATCAGCCGTTGGGGTGATGATGAGCTGAGAACAGTGCAAGGCACTAGGACCCAAACACAACAGAGGGCAGAGTCCTGTCTTCGAGGAGTTTATAGTCTAACGGGGGGCCACAGAGGTCAGACAGTCACCCAGACAGAAGGACAGACTGCAGTAAGTGCCATGCAAGGGACACATGGAGAACCATGAGAGCGCACGCTGGCCTGGTCTTGGGTGGGTGGAGGGTCACAGTGTCAGGGTTTCCTGAAGGAGTGCCATCTGCCTTAGGATCTACAGGGAGATCTAAGGCCATCCGCCCTAGGATCTACAGGGAAATCTAAGGCCATGCGCCCTAGGATCTACAGGGAGGCGGGGAAGGAAGGGAAGAGTTGGCCGTACAGAGCCTGAGACGGAGAAGAGCTCACTGGTTAAGGACCCAGCTGGCCAGCACTGCTGGAGAGAAAGTTGGGGTGAGGATGGCACAGGTAGGCTGGGGAGGCAGGTAGTGGAAGCCCACCTGTGTGCGCCCATGTAAAGAATCTTCTGCACGGGTCTTCGCTGCTATCTAGGCTGCCGGCAGGAAAGGCAGGCGCGGGCGCTGTGCATACGGGTGCAGAGCCAATCTGGAGGGGAAGAAACGCTTCCCCAAGGTGAAGCGCCCATCGGCCTGACACGGGCAGGCTGCGCTCACAGCCCCGGTGCGTCCTCTCTGGTGTTCCCACCTCTGGGAGGAGAGGCTCATGCTGCGAGCTTAGCCGGCTGACAGCTGAGTGCCAGCGTGACACGCCAAACGTCAAGGAGTTTAATGAGAAAACTGGTTTTGTGAGGAAAGGTTGCCTAAGGAACAAACCCCAGTGCAAGGTGTCTTGCTTCAGAGACCCCGCGCCGGAGCGGCGTCCCTGGCCAGCAGGCGCGTGCACACGGCACAGGCCAGGCGGCTCTCGCGCGAGGCCCACGGCTTTACACGGGCTCCCTCCGCTCCATCTCGGGGTGCTCACCCCAACACCTGACGTCAGTTCCAGGGCACTTTTTGCTGTCATAGGCAGAAATCGTGGGGACACTAACCTTGTTGGATGAGGTAAGTCACCGGATCACAGTCTCACGTCACTCGAGCCAGCTGGCAGGGACGTGAAGTGTTTATCAATCTCCTCCAGGCGCTCCCGGTTTCACACCTCCTCCTGCTGGCTGCCTCCGCTGTCCAACTTGCTAGTTCACTGATTTCAACCCCACCACCTATGCTGGACTCTCTTCTACCCTACCTCCATGCAGAAAGAAGGATCCCATTATACCTGAGGCACGGGAGCCCCAAGGCATAGAACACCCCCCACCCCCACCCCATCTTCTAAGATTTCATCTTCTAACAGAGAAATAGTGCAGTATAAGGAAAAAGATACAGGTTCCAGGACAATGTGCCTGAAAGTAACCTGGCACCTGTCCAGGCCCTGCCCAGGGCAATTCCTAAGATTCTGAGCCACAAGCCCCTCCCCGCCTTCCCCCCTGCCCCCCAATTTCCCTGCTCAGGCCTCTTCTCACTCCAAGGGCAGCCTGTGCTCATAAAACTCCAAAACCTGCTGCTGAGCCTCTCAAAACTCCAAATTTAAAACAAAGTTTCTCAGGGATGCCCACAAGCCTGGCACACGCTCCCCACATGTTCTGGGGGTGAGTGAAGCAGAGGGTAGAGGAAAATGAACATGGGGTGCATGTTCTGCTTCAGGCCTCGGCATCCGAGTCTATAGGAAGGCTGGGCAGGATGAGGCATTTTTGCTGGGATCATCGGTGATTTACCAGGCCCTCATCTCTCCTCGGGCCATCGTGTAGATTCTTCTCACCCTGAGCCATCAAAACATGCCCAAAACCCACAGGAGAATTTGAGAGATTCTAGGAGTCTGGATGCTGCTGAACGGCCATCCCCATTCCCGGTCTTTCGACATCCGAGTGTCTCCACTTATCTTGAAATGTTGCAACATTTGGGAATTAGCAATAATCTGATTCACTTTCAGGGTGGGGGTGGGGGAAATAAAGCACACAGAAATCAGCTAATACTGAGTGGGAGGAGGTGAGTGACTTGCGGGTCCACCCACTTGCGGGAGACTCTCAACTCAACCTGCTCCTACAATGGAAGGGAGCACCCCGTTCGTTTGTGTCCAAACCACAAATCAGATAAGTGACTGAACTTTACCCAGGTACGAAAGCGCCAGAGATTTCCAAGTACTGAGCATCAGATCAAGATGATTTAGGCTGGGCTTCGAAAGCCACTGTAGGTTCGGTTTCCAGTCAGCTGAATACCAGAACTACAGATAAACGTGTTCGTAATCTCTAGTCTCAAGACAACCGTTTTCATCTTTGCAAAACCAGACCACAGTAAGCAGGAAATGAACCAGAACAGAAGGAAGGTAAAGTCATACACCGCATGAGGTGGTGCCTTCAAGATCCAACCTTTCCAGGATCCAGCCTTTCAAGATCCAACCCCAGGATCCAACCTTTCACCTTTTCTTGGAGGTTTTTTAATTTATCTGGAGGGCTTATAAATATATGTCCGCATGGTAAAAGCCACTCAATTTTGTTTATTTTTTAAAAAGCATACATATTTTCTGGGCAGAGGGAACAGCCTGTGCAAAGGTCCTGAGACAATTTACACACACGTGTTTTGGGGAACAGAGTTGCTAGCTCTGTCCCAAGCAAGTCCTGGGGGTTCCTGAGCTCTCCCTGACCGAATCTGAAACTTTCTCATGCCTCGTTATCATTAAACATTGACAACAGTCACGCTCAGCCCCTCGTATTTACACACGTGAGCTGTCAACACTTGTCCTCCAGAAGGTGAGATGACAGACAAATTGGAGCACAAACCTGCCGTGAGCCTCCAGTCTAGAGGACAGCGGTCTGGGACCGCCCCTGCCTTCCACTGGGCCCCCCAGGACGGGTGCTCCACACCCAATGGAACCACAGCACGCGAGGAGGCAACATACCAGGTGCCCAACTCCCTTGCTCCGCTCTGCGTTTCTTTCTTTGCGCTGAATCTTGCCGTAGTACACGCTACACATGATGTGCCCACATGCTATTGTTTCCTGTCTGTCTCCAGGAGAGATGTGAGTTCCAGGAGGACAGGAGTCTGTCTTGCTCACTAGTGTATCCCAAGTGCCTCGGTCTGTGCTCTGCAAGTAACAGGCCCTCCATTAAGCTAGGGCACAGGTGAATGGAGGAGCAAGAGGAATCCACTACATCCTGGAACTAGGACACCCCGAGGCGCAGTCAAAGCAGCCCCACCAGGGGAGACGCCTGTGATGAGATGCCAGGAAAAGGGGCGGCTGGGGTGCTAGTCACATTAACCTAAATGGTGTATCCAATCTGGGAAGGCATTTACAAGCAGGTTCACTGAAGGGACTTGCTAGTTGCTTGTTTTATGGAGGGGGACACAGCTCCTGTGCCCAAGGTCTCCCAGCTAGAGAAGCCCTCACCTCCCAGAAAAGCAGACATTTTTAACACTTGAGTCAAAACACCCGTGAAAGTCTCTGCCTGTCGATCGACATTTCGAAACAGCCACAGTGACAAGCTCCGCCTGCCCATCCATCTGAGGATGAGGACTGGAGCTGCCCCAGAGGATTTCCTTTCAACTTGAGCTGGTGAGGAGTCACAGCCCTCAAGAGTTGCTGCTAACCAGCAAAATGTGTCAAGCCCAGCTTCCGTATGACATGAGTCAAAAGCGGTCTCCAGTCCAGGCAAGTGCACTGTGGTCGTAGAGGCACAGGTAGACACAGTTGGTCTGTCCAGGATAAAGGTACAGGAATTACTATTACTTGACAGTCTCAATCTGGCTGCACATTACAGCTACCTAGGGCTTTAAAAAAATGTCTTTTAACAAATGTGGCCTCCACACCCAGAGATTCTGATTTTATTTATCTGGGGTGGGGCCGGGGCAAAGGGTTTTTTTAAAAGCACCCCAGGTGACTCCAGGTGACTAATTTAGCCAGGGCTGGGAAACACTGCCTCAAGTCACATTCCCTCCATTCCCGGTGACAGCTTTGGCCCCCTAGACAGATGTTTTTTCACTCCTGGAGGCCCTCCTAGGGGTCATGGCCCATAGGCTTTAAGAGAAAAGAGATCTGATTTAATTTGGTCAGCTCACTCCTCTGACCCAAGTGGACAGCAATGCCAGCGTCAGTTTCTGGGGATCTGACAGCACTGTTTGTTCAGGAAATGTATGAAAAAATTTAGTTTCCATGACAAATACTTCCGTGGCCTAGACAAACAATTATGCCCTCATCTGAAATAGAGTAAGGGAAAATAACCCCCTGGAGAAAGGGGTGGTTTTGAATTATAATTATAAATTAGCCTACTACCCGGGGAAATCATGTTTAATACATAAGACGACAATCCTGGATCAAGGTTCATTTTCTAATAGCGAAACATCATGCTGAGTGAAAAATGAAACTGACTTGGAATAATCACAAACCACTTATCTCGTGGGGTTTGGCAGTGGAAAAATTAATCTCATTACTGATATGAGGAGCCCATCAGGAGGGCACCGTACACCATGGCTCACGCCCACCCAAGCCAGTGCCCTGGAGTCCCCTCTCATTCCCCAGGAAGGAACAGAGATCACGAAAGCAGCTCTTCCTCCCCACCAAAAAAAACCTACAACCCAACTGCCTGATGATAACACGGCTCCTTGTTGTAGGAGCTTTAATGAACCTCAGAGAGGCACTCAATCAGTATCTGCTGAGCGCCCCTACAATGGGAATGGCCAACCCACTGAGCTGAATGCCACGAGGATAAAACAATCCCACCGGGTCCTCCAGGATAAAGCAGCAAGAGAAATGTGACATCTCCCTGGCCCCAGGACACACACCTTTGGCACACTCTCCTCACTCCCTCTCACACTACCCTGAGACCCACCTACGCTGCTAACCAGAGTCCCTCCACTGTGGTCCACGGGCCAAGGCCACTCTCTCTCCTGTCAACACAGACCCACTTCCTGGTGCCAGGACGCTTGGGAGGTGGGGGCCTCTGCAAAGGCAAGCAGCCCGGGCCCATTCTGCAAATTAGTTCTATTTTCACAGGATTCTTTGCTGAAGGGGTGGCTGCACCACGGCAGAGCAACTTTGGTTAAAGGCTTCAAGAAATAAACTTTCAGTTTTGCTATTTCAGAAACATTACTGGGTGAGATCTCACCGAAGAACATGCACCTGCTTGGATATTATTAGACCTCAAGCGAAGAAACCAGCTTAAACTGTCACCTGGGTTGCAGGGCCTCTCATCTCCAGGATGGCTGGATTTGCCTCTGGAGCTGCAAGAGGTCAGTCTCCCTGAGAGAAACACCCCGATAATGACCTTTCCATCTCAAAGCTGCATCTTTCTACTTCTGAAATGAAGGTAAAAGGCCACAACTCTCATGGAAGGGATAAGAGCATTATCTGAGCACTTTGCTGAAGCCTACAAGAAAGTCTACATTCTTCTCCCGAGGTCCCACTTCTCGTTGCCCAGTGCTCAGACTGTGCCGGGGGCAGCTGGACTGCTGTGTTCTAACAGATGCCCCAGAACACAAGCAGTGCAGGGGCTTCCCTTCACTGGCAAGCAGGCGCAGGTTCAAGGTTCAGATTCTCCACTCACTGACCTTGGACATCACCAGTCCGCTCTGGCTCAGCTTCCTTATTTGTCTCCTCTGGGGAGCAGAGCAGGGCAGACTGTTCAATTTAGGAGAGAGGGAGGTGCATGCCCTGCAAGATTCTGAGTGGCCCCCACTACGGATGGGCATGCATGGGGTGGAGGGGTGCTGAGGCTCTTTGGATGGGACCAGCAAGCAGCCTAAATACC
Source organism: Talpa europaea (assembly GCF_964194135.1). Taxonomy (NCBI): domain Eukaryota; kingdom Metazoa; phylum Chordata; class Mammalia; order Eulipotyphla; family Talpidae; genus Talpa; species Talpa europaea. The sequence goes on from NC_140074.1 coordinate 125,364,598, forward strand.
CTGATTCATGTATGTTCCCAGTGCTCACAATATTTCTGGAATTTTTTGGGAATTCCCTTCCAAGAATATACTTTTGAAGAATATATTTTTGAAGTAGAAGTGGCAGAAAGTCTTCAGTTGATTTTCAAAAAACCAAATCCAAGAGTTCTCAATAAATTGTGCAATCAGCTGAGTAGTAACGGTTATGATCAAAACCTCAGTGTGAACCATGTAAAAGTTATACTCAAACAAGGTTGGGAAATGTTTTAAATTGTGTAAGGCTAGTCAGCTTATGAATGTCAATACCTGCTTTTTTTTTTTCAATACCTGCTTTTTTTTTTTTTTTTTTTTTTTTTTTAAAGAGGCATGCTTTTTATTTATTTATTTGTTTGGTTGGTTGGTTATACATGCACTGGGTACAGTCAGAAGCACGGGAGGGTGAGAGAACTCACCAGAGCCAGAGAGGGGAGCAGAGCAGGCAGAAGGACCGAAGCACACTGCTGAGGGGAGCAGCGGGCGGCAGGAGAGGTCTGCGCGCCATGTGGGACCCTCCTCCAGTGGCCGGGGAGCAGCCGGGGATCGAACCAGCGCTGGAGTGGCTGCGGGCAGCTTCGCAACCCAGCGCTCAACCGCTGCGCCACCGGGGAGGCCCAATACCTGCTTTTTTTAAGGGTTCCTTTTTTTTCCTTTTAAAGTAGAATTATTATTTTGATAAAATAAATTATTAAATGAAATACTAGAAAGAAAAAAAGAAGAAAAACACCCAAGGCATTACTCTACTGTCAAGGGTTTCTCTGATCTTTGTAGGAAAACAGTTGTATCTCTATGTGTTTTAAGAATTGTAGTCCCCCAAAGGGACAATTAATGCATCAACTCTCAATGTACAAATAGTCTTCAGGCAAAATTTAAATGGTCTCACAACCAACTATATAGAAACTATCTTGTCTGTAGAAGGTGGGCTCCCTTCAAAACCAATTCACAAAATCATCCGGAGGTTACTTCACGGTGCTCATGGGACCCATATCCACTAGAAAGCTGATCTGAAACCACTGCCGACCAAAAGACCCTGCAAACAACTACTTAACATATCAGATTAGGCACATAATGTGTCACCAGGCGACTTCCATGGTCATTTCCATCTTCAAAACATACACAAAACAAAATCTAAACATCATTTTCACTTGGCTTAACATCCACACTGATAGAGGGAGAAAAGCTTACTTGAACAGGGCTGTCATAAAACCACTTTAAGGTTAGTTTTGGACTTTTAAAAATATTCAATATTGCTTGGGCTGCAGCGGGGTGTTGGGGGCTACAAAAGAATGCATACAATTTGTAGATTCCACTTCTAGGAATTTATCTCAAGGAAATAATTAAGCAATTAAAATACACTCAAGAATTAAAAAGACTTATCACATTGTTTATAAAAATGAAAATTAAAAACAACCTCAATATCTAAATGATTCAATGGTCAAATATGGTATATCCATTCAGAGAAGTATTATGCAGTCAGAAGGAATAATATTGCAGAATTAAATCTGTTGACACAGAAAGATGTTTCAGTTTGGGGAAAAAATAATACCTATGCAAATACGTACACAGAAAAATATTAAGCAAGGTATTAGTAGATTAACCATTAGGGAAATGCAAACCAAAACCATGAGTTACTGCTATATACCCACTAAGATGACTATAATTAAAAAGACAGATAATAGCAACTGTTGGAAAGGATGTGGAGAAACTGGTACCCTGCACAGCAGGGAGGACTGTAAACTTGTACAGTTTCTTTAGAAATAGTCTGGCAACAATTCCTCAAAAAGTTACCATAGGTAACTCTAGAAATGCTATTTCTTGATACATACGTAAGAAAAAGGAAAATATATGGCCATTCAAAAATGAATACACAAGGGGCCTCCCTGGTGGCACAGACGGTTGAGCACAACGCTGTGAAGCTATCTGCTGCCTCTGCAGTGCCAGTTTGATCCCCACCGACCTCAGAACAACCCACATGGCGAGCAGACCTCTCCTGTCTCGCCCACTGCCCCCCTCAACAGTGTATTTCATCAGTCTGCCTGTTCTGTTCCCGCTCTGTCTCTGGTGAATCCTCTCACCCTCCAGCGCATCTGGCCTATACCCCGGTTCTTGTATAAATACATTTAAAAAATGAATACAAAATATTCACCACAGAATTATTTATAAGAGGGAAGGGGAAACAACCTAAATGTCCATCAACTGAGGAATGAATAAAAAAAGTGATATATCCATATAGTGGAATATTATTCAGCAATGAAAAAGGAGGCATCGACACATGCCACAGCATGGATGAACCTTGAAAAAAATATGCTAAGTGAAAGAAGCCAGTTATAAAAGACTATATATAGTATGGTTCCTTTTATAGGAAATGCCCAGAATAGGCACATCTATACAGACAGAAAAGATTAGTGGCTGCAAGGGGTTGGGAGGTTTGTGGAAAATAGGGAGTGACAGCTAATGGACATGGAGTTTCTTTTGAAGATGCTGAAAATATAAAATTGATTGTGGTGATGATTGCACCCTTCTGTGAATACACGAAAAACCACTAACTTGTATACTTCAAATGCATGAATTATATGACATGTAAATTATATCTTAAACTGTCAAAATGTTAATAAAGGTTTAGATAGTAGATTACATCTATTAGCCTATAGATTATAGGTTTGTTGCTGTTCATTCACTTAGACTTATCTATGTTTTCTAGCTTTTCTACAATAAATACAATTATTTTGAAGGATTTTTAAAAAACCTTCCCATGTGATCATACAGACAGTACCAAATGCAAAAGATTTGAAAAAAAGGAAATCCACCTTTCCTTATAATAGTGGAAAAACTGGCAAATACCCAATAGGGTATTTACTAACCCATCGACCCATGTTAGTTATGATCCCAGTCCCTGACCTGGGGCTGCAGAGAGTTCAAATGCTTTTTGCATAGATGACGGTTTACAAAAATGCCAATAAAAGTGTCAAATGCAGCGAAGTATTCAGAACATTTCCTCGCAGGTCCTAGGAAACAATCTGTGATAAAAACTGAACAGGAATGGAGAACACATATTTTTACATTTGTATTTGCTGTTTGTACATGAACTAAGATGGTCAGATAATCAGACGTGTAAGATAACCACATGTAGAAACTGTCTGAGAGTAACTTTAAAAAGTGGAAGGTGAGCAAGGAGCTTATGAGTACTTTCTAACTTCTACTTTTCCTAGTCCGATTCTGGTCTGTGGGACCCACTTAAATATCTCTGAGGATGTGTTTCTCTGAAGCAGGGAAGTCAGACTCCAACATGGAATACAGGTAAAGGTAGGGAAAAAAATCCCAGCCCCCTGAAAAACAGCCAAGCAGCATGTTTATTATTCACAGACTATGTATGATTCACCGTCCCTATTTTTTAAGCCAGCATCACACTCCAATCACACTGCTAGGTTACAGGCCCCAAGTTATTTGTGCATAATAAAACCTGAATCCATTTACATGACACATTAGGCTTTTCTCCCCTGTGTCATCTCCTTAGGGTGAACATTTGATCATTACGAAATCTCACAGTCTTGAACCTGAAGATGACTTTGAATCCCTAAACCAAAGAGGTTGCCAATGCAAATGAAGTAGGCATCCAATGATTCTTCAAGCTAAAAAATGGAGTCAACATCCCAGACAGGACAACTACGCCAGCCCCCAGGCCCACGCAGGTGACACCGCTCTATCCAGACACAAGGAAACCTTTATGGACTCACTGGCTTTATTTCAGGAATATGGTCCACTTTTGAGCCTTTTCCCCCGAGTGACTCTCTCACACACTTTCTCTTGTGCCCTGAGAAGCTACACTGCTGTGGAGAGCCAAGCAGGCAGGGAGTTAAGGCAACCAAACACGCAGTCCACAACTGCAGTCTCACTTCATGATCTGCAGCCCTGATCGCAGGAACCTGATGAGACACTCTCCCCCTGGCCTCAGCAGAAATACCTGATACCACCTAGGAGAATGATTCGTGCAGGTGATAACCATCAGAAGAAATGACAATCCACAGTATTTCTGGTTAAGGCTCATATCTCAAACAATATTCTCAGTGTCTGAACATGAGAACTGGTCCTCAGTTCTCAGACGTTTTTAATCCTCTAAAACCCAAACACTAGCTGAATAAAATAAACATATATATTCTAGCTGGAGAACGCATTTTGGTTCTCAGAGCGCTCCAGTTCTTGTGAGAAGTGGCACCTACACTGAGGATCGCATGACAGCGAGGCTGTGACAGCAATCAACATTAGGTACAACATCTGAGTCTAGGAAGAACGTGGGGACTCAGTGAACACATTCTAGATCAACAAATGACAGCCCAGAGTGCTAATGACACTGATGTTATTGAATTTTGAATCCTGGAATCTAGAAGCTCAGCCCATGATGAGTCAGTGTCTCATTCAGACACACGCTGGAAGAAAACCACAATATCGCCTTCAGTGCACTAGCTGCTTCGTCAATCAAAAGGAATCAGCATCAAAAAGTATTGTCTGCAGAGCATGGTATATTTTAAAAATGATGGATTGTAGTAAAAGAGGTGCCTTCCCAAGAGTTAGCTATCCCCACTTCACAGATGAAGAAACAGTCTCTGAGAAGTGCCTGAGGGTACATTTGCCACCGGCCACTTAGAACTCAGGTCTGTCTGATTTGACAGCCAGCACTGTCCAAACAGCATCACTGCTGCCTCGTCTAACTGCAAAATCTGCAGTGGAGAATTTTAAAATAATTCACACTGTTTGGGGATCAAAGTTTTTACCAGTCGATAAATTTGGATCTTTTATGTAAAAAGCAATTATACTAAAATACCACTTGTTGATAAGGGTCTGGAATATTTTACCATGAATTCTGAGCCATGCGGATTTCCAAATGCAATTTGGAAATATTTACATGAACTGGAACTGAAGTCCCAAGTAAAGTTAAATAGCTGTTTTTAGCACTTTGGTCTAAGTTATTCAATAACGCAAATCATGTGAAAGAACAGCAGAGGGAAAGACCTGGCAAAGAAAACCATATACATGTAGGCTCTGACTATAGGAAAGGCTGGATCCCCATCACACACTGGTCATTCTGTTTACACTCCTACATGTGAACACACGGCAGGTTCCAACCGTGCCTCTGGTCATGAAAGTGGGTTTTTCTAACCAGAAAAGAGACTTACACGAGTTCTATCATGAAGTATGTCCAAATGTCCCTTTAAAAAAAAAAACCCCAAATTTGAAGAAAGTGACCTTATGCATTACTTCCTCTGTTTTGAAATTCCTGTTACTCCAAGAGCAGGGACTATTATTTACCTAACAGGCATAACCTCCAAAGAGCTCAGGCCCCAGTGCTCAGGCGCACACATGTCAGCTCCCCACCTGGACATCTGGTACATGACATGCCTATTAAAGAGCACACAGAGGAGGTCACTGCCCGGCCCACATCCTGAACAACATGTTTAAAGGAAAAAAAAAAAACAAAAACCAACATTCACCAACTTAGGTTCTTCCCACCAGCCGGAAAAAACCCGAGTCTGTCGAGAAACGCCTGCGTCCCCGGGTCCACGGCTGAGCGAGGCCTCGGGCGGCAGCGGGCACCGTCCGGCAGACTCGTCTCTCGGGGCGCAGGCTGCACCCCGCGCTCAGGCGCCCCGGCCGTCCCCGCCCCGCACGGGGTCGCGGGCAGAGCCCGGCCCAGCCCCAGCCGGCCCGGGTCTCCCGGAGCCCGCCCGCCCGGCGGGAGAGGGCCCGGCTCCCGGGTGCAGAGGCTCCCGCGCCGGACCCCGAAGTCCCCGCGTTCCTCAGGGTCGCCGCGGGGCTGCCGGCCCAGACCCCCCGGCCCGCGCCCTCGGGACCCCCCCGCGACGGCCGGGGCGCCCCCCGAGGGGCCGGCAGGTGCGCGCCCCGGGCCGAGGCCGCGGGGTGACAGGCGCTGCCCGCGGGGCCGGCGGGGGACGCTCGCTCCGCCCGCCGCCCCCCGCCACCGCCCCCTCGCCCCCCGCGCCCCCCGCGCCCGCCACTCACCCCGGGCCCGGGCGGCAGCAGCGCCAGCAGCAGCAGCAGCAGCCGGGCCGGCATGGCGGGTCGCGGCCTGGCTGCGGGCCGGCCGGCGGCGGGGGCGGTGCGCGCGGAGAACCGGGCGGGGGCGCCGCGACCAGGGCGCCGGGCCGAGCTTCAGCCGACACGGAGCTGACGAGGCGGCGGCGGCGCCCCCATTCCCCGCCCTATAAGAGCCGGGCCGGCGCGGCTTCCGGTCGGGGCGGGGCCGGGCCGTCTCGGGGGCGTCCCGGGGGCGGGGCCGGCTCGGGGGCGGGGCCTTAAGGGCGGTTCGGGGGCGGGGCTTCGGCGGGCCGGCTCGGGGGCGGGGCCTTAAGGGCGGTCCCGGGGCGGGGCCGGCTCGGGGGCGGGGCTAGGCCGGGGCCACCTCGCGCTGCCCGGAGTCTCCGCCCGCGGCCGCTGGGGAGGGCGCCCGCCTCGCGTGCGGCGTCTTGGGGCGCAGGGCGGTCCAGGTTGGGAGCCAGCCCCGGCCTGCGGGACACCGGCACCCCAGCCACACGGCCGCGCCCCTGCCCCGGGCGGTCGCACGAACCCCGCCGAGGGGCCCAGGGACGGGCAGGCTTGACCGGGGGGAAGCCAGGAGGCGGCGCTCCGGGCGCCCCGGCTCGGTCCTCCCGCCGAGGGGAGCGAGGCGGCCGCCGCAGGGAGGGTCAGCCCCGGCAGGGAGTCCAGCAACCGGCGCTCGGCCCTGCGCGCTGAGACCCTTCTCTTGCCTTTCTTTGCCCCGAGGAAGTCCCCGCAAATCATTCCAACAGCCGTAAGTTCCCGCTGGAATGAACCGTGGCCAAGTCACCCAACAATTATAAGCAAAGAAGGAAACCATTTCGGCTGCTTGTGTGGTGTGTGTGCTAATGTGGTGTTTGTAAACGTGACCTCGTGACGCTTGAGATGACATGTGTCATCGCTCCTTGGCGGGAGGGGGTGGGCGGGGGACTCGCACGAGGTCTCCTTGAGGGTTGAGGGCCCTTAGTCTGGATTACAGAGCCCTGCCAGCTGTTTGGTCCCTGGGTCCCACATTGCCCTCCACTGAGACGCAAGGGGGGAGAGCGGACACATTGTAATGAGGTGCAAACTAAGATTCGGAGCACTGCATTTACATGTCCTAGGAGAAAGAAAAAAGGGGAGGGCGGATAGCAGCTCCTCTTAATTTTTCCTAACTTATTCACACGACAGCCTGAGGTGTTTCAGGGCTTGGGGGAAAAGAGTTAACGCCAGAGAAAACAGGCTGGCAAAGTCTGGTCTGTGTGCACCATGACGCAATCCTCTCCACCTATACCTATAATAGGCAGAAATGCCCAAACCCTGCAAACAGGGCACCCCATTCCCAACCCCCGACATCACAGTCAAAGGATCAATCCCTGCCAATGCCGAAGAAGCCAACACACCAGTTGGAGACTGGACACGTCTTGGCAACCCTGGAAGTAGTGGACACATCTGAAAGGAGACCAGGATTTGGGACTTGTGGGGAGATGTGTGCAAACAGAAGCTCCAGCAATGAGCTGGGGCAGTGTGGTCAGGTGGCCAGGGAGGAGCCCACAGGGAGGACACTGGGAGGAGCTCTTGAATGATTACCTGTCCAGTTTGCAAGCGGACAATGAGATCTGAGAGACCACGTGCTGGAATTAAAAGAGAAGCTGGGCTGAAAAATGCTGCTTTCACATCCCTTCCTTTTTTCTCAGAGTAAGTCCAGGAGGGGAGCTTTCTGTGCCAGGAATTTTGCAGCCCTCTTACAATTCAAAATGTCACTGTGACCCTGTAAACACAGCCGATGAAACACAAAGGGAAATGCTTACCTCAATCTGACTCATTAATCAGCTTTAACGATGCAATAATGAAAAAATATTCCACTCCAAGGAACCTTGTCCAGGTGGGTCTATTTGTCTTGTACTCAGACCAAATCTCTAAGCCTTAACCACACCAGTTAGGTTGTTCTTACTTGTAATCGGTTCACATGTTTTATGTGCTTCTCCCCTGGATTGGCAACTCATGCTGATAAGCTCTGGGTTTATTTATGGTGGCACCGCCCACATCTTCTTCCAGTCAAGCACTATTTTAGCAGTGTTTTGCTTACAATAAAGCAAAAGCTGGCATCGCTGATAAACACAAATAGAAGTGGAAATAGTTTGTAGGGTGCCTTTGAAGTTGACCTGCCCCTATAAAAGACCTGAAAATAGGCAGAAAATGACCTTTCTGGAAATAGCATTAAATAGCATCCACTCAATAGAGCAAAGGTCCTGCATGGTCTTAGTGTAATAAACCCTCTTTTTTCCAATAAAAAGGTAAAAATAAATACATATCCAGATTCAACAAAGACTGTAGCAGGACCTTAATATATATTGGGTTGAGGGGGTCCGGAGAAAAGTGAGTTAAAAATCTTGCTTGCACTTTCTTGCAAATCAGTTGTTCCCAAATTTGGAGAGCTCTTGAAAAAAAGATTCTCAACACGTTTTCTTGGCCCTTTTCCCTACTGGTTCACAATCTCCATGGAGAGGAGCCCAGAAATTGTGTTTTCCAGTTTCCTTAGGTGCCCAAGGGCAGCCCAAATCCTGGTCTCCAGTCGCCTCCTTGAAATCTGGTGTTAATTCCTGTGGCCCTCAAGTCTTTTTATTTATTTTAGGAAATGTCGCCCTCTCGTGGAAGCAATTATGATCCAGCCTTTAAAAGTCGGCGCCTAGCTCCCTTTAAAACTCTTCAAATTTTCATTTAAAAATTATGACGAGTTTAATTTGCAGGTGGCTACACCTACTTAGTGGAAGGGTAGCTTCCTTCCAAGAATACTTGAAAGAAAAAGCTGGCAAAGCCAGAAAGAAAGACTGAAAGCTCCAGGCCCTTGGCAAAGGAACTGTGTCTATGAGAGTAAAGTCAACTGACCTCTTTTAACAGTGATTTGGGTGTTGCTGTGGCTGCTGCTTCCAGACATATTTGAAGTGACAGAATATGTAGGGTGGTTATGGGGTGAGTGAAATGACGAAGGAAGCATCTCCGGGAGCAAGCTAAATTTTGATCTCCGCGTGTCCTCCTGCTTAAGGAAAATTTCAGAAAGGTTATCACTGTGAGCAGTCTGGCTCTTAGGGAAATAAAACGGGGGCGCTCCCGGCTGCGGGGTGACTGCATTTGGAGAGATGGTGACACCCATTCTGAAGGGCTTGTCTTTGCTCCAGAAACCCACCCACTACACAGTCTTGCATAGAAGAGTTTCTTCCCTCCCTCCCACCACACCTTGTACCTCCTGCCCCTTTCTCCCTCCCCTTCCCTCTCCTAGTGTCCCCTGGTTCTTACAGCTGTTGTACTTGGTTGAACCATCTATTCTATGTAAATGCCCACTATTTGTCTTTGTCCTTCTGACTCACTTTACTATACAACATCCCCTCGAACTCCTTCCATTTCGCTCTATGGCGTACCATTTCCTCTTGATGGCTGAATAGTATTCCACCGTGCGGATGGCCCACCTCTTCGTCCAGTCTGCTAGCAGCGGGCACTTAGCTTGTTTCCATGCCCTGGCTGTTGTGAATTTGCTGCAGCAAAAGCGTCTCTTACTTTCGTGGTTAATGTTTATCGGCTGTTTGCTGTTGTTGGGAAATGTTGGGAAATGCAAATACACGTCTTGCGGGGTCACCCATGGGACCCGCATAGCAGCTCTATGAGGCAGGTGTTATCAGCCCCATCTTACAAATGACCCATGGAAACTCGAAAAGACTAACAGCCTGGAGGCTGACACAGCTCGTAAGAGACACAACCTGGGCCTCCCCGGTGGCGCAGCGGTAGAGCGCTGGGTTGCGAAGCTGCCCGCGGCTTCTGCGGCGCCGGTTCAATCCCCGGCTGCTCCCCGGCCACCAGAGGAGGGTCCCGCATGGCGCGCAGACCTCTCCTGCCGCCCGCTGCTCCCCTCAGCAGTGTACTTCGGTCCTTCTGCCTGCTCTGCTCCCCGCTCTGGCTCTGGTGAATTCTCTCACCCTCCCGCGCTTCTGACTGTGCCCAGTGCATGTATAAACAAAACAAACAAACAAGCAAACAAATAAATAAAGAAAAACATGCCTCTATTAAAAAAAAAAAATCTTAAAAAAAAAAAAAGAAAAGAAAAGAGACACAACCTGGATTAGAACAGCTATCAATGACACTTGAGAGCCTGTCTGGCTCGCTCTAGACGCCAGCTGGCTGTTTCTCTTGCCCTTGCCCCCAGCATAGTGACAAGATTCCAGTATGTGACCTGCAAACGGCGTTAGGCAGGGGTCCAGATTGGCATGTTCCTGGAATACTAAAAACAACCAGAAGTTTGGAAACACAGGTGACATCAGAGGCATGGCCTCAAATAACATCTATGTCCCCCACTCTCACTTTGGGGATGTGCAGAGGAATGGAGAAGTTACCTGGGGGAATGGGGAGTCTTCTGGGGGGAGGAAGTCCAGTCTAATCCTGACTGATCATTTTTGTTTACTTGCTCTGCTGTTATATTTCACACCCACTGTTGTACTATGCTGAAGCGTCCCTCAGGCCCCCCGTTTATCATATATAAAGATTCTCAAGTGTCCAACACGGCACAACGTGGAACTGGCAGAACTGGCGGTCCTCTCTGTCTCCACCTCCTCACTGCCCAGTCCCTCTTAATCCCCTGGGGCCTGGCTTATTCCCACAGAACTCTCTGGAAATTTCTCTCAAGCACCTCATAAATGTTCTTCCTCTCGTAAAAATCCCAGTGCCCATGTTTTCCTTCCCCTCCCTGACAACGCCTGCCTTCAGTTTAGGTATGTTAATGGTTCTTTTTTCTAGAACTTTTTCCTTCATGGATACTACCATTTTCTGGCTTGCTCTCTCTCTGCTCTTTTTTTTTCTTCCAGAATGTGTTTCTCAAGGCTTAATTAGTGGACTTTACTATTCCCTCCACTTTCTCCCTCCACTGACAAAGCCAGATTTTAGAGCAGGAACTTTAGGTCTAATTTAGTTGGCTTCATTTTTTTTTAATTAATTAATTTATTTATACAAGCACTGGGTACAGTCAGAAGTGCGGGAGGGTGAGAGAATTCACCAGAGCCAGAGCGGGGTGCAGAGCAGGCAGAAGGACCGAAGTACACTGCTGAGGGGAGCAGCGGGCGGCAGGAGAGGTCTGCGCGCCATGTGGGACCCTCCTCCCGTGGCCGGGGAGCAGCCGGGGATCGAACCGGCGCTGCAGAGGCTGCAAACAGCTTTGCAACCCAGCGCTCAACCGCTGCGCCACCGGGGAGGCCCTAGTCGGCTTCATTTTGTAGATGAACTTCCTCTCTGAACTCTGCATGGTCATGGACACCATCATCCACTCACCTGATTATTCACACTGTTAGTAAATACCATGGAGGGCTTCTGTACAAAGGGTTCGTGCCACGAGCGAATATCAGAGCTTGCCAGTTGACAAAGGTGATAGGACATACACGGAAGAAGGCAACATACAAGGCCAACTGTGAAAAGTGTGAGCATAAACTTGGAAACAGACCTGTGGTTTTTGAGAGATGGGTCCTGGTCGAAAGAAAGGGGTGGGATGAAGAGAGCCGCCTGGAAGAAGTGGTGTCTGGGCCAGGCTTTCTGTCTCTAGGGGAATGGAGGACCTGGAAAAAGGCCTGGGGAAAGGAAACCTCTATGTGGCTTCTTGAAGCCCTGGATGACACAGGTCAGCCTGTGTTTAGCAGAGTGCTGAAGTCAGGCTGCTCCCTCTAGTAGACAGCAGCGTGAGATAGGACTGAAGTGCTTTGGGGCTGCAGGGCAGGGGTGGGGGGGGGGTGTTGAGGGGAGAAACAGGCCTTTGAGAGACCATTAGGAGGCTGCAAATAGGTTATTTTGGTCTTAGTCCAGAGCAAGAAATGGCAGGAGGCAGGATAGCTAGATCTTGCCAAAGCAGGATGGAAAACAGACCCATGCAGACCCACAAACAAGGGCGTTCAGAAGGAATTCAACAACGTCCATGAAACATTTACAGGCTCAAGGAGTTGCTCTCACTGTTGGGACCACAGCAGATTAAGGGAATAGAAATTGGCAGCACCTTTGCCAGAGGGGAAGAAATGCCAGGTGGTGTGGATTTATCTGCTGACCCTGATAGGCACTTACCAGGCTGGGCCCATCCTATTGCTCTGTTGCAATAACTAGTTTCGAAAGACGTCCCAAAGCAGTCTTTCCCTCCCTAGAAACACATGCTGCATTTTCCATCACAAAGTAGAGCTGTAACAGGGTGGTCCTTTCCCTCTCCCTGTCCTATAACAGAGCTACTTCCCCTCCCGTTGAATCTGTACTTTGTGACTGGGTTTGACCAGCAGTAACATTCAGGGACTTCCTGGCATGGTTTTAAGAAGCTAACAGCTTCCATTTCCTTCCTCTTGGAATGCTCACTCTTGGAACCTAGCTGAACCTTCCAGCAGAACCCAGTTAACTCACAGATTTGTGAGAGAGAACATAATGGCCATTGTTTTATTTTTTTTAAAGATTTATTTATTTATGCATAAAGAGCTGGGGTACAGGCCAGAGATGCGGGGGGTGGGGGAGTGAGAGGATTCACCAGAGACAGAATGGGGAACAGAACAGGCAGATTGACTGAAAACACTGTTGAGTAGAGCAGCGGGCAAGACAGGAGAGGTCTGCTGCGCCATGTGGGTTGTTCCCTGGCCGGCCAGGGATCGAACTCGTGCTGTAGAGGCTGCGGATTGCTTCATAGTGTGGTGCTTAACCCCTTGCGCTACCACAGAGGCCCCAATGGCCATTGTTTTAAACTGCTGGGTATGGAGTGGTTTGTTACGTAGTGATAACATGAAAAACAGCTACCCAGCTGGTTCCTTTACTTGACCATGGGGAGATTTGTACCCAATCTCATGCCAACTAGAGCCGTGAAAAGAGGATCATTTCCTCTGTAGTGGCAAAGCCAGGAGGCATGAGGAAACCCAGTTCAAAAGAAAGACATTGACAAGTATAGAGAAGCACAAAGGTACTCAGAGCCCTGGACAGGCCTGAGTTCCCGTTCTCGTTGGAACTGCCCAGCTCGCCCTCCCCCATTTAACCAAACAATTCACAATATACTCCTGCTCATCTCAGCTAGGTTTCCTTTGCTCACACCCAAAAAACTTGATTGAAATGCTGGCTCAACATTTCTTTTTTTTTTTTTTTAATAGAGGCATGTTTTATTTATTTATTTGTTTGTTTGTTTATTTGTTTTCGTTTTATACATGCACTGAGTACAGCCAGAAGCACGGGAGGGTGAGAGAATTCACCAGAGCCAGAGCGGGGAGCAGAGCAGGCAGAAGGACCGAAGTACACTGCTGAGGGGAGCAGCGGGAGGCAGGAGAGGTCTGCGCACCATGTGGGACCCTCACCCGGTGGCCGGGGATCGAACCGGTGCTGCAGAGGCTGCGGGCAGCTCAACCCAGCACTCAACCGCTGCGCCACTGGGGAGGCCCATGCTTGGCCACTTATTAATTGTATAAATGCAAACAAATTACTTAACCTCACTAAGCCTTGATTCTCTGATTGGTCTTAGAATTAGCACTAAAATACAGAAATAGTCCTATCTACCTTTCAGGGCCACTCTGAGAATTAGTTAAACATATCTGTGGTAGGCACTACGCCACTGCACACCTACTGAACTGGCTATAATTATAGTGATGATACCAAGTATTGACTAGGATTTGAAGTGACTGGAAACTCATACATTGCTAGTGGGAGTACAAAATGGTCCTACCACTTTGGGAAATAGTTTGGTAGTTTCTTACAAAAATACACAATGAGATGCAAACAAAAACCCATAAAAAGACTTTGACACAGGGGGCATCCCTGGTGACACAGGAGTTAAAGTCTTAGTGCTATCAAGCAATTGACAGCAAAGCTATCAGCAGCCACTGCGGCAGGAGTTTGATCCCTAGCCAGGGAGCTGACCCACATGGCACAGCAGACCTCTGCTGTCTCACCTGCTCCTCCCCTCAGCTGTGTATTTCAGTCATTCTACCTGTTCTGCTCCCCACTCTGTCTCTGGTGAATCCTCTCACCCCCCACACTTCTGGCCTACACCCCAGTTCTTGAATGCATTAAAAAAATTTTCCAGGGCCTCCCCGGTGGCGCAGCAGTTGAGCGCTGGGTTGCGAAGCTGCCCGCAGCCTCTGCAGCGCTGGTTCAATCCCAGGCTGCTCCCCGGCCACCAGGGGCGGGTCCCACATGGCGTGCAGACCTCTCCTGCCGCCCGCTGCTCCCCTCAGCAGTGTACTTCGGTCCTTCTGTCTGCTCTGCTCCCTGCTCTGGCTCTGGTGAATTCTCTCACCCTCCCGCGCTTCTGACTGTACCCAGTGCTTGTATAAATAAATAAATAAATCTTTAAAAAAAAAAAATTTTCCACACAAAAGTTCACAGCATCTTTTCACCGGGGGCAAACTGGACACAACCCAAATTCCATAAATGTCAGTGGAAAAAAACAAGTTGTGGCCTATTCAGACAATGAAATACTACTTAGCAACAAAAAGGAACGAATTACTGATCTAACAATATGGGTACATCACAAAAACATTAGATTAAGTAACAGGAGCCAGGCAGACATGAGAGTACAAATTGCATGATTCCATTTATAAGAATATCTAAAATAGGCAACACCATTTGTAATATTAGAAATCAGACCAGTGGTTGCCAGGGACAGAGGTTGCTGAGGACGGGGATTGACGGTAAAAAGATGAGGGAAATTTTTGGAGTGATGAGACTATTCTATGTCTTGCTTAGGTGGAAGGTTATAGAGTGTATGGGTTTAAAACAAGGGATCATGCTCAGAGAAATAAGCCAAAAAGAAAAAGAAAAATACCGGATGGTCTCACTCATAGCAGGAATCTAGAAAACTTAAATAAGGGACCAGGAAAATGAATAACTATAAGAAAGTGAAAATCAAAATCAACAAACAACTATGAACCAGAGACACTTTTAGGGGGGCGGGGGCGGGAGGGGAGGGATTGGGGTCAGAATGGGGGGGCTGCAATTGTATGGGGGATATAACAATAAAATTTATAAATAAATAAATAAATAAATAAATAAAAATAATTCAAGCAGGCAGCTCTCCTGCCCACTAGTGACTATGCAGGCATTTCTTTTCATAAAACTTTTTCCTTTAAAAAGCATCAGCAGCAGCACTTCTTCTGTCCACCTGTGACTATGCAGGTGGCTCCCTTTCTCCTTTTCCTAAAAATCTGTCCTTTCATATTGTAAAATAACAATAATTATTCAAGCATAAACAAGAAAAATTCCCGTTGTCAAAGAGTAAAGTTAAGAGGGGAACAAAAAAATAATTACAGTAGGTAATCGTGAGGTGACTTGAGGTTTCAGGCATAAACATATGCATCTGAAAATCCATGTCATGATATACAACAATGTTTAGTTTTGCTGAGGCCTGAATGTGAACAGTATGAGCTTGTAGAGTTGTGGGCAGAAATTATGACTTTCCAATATTCACGGCTCCAAGTGGTTTTGTTATTTTTTCATCAGCAGGGTTTTACCATCCCCATTTCAGAACATATGAGGAAAGGGCTTTACAACACTAGGGACTGTTGGCAATCTGAGGGGCCCATCCATATGCACACTAAAAATCCAACTTTAGAAAAAAATAAAAAATAAAAAAATAAAACAAAACAAAACAAAACAAAACAAAACACATGCCTCCCTGGTGGCCTAGGAGTTAAGTCTCAGTATTATCACCGCTACAGCCTGAGTTTGATTCCCGGCCAGGGAGCTGACCCACTTACAGTGCAGCAGACCTCTCTTGTCTCCCCGCTGCTCCTCTCAGCAGTGTATTTCAGTCGATCCTCCTGCTTTGCTCCCCACTCTGTCTCTGGTGAGTCCTCTCACACCCTCTCCCCCACACCTCTAGCCTTCACCCTAGTTCTTCTACACACACACACACACACACACACACACACACACACACACACACAGGAAGTGGACACTTAATATATGTGTCTTCTAACTTATACATAAAGTTGATTTCAAAAGAACTAATTCAGAAAACATGACTGTCAAATAACTGAGTGATGAGCCTATAAATATACATTAAACCCTCTTCAAATGTATTTACCATGAGATACCATCTTCTCACCAATGGGCAAATATATTAAACATCTGATCATATCAAGAATTGGTGAGAGCGTAGGTCAGTGTGGGACTACAAATTAGAGCATCCACTTTGGAAAAGAATTTGCTATTATCTAGAAAGTTTTGTGCCTTGTCTACCACTCAGCAATTGTGCTTCTATGCACTATGCTAAAGGAATTCTTGCACACACACTACAGGAACACTTAAAGCAGCTTTGCTTGTAATGATACACACTGGAAGCTATTTTAAATGTCTAACACAAAGACAACAAGACGTAACTGCAGTATAATTGTATACTGGAGCCCCTCTCAGCAGCGACTGGCTGCAGGGCTACAATGACTGGGTTGTATTACAGTCAGCAATGTGAATGTCACCAGCATTAAGCAATTAAAAGAGCAAATCAGGGCCTCCCCGGTGGCGCAGCGGTTGAGCGCTGGGTTGCGAAGCTGCCAGCAGCCTCTGCGGCGCCAGTTCGATCCCCGGCTGCTCCCCGGCCACCCGAGGAGGGTCCCACATGGCGCACAGACCTCATGGTGCACAGACCTCTCCTGCCGCCCGCTGCTCCCCTCAGCAGTGTGCTTCGGTCCTTCTGCCTGCTCTGCTCCCCACTCTGGCTCTGGTGAATTCTCTCACCCTCCCGCGCTTCTGACTGTACCCAGTGCATGTATAAACAAAAAAAAAAAAAACCAAACAAATGAATAAATAAATAAATAAATAAAAGAGCAAATCAGGGGCTCCCTGGTGGTGCAAGGGGTTAAGCACAGCACTATGAAGCTATTGCAGCCACTGCAG
Organism: Talpa europaea; assembly: GCF_964194135.1. Taxonomy (NCBI): domain Eukaryota; kingdom Metazoa; phylum Chordata; class Mammalia; order Eulipotyphla; family Talpidae; genus Talpa; species Talpa europaea. The sequence continues at coordinate 125,381,521 of NC_140074.1, forward strand.
CACAAGTTTGCTCCCCAGCCAGCCAGGGAGACACCCACATGGCATAGCAGACCTCTCCTGACTCACCGGCTGCTCCCCTCAGCAGTGCTTTCAGTCAGTCTGTCTGTTCTGCTCCCCACTCTGTCTCTGGTGAATCCTCTCCCCCTCCACACCTCTGGCCTGTATCCCAGTTCTTGTATGCATAAATATATATATATATATTTTTTTTTTTTAAAAAGAGCAAATTGGGCCTCTCTGGTGGCGCAGCAGGTTAAGCGCAGTGCTGTGAAGCTGTCCACAGCTTCTGCAGCACTGGTTGGATTCCCAGCAGGCCAGGGATGGACCCACATGGCGCAGCAGACCTCTACTGTCTCGCCCTCTGCTCCCCTCAGCAGTGTATTTCAGTCGATCTGCCTTTTCTGTTCCCTGCTCTGTCTCTGGTGAATCCTCTAAGCCTCCTGCGCCTCTGGCCTGTACCCGGTTCTTGTATAAGTAAATGAATCTTAAAAAAAAAAAAAAAAATCCATGGAACACTTGTTACAATAGATCACATTCTAGGCCACAGGGAGAACTTTCATACATTTCCCAGTGTAGAACCTGTACCACACTGTAGTAAATGTTGACATTAATAAAATTTTAAATAGCAATACAATAAAAATATTCATATTATTACAAAACATTTGCCATAATAATGTTTTGGATCAAAAATTTATTTTAATTTTAAAGACTAGAGAGAAAATGAAAATGAGAGTCTTTTGGACTACAAAGTCCAAAGCTGGACTGCTTTCACCTTTTGTCTTTTTATTATTAAAATTTTATTATTTTCTTATTGACAGGAAAATAATTCCCAAGGAAAGCGTATGAAGGAAATTAAGATACTTGGAGACTGTTAGTTTCCTGCGCTCTCCCTGCAGTAAATCAAGCTCTCGGGCAGCACAGCTTTCTTATCTTCCCACTCTTATGAGCTCGCCACTAAGAAGCACGTTTACTTTTCCCAGTCAGGGCTCTTTGAACTCCCCAAGACGCTGTTCAAAACTGTTTTGGCATTTTTTTTTTAAAGCGTTGCAATGACAGAATTTTTCCATGTCATATCAGTTCTTTAAAGACAAATGCTTGTTGGCCACTAAACGGGCCCAGTAGTTTTCATTCTTTACAACTTTTTTATTTCATAAAAGATTTATTTATGCATACAAGAAGGGCACAGGCCAGAGATTTGGGGGGGGGTGTGAGAGGATTCACCAGAGACAGAGTGGGGAGCAGAACAGGCAGACTGACTGGAATACACTGCCGAGGGGAGCAGCGGGGAGGCAGGAGAGGTCTGCCGCGCCATGTGGGTAGCTCCCTGGCCCGGGATCGAGCTCGTGTAGCAGAGGCTGCGGACTGCCTCATAGGTTCGTCTTAACCCCTTGCGCCACCAGGGAGGCCCCTCTTCACAACTTTGTGGCCTATTCCTCTTTTTCAGAAACCGAGGCTCCGGCGGCCACGGCGACGCAGCACCAGGCCCCGAGCTGCTGGGAGACAGACTCTTTCCACCGGGACCGGTGACTTTGACCTCCGGGGACAACGTTACCTTCGCTCAACTTTACACCCTCGGCGTTTATCCTACTTTCTATAAAAAATCCCGCCCAAGCCAGGAACCGCTCGCTCGCAAAGCGGCCCCGCGGGGATGGCGGGAGCACCAGGGCCCGCGGCGACGAGACGCGGGAGAAACCCGCACGGGTGACGTCGCACGCGACTCTCTGGCCGCCCTCGACGCCCGTCTCTATGGTCGGTATGTGACCACTCTACACCCTGGATGACTCGGAGAGCCCGGCCAATCATTAAGTCACCTTACAAGCACGTGGCCTAAAGCTCGACTTTCTATTGGTCAATCGCGGTAAACCCCGCCCAACAGCCGCGGTCGCTCCTTTAAGTGGAAGCGGGGCCGCGTCCCCGGCCTTTCCGCGGCCGGGGAGGTGAGGCTCGTGGGCTACGGCGGCGGCCTGTCTCGGGGGCGGGGGCGGGGGCGGGGGCGGGGGCGGGCGGCCTGCGGTGATGACTTTCCAAAGCACGCGTTAGACTGCTGATGCGAGTGATGCGACCTGGAGTCTGAGCCGGGCGGCGGCGGCGGCCGGGAGGGGGCGGGCGGCGGGCTCCCCCCGCTCACCCTGCGCTCTTGTCCCCGCAGGTCCCGCGGCCCCGGACGTCGGACCTCGGCCCCCGGCCCTCCCGCCCTCGAAGTCCCTCAATAAAGTGGCTGACCCAGTGCTCGTGTCCGTCTCGCGTCGTGTCCTCGCGACGCGCCGCCTTTGAGCCCCCGCGGCCTGCGCGTGGCCCCGGGGGTCAGGCTGCGGCGCCAGAGCACGAGCTCGCGCATAACTGGGGCCGCCCGCCCCCCGCCGGCGGCCCTTTTAACCGCGAGCGACACGGCTGTGTGCGAGCTGGGGCGCAGCCCTCAAAGCCAGGGCACTGGGGATCCCGCGGCTCGGCCGCTTCGTGCTGTCCCCGTCGCGACCCCCCCCCCGCGGGGATCGGGAGGCGGGCGGGGCGGCCTCTGCGGGGGCGGGGGGGGGGGGACACACGGCTGCGCTCTTGGGCGGTGCGAACTTGACTCCCCTGACTACGGTGCAGTGGTGGCTGCGAGCCACATTCAGGCGACTGCTTACTTGGGTGCGGTGTGCCAGGCGCGAGGTGAAGCTTGGTCGGGTTAGCGTGTCGTTAGCTTGCACAGGTAATAACAGGGCAGTTAGGTTAGATTTTACACACTGCTGTGATTTTTCACATATGGGCACATGTATGATCAAACTAATCCAAATGAAAGATGAGCCATCTCTGACCTGTGCTTGGGTGAGATGTATACTGAGGACAAGTCAAGTTGAATGACAAAGATGCACACGTGAGGGGTCTAAACTGCCAGGACACCTGCCTATCAGGGTGTGGCTAGGACCACCTCCGTCCACTGCACTTACTAAAGGAGGGCCACCAGGCTCTGTCCCTACTTGTAAACAGGATTCAGCACAAATGATCTTGTTTTTGACATGAGATATTTATTTGTGAAACAATGCAAGCGATTGTAAATCCCCACATACTATTTGATTAAGTGCAATAGAGTACAGTCGTGGAATCTACACAGTAGTGCGTCTAGTCCTTTAGTTATTGCACAGAAATTATAAAGACCAGTGAACAAGACATGCGGACTGACAGGCAAATTGGCCTACACAATGAGAAATTAGAACAGTACACTGACTGGAATGGTCAAGTGATTTAAGTCATGTTTTAATGGTGCGATTGGAATCAAATAAGGGTTGAAATTTTTTTCGATAAGACTCATTTCTTAAAAGTCATGTTCAAGCAAGGTGCTGTTTAAAAAACCACTATTAGCTTTATCCACAAATGTAAGTTATCAAAAGATACCCAAAGGTAATTTTGATTTGAATGCAATTTTAAACAAGTTTTGTTTTTACTTCTCAAAGCAAGTTTTACAATCAGAGCCCCCAAACTTGTAAACTACATCATGACACAAATGCACAAAATAAAGTTGGCAACATTAAAGAAAGGTCACGTGTTAATTTTGAGATTTGTAGTGTTTGATGTCAAGCAAACTTTTGGTCTTGACTCTCACCTTGATAGTTAAGAGAGCAGTTCTCCGCTTTGGCCACCAGAAAGGGAAACTGCCCTCAAAACTATCCCCAACCAATTCCATTAATGATGCATTAAGATTCCCCACAAAGCTTCCCAGAGCACAGGAAGCGCCAGGTGGTTGGACTGGCTCTGGCTTCCTGGCCCACCACTGGTCATTCAGTGCGAGTTCGACATTTTCACAGAAGCTCTTGTCTCAGGAAAACATGGGGTTACAAACCAGGCGATTGTACTCATTGGTAAAGGCTTGGGATGGTTTGATCTCATGGCTTTGCCTAATGTTCACGTGAACCCCGCGGTCCCCACCCGAGCTGAGTGTTGGTGTGTGTGTTCTATGGCTACTTGCTTCCAAAATGCACAATTCCAATGATGAGCAAGTTGCTGGGCCTACACAGAATGCCACTCCCACCACACCGCCAGTCTCTGGAATGGGGGGGCTGGCATCACACAGACCACAGAAGTGACAGTGGCCCATCCTGCTCTGGCTGCCTGAGGAAAAGCTGGCGTCAGGCAAGGGCGGCCTTCCAGGTGGACAGCCTGCTCCATGTGCTCTTTTTGTAAAGTAGAAAGCGGGGGTGTGAACCACTTGAAACTCTGGGTCTGCTGTGATGGTCTTTCCTGTTTCCTTGGCTGAGTCACAGCTTCGCAGCAGGCAATCCAGATACCAGTTACTGAACATCTCACAGTGGGATGGGCACCAGCAGGCAGAGGGCAGAAGCTGTGGCACAAGGAGAGGCCGGTGCTACAGCCTGGACGGCGGCCAAGAGCCCCACACCTGGAGCTCGGTCTGCTAATACTGTGAGTGCCAGTGCTCCCCCATCACAGCTGATCGGCAGCCTCAACCGACAGGTCTTTCAGTAGGCAGAAAGTGGAGCGAGGGTCCATGGCTGAGTGCATTATAGGGATATAAACATCATCCATGTTTGGCATGACAAAAACTTTCTGCAGGAAGAAAGAGCAGTCATGTGCAAGAATGCCTTGTTTTTTAGCAAGGCTAATGCAATGTCACTATTCAAAACAGTGCCAATTTGGAATTTCTTAATGGCCTCAGGAGAGAGAGTCTTTATACATCCTACAATCTCTCTTCATTCTTACCTAAATTCCTTCTCATAGATGTTATGAATGGCCTGTTTTGTAGCCAACACAAACTTTAAGATACAGACTACCACAAGTTCTACACGTTCCAAACGAGCCCCTCTCCCACATTTCAATTCAGAAAGCGTTGAAGATTCAGTGCATGAACACAAGAGCCCAATAAGTCAGCTCTGGGGCAGAAGCAGCCTTTGATTTCACGCACATGTAATAAGATTACTCAAGAACTAATATTCAACAGTAAGAGAACTGGTTTAAGCTGCTCGTTGTATTTCCAAGGTACTGTAACTTGGATACATATTCCATGTGAATTTTTCCATTTAACTCCTAGTAACAAAATGTAAACAATTTTTTTTCAAAGAGAACCATGCAAAGTTATATAAGAAAAATCCTATCGTGAACACCAGAAGGATAATGCGTGATGGACAGTAATGGGGCTCTGCCTGTCTATTTATAATCTAATTTGACGTAAGTGCATTTTGGCAACACAGTCAATTTTGAGTAATGCACTCACCAAAGTATAGAAGAAAACAACGGGCCATGGGGGCTGCAGCTGTTATCCTTTGCGTTCCCAACTAGCTTCAAAAATACCAGGCATCAATATTTTGCCCCCTCCCCTTCTTTTGCTCCTTTTACCCAAGGCCCCTGAAGAGAGGCCTCACACGCCTAATGTAGGGTTGAGGAAGATAAGAAAGAACACTGAAGGCATGAGGTGGTCTCTCCCCTGGCTAGATTCAAATTTTCTATTTGGTGACACATTAAGCTTTCCAGAAACTGGTTATTAATTATATTATCTCTAGCCTTTAAATAAGGAGAACATCATTTTTTAAAGGCAATAATTCAAAACATACTATAAAAAATGTGTCTTCTTCCAAAGGGGGGCTTCATGACAAAGTAAGTTGCTTGCTAATCTGTAAGACCTTGAAAAATATCAGCTGATGAAAATTTGATAGAAGTAGCTCACCAGGGCCTTAGCTACACCATGTAGCAAATGCCAAAGAATGAGTTCTGGCTTAGTCACCTCCAGGCAGATCAGCAGGGGGGACAGGCCTGCTGTTTTCTTTGGATTCCCAGGGTAGGTTTCCGGTTGAGCTGAACGAACTGAGTGAGGTGGATACCATATAAAGACAAAAACAACTTCTCTAACCTGTGTGGGTCCTACCTGAGGGCCAATGCCAGGCCCGCTCTGGGAGAAAGTCCAAAGACAGCCCAACAGGAGGAGGGGGCCCCTGCCCCCAAGGTGTACGAGGACACGGCAGCCATTTTGTTTATAGACTCCTGCCTTTTGGGTTTCTCCTCTGAAGATAGCTCTGGATTCTGTGACTGTTTCAGGGGTTTTTCAAACTATCTGAAATGTCACTCCTGTCACCTGCCTGGGATGAGGGCCCACAATTTTTCATCTGATTTTCGGAGTTCGCTCCCCCACCCCCCACCCTACCCAGAGCCTGCAGGTGCTTGTGAAATGCTAGATAACCTCAGGTGTACCTGAAACTCTTGCTCCAGTTTCTTCTCTATCCAGTCTGTCACATGAACTAAAGTCACTTCTCTCTCTCCAAGTTTTGGCCGAGCTTTTAGCTCTACATATGGTGGCTTCCGGAAACCATACCTTTATGAAGAAGATAAGTAATAACCACAGTTAGAAGCAAAGAAAGGAAGTGGACAACTCCCAACAGTGACCATTCCTCATTGTCATTACTTAAATGCTCTTAATCTGAAAAATCTAAAAACAATGTCTTGTGAACTCCTGTCTCCGGACTGTGGGTGAGGCTGTGATGGCTGGAAAACAGCTCTGAAGCTGCAAAGCCAGGAAGCAGCATGGAAAAGCCCATGACCTGGGCATTGTTTATGGGTTTAGTTTTTCCAAAAATGGCAAGGAGAACCATTGATGTGTGCTTCTTAATAAAAGAGATATATGTACATTACAAAATCCCAAATATATTATTGTATAAAGCAGAAAGGGAGACACTGGCTCTCCCTGAACCTCCCCCCGCTCCCCAAGACTGAATCACTGAGCGAAGTGAGATAAGTTTTCCCCACACTCCTATAGGCACGGATACCATGACAAATGTGTCAAGTTTCTATGAAGATTTCTAAACACTCTCAATATCTATAGTTAGCTTTATGGATCAATAAACAGTTGTGTTTGAGCAAGCGCCGGGGAATGGTATCCCAAGAGGGTGACTGACTAGAAAATCTTAAAACTTGGAAACAAGGAGAACTTTTATATGAACTCTCACTATGAAAAATAATTTTTTTTTTAGGTTTAGCAGACTATATAATAAGATTTATTTCTGGATGGACAGATGATAGGCCTTTTTTCCCCCCAATTTTTCCAACCTTTTGATTTTTGAAAATGAAAACATTACATTTAAAAAAATAAAACCTAAAGAGGTGTTTTTATTTTACTGGGAAACACCAGCAGTAGCATCAAATGGTTGGCCAACTCGAAAATCCTCACTGATCTTCCCACAACCCTCCTGGACACCAAGGGCACGTGTAGCGTGCTGGCTTCACACGGAGACAGAACAGCACTGCTGCCTTTCTCATGAGTGTAGCCTGTGATACAACAAGGTCTCTGAAGCAATCACTGTATACACTTATGCACACTTCATTGGGGCTGGAATGTCAACTGTAAATTGAGAGTCACAGATAGTGACTTTCTTCTTCAATACCTATGCATAATTGAATTCAGTGATTCTCATGCCTGGCTTAGTCCCCCAAGCCCTGAATCCTAGGGGCTGAGCTGAGCATCTCTCTTATTTTTAACAAGTCCCCAGGGGAACTGTGATATGCTGGCAGGGCTGAGAACCATCGTTTCATCCCATGACCGCCCCTTGGAAAGACCTCCCAGCACAGTTACCAAGTGCACACGGCCCTGCCTGCTGAACATGGAGGTCTGATCCGACCCAGAAACAGCTTTCTAAATCTGGGGCTCCGCTGGATGCACGATCCCTGTCTGGCTGGTGGAGATGGCAACGGCACTGACTGCCACAGAAGCTGTGAGGACTGAGCGGGTAAAGCAGTTACACCCCAAGACAGGCAGCAGCTCAGAGCTCTGCGACAGCAGCTATTCTCACAGGTGTAAAGGGCTGGCTGAGAGGGGAGGATGAGCAAGGACAGAAGCAGTTCGTCCCATCAGCTTAATGTGTGACCTGAACTTCTCCTAATGTGAGAAGATGAGTCTTTACATGTGAATTAGCCATTCAAAGAGGATAGAACCCAACTGACAATATAAGGTCTCATGAACCGCTTAGAGTGCGCCCGCTGTGGAGAAGGCACTTTCCATAATCCCGAGAGTAAGCAGGTTGGGTATTTATGTTCATGCCACCAGGGGGGCTCCTTCTGGCCCCCAGGCCCCTCTACGTACCATATCCGGTCAGTCGGGGGAGGTGGGATGTTGACCGCCAAGGTCCCTCTACATTCCTGTACTTCGACGGTTAGCAGCAAGGGGGTGTTGGAGACTTCTTCAATCTTCTTTTTAATGAATTCTGTCTCCGTTGCTTTTTGGAAATATTTGGATTTGGTAATTTTATCAACAAACCTCATAATCTTACTTGTTCGGTGACCTCCAACATACCTTTAAACAAAGACACACGAGTATAAATTACTCCTTCACAAATAAAAACTTTGAGGCTCTCTGTTCGCTTTACTTTAGACCAGGGTTTCCTAACCTCTGTGCTACCGCCATTGCAGACAGGACACCGTCCCACATGGTGTCAGCAGCACACTCCCCCCAGTCACGACAGTCAAGAATGTCCCAGACATTGCCACTGTCCCCTGGAGGGACAAAACAAGTCCCCAGTTGAGAACTAATACTCCAGAGAAGGTAATGGCATCAGACAGAGGTCAACTCTCCTGTGCAGAGAAGGCACCTCGCCTGTCCTCCTTTACTCCCCCAAAGACGGGTGTGAACATGGCGTCCTACCAGGGAGCGACACAGCACATGTGATGTCGTGCTGCAGCGACAGGGACACAAGAGTGAGGCTGGACTGCCTCCTAGGAGGCGTCATGCCAATGCTGAGTGGCAGCTACGCTTCAAAGGGCTTAGAAAACTTCTAAAGAAAAATGTTCCATCCAGCTGATGCACTAAGCAGGCCAAGCAGCAAGGGTTTGTGGCTCGCACACACAGCCCAGGAGAAGGCCGCTTGCCTGATAGGTCCTTCCCAGTCCTGGGGTCAGAACAGTCACTGCACATGTGTAGGGGAAGCAACCACTCTTTAGAAGGTCAAGGAGGCAATTATTTAATAATTGCACACACAAAAAATTAATAATTGCACACAAACTTCAGTGCCAGCCCTAAGGATCTTGATTCTCTTTTCATCTTCTGCAGAATTTCAAAAGGAAAAAAGTGGTATTTTCCTACCAATGCTTCTGAGTCACCTGGCTTCTTTATAATCTTAGTTTTTTCAACTCACTTTTAATAATTTAACATCCCTTACTAAGCTCTTTGAGTATCCCACAGTCCAAGTAACAGGCAAAGTGAGCCCCGAAATGAAATTCACCATACAAAAAGCTCAGCTAAGTGATCTACATTTTCGAAATTTCCTGAAGAAACCACCCAAGTGTCAGCCCCAGGAAGCCGCAGCCCAGGGAAGGCAGCGACCTGACTGCAGGGGTGTCAGATTCGAACGGGGCACCAGGGGGCGCTGTCGTGCAGCCTGCGCGCCTGGTAAGCCGGGGCTCCGAAGCGCCAGTGTTCACTTGGCTTGTGAAAGTCATTTCAGTCCGGACTGCCGTCAGTAAAGCTGTACAGATCATTTTCACTCCAGGGCCTGGGGTTTGGGTTATTAATGCATGCTAGAGCCACTGACTTTGCGTTACTAATGTTAAAACCATTTATTCAATGTGGAGCAAAGATCATAGAGGAAGAGTGAAAAAAGCTCCCTCCCAACTTGCCGTCCTGACCTCCGGGGACTTGAGAAGTTTGATCCACTCACCCTTCAGCCCCTGGGGGAAGCGGTTTGTCTCCTGTGCTGGGCTCTGGTGCATCGTCTTCATCGGAGGATCCAGCGCTGGAGGACTCCTCATCACTGTCGGCCAGACAGTACGCCCTAGGCCTGGAACTGAACAGGCAGAGTCACACGGCAGCCCGTCCAGCACCAGGCTCTGCCGAGGGGACGACACACACTCTGCAGCCACCACCCACGCCAGCATTCTCTTCAACCCACGCCAAAGAGGAGACCAATGCAAGACTTGGATGGGCCTGTCACGGGGACTCTTGAACACCAAGTCCCCTGGTAGAATCACAGAGGAGTTGGCCTGAAGAGTTCCGCTTTGCACATGCGTCACAAGGAAGTTGGGGGGCGTGTGATGCAGTCCACACAAACGCAGTGATTCACGACCGTGCAGCAGTTTCTAGATGGGAGTACAAATGGGAAGAATGGATGGTTGCGAGTGTGGGGTGACAGCCAATGCTGGCAACACGGCCACCCCTCAAGGATGATGGAATGTTCAGGCAAGGCCCCTGATTCTGGCTGAGTTGAGTCACGCTGGTGTTTTTTGACAGTTACCTCCAGATGAGTTCTGACTCAAGACTCCTTCCTAGTGAAGTTATGTCTTTTACCACATACCTCCCCCAGCTTCTGAAGCCACAAGATATCAACCTCAAGGGACTCTACAAAGCAACTGGCACGAGAACCCACGAACTTCCCTGGAGAAGTGCACATTCCCAGGCCGCTTTCAAAATAAAGTAATAAATAGCCTCAGCAGAGAGCATTCACCTTGCCAGGCTGTGTGCTCAGTCTGCAGAGGATGGAAGGGTAGCTGGGTCAGAGGCAGTAGAAAGCAATCAGAGCTCCCCCTAAGGGGCACAGGAGGTCTCTTGGTTCAACTCTGGCCCCACAGAGTTCCCTCCCTGGACTGTGGCTTTGCTTCAGAGAAGCTCAAAGACATCACTGGGATGAAATAAACAAGGGCAAGGATGGTTTCCTAACACTATTAGGCAACCAGGCGCTCACGACACAGAGCTGGATGCATCATGTGGTTTTGACAAGAACACAATTACCCGGAGGGGGGACGGCAGTGGCGCTGTCTTAGGTCCATCTCCCGGCATGCCACCCTTTGGGTTCTTCCCTGACGCGGACCTTGGACACCAGAACTGACTGGAACAATCATCTCATGGCCATTGGCAGACAAGGGCACCCCAGGGTGAAGCTGGTGTGGACCTGAAGGCTTGGCAGAGGCCCACCCCTGGGAGGGCAGGACTGAAATCTCCGCCCTGAAACTGGAGCTCCGCTGTAAGAAGACCTCAAAGGTGTCCTCTGCCAGGACACACCAGTCCTCCACCCCGCACTGAAACAATGGCCAGCCTGCTCCTCCACCAGGCCTGAGTGTAGAATTAAAGGGACTCCCTGCACAGACATGGAGCCGCTTGTCCTTGGCCGCGGAGGGCAGCACCTCAAGACTCTCCCTCCTCCCCTCAGAGACTGGTCCAGGAAATGCTGTGTCCACTGGTCACACATGTCAGTGATCTCGTGGCCAGGCAGCTCTCGGAGTTCTCTTATTTGAAGTGGACAGAGCGGATTCCCAAGTAAGCCTTAGTGGGCCTTAGGATGAGGACAGATGAGACATCTGTCCCCAAAGAGAAACCACCATCTCAGAAACCTGACTGACTTCTCCATCAGCGCTGTGCTCCTGGCTCAGACCCATGGCTGCAGGCACAGAATCCGTCTTCACAGGAGGGGCCGCCTGCCCCCCACCCCCACAGCACAAGGCTGCCTTGAGATTGGGGGCCACAGGGGAACCTGCTAGGCACCCCCTCCTGTCCCTCTGGTACTTGACAACCTCTAGACCTGGGGCCAAAGACACCAAAGACCAAGCACAGCAGCGAACACTCAGCTTCCCGAATTAATCCTCCGTAGGACAGAGAGCAGGACAAATTCTGTGGCTTGAAGTTAGTGATTCAGACAGTGCTACACCAGTCACAGCGGAGCAGATGACATGAAATTTCGGTTTTGACCACAAGGCACCTCTATTCTCCTCAGGAGGAGCTGTAGTATGTGGCGCCCAGAGACTGACTAGCTGAGCGTGTAACCAAATGTCTGGTTGATACTCAGTTTTCTAACTGAACATGCATTCCATGTTCTTAGCCTTGAGCTGTCAGCATGGACATCACAGACAGACACACCACACACTCTTACATAAGATGTGCTACATGTAGTGGGTCTCAGAATTCCAGATGAGTGTGACAGCCTTTCAAAGAGCCACCTTCAAAGGCTTACTCCTGCCAAAAACTTTTTGGAAATATGTTTGGAGCCAGACATTTGATCACTGATACTTTGTCTCAGACCAAACATTTTATTTCTTCATAATCACTAACCCTTCTGAACTACTTGTAGCAATTTCTCAAAGATCCAACTCTTCTACAGAGCAAGACATTTGCTGTCACTCAGGATAGTTGAAAGGATGCGGCAGACTCTGGAAGCAAATTCGAAAAATGCTTTCAGCAACGGGTGCCTAATTAGATCCAACAGCCTGGAGGGGTGGCTGCTTTGAGGGGTTCACACTCATGGGGTGCACTGGCTGTCTTTCACTGGAATCTGCCCATACATCTGCTGGCAACACCCACACATCTGGCAGCATCTGTGGCTCCAGAAAAGAAGGGGCTGTGGACGAAGGGCCCGACGTGAAAGGTCAGCGGGGCCTGGGCTGCAGGGAGACTGTGTGTTCAGGCTGCTCTGGTGCCCCGCTTGCTGAAGAGCAGCTGGCGAGTAGAATGTTGCCCTTTCTGACTGGCTGTGGCCCCCCTTTAGGTCACTCAGATAGCCCCCTATCTGAATGCATCGTCAGTACCTGCTGCCCCAGTGACATTAACTACGAGAGACAACAAGGCTACTGGGGAATATGAGGACTAAAGGAAAAATGTGTACACACGGAAAGCATGCACACCTCCCAAAGGGGAGGACCTCACTGGAACAAAGCAACGGAGGCTTCAGTGCCTCACTATCACCTCAGGATAAAGACGTGAAGAGTGAACAGACTTCCTACTGGGAAGCAGGAGTCTCACAGGCGGGGCAGCGTCTCTGCAGAGATGCCCAAGGGCATGCTCATTGGCACAGGCCACAGAAGACACAGCAGAGCCCTGCCGGGGCAGGGAACAAGTCTTTGTGTGGAAGGGAGTGGGGCAGGGGCTGCTGCTGGCCAACTCCAGACACTCTGCTCTTAAGGAAAATGTCAGCGCCAAGATCATATGCACGGAAAAGCGACTCCAACTACTGACTTGCTGCTCCTCTGATGTTTAGCCTCTGGGGGATTCCAAGTGCTCCTGACAGAGGAGGTAAACAAGTGGTTCTAGAATCACTTCCAGGGCTAAGTTCCGAGGTTCTCGATGCTCCCAGAAATTGAGAGCCAAATGGAACATGTGTAGGCATTTTCTGGGAGAAGGTTCCAGAGTGCTCAGATTCCTAAAGGGGTCTTTTATGTCCAAAAAAAAAACCAGGTTAGGAACCTGATTTTCTAGGTCTCTTCCTCCCCAAGAAAGCATTGAGAGACTATATTTTTCCTTGCCTTTAAAATTGAGGGAGAGTCACTTATATATCAACATATGATTTAAACCCTGACAGGAAAAGGCAAAACATTTTAAACCAGACTCTACTAGGGGAGGAAATGGTCCTTTAGAAGAATATTACAAATTCAATATAACACCATCACATGTCTAGAGCAGGAGACATTTTCATGACGTCCAGAGAAGCCTTGCCTGCTTAGAAATATGTCTAAGCTCCACCTGACCAGAATTTATGCTCTTTAAGTTGTGGCAGGAGAGCTGTGAGAGCAGCAGTGAGCACGGACGCCTCAGTGGCCAGGATCTCAGGGAGCCCCCATCATAGCCCAACACCTCCTTTCCATCAGGGTCCCAGCAGCTCTGTCCTCGCACAGGCTGCCCCTGAAAGGGGTCTTGCACTAAGGTTTCCAATTGAAATTTGCTCCACTGTGCCCCGTTTGGATGACTTCTCCTGAGACTGCTTCCCCAAGGGGCTCCATTTTATAGGCAGCTGGTCCTGCAACCTGGTGTCTTGAGGCTGGTCTGCTGGTGCTTGGCTGTGCCAGACGGGGTGGGGGTGGGGAGGGTCTTTCTTCACGTCATCCCCTGAGGGTGATAGTGAGCCTGACTAGAAGACAAGATCAGAACCCCAGGTTCAAATCAGGAAGCTGGATGACTCCCAGTCAGGAGAGCCTCTCAACACTCCTGATCTCAGTCCCCTCTGACCCACACACTGTGCCTTCTGTCCAGGAAATGATAAAAGGACAAGCTTCTCAGTGGCGTCACGGGGGACTGGACGAGACTCAGCACTCACAGGGCATGAAGTGCTGCACAGATAGTTGATAAGTACCACTCACCAGAAAGCACAATCCACAGATTGCCGAATCCACATACATTTTAACAAAGAGCAGAAAAATGAAAGGGAAACAGCACAGATAAGGTTAGTTTGAATACGCAGGTGAACTCTCCACTTACTAAATTAGGAACATTTTGTGAAGGATCCCAGGTAAGTCAGAATTATCTAAGGAAAAGAGTATTCTCAAATACATGACCCAACTCCCCCCATCTGCTATGACCACAAGTGTGAATAGAAGTGTTAGGTCAGTAACACTGACTGGTCAGTAACACTAACTGACTGGGTTGTATTTACACCCTGAGAAGATCGCTGGCTGGGCCGTTCCCTGTCATTGTACTGCCCCTCCCATGCTGGGCAGCTAGAGATGTGAGAGGTAGACTCCAAATTTTCAGCTTAGCAAAAACAGTAGCATAGTTTAAATTTGTAGTCACACACAGTATCGTTAAGGTATGTGGGCACGCGGAAGTTCCAACTTATCCACTCTAGGCATTCATGGAAAAAAACAATCTATCTTTATTAACTGTCTAAAAAAATTGAAATGTTTACTAAATCAGACAAACTCTGGGCAACAGATGCAATATTTTCTACAAAGAAAGGAATTTACTTAGTAAATCAATATTGTATAATTTGGGGAAAAGGTTTCTCAAAACACTCCAGGAGCTGCAGAATCAATTGCTTCATTATAAATAATTCTGACTGCGATGAAAGCAGCAGGCCCTCGAGGGACCAGAGCCGGCCCACGCATGGCTCTCTGTGGCTGCAAGTGGAAGGAGGAACTTTCTGAAAGATGAGTCCCTCATCACAGAGTGTTCTCTGGCACATACGAGCCTGCCCTGCTGGTCCGAGTCTCCACGTTCACAGCTAATCAACACTGTGCGCCTCTTGGGCAGTACAGCAGTGGTGGGGAGCCATGGTCTGCGAGAGATGAAACTAGGGACCTCTGGGACTCTAAGCGGTCCAGAAGCACTTTCATGGATGCTCATTCGACATCCAAGACCTCAAACCTCAAACCTGCTTCTGAAAGGCTGGAGGGAGCGGTTGGTTCCCCAGGGTTGGATTAGTAAATTCATATAGCCCCTTACCCTTCTTTGCCAATTTCTCCAACCTTCAGGTCTTCAACAAGAGGCTCTTTACCTAGTTTGGTCAAATTCATTTTGGTCTCAAGAGTCATCTGAAAGGAGCCATTGTAGGACATTTCCAAATCGATCCACAGTCCTGGAGAAATGGTGGGAAAAAAAAAAACAAAAACAGATTTTTTTCCCCCCAGAAAAACATGACTATAAATGGCAATCTAAAACTTTATATTTTAAAGTATCGAGTAGACATCGCATTGAAAATCTGCACATATATACAAGGCCTGAGCTACCCAGGCCTGCAACAGGAGAGTGAAAGAAGAGCTTCCGGAAATGGTTCAGGCATCTGGCAAGTAGCCAGTGTTTCACTGTCCACTAAAATGGTGAGCGCGTCCGTCCCCCTGGGAGCAGGGAACGGTCCTGTCCTCGGGGTTTGTCTCACATTGGGGAAGAAAGCTCACTCCCAGAAGGACAAGGCTTGACCCAGGGCCCACTAGGACGAGGTCCACTGCAGCCCAGAGGGGTAGAGGGGTGGGGGGGCTTCACCTCAGGGGACTCGTCTTTCAAGGCGAGTGAGACCCTGTGTGTTTCCTATTATTGGCTAGTGCTGCTAGCCAGGAGAGGCAAGGAAAATGGCTCAGATTTAGCTTGGTATGATGGGGGTAGTGACAAAAACTTTTAGAAACTCTCTGGAAATTACCATGAAATGGAAACAAACAAAAAACTTAATGTTCATTTCCCAGAGTCAGGTAACCCCTTTGTACCTGAGTTTTAAAAACCTATTGCTTAGAAAAGACACTAATGTCAGTGCGATTGTATCTAGAGGCTGTCAGCTCTGCGGACTCTCACTGGGGACGGCCGGTGGCAGATGGGGTGCGCTCCCGGCCTTCCATAGGACCTGTGAGCAGGAGGGACGGGCTGTGCTATGAGTTTTCAGACCCAAGTTCCACAATATCTCATGGGCTTTCAGTCAAAAAGCGATCCTTCAAATGGGTGTTTAAATGTTAATAAATGTTTATGGATCCTCCGAAGATAAATGACAACATCTAAAAGGAAGCAGGAAATTAATCTAAAACCACTGTTCACATCCAGCAGCAGCATTTTTAAGCAGTTACAGTAAATAACCGATCCCCCTCTCGGCCAGCCTCAGAAAAAAGCTTTGCTTAACCTCAAGAAGCACTGATGGTGTAATTTCTCACTGAAGGCAGAATACTTTCCATTTTGTTTCCAACAAATTGGTTTTATTATCATCGATCCATGAATAACCTGGTTTAGTTAAGAGATATGCAAATCAATTGTGATTGTCTTCTTTACAGCCACTCACAAAACTGTTTCAGTTCTTGCTTACATTAAGCAGTTAAAAATCATTAATTAGCTTGTTCTTCAAAGGTACTGTTACTGGAAATAAAGGACACATCTGCTTTAATAAAGACATTTAGTCATTAATCACTTCTACTGGAAAGAGGACTAGGGCAAAATTTAGCTATTAATAGAATTTAAACTCAATATACACAGAACAACAATAAAAAAGCCATTTGCCCCTGTATACTACCTCCAGCTTTATCTGAGAATCAATAGACTCAAACTGCTTGGCTGTTACACATAATCAGACAATGATTCCTTTTGAAAATCCTAGTCAGGGGTCCAACAGATATTAATAGTGTGTATTGCTTTTGAAGGCTGCCATATTAAAGGCACTGGAATTTTACATCTCACTGAGTGGAATGTTTTGTCTGTTTTTTTAATGCGGGGATAGGGTACAAGCTCAGTCAAGTGCTGGTCTTCCCTAGTCACTGGGCTATTTCCTGCCTGGAACGGAGGCAGGAGGAAGGTCCAGGGAAGAGCCTGGGAAGTCCCGTCACATGGACTGAGGCTTGAGTATCAATGGAAGTTTCCTGACCTCCATGTACTGGCCTTCCCATTGGCACAAGGGAGACCTCAATGCCCTTGAGGGGAGGGCCATGGGCATCCCAGCACCCAGCACATCCCACCCAAGTGGCAGCCCACTCCCTTACTTCCAAGACCCCTTGCTCCAGCCTAGCTGGCTGCTGAGGCCGTAGACAGGACCAGACCTGAGGAGTCCGCAGGGTCAAGAGGGGACAGGCTGCCTGACAGCAGCAAAGAGCCCCACTGGGGTGGGGAGTGGACAAATGTGGGCCTGGACCCAGCCTCTGTTTCCTATCCCTGTAGCTCTCTGAGGCGTTGTTCAGCCCTGGTTCTCAGAGAAAAAAAAAAGAAAGGGTCAAGAATGGTTTGAGAACTTTTAAAATCAAGATGTTAAACTGCAAATAATCCAACAAAGTACTTTCACATGATGCAGCTGCATTCAGAGGAGAGTGAGGAAACTATTTTAGCATTAGGTGCAAAGAAAAACCTGCTTCTGTGACAATGATTCAGCAGGTGAAAAGCGCCTTGAGAACCTTGGAGCACACACAACCTGAAGCCGAGACCAACTGGTTACATAACCAGTGAGTCAGGAGGCTCCCGCCCTGCGAGTCGGGAAGAAGAAATTAACAGTTACTAGAAAGTACGGGTAGCAAGGACATGATGATGGACACAGACTCCAAGCCGCCAGTGGAGGCATCGCACCTCCACCAAGCCCCACGCTCTACTCTAGATGAATGCAGTTAGTCTTTCCCTTCGTGCTCGACATCTGCTCACTCTTTATTCAGTGAGGCATTTCATAAAAGGCTGCTTTCTTTAACCATCTGCTCCTGGTAGTGCTCAAGGACAAACACCAAAAGTTGAAGAGGACTTTTTATGCCTTCAAAGAGGAGTGCGGCGTCAGTCCTGAGAGAGCCTGTGAAGGCGCGGATACAGCGAGTCTTTCCTTCATCTGCTGGGATGCTGTAACAACAAGCCAGAAATTGGGTGGCTTAAACCACAGATTTTTCTCTCCCACAGTTATGGCGGCTGGGAAGTCCCAGGTCAAGGTGTACAGAGCTGCCTTCTCACTCATCCTCACATGGCGGAGGGAGGGTAGGAGAGAGGTCTGGTCTCTTCCTTTCTGGTCTCTTCCAAGGGCACTGACTCCACCGGACCCTCCCTCATAAGCTCATCAAAACCGAGACCCCTCCGAGGCCCCACTTCCAAGCCCATCGCACTGCAGGGCAGGGCTTCCACAAATGGACTTGGGGGAGGACACACACTCAGGCCAGACCAAGGTCTCCTCTTCACAAGGGGTCCTCATGGGGAGAGTGTCCAGTGGCGGAGGCTATCAGCTAACTACCAACAAGTCCCTAAAAAAACTGACCCTTCATTCTTCAAAACCGGAAAAACAGCTGACAACAAAAACGACGAGTTTGGGCCCGTCTTCACACAAGGAGCTGTGAGGAGCCCAGAGGCCCCCTCTGCCCTTCCCAGCCTCAGGAGGGCAGGAGCAGTTAATGTAACTACTACTGCCACTCAGGGAGGCTGCGGCAGAGTTACAGCTCATCCCACCCAGAAATGTTCACTGAGTTCTTTTTTTTTTTTTTTTAAAGATTTATTTATTGATTTATACATACAAGCACTGGGCACAGTCAGAAGTGCGGGAGGGTGAGAGAATTCACCAGAGCCAGAGCGGAAAGCAAGGCAGGCAGAAGGACCGAAGTACACTGCTGAGGGGAGCAGCGGGCGGCAGGAGAGGTCTGCGCGCCATGCGGGACCCTCCTCTGGTGGCCGGGGAGCAGCCGGGGATCGAACCGGCGCTGCAGAGGCCGCGGGCATCTTCGCAACCCAGCGCTCAACCGCTGCGCCACCGGGGAGGCCCTGTTCACTGAGTTCTTAATGCAAGCTACAGAGGGGAGACGACCCCTCAGGAAGTTTACGGCTGGAGAACGAAGATGCCCAGCCTCCGGAGACGGTAAACCTGGTCTGGGTGCCTGACCAGAGACAAGCGGCCTTCTCCCTAGCATTCTACTTGCTGGAGCCCAGGGCCTTAGCAGAGTTCTGCTGTGGCCACAACAGCCCTCGAAGTGCACCATCTTGTCCAATTAAAGTACAGAAGGGCCTCCCCGGTGGCGCAGCGGTTGAGCGCTGGGTTGCGAAGCTGCCCGCAACCTCTGCAGCGCCGGTTTGATCCCCGGCTGCTCTGCGGCCACCGGAGGAGGGTCCCACACCTCTCCTGCCGCCCACTGCTCCCCTCAGCAGTGTACTTCGGTCCTTCTGCCTGCTCTGCTCTGCTCCCCGCTCTGGCTCTGGTGAATTCTCTCACCCTCCCGTGCTTCTGACTGTACCCAGTGCTTATATTAATTAATTAATTAAGTAAGTAAGTAAGTAAGTAAGTAAGTAAACAGAAGGTACTGGTCTGGCCCGTAGGTTTACCAAGAGGAGTCAAGAGAACCAAACTCCTTGCTCGCCTGGGCTTGGTCCTAGTGTCAGCTGCCCTGCACTGTCCTCTTCCTGGACCTATTCATGGCTGATGTGCACACTGAGAGTCCACATTTGGCATCCACAGAACAAAACTCCTTAAAATGGGGCATTTAACAATATATCACCAAGAATAGATGTTTGAGTGATTCCACTCTTAGGAGAGAGCACCAGTGATCACTATGTTCCTGGCAGACAGACTGCAGCCATACTGCTCACACAAACACCACAGACTAGCATTCCTGGTATTTGCATGTGCTTAGGACAGACGTTTTTAGCTTTGTCTACCTGTAGCCGTTCTCAGAAACAGCTCTGCCTTTCGGGGTTGACAAAGTCACAAGCCAGTCTTCTCTCCCATCCCAAGCAAAAAGTACACAAGGGTACTTTTCTCCCTTTCCACAACCTGGTCTGGCCTGAGCATATGTGCTGTTCCTGTCAGCGCTGAGCCCCTGGTCTGGCCTACAAGAGTTCACTCCTGGGCAGCTGCCCTCTTAACATCTGCATCTGACAAGGGTGAAGTGGAAGGAGAGGACAGGTCACAACTGGGATGGTTCCAAATCTACAATAATCCGCGGACAGCGACTTCTGTCCCAACACTGGATCAAGGCGGTGGGCACTACAGAGCCAGGACCAGAAGAGGAGTGGCAGGGCAGTCATCAGTGGTGGGCAGTCAAGGTCCCTGTTCCTGTGGACGTGGCATTCACAGATACCCAGACCTTCCAGTGAAATGGGCCACTACTGGGCATCTTGAAATGGCAAAACTGGCTCAACTCTCTTCCATGGTCCCCCCAGCAACATCCTGAAGACTAAATGAATCACTCTGCACCCCAGGTCCACGTCCTTGGCTTGTTCTGTCCCTGATGTCAGGCCTGCAGGCCCCACTCTGATACCCTGATCCTAGGTGTGGAAGACGAAATGCTGAGCAACAGAAGAGGGTCCCTACCCAGTCCCTCAAGAAGTTTCCCTAACAACAAAGCATTCTAATAGCAGCAGCAGCAGTGACCATAGTAGAGACGTGGTCGCTCATGCCACGTGTTCCGCCTGCACTGTATATGGAACATTTCATCTCCACCTCAGCCGAACCAGGGGGACACAACTGCCATTGCACTCTCTGGACAAGGAAGCCCAGGTCTCGCCCTGGACGGTGAGGGGCAGGGCCCTAACGCAGAGTCAGGGCTCGCTATGAGCCTCTGGTACTGGCCTAGAGGCTGCGGAACAAGATGAGAAGGCGAAGCTGAGGTGCCTTTGGGCTTTAAAACATTCCAGGGTCCAGGCAATCTTTAAAACATTTCAGGTCTAACTAGGCAATCTTCCCAATACTTTTAGAGTTTAAAAAAGATGGGGCCTCCCCGGTGGCGCAGCGGTTGAGCGCTGGGCTGTGAGGCTGCCCGCAGCCTCTGCAGCGCCGGTTCAATCCCTGGCCACCAGTGGGGGTCCCACATGGCGCACAGACCTCTCCTGCAGCGCCCACTGCTCCCCTCGATGGTGTGCATCATCAGCCTGCCTGTTCTGCTCCCTGCTCTGGCTCTGGTGGATTCTCTTACCCTCCTGCGCTTCTGACTGTGCCCGGTGCTTGTATGAATGAGTGAATGAATCTTTAAAAAAAAATAAAAAATAAAAAAGAGCTACATATTCTGAGGGCCTCCCTGGTGGCACAAGGGGTTAAATCTCAGCACTATGAAGCTATCCACCCACTGCAGCACCAGTTCAACCCCCTGTCAGAAATCTGACCCACATGGTGCAGCAGACCTCTCCTGGCTCGCCCGCTGCTCCCCTCAGCAGTGTATTTCAGTGGATCTGCCTGTTCTGCTCCCCACTCTGTCTCTGGTGAATCCTCTCACCCTCCTCTCACCTCTGGCCTATACCCCAGCTCTTGTATGCATAAATAAAATCTTAAAAAAAAAAAGAGCTACACATTCTGTTGTTTTTTTTTTTTTTTTTTTTAACCCATAAAGGAAAAAAAAGATTTGGAGAGAATGTACCAAAAAGATAATCTGTCTTTGAGTAGTGGGAGAAGAGGTCATGGTTTCCTTTTCTGCCCTTTCTAAATATTTCCTTCTTCCCACAATGAGTGTTTGCTGAATGTAGGAAAAAAAATACTAACAGAGTTAATAAAACTGGAAAGAGCTTGGCTGAGCAGGGTGGCCTGACCCCAGAGGACAGGCCCTGAAGACAGCAGCCTGGGGGGGAGCGGGCAGCAGTGAGGAGGTGAGGCAGCAGAGAAGGGGAGAGAATGCATCTGGGCCCTCCCGGGTGGCCAGTGTGGAAGCAAGGACAAGGCATGCACCCATGGTTAGGTGTGCGTGGAGTGGGGGCGGGGGTCAGAGGCAAGGTGGGAGGGGCACAGTCCATTCTCAAGGCACAGATCTGCTCCATTCTCCCAGGCACCTGGGAAAGGTGGTCATTTCATCTTTTTCCCTACACTGGACATTGTTTGTGTGGCCTGGAACTCGGGCCACTGATGGTTAATGCGTGATTTCATTCAGAGATTTCATTCATTGTCCTTTTCGTGACCAGGCCACTATAGCTGAGAATGACCTTCTTCTTTCTGTTTATTCTGGAAGGGCCTGCTGCTCTGTGCTGTAGGATGGCCAACTGCACAGACAGTCACTCCCCTCTGCCTCGGCAGGAACAGGAGCGAGGGGGCAGCCACAGCTGGTAACTCATGGCAGCTGGACACACAGCGTGCCTGGCTTCCCCAGAGGCTTCAGTGGGTTCAGTGGGGGGAAGGGTTCCCTGGGAGGGACCTCCCTAGAGCCCTGGAGGACTTCTCCACCAGGCTTTTCTTTTTTCTAACCAGGCTTTTCAAAGTCAGTTTTAGCAAGTTCTAATTTCCCTGAAAGGAACGGTCCCCTTCAAACAATGCAATCCAAAACACACATCTCCTCTGAATTCGTTTCTGTTTTACCATCACATGCATCCTTTGCAGACTTGGGAAAATTCAATCAAACTTTTAAAACCCACAGACTTTATATCTTTATCATTCCCTTCTATAGGGACATCCCTCCCTTGTTACATAAGCAGGCAGATCTCTGCAACTTGCTCGGAAAGGAGTTAAAGAAGGCTCACATGGATTAAAAACTCTCAAAGCTTTGATCTCTAGAGTGGAATGTCTCACTGCAGCTCCTGCTCCAGAGGCGCCGGGGAGACTGGAGACTGAGGTGTTCATGAATCTCACTCAAAGCCTAACCCAGCTGCCCCAGAGGCTATAGAGCAGGAAGCCACAGGGACACTCTTTAGATGCTGCAAAGCCTGCTGTGGGCCTGCTCCCCTCAGGTTGGAAAGGCCTACTAATTCAACAAAGGACAGCCCCAAGATAAAAGCCTATGTACACATGTTATTTGCTTTCCTGAAACCCCACACTCAGGAGATTTATGTTGGCTGATCATTTACCAGCTCGTCATGATTCCTGAAGAGTCAGGGAGCAAAGAGCAAGCCAGAGCCCACCGGCACGCCAGAGGCAGGCAGCCTCATCCCTCCTTCCCTCTTACGTCCACGGGGAGAAGATCCTCGCTGTGCACTGAACACACACATAAAGCATCTTTTAAGACCTCACATGTGGCTCACAAACTCTGGTTAAACCATCGCAAAGAACCTTTTACTTTACAGTGAATCAGCAATTCAGCAAACCCAAGAGCACTCATATTCCTCACAGTATTGACCAAACTAAGTGGTTATAGGTGATCTCAACAGGGAGGTAGATTTCTGGATCTGCAAATACTACTCTGGTCTCTGTTTCTCTGAAATCGATGTGTTGATAAAAACAAAAACAGAAATATGGGCTCACTGGTGGCTGTTAATTGTGTTGCTAGCAAAGATCTCTTTGTATTTACATGAGAAAGCTACAACATAGAAAATGATTTCACTAAATTTGGTTCAACAACCATCTGAGAGCTATACAGAGACCAAGTGGGTGAGGTAGTCACCAAGTGTTACAAAACACTGACTTCAAAACAAATATCACTATTGGAGTGTTGTGATTCTTTTTCTTCCCCACCTTGTTCCTGAAGCTTTTGAAGAATAATGTAATTCCTGAGCACATGGAAAGTGTTCCTTTGGAAAAGGGTATCGCAGAATAGAAGCTTCCAGAACAGGAGACTGCCCTGCTCTCATTAACTACGTGTGCCTGGCTGGCTCGCTCCTTCCACCAGAATCCCACATATTACAATTTCTCTCAAAGTCCTCTTAAAACCATGTGTCACAAAATATACATAAATCTTGCCATCATCATTTTATTTAAACACTTCATACATTCTAATTAACTCTTTCTTCCCCACCCACAAGAGCAGGTATAAAAATGTCAGTATCAGATCTTAAAAATCACATCTGAGAACTTTCCTCCAGCAACAATTTCTGAAAATACAGCCTGACAATTATGCTTTCATTGGTAAGAAACACAAAGGTGTAAAACATGAAGGTCAAAGAATCTGCAACCTAGAAGTTGGGGCGTCATAAAGATGTAAACACAGGAGAGCCCAGCCTGGCCCAGATGCACAGTGGAGGCTCATTAGGGCTGAGGGGGCTGCCATCCAGCCGGCTGCCACCATCCAGAGCAGGGGCTGCTTCCCAAACCATACAGAAGCTCAGCCCACTGACTGGTGCTGGTGTGGGGCATCGTTGGGCCTAGGCGCACCTATGAGGATCCAAGAGGCTGTGGGCCTGGGAGGAGGGATTCCTGATCTACTGCCCATCAGTTTTAAACTGTGACTATTAAGAACAGAGGACACTCAACAGGAAATAATAGATGCTTGAAGAGTCCCAGTTCCCTCTGAAGACAGAGTCTTGGTATTCATTCTGCAGGATGGAAACATTTTAACACTCATAAAATGGTCCATTCCCTTCAGAGTTAATTAAGAGTTACCTTGGTGATCAACATAAGGCTTGAAGGCCTGAAGGATTTTTGGCACAGCTGCCCCCATGTCAAGCTCCGTCAGAGTTAGCTCATTCATAAAGTAGGGGAGCTAGGGAAGAGAAGTAAACAATGATGACGTTAGTAACCTGGTAAAAGTTAGGTGTCAACATACTCTCAGGGAATGATGGTCAAGGTTTTGGAACATACTTATTTAACCAAAATTTACTGAGCACATTCTATCATGACACACAGAGCTATGGGTGAGTCAGATAAGGCTCTTGTTCTTGTGGGGTTTACACAGAGAGGGCAAGACAGATGAATAAGTGGACAAATAATACAACTTCACAGTGATTAGTGTTATAGACAAAATAAGGTGGGTAGCTGGACGGACAGGACAGGGGAGCCTGGGGCAGTGAGGGAGGGTTTGGTTAAGGACGGCTCAGGGATCTCTGAGGAGCGGCATTTGACCAGAGAGCCAACTGTAGAGGAGCTGGTCAGGTTAATACCCTGACCAGTTGGGTATTAACTTCGGTATTAACTTCCCCCGAAGCGTGGGGAGTGAAGGAACTGCTGCTACCATTTCTGATAGGTGAACTCACCATGTGTATTAAAGTCCTTGAAAAAGATCACATCTCTTTGACCCCATGCTGCACACTTTCCGTTTGCGCCCCTGGATTTGCTCCTTCTGATACCCTGAGAGGCTGCTCAGTGAGGACCACATAGGCCTCTGGCCTTTGGGAGGGCTCAGCCAATGGGACACCTCCCTATCCTGAAGGTGGCCCTCTACACATTGCCAGCTGCTCTCTAGCAATTGCTCCTAGCTTACGCCCTTTGGGGGAGGTAATAATTGCTGCTCCCCACAGTGACAGCCCGGGGCTACTCTCTGTTCCTTTTGGTTTCTCCACACCTGCGCACACCTGTGTAGACCTCCACTTGAGTGTGCCATCTGTTTCTTGCTGGAACCCCAACCAATTCAACTATCAGTAGGGATTAATTCTAAAGGAATTAACACAAGAGTCCTGGTGTCATGCTTAGAAATTCTTTTGCCTCAAGACTACAGAATTAATTCTGTAAAAACATAGAATTCTATAAGAACATAGAATTACTCCTATGTTTGCGTCCACCTGGGTTTATCTGTGTATATGTAGTTTTCTTTAAAAAAAAAAAAAATTAGTCCATTCCCAAATGGATTCTTTTTCCCAAATGGCTAGTCAGTTCTCCTAACCTATTTACGAACAACCTTTAAATATCAGATTCCCATCTAACTGGAGTCTGAGCCAGCAGCCCTTCCCACCAGTATTTAACTGCTTTTATCACTGCAGCTTTATAATACATCTTTACCTGCAAATCCCTTTCCTTTCTTTCCCTCTAGAATTTTCTTATTTTGATGAGTATTTTCCAGTTGAACATTAGAATTTTGCAAAATTCAGAATATAATTAGGAGGTTTTTGGAAAAAAAAAAAAAACTAAACATTTCCCATAAACTGGGGTAGCATGGGGCCTCCCCGGTGGCGCAGCGGTTGAGCGCTGGCTTGCGAAGCTGCCCGCGGCCTCTGCAGCACCAGTTTGATCCCCGGCTGCTCCCCGGCCACCGGAGGAGGGTCCCACATGGCGCGCAGACCTCTCCTGCCGCCCGCTGCTCCCCTCAGCAGTGTACTTCGGTCCTTCTGCCTGCTCTGCTCCCCGCTCTGGCTCTGGTGAATTCTCTCACCCTCCCGCGCTTCTGACTGTACCCAGTGCTTGTATAAATAAATAAATAAATAAATCTAAAAAAAAAAAAAGAAAAAAAAAAAACAACAAAAACACTGGGGTAGCATGTAGCCAGGCATGGACATTATAAAAGTTAAATTTATCAGTAGCTTACATGTCTATCTATTACTTTGGGAGTACACTTTTACTCCTCTATAAGTGCACAGGCCTCCCTCACCTTTCACCAACTGTCCCCTGGGAATGCCCCGTCCCGTCCCTTGACTGAACCCCATTCTCTCTAGTAACCAGTATGTTTTTCACTAATTCTAAGATTAGTTTCTGTTTTGGCTGACCCTCTCCAGCTGTCTCTCTGCAGAGAAACTTACATACTTTAGGAATTAC
Organism: Talpa europaea; assembly: GCF_964194135.1. NCBI lineage: Eukaryota > Metazoa > Chordata > Mammalia > Eulipotyphla > Talpidae > Talpa > Talpa europaea. The sequence continues at coordinate 125,407,911 of NC_140074.1, forward strand.
CAGTCAGAGAACTTCACCTTTCAATTTTTTGTGGGGGGAAGGTGGGGTTATAAGACTTGCAATGGATACAACCTGAGTAGATGGAGGTCGGGGGAGAATAGTACAGTCAGTGTTTAAATGAGCATTTTGAATGATGGCTGCTGTATTTGAAAGACCATTTTCTAGGGCATCGGTGTCAAGCAGTGGCTGGCCTCCCGATCAATGCACAGAACACTACTTGTCCAAGAATGTTACCAAAATCTTGCACCCTCGCCTGACCCCTTTCTGTCTATTGCTGCTGTTCTAATGCCCAGTGTCCCAGCACAGGCGGGTTTATGTGGCGGGGACAGGAGCCACAGGGATAATGACAGAGACAGCAGGAACATGTGCCTCCTCATGCCTTTCTTACCTATCCCTAAACCATTCTGCACCCTGTAGTCCTTAGAGTACGGAGGGGGCCGGAGGGAGCAGCAATGACTTGGCAAGGGTTGGGTGGGCTCTCATGGCTAGAAAGTAGAGCAGGGGGATCAATAGGGCCATATTTCCTATTTACTCACCTGATTACCCAACTCCAAATTCCAGAATATCTCTAAGCACTCCCCCAGTCCCACCTTGCTCAGATCTCTGATGTGACTCAAAGCTGTCAGGATCAGGCCCTGGGCAGCCTCCTCCTATCCTGCAGCAGGAGGCAGGAAAGGTCATTCCTGCTGTTTTCAACCAGAAACTCTGTCCTTCCCACCCATGGGCACCACAGTGGAGCAGGATGCAAGAAGCATGTTCTCCACCCCCTTCAGGTGTGTGGGACACTCTCAGGTGGATGGATGGTGAGTCAGAAGCTGTAAGCAGTAACAACAGCATTTGCTGACAGATACAGGGGTCGCCACTACTGGGGGCCCTACGGTGGCCAAGGTCGAGGGTATCTGCTGCTGAGGCAGAAACTCCGCTTGTTTTAAACCCATCATTAGACCCAGATATACATGCACAGGGCTGCGCTTTTATGACTGGTTAATTGAGTCTTCATCCCAGGCAGGTGTGACAAGCTCAGACCGGAGCGTGAGACCAGCAGAGAGTTCTCCTACATCAGGTCTTCAAGGGAAACTAGGAGGCACGGACATTTTTGTCACCGGGGACAGCTCTTGCAGTCATCCTGGCTCCTGACCGGCCATTAACCAGCATCACTACTCGACTCAGAGAGCAGCTCTTCCCAGGGATATTTAAGTACTTGGCAATAATAGGAGTTCTCTCGGTGAGGGTGGCAGTAGGTTCAAAATTTGAATGCTACCTGCTGCCCTCCTATTTACTCCACTGCCAGGGTTCCTGCTGGTCCACTGGGGCAGCAGCTTAGCCTGGGGTGGAGGCACTGGGGCAATGGAGGAGGTACAGCCCTAAACTGCTGGTGTTGCTGGATCCCAGGCGCGCTTCTCTACCCTAATCTTCTGACCTTAAAAAACAAAAGGGAGCTTGAATTTGTGAACTTCAGAAGCCCATGTGACTAGCAAAGGAAGATGATGAAAATAAAGAGACTTTCTGTTCACTCATTCTAGAATAAAAGGCCCCATCATTCTCCAAAGCAGGAGAGGCTCGGGGGACGTCTGTTCCAGAGAGAAGTGTGGGGCACTGGTATTTCCACGTCTACATGGAAGTGTGTGACAGGGAGAGTGCCCTGTCTGGAGGTCAAGCACGCCATGCCCTGCTTTCTGTCTCATCTTGCCACGAGCTCCCACTCAGGGAAGGGCCCTCAATAGTCTCTGAGTAAGGAGGGATGCCAGTCCCACCTGTGCGCCTCCACCCGGAACTCAAGCCCTCCACTGATTTCCAAAAGAGGAGGAGACTGGGGGAGCATCAGGCTGGGGGTGCGGTGGGGCAGGAAGCATCCCAGCCAACAGAGTCACTTAACCCTCTGCCCACTCGAAGAACACAACCAGGCTGCCCCTTGTCAATAGAGCACTCCCAAAGCCCTGCCCTGAATTCTGTTCTCCCAGCTTAGGAGGCGCCCCGCTCTCATAGGCTGCAGACAGCTCACTAGAGCATGAGCAAGCCAGGGAGGCTCCATTCTTCACCCACAGTAGCAACATATATCAAACCACAACTCCCCCATCTAGTATTCTCCATTGAGGGTAATTTTACCTTAGTGTAGTCTCCTAGCTCAGTGTCGTGGAACTCTCTGAAGTCATGGGCAAAATTTTGAGACACTGTGCATTTTTCCAGGAATGATCCACAGGTTTCTGCTTCTCAAAGGGATATTACCCCAAAAGATTCACTGACTTAGGTGGCTGTTGGCGCAAGGTCTCAATGAAGATTTGGGGACTGAAATCTTTGCTGGCTGGGTCTTCACTGGATCAAAAGCTGACTTGTAAGTAACCTAAATACGGTCCCTTGGTTGGCAAAGGCAGTGTGAGTGAGTGACGTATAATGGCAATACCAAGGGAACTTATGCGGTTTAAACTCAATTCCAAGTGGGCCTAGAGGAGCACCAGAATTGTTTCTTCAGCAGAGAGAGAGCCCAAAATAAAATACCATCTGGCTAGAGGTAAAGGTCAAATGCAGACACATTTAGAGTGCAATGCTAACTTCCCAGCTTCGAGAGGGAACACAATTGGGAAAGAGCCGTAAGTAGTCTGGTATTTTCCTTGGAGCGTGGACTGTGTGGTAAAAGCACACATGGTCCTAAACCCAATTCTGGATTATCACCTAGAGGGGATAACAAAGAGCCAACACAAGGAAAAAAGTAAACAGGAAGGTTCACTAAGTCCCCAGATGCAGTTAGTCAGACGGTCAAGGTCACAGCCCAGACGTGTGATCTGTAAGAACTCACCACCCTCACATGTTATGTGCTCTAAACCAGGCTTTTTCACTTAGGGTGTAGTGGCACAAGACTTTCAGAAATTAAGAAGTGTGAACTCTTAGAAGCCTCTTGTGTAGAAAACCGTACCTTTATTTTGCTGAGCTTCATCTGGATTTTCTTAGACACCAGATCAGACCAGTATTTCTCTCCTAAGAAGTCCCAAAACATCCTTCCAAGCAAGGCATTCACCCAGGCTTCCTGTTCTTCTTCCTCAGAAGGTGGCGCCTCTGGCAACTGGCAAAAGAGAAAGGACCAAAATTAGCAAGAAAGCAACTGGAGAACAAGACAGGTGCTTATTTTCATAAAGTCACTGAAGGTCCCTCCCTACAGAGACGGGCAACCACGTGCGTCACACTTCTTCCCCATAAATTACAAGTCCCACATGTCAGTGAATTGAAAGAGGGAGAAACAAAAGCTACCACCGCAGATAAAAATTTCTCTTTGTCTATTTTTTTTCCAGTCGGTCTTCCTATGAACCAGCTAATATTTCATGAAATCTGCTCAGCCAATGTACCCTTCCCCCTCAAGCTAGCTTGGCCAACACTGAATCAGTGGCATTATCTGATGGAAAGTTCGCCTTTCTTCTAGCTCAGGTTTCCTGGATGATGTGTAATTGTCCAGTTGGTCCTCACCAGGCATCCCAGGTTTCCTGATGCTCAGGACTCATAAAAATTCTATCTGATTCTTGTGAGATCATGATTCTCTTGGGCAAGGGGCCAGGAGAGTGCTTAAAAATACTGGTGCCTGGGTCCTATTAATTTAAGGGGGTTACTGGGACTTTTGTACAGTCCCTCGCTGATGTGATGAGCAGGTGAGGTTGAGACCCACAGACCTAGATTTGAGAGGACCACCCTTAAGGACGCTGTGAAATTCCTATAGCTGTTCTCCCCAACCTCAGCCCAGTGAAAGACCCTGGGCCTCACCAACACCTGATATAAGTGATCTGAAACATCTGTCATGGCCAACGTGCAAAGCGAGAGAAGGGCCACCCCAACAACCTCCAATTTTCAAGGCTTGCCTGGAGAGGGCCAGGGCTGGGAAAAGAAGGGAAAAGCCGTGGCAACATGGCTGAGGCAGGCAATTGGTCAGAACACAACTCGTGCTGGTGGCTGAGCTTGGGGGCGGCACTGTCATTACTAGTGCTGTCCGCTGATGTGGCGCCAGGCCCTGGGAGACCCCACATCTATGTCCACAACACCCCAGAAAGACAGAGCTTTGGTTTCTATTTCAGCGATGAGAAAACAGGCTTGGAAGTGCTCAGTGCCCTGCCCTCGGCCACCGGTTCATGAACACAGCATGACTCAGAGCCACCCTCCCCCAGAGCTCACCGGCTGTGTTCTGTGGGAGGGCGGAAGGGGGTGTGACGGGCCCTGGTGGCACAAATAATTCCCTAAGATAACGTCTCTAATTAGACCATAACTTTATAGAAACAACTGGCCTGGGAAAACAAAGACCAAAACAACCAGAAGAAATCTGAGATGTTCGCCTTGTCCCCTCCCTCCATGGACTAATAAACTGCATGTATCCTGCCTCACGGGTCAGCTACAGTCACACACCAGACACCTCACGGTCTCTAAGGCCCCCCAAGTCATGTGTATGATACTGCGCCTGTGCCCCTGCCGGTCTGATAGCCTGTGAGTACTCCAAAGGGCTGTGGCCTGTCGCTAGGTGAAGCCCGGAGTCCTGAGGGGCTGATAAAGATGAACAGCACTGACTGCCCAGCACCCACCTGTCCACTAGTTTTGTCTGAATTTGTGTTTTTCTCTCTCTTTGGGGACGTAGGAGTTTATATGCATTTTCTAATCTCATGTTAATATATATAAGGAGAGACTTTTTGGTTCTAGGAGTCCTTAAAATTTGGGTGTTCTCAAAGTTCTCCCTTATGAATGTTGGCAAGTCTCATTTAAAAATGACTCAACTCTGGTTGAAACAATAATGTGTTGGTCACTCCACTTAGGAGACAGGGCTCCACCTCACTCCCGTAATGGCTCCTGAAGTGCTGGAGTGTCTGTTGATAATAACCAAGACATTTCTACCTCCAGGTCTTAGACAGAAAGCGCAGAAGCCTGTGATCAGCGAGCACTCAATCATGCCACAAGTTTATGTGCTTCTCGGAACCACTCTTCTCTCTAGAGGGACATCTGCAAGCCACCCCCAAGGGGATCTGGTCCAGCTTTTCTAGGGTTTGTCTTTGAGTCATATCAGATCATCTACACGGGCCTCTGAGCAAACACTCACGCAAGGACAAGGCCCTCCTCCCCGGATATCCAGGCAATGCCAGGCTGCTGCCCAGTGTCAGACTTGTAGCCTACATCAGAGAACAGGTTACTCTTTCTTTCCTTCTCAAGTGAGAGTCTACCCTTTATTAACCTTTCTTTATAACCCCAGTTATTCAGAGGAAACAGGTTTAGCACAAAATGGAAGAAACAAAGACTATTTCTGGCCAAATTTATGGCCAAGCCAAAGGCATATAATGTGGAAACAAATTTCTCAAATATGTGACAAGCAGGTTGTTTTTTTCTCCCCAACAGTTCATTTTTCAGATGCAAGTTTCTCTCCACAGACTCACTGGGAAAAAAGGAAACTCCAAGAGCAGCAGAACACTGACAGTGCACAAAGCAGCTTTGTGATTAAAATCTGGATTTAGGAGGTGGCCAGAAAGAACTCACTTCTAATGAATGTCATAAAAATTTAAGAGCTTAAGGAATACAAGTGCATATATTTCCTAACAACACTGTTGGCTACAGATGAAACATGAGAAGAATATTCATTGCACCATTTCAATTCTACACATACATTTAGAAAGGGTAACTTTCTAAAGGTGGTTTCCTGAAGAAAAGGTTTGCAGAGCCTAATGGCCTGAAGCTGAAGCAAGGCTACTGGAATGATCTGAGTAGCTCCTGGGATATATTTTATTGAAAACTAACCTCTGAAGTAAAGTAGTATAGACTGAGTACTATAGACTTAGCCTTGTGTTGTAGCCTTTACGCTTACAAATGACTAGGAGGCCAGCTCAAGGCTTGCTCACGCACAACTTGGGTTTTAGAAAGGCCATCTGGCCAAGAAGAAAGCCCAACAGAAGACTCTTCCCCTAGGCCTGTGTGTCTGTTTCTTGATTATAAAAACCTCCCATTGTTATTGTAGAAACATCCACGATCCCACTGGCCGGGATAAACATTCACGGTATTCTTACCATCTTTCCTTTCACTCTTTTTGCAATTACATGTACTTTTAAGAATACAGAACTATTGGGTTGCGAAGCTGCCCGCAAAAAAAAAAAAAGAATACAGAACTAGTTAAAAAAGCAAAATTGTTCTAACAGGATTTTGCATACTTAAAAATTATCTTTCAGATAAAATTATGGTCTGGGACTAGACATGTCATATAGGTCACCCCCTTAAAGACCACAAGCCAGCGGTTTTTAGTGTATTCTCAGAGTTGTGATGTCATCACCACAGTCAGTTTTAGAATATTATCATCACCCTCCCAAAAAGCCCTGTGCCCATTAGCAGTCTTTCCCATTCCTTTTCAGATCCAGCCCCACCACCACCATCACCAGCCCACTAATTTGTCCTGATAAACTTGCCTATTCTGGACATTTCACAGATATGGAATCAAATAATATGTGTTATTTTGTAACTGATTCCTTTCACTTAGCATAATGTTTTCAAGATTTACCCACATTGTAAAATGGGTGAGGTCCACCACACGTCACCCGTTCAGCAGCTGATGGACATTTCTGTCATTTCTGACTACTGCTGCTGTGAAGAATACAGCTATGGGGCCTCCCCGGTGGCGCGGCGGTTGAGCGCTGGGTTGCGAAGCTGCCCGCAGCCTCTGCAGCGCTGGTTCAATCCCCAGCTGCTCCCCGGCCACTGGAGGAGGGTCCCACATGGCGCGCAGACCTCTCCTGCCGCCCGCTGCTCCCCTCAGCAGTGTACTTCGGTCCTTCTGCCTGCTCTGCTCCCTGCTCTGGCTCTGGTGAATTCTCTCACCCTCCTGCGCTTCTGGCTGTACCCGGTGCTTGTATAAATAAATCTTAAAAAAAAAAAAAAAAAGAATACAGCTATGACCACTTGGCTATGAGTTTTTATGTGGACATAGTTTTCTTCTCTCTCGGCTATGTGCCTGGGAGTGGAACTGCTGGGTCATATAACTCTTCAGCATTATGTTTAACATGTTTAACACACAGGACGAGCAGCCTCGCTGCTCATAACCTGAACAGCCAGTCTGCGTAGTCTCTCTTCCTGAGGGACTCATACTCTCCTACTTTTAGACAGATTTTGAGAGAGTTTCTTTATTTTCTCGTTTTCTGAATTACTATTTCGATCTCCTGAGATGAGGAGACCACCCTGACAAGATGATAAAGGCCCAGGTCTTCTCAGCCAGCCTCACAGTCTATCACTATTCTAGAGGGTCAGCTTCCTGCAAAGAGAGAATGGCATCAGGCTCACGGGGCGTGGAGACTTTGGAGGCTGGCATAGCCGTGGCCGTGGGACGAGCGGAGCTGTAGGGGCGAGTCAGGACTCTGCAGCTGGTCACTGGCCATTAGACATCTAGAGTGCCAGGCGCTTTCTCCAAAAACAGTGGGACTTTGTCATTCAAAGTGTAAGCTCCAAAATGATTTCAATATGCAAAGTCCTCTGTTTTTAATTATTATGGGAAAAAATAATCGCCAAATGTGTTTTAGTGTTATTTAATACAGATCTAGTGTATAGTTACTAATTATGTCCCTAGTGAGTTTTAATACTGGTTTGGCTCCTGAGCACCAATGACCTACCCAGTGTTCCCATTCACCTCCTGACATAGTTCAGCACTAGGCAGTTAGAAGCTGCCCTTAGACCCTGGAGGCTTCAGGGTCAGGGATGCTTTGATTACGGCCTATAAGACAGAGCAGCTGGCTGGAGGTATGGAGGGGAGAGATGAGGCAAAGGTTGGAGTTATGGCCCAAGCTCCTTCTGTGAAAAAGGAGGGGCTGTGCTACCCCAGGCAAGCACGTAGGTGGTGGCCAACACTGGCCACATGATGACGGAACCTGAAGATATGTCAGAGGTTCCTGTGCCTCAGCCCTGTGAGCTGCTCTTAGACGCATGATATCAGAGATTATGAAACCTAAAAAATAACCCAGGCCAGCCTAAGGCCCACATATGGTGAGGTGATAGGGGAACAGGCACTCGATACTGGTGGGAATCAACACTGGTGCAAGCCATTTGCGGGGGTAGGGGGGAGAGATTTGGCAATAACTAACAAGACTTCATGTGCATTTACCTTCTTATCTAGCAAAATCTCACTTTTACAGTTTCACCTCGAAGATACACCTCCAACGACACACAAAAGTACACGTATACGTTACTCACTGTGGCGTTGTTTACAATTGTGAAATATTGGAAATTAACCTATTTGCCCACATCAGAGAGAAACTGAATAAACGAGGGAACATTCACAAAATAGAGTGCTTTTGCAACTGTTTAAAAACAAGGGGAGGGGGAGCAATCTATGAATTAATGTGGAGTGATTTCCAGAATGTAGCCATAAGTGAAAAGAGCAACATGCAAAAGAACATCCCTGAGTAGCAGAGAAGGGCAACTAAGACACCCAGAAAGGATAACCAGAGACTAAGAGCTCGGATCACGACAAGGGTGGGTGGAAATGGCAATGAAGGATGGAAGGAATGGGGTGAGGAAGACGCCATTTTCCTGAGTAAGCCTTTGTTGAACTTCGAGTTCTGGAATCAAGTTAATGTTTCACATGCACACACACGCCAAGAAAATAAAATAAAGGGGGGGGGTGTCATCACTGGCTCAAATTATGAAATAAGAAATAAAACTCATAAAAAACTACCTCTGGTGACTTACAAAGAAAAGTATGAGAAGTAGTAATAGTGGGGGAGCACAGTATCGGATGGTGGTACTTCCCATTCCACATGCTCTTCCAAACTTCTTACTCCTGCAGCAAGAGGCCAAACCTATGCTCCTCTCCTTGAGTCTGGGGGGCTTGTGTGACTACCTGGATGGCAGCACGCGAGGCCGGAGACACTCGTGTACTCCTGGGACGAGATCAGAAAGGGCCACGCATAGCGTCTGCCTGGCTCTTTCTCTAAGGACACGTGCCCCCTGAACCCAGTCACCACGCTAAAGGAGGCCCAGAGCATATGGAGCCCTGAGATGCCCCCCTTCACCTCCCATAGCCCCCAGTCAACAACCAGCAGCTACCTGCCAACATGTGAGTGCACCATCATGGGAGCAGATCCCCCAGCTCCAGCCCAGCCTCCCCAGCTGTCACTACCTAGAGCACAGAGAAGTCTCCTGGGCTAAGTTGTGTCCAAGTCACAAATTTGTGAGCAAAATAAGTAACTGTTACCATTTTAAGCCACCACTCTTGGGGTTGTTTGTTATCTGGCAATAGATAACTAAAACATACACCTATATCTTATTCAAGATCATGTCCACTACCAGACTGGTCCAGGAGCAGGGTACGGGCCACCTGGGCTTCAGGCAGGCCAGGCGGATGCAGGAGCCCGTCACCAAAGCTCATACGGTTTCTTCAAAGGTCCCTCTTTCGAACATACTTCTCTCTGCTCACACAAGTCTGGGTCTGGCTTCCCAGCCCACACAGATCAGAATCACTAGCTTAATAAGGGGGGGTGGGAGGCGGGGTGCTCGAGGAAAGGCCAGAGGGACCCAGGCCAACACCAGCCACAGAGAACTGAGAGAAAACCTGCAGAGTCTGCGTGTGGGGATGCCCAGACTCAGGGTGAAAGGCTGTGACCTCAGGAGGCCAGCATGACGGCTGGTCACGGTGTTACTGTGTCTTTAAATTATCAAGAAAATATTAAATCATGCTGCCTGATCTGCTTAAGGGCTCAGGAAGTGCAATGTGGTTTTTAAAGATTTTCATCAGATTGAAGAGAAGAAAAAATGCCTCAGTACTTAAAGGGGCAGTTGCCACGTACCTGGAAAGGTTTGTAATAGAGACCCCCACAACTGACGCTGGTGACAGACCCCCTGACTACACCCACAGCAAGCTCGGGGAACATGCATTGGAAACAATGTTCTAAAACATGCTTGCCTTTTAAGGACAAGGAACTCTTTAAAAGTAAGCATTTTATTAGGCAATTTTGGTTACATCAGTGCACAATTCTCCTCATTTCCCCAAGTCTGCTGAGAATATGGACAGCTGACAATCCAGGGGCAGGCGACTCTGGGATAGGGGGACTCTCTGGTATAAGGAGGACATTGGTAGAATAATTTATATCTCATATTATGGTCCACGCTGCCTAGAGAGAGGCCTACTTCCCACTCAAGCCTGTTAACTTAGAGTGTGGAGGCAGCAGGTCAGAGGCCGGCAAAGTCACACTGTCTCTTTTTGTCCTGATAAAACTGGCTGGGGGAGGGTTCAGGAACCTCCTCTGCACTGACGAGGATCAAAGGAATGACTACAGACTGACGACCGGCTAAAGGCGCAGAGTGGGAGGCGATGCACGTGTCCTGCTAAGAACAGAAACACAGTCACTGTAAGAGGTCAGACACCTCAGGAACTGAACACAGAAAACCTGGCCTCACACTCCCTCCAACACACCCCGAAGGCAGCCACTTCTCACCACCTGATACGCCTTAATCTCACCCTCATCCTCCACTGCAAAATCGCCTCCCGCCCCCTCGTTCTGCCCACAGCCAGCTCTCCACTCCACAGAGAGCCAGTAACCCATCCAATTTAAATCAGATCAACTTTATTCCCTGCTCAAAACTCTCCCAGGGCGTCCCCATCTCGTTTGCAACCAATCCCATGGCCTTCCTCCGGTCTGCTTCCCTGTCCCTTGCTCCCCATCCACCCATGCGTTGACCACTTTTGTGCTGTGGGGCCTCTGCCCTCGATGGTGGCACCCCTGCCCCCTCCCCCCCAGTTCCTCTCTCACACAGTGCCCCAGCGCACTCTCTCACTCTGGCCAGACCTCTGCAAAAAGGTCACTTTCTCAAAATGGCCCCTCTGGCCACCAATCTAAAATGGCAGTTCTGACCACTTTCCACCTCCCATAATGGCTTTATTTTATCTTACCACCACCTCACGTTTGTTTCTTGCTGTCTCCCTGACCAGAGTGCAGGCTTCCTGAGGGCAGGGCCCTCACCTGTCTTGCTCTTCACTAGGACAGGCCTGGCACATAAGAGACACTTCGAGTGTGTAAGTTGGAAGGAATGCATTTAAGTAGCAGGACAGAAACGCCTCAGTTCAGCAGTTGCTTTACCTTTTTCCCAGCCGTGGGGCTGCTTTCCACACTCTGCACGGGGCTCCTCTGAGGGCTCTGGCTTTCTTGGGGGACACACCTGGCCATGTACACGCTGTAGTCCAGAAGCATCTTCTGCCGCACGCTGCCCACCAGCTCTTTCTGCTTTGGCTGGGACATAAGCTCTTCCACGCTGCCTTTGCTGCTACTGCGGCTGTGCGTCAGGTGGCCCGAGGGGCTGCTGTGTCTGCTGTGAGAGGGCAAGACCCCTGCAGCAGAGAAGGGGCGGCTGTTAATACAGATGAAGAAGTGACTGCAGTGGAAAAGGAATGCAGAGCAAACTCCACTGGGTTAAGATGAGTAACAGCGAAAATGGTATCAAATGACAGCTAAAAAAATATTGATTAGGCTGTTTTTCCCATCCTGAAAAACACCTTCTGCTTTAATGACAGACACTTTTTAAAGAAGAGCTTTTATTCCGCTCCAAGACAATTCAGAGTAATGGGAGCGATAAAATACAGCTGGTCGGTACCTTCTCTTCTCAGGGTCAAATGCAGGACGACATTCCCCAAGTGGGCGCAGGGTGCTACCAGGGGGCAAAGAGAAGGGAGCAGAGAGCTAGCTGCTCACTCGCAGGCCACGCGAGGCCCAACAGGAATCATTCATTCAACACGCTTTTCATCAGCCACTCAGGCTAAGCCAATTCCATGTTAAGAATTAAGACCTAATCCTTTCCCTTGAACTTGGGCATCTAGGCAAATACATCACAATGTTCTGTGGTGAGCACTGCAATGGAAGTACAACTAAAGGACTTGCAGGCCAGAAAGGAGGTGACTTCCTCTGCCTGAGAAAGCTGAGAGGTGATCCCAAAACGGACTCTTCCAGGAGAGACATCTGGGCAGCCTTTGGAAAGAAGCAGCATTTTCCCAGCCCAGGTGTAGGAAGAACATTTCAGGTAGAAGGGATGACATATGCAAAAACAGGGCCTCTCTAAAGTTCCAAGCAGAGCAGTACATGGGGCAGAGATGGAGCATTAGGCGGGAACAGACTGCAATGTACTTCAAAAGTAACCCTGACACTTAAAGTTTCCTGTAGCACTAGAGGGTCTAAGCACGGGAAGTGCCTGATGCCAATAATTGGCTTTAGTCTCACCCTGAGAGGAAAGTGGGGGGGCAGAGTGGCTAAAAATCAAATCGTTTTATTTTGCGAGGCACTAGCCATCTGAGCCACAGCTCCTCACAGCCTCCCAAAGGGCATGCAAGCCACTTGCTAAGTTTTAGGCGAGCTCATTTCCAGCACTCGAATATCTCAGGCTTTACACTGCATACCTGCAGAAGTAAATTTTTAAAAGGTAATCCTTTCTCATCCTCATACCATTTTAATGGTCAGCATTATTTTTAATGTTGGTGTAAGAGCTGTACCAAAAACTTTTCAAAATGGCTGAAAACGAAATGTACTACAGACCTTGGATTAGATCTTGCTGTAGAGAGAGGACATTAGAGGAAAAACCAGTGAAATTCAAATAAAGTCTCAAGTTTAGTTAATAGGTATTTAAAAACAAGGATGAAAATAAATAGGGTAGCAAGGCACTAACACTTCAAACTGAACCCAGAGAGACCCGTGCCTCCCCCCACCCCCCGTCATCCTAGGGGAAGAAAGGAAACCACCCTGGGTCCTGGCCGGGGCCTCCTGGCCAAAGAACAGCCTCTTCAAGGCTATTGTCACACTTCCCCAGGGGATGAGAAACTACAAGCTCTGTCACACTCTAGGGATCTCGTGGATGATGGCCCTATAGCACATCAAGACCCTGCTGTGCAGAGATGATGCTAGAATTCTAACAGTGTCCTAGAGAGCCCTTTTCAACTGCGGGGCGGGCACTGTCTGTCAAAGATGCAGCACCCCAGCTTCCTGCAGACTTCTGAAGTCAGAACCTGCATTTTAACAAGGTACCCCCAACAGTCAAGATTAAGAAGCACGATGCGGATTCTGGTGAAACCTCCGGCTTTCGTGACAGCATCCCTGAGAGGGGGACAGGGCCAGCTGGTCGAGCAGGAGGACTCCTCTCCTCTTGGTATTGACAGAATGGAGCTGTCACACCATAACAGCTGACAAAGCCACCCAGGCAGGCAGTGGGTCAGCGAGGGTTTCAAATGGCACAGTCTTTACCAATTTACTTCTGCTACTAGTTTAATCACACTTTTCTTGGCTTAGACTCATCATAAGTACCCCAATTCTAGCCTTACTAATAACCCAGACTAAGGCATAATGAAAGGACATCAGAGCTGTAAGGATGCAGCTCGCCTGACCCCAGCTACATCTCTGACTTTTACCACTAGGTAAGGACTGCAGCCATCAGCCTAAAAAGCAAACGATTTGTGAAAACCTCCCTTACGAACAGACACAGTCATCAATCAAGGTGGGCTTCCTTTCTTCCTACCTGGGACTCCCTCTCAGTTCTGCTCCAGGTCCTTTAAAGACACACAAGCATTCAGCACAAATGTCATTACCTGGTTTACTTCCAGAGACACCAGGTGGCTTCTTGATTTCTGACTTCAGCTTAGATGCCAGAATAAATCTCCTAAACCACTCTTCTTTTTCTCGACCAGTTCTCCCAAAGAGATACAGTATCTGATCTCGGGGGCCAGATCTTGCTCCCTCCTGAGGATGGGATGGCTTCTTCGGGTCCTCACCTCCCAGCTCTCTCTCAGCTGGTGGTTTCTCTTCACAAGGCTCCTTATCAGTCTGGGCCTTAGACATAAAATCATCTTGTCGACCAAGTTCAATACAAATCGGGTATTTTTTATTCCAGATTCGTTTTCGAGCCAAACTTTTAGGTACCAGATAAATCTACAGAAAAAGGGCAATGATCATTTATCTTTATTTATACTAAATAAAGAATTGTCTACATTGTGCATTAATATTATGCACAGCACAAATGCAAACTTTAGAGTATTTCTAACATAATGAATGTGAAATAATTACCACCTGCCCACATAAAAACTGAAATAATTTTCCCACAGGACTTGTTTTCAAAGAAAATAGATTTTTAAAGAATATTTCAAGAGTTACAAATATCTGTAATTGTGAGGTAAAAGTAGCACATTACTTGTTTAATGGATTATCTAAGTAATACTGGTCAAGTAAACTAAGTTTGGATACCAATTCAGTTTAATGACCCTGGAAGAAACTTAAACTAGGCGGAAAAGTGAACTTATCAAACTATATCCAGATGGGATGATCAAATTTATCAACCTCAAGTTGGAATAAATGTATACAAAAATGTTTTAAATACTTCTGTAAATCCTCAGGAAACTTAAAAGATTACTCACATGTTATAAGAAGAACAGAGAACCTACAGCTTTGGGGCATAATAATTTACATCTCTCAAAGACATAAGCATTTAATAATCTTTTCAAATGTAGTTATGTCACATATCCATAATTTTCACATTGACTGAGGCTTCTTTAATTATTACTCTAGCACCTCCACACATGGCTTTGTGTTTGGCTGAAAAAATTAACTCTCAAAGTCAGAAGAGTATGTGACTCCTCTGCTTCTCAAAGTGTGGTCCATGGACCAGTGGCACAGGTAATCAACTGAAAGCTCATAAAAATGCAGACCCTCAGGCCCACTCAAAATTGCTGAACTAGAACCAGCCTTCAAAAAGGTGCTCAGAGGAAAAAAAAAAAAAAAAGGTGCTCAGGCGAGTCATAAGTACATTTACACTTGAGAGGTTACTGGTCTAATTTATACTAATATTAAAACACACACACAAACACAACATTTTTAGGGGGAAAAATCAGTAAAGCAGCCCAAATTCCAAAGGCTTTTCATTCATCTAAGTTTCTAAAGTTAGTGGTGCTCACCTTGCTGTCTGAGAGGTCGTAGATTTTCTGGCTGATGTAGGTGACCTCTGGCTTTGTTTCATTGTAGCTTGCCCTCCTGGATATGTTTTTATTGGGCTTTGAAAGTCTTAAGGTTCCACCCTCAAGTCGAACAAAGACTGAATGTGTCAAGGTGGCATGGTAAGTTTCTGGATCATAATTGTAAATCTCATTCATCCATCCCTGATGGAGAAAAACTCCCGTTAGTAAAATTAGAATAAACACAAATCTGATTCAGAATGAAAATGATGACCCCTGTGGTATTCTGGACACTGAAACCAAATTGGATTTTTTTTTTTAAAGATTTATTTATCTTTAAAATTTATTTATTTGTTTGTTTGTTTGTTTGTTTATTCATTCATTCATTCAATCACTGGGTACAGTCAGAAGCGCGGGAGGGCTAGAGAATTCACCCGAGCCAGAGCGGGGAGCAGAGCAGGCAGAAGGACAGAAGTAAACTGCTGAGGGGAGCAGCGGGCGGCAGGAGAGGTCTGCGCGCCATGTGGGACCCTCCTCCGGTGGCCGGGGAGCAGCCGGGGATCGAACTGGCGCTGCAGAGGCTGTGGGCAGCTTCGCAACCCAGCGCTCAACCACTGCGCCACCGGGGAGGCCCCCAAACTGGATTTTGAGAATAAACTTTTAAATAAATTTTTAAATAAACTGTAGAAATGACCAACAACATGTCAAAATTCAAAGAGATACAGTAACTTAAAACAAATTGTGTTCTAGGTTCCCTATGCCCAAATCAACACAAATGTATCTATACATTGATTTTATAATGAACAAACATTGAAATATATGGACAACACACAAAGCCTACACCATAAAACTGTGCTAAAGCTGAGCTTATAGCTGTAATCGATACTCATCACTGAATACACTTCCTGCCCCCGTTGTCCTTTTTCAGATGATAGGGATGGCTCAGATTTCTTTAAAAGAAGTTTCTAGGAATTTTAGTTGATATCTTCCCATTTCCTGCATTTTATAAATATAAAATGGTGAATGTTCCAAGGACACAATAAAAAATGCATTCTGCTGTTGAATAGTTTGCTGTAAATGTATTTAATTGTCTTTTTAGACACAAACATCTTCATTAAATATCTCCTGATATATAACCCACAGTTTTCTTTTTTCCCGATTTGGTTGCAAAATACACTTTCTTGTATATATTGGGCTTACTTTACTACATCACGTTCTAAAGGCAACTAGGTGACTATGAGCTTGAAGCAGACCTGATTTTTCTGAGCTGCTCTGGAATTATCTCAAGGCCAGGATGTATTTACTGACAGAGGTATTGAAACCAAGAAGCCATGGAGGAAGGGAAGAGGGCCTGAGTGACTATTAGATTAAAATAGCAAATTGCAGGTGCAAGGGGTTAAGTCTCAGCACTATGAAACCATCCGCAGCCATTGCTGCACGAATTCGATCCCCAGCCAGGGAGCTCACCCACATGGCGCAGCAGACCTCTCCTGTCTCGCCCGCTACTCCCCTCAGCAATGTATTTCAGTCAGTCTGCCTATTCTGTTCCCCACTCTGTCTCTGGTGAATCATCTCACCCCTCTGCACCTCGGGCCTGTACCCCAGCTCTTGTATGCATAAATAAAATAAATCTTTAAAAAAAATTAGCAAATCGCTATCAATGTCATTTATGAATCATTTGGTCAGACAATCCCCAGTTGAGTTGCTCTTTTTCAGCTGAAATTCTGTGTCCCTCTGCCTAGCGCAGAGGCCACATGAAGACACAGAGCATATGTGAAAGCTCTGTGGGTCCATCATAATATCTAGGCTGAGATGTTCAACCTTTATTTAATGACGGTTTTGAATTATGGTAATAATAATTTGACATGACATTTCTGCAATAATATCTCTGTATAAAAGATTTTTCATTCATTTCCACCTATGCAAGATTATTATAGACAAAAAAGAAACCAACAGCATGAACATTTTAGACAAAATTCCCAGCATTACAGTTATAATCCAGATTTAGAAAGGCCAAAGAAAAAAAGGCAGCCCTGAATTATGAAGTTATTCCAAATAATAGGACAGTGTCTGAGAAAGAGAGTAATGTGGGCTGTAGAGACTTTTCTCTTGCAGAACTCTTGAGACTGAACAGGTTATCTACTTGATGAAGAAGAGAAATTTAGGAATAAAATGTTGTTTCTTTCCAATTATTTTCATTTTGTTTTTCCTACATCAGGGATCGTCCAGGGAAGCACCATCAATGGAACTATTGTAACGTGAGTCATAAATGTGTGTCATGATAAGTAATTTAAAACTGTCTTATAGCCACATTAAAAAAGGGGAAAATAGGGCCTCCCTGGTGGTGCAAGGGGTTAAGATGCAGCCTATGATGCTGTCCACAGCCACTGCAGCACGAGTTCGATCCCCGGCCAGGGAGAAACCCACATGGTACAGCAGACCTCTCCTGACTCGCCCGCTGCTCCCCTCAGCAGTGGATTTGTCAGTCTACCTGTTCTGCTCCCCACTCTGTCTCTGGTGAATCCTTGCAGATCTATGCTGTCTTTTACTAGGTGCTTCACATAATGAAAGAAGATAATCTAAGTACTCTCCAGATGAAACATTCTACTTCAGAAAGTCAAGCCCTTTAAAAAACCTTATGAGCAAGATTTAACACAGGAATAAGAAGAAAAGTGAAAGGTTAAAATTGTTTAAATTCTTGTAGTTCTGCAAGGACATTCAAAACACTCAAATTATGAAGAAGTGTACATTAAGCCGTTAGCCTAGTCCTTTGATTATTAGTGGAAGACCAGACCCCACAGGCCCGGTATCAGCCTGTCTGATATACAGTCAAACATCAAATCTGGGGAGTTAGTCCCTACAGTGTCCAGCAAACTGTCCACTGCTCAGTTGTTTCACACTTCTTAACCCTGAATTTCTTACCAAGGAGGGTATTTTTTCCAACTTCACTTTGTGACATGGGAGTGTGTCCAAAGAGAGAGCGCAGTTAGCAGCTCACTCCCATTTCTAACAGTTTAACTGAAACATTCAGAGATGCCCTCAACCCACACGAAAGCAATGAAGACAAGCCTTGCTTCTTTCTGAAGCTGGAATTGTTAAATGGGAACAGTGCACGCTGCTGGGGGACAATGACCACAGTCAGTTGGGCTGCAGCTGTCTGGCCCACAGACTAGTCCTGTGATCCTGTCTGTAAAAGGTCAGGGGGTTCTCTTCAATTCTCCACTGGATTTAGATGCTATGTCTGGCTGAAAGTATAAACCACAATCTATAAAGGGACACATTTAATACTTTGAGAGATTAAAAGCTATAATTAACCTTTTGCAAAATAATAAAGTCTGGAAGGACTACTATTGTGCTCTCTTTCAGATACAGTGCCAATCAGGGGGTCAAGGCCAATGCCCTCTTGGTCAGCTTTGATGCCAAGATGACCAGAGAAAAGTACCAGTCCCCTGCCTCATGACGTGATGTGTATTCTCTACCTTCAGTGTGCAGTGCTGGGCTGACACCCGACTAGCACGAGACTGCTGGCCTCTGACCCTGCCTGTCAGGTCCTCTTCATCAACCCTTCACCCAGTCATCAGGAAGGAGCAAATTCTAAACATAAGAACAGAGTTAGGACCTGAGGCCCCTGCTGTTGAAAACCATCTTTGAAGCAAACAAATATGTGATTACTTTTCTTTTGTCCCCAAAACTATACCATTGGCAGGATATTCTCTTTGCCGGGGATAAGCCTTTTTGATGTATTAATGGTTCAGAACTGGAGTCACCAGTTAAAACACCATAGATGACAAAACTTCAGAATAAGGCAGAAACAGAGTATTGAGCTTTCTGGAACTTGAGATACAAATTTAATTTTACCCATGAAAATAAAGCAGACCTATAGACACATAATTCATATTTTGAAGGAGAGCTTCATGCTAACAGTCAACAATCAAAACAAATAATGCTCAAAGACCCCATTAAGAGTATTTTTAAAAGTCCATTAGGGGAGAGAAATGCCATCATCAATACCATCCACATTCTCCAGCAGCCTGCTTTTCAAGGTCACCTTCACAGTTGTGCCTCTAGAAGCAGTGGAGACAGGCTAAAGCCACAAGCTTTGCCTGGAAAATGGCCTAGATCTCAGCTTTCCCTATCCTTCAGGGAGGCGTATCCTTAATTCAGGGTACCAAAGAATTCTTTTTATAATGCATTGACAGACAGTAAGTAATAGAGCTGGGAGACAACCTTCAAATTAGACAGAAAAACATCATGGTATCAGATAAAACCACTGAAGTAATCAAGGTCTGTTTTATAATTATACATGATAAACATTAAGCCACATTAACAAGTGCTCAAATGATAAGTAGATCAGAAGACAAATAAATTAGTAGCCTCCAAGCTTTTTAGATTATACATACTACATTCAAATTTTGTAAGTATATACCCACAATCTATACATGTACTTATAAATTATAAACATGTCCTAATGTAGTTTTATAAAAATTAAAAAACAGAAATAAAGCACAAAAGATGAAATTATTAGCACCTTTTTGCTAATTTTGTTTTTCCTGACAGCTCTGTACTATCTTCAGCTGACACCTCAAGGCACAATTTACATACTTAGGGTGAGGCTTGCAGTTAATGTTAATGCATGTAAATCAGTATTTCAAATAGTCTTATTGATATTTTCCAAGGATGCTGACCAAAGGTTAATACATGGTATGTAAAATATCAACAAGGCGTATTTATTTTCTTAGACAAAAAGAAAAAAGTATATATAAATAGAAACTTCAATATTTTCATCTTGGCCAATGTCTTCACCCACCCAATTTGGAGACCACTGAAAGAAGCAACAGAATGAAACAGAGTTTACAACGAGGCCCAGAGAACCACCACACCTATATGTCCATGCCCCGGGGCCATCTTGCTTGCAACCCCTTCTCTTTGGGGGTACTGCAAATCTCTTTTTATTGGCTAGCTACTATATAACAGTTTTCAATGGATTTACTGCTTTCTTTACATATTAAATATAAATTTTAGAGGTGAAAAGATATATCTAGAATTGATTTTTTTTTTCACGATTTGAGAAATCTCACAATGTCCACTGCTTCTTCTCACTCCATAAATGATACCCGGAACAAAAGCAAAGAAGGTCCTGCAATACGGAGTTGGAATTCAGGATATATTTTCCCAAGGAAATGATGCTATACACTAGTTACATATAGGTGGACAAGAATTACAGTTCAGGGCCTCCCCTGGTGGCGCAGGGGTTGAGCGCTGGGCTGCGAAGCTGCCTGCAGCCTCTGCAGCGCCGGTTCGATCCCCAGCTGCTGGCAAGGGTCCCACATGGCGCGCAGACCTCTCCTGCCATGCCCGCTGCTCCCCTCAGCAGTGTACTTCATCACTCTGCCTGTTCTATTCCCCACTCTGGCTCTGGTGAATTCTCTCACCCTCCCGTGCTTCCAACTGTACCCCAGTGCTTGTATAAATAAATCTTTAAAAAAAAAAAAAAAAAGAATTACAGTTCAGCCAATCCATCAGTTAATAGGTCAGTGGAAAATTAAATTAGCAAATTGTTGGATAACTGTTGAAGCGGGATGCTTATTACTAGTCTATTTTTGAGTATACTTGCAATTTCCTACAAGTTACAAATAAAAGTTAAAAAAAAAACTTTCTGTAGTCATCTGACATCCTTAACCACTATGCCTATAGAATTCGGGAAGCATAACCACGAGGTCGACCCTCCAACCAACTTCAAAAAGTGGGCACTGCTTAAGGACAGGGTGCCTGCATTGTGGCACCTCCTCTGTAACTCCAGCAACAAGAAGCACAGGAAATGGCCTATTCATAAAAACTCAAGTGACCCATTCAGAGGCAGGGTATTTTCTGTTAAGTGTAATGTAGAAAGAAAAGCTTTGTTATTTCTTGTACTTATTGTACTGAGGATTATAATAAGAGACCAACAAGAAGCAACCCAAATCTCTTTTTGCTGCATGTAATGAGGTAATTTTCTCCTTAAGATGTGCTCACTCCAATTTCTTAAAAGAAAGAAGTGCATGAAACTGAGATTAAATTTACAAGTTAAATTTCTTCTCAAAATTAATATGTTCTTCTAGAAAAATATTCTTTTATATATCAAAGCAAAGCCTGTATTTAGGGAAACTAATTATTTAAAAAAAGATCTCTTATTAAGTATCAACACGTGACACAAGCTAAGGGGAAAAGGTCATCCAAAATTTATTTCTGTTAGTCTTGCAATGGCATAAACATAACTTTAGTCATCCTTCTAGGTAGGCCATTTCTTTCAAGAAGGGAGATCAATATTTCAGAACCCAACATCCTACTGTTATATTCTGCAGGTGGTTTATGAGTCTAAGATAAAGCACTTACTCAAGAATATAATTTAAAACTATGTGAGTTATATACACAAACATACTTCCCAAGAATCTTTTGACAACTTCAGGAAGCTTCTGATTATGGACAGACAAGTGGAAACACTAGGATGCAGGAAAGACACTGAATTAAATATACTCCAAGTCCTATGGTAAGAAAGAAGAGCACTCACTTTGCCCAAGAATGCTCAGCAATACCCACCCCCCCGCCCTCGACCACTAGCCAGCGTACTGTGCTAACTCTGACTCAGTCTCCCCGGGTCCCAGGGTCACCAGTTCAGGCCATCTAGCTAGTCACCCAAATAAACCCCCCTGAAGGTAACAGGGTATTACTTAGCAATGATGCCTTAGCTTCTGCACACACACAAGACTCCACCTGAGTTGACTTACCCAGAATGCTGTGCTTTAAGTCACATTTGCATCTACTAACATTTGTCTTCTCTTGACTTTGTATCTCTTCATGTTAAATGTCTATGGCAACCCCTCTCCTATTTGGAGAGAGAATTGGCTAAGAATTCCCATATACTAAGAACAAGCAGGCTTTGGAGGGGGTTCTAAGTGTTCTTCCAACTCTTTGGCCTTACAGAGGCTTTGATTGCCTCTATTCCAGAAAGTACAGCTGCTGAGGGTTCAGAGGGGAAGACTGTGGATACTGTGAGGCTAACCAACCACATACCAATCTGAGAATAGCTACAACCGGGCTGCAAACTGGTCTTTTTGGCTCACCATCGCACATACTCATCACTGTTACAGCATCATTTTTAAATACAAATGTCTATAGTGCAAATGGAATAATAAAATCAACATGAGAAAGTACAGAAAAGTTTTACATTTCTCCTTCCTTTCCTTGTCAAGCGAAGTCAAACTGATGAAAAACTGCAATGCTCCTTGAATTGTTTATGGAGCCAATAAAGAAACCAGACTCTCAGTCTAGGCTGCAAGGTCTCCTGGACCCATCAATGAGGATTTATACGGCTCAGAGGTTTAAAAACACATGCCTCTTAAAACAGTCCTGGAGCAGCAAGCTGCCTGCCAAACTGGTTCCTGGGGGCACCGAGGGAGTTTTCTGAGGACATGTCACCTGCATGGTCACTGTCACAGGCTGGGCCTCTGTGTTGGAGACCTTTACCTCCAGCAGGTTTCTTAGCCTTCTGTATCATGAATTTTTAAAACTCACTCTGCATTATCATATCCTTTATAAAAAAAAAAAAAAACCTAAGCAGGATCAGATGTACAGAAAATAACTCAAAATAGCCGACTAATCCCCAATATCAAACTGTTTTCTAAAGAAACCATAAAGAAACCAAAGCCCATCTCCTGTATCACCTGAAGGCCATGTAAATCTGGGGACAGAATGGAAACCTAGAACTTACCATCACCCCCATTTCTCTACTCTTCCACTGGGCACACACCATTCTTGACTACCTTTGAATTCAGGAGGGCAGCCCTATAATGGGCACTGATATGAGAGCAGACTCACCACTTCTAAGCAACAAACATCGGTTTTTAAATCCTATAAACAATTTCCACTTTTGTAGGAAGGAAAAAAAACTCTCTATAAGCTATAGGCTTTTTAGTAATTATTTTTCATCTTAACCCCCCTTACATATTCCTTTTTAAAAAGCAGGTACTGGGGATTTCTTTTAAAAAGAATTATCTAAATATTCAACCAGAGCTGTTCAAACATCAACCAGGAAGAATGCTCATCAGACAGCCTAAGACAATTTGTTTGGATTACAGGTGTCATCCCATGACAACACTTAAGAATTTGCTTTCTACAAAGAAAATGTAACTACGTTGATCCAGGCACTGAGAGCAAAACACTTTCCTTAAAAAAAAAAATAGTCGTGGGGCCTCCCTGGTGGCGGTGGCACAGTGGGTTGAGTGCCGCACTGTGAAGCTGCCGCAGCCTCTGCAGCGCCAGTTAGATCCCCGGCCGCCAGCGAGGGTCCCACATGGCGCGCAGACCTCTCCTGCCGCCCGCTGCTCCCCTCAGCAGTGTACTTTGTCGGTCTGCCTGCTCTGCTCGCCACTCTGTCTCTGGTGAATTCTCTCACCCACCCGTGCCTCTGACTGTACCCAGTGCTTGTATAAATAAATTAATAAATCTTAAAAAAAAAAAAATAGTTGTATGTGGGTCTACCACTCACTAGCTGTATGACCTTCGGCGAGGAACTTACCCTCTCTGTGCCTCTATTAGCTTCAGGAGTACATACCCTAACTGAAAAGGGTTGAGGATTAAATAATGTACCCAACATTAATCCACTGTAAGTGCTTAGCATGGTAGCACGCCGTCACATAACATTAATCCACTATAAGTGCTTAGCATGGTAGCACGCCGTCACTGCTTCAATGACAGGATCAAAGCAACCAGACTATGCCAGAACATTAAAATCCCATTCCATTGGCATCTCTTTAATTAGTAAACTCTTGACATATAGTAGTGCTTGAACTCAACACTGAAGACTGACTGGATTAAATTTAAAATCTTCCCAACACAATGAAGTGTGCAAGTCAGTTTAAATTGAATATCATAGTCATTAGGCACTGGAGTTAAATATAAGTATCATTTTCCTTGCTAAAGTTAGCATTAACTTACTTAGCAAGCATGAAATTCAGGTAGTCACAGCACCACCCTATCAAAAAAGCCTAGCAACCATGCAGAATGAGTCATTTTGCTCCATTTCATATGTTAATACTAAGTTTAAGCGTATAATACCCTCAAGACTCAGCACCAGTTTCTCTTAAAAAAGAAAGTCTCATAATATATTGCCATGTGAAAGAAAGGTCAGACTGCAAAACATATGAAGCCATTAAATCAAAACAAAAGGAGTATGTGAGTGTGCATGTGCGCTTCTCATACATGCAGATTACACACACACAAAAACGAACTGCATATATACCAAACCATTAACTGTTATTTCCTTCCACTCGCATGATAAAAAAAATTTTCTATGGCTGTCTTGTGCTTTTTAAGTATTGGCCATGTTTTTTTCTTTTGAACAGTGAGAAACATCTGTGAAATTAAAAATCAAAACAGAACAGAATTTTGGACCAGGAGGGTCGTTCCCCTTACTTTCTTTGTTTTTGCAATAAATACCATACTCTATGTTTTTTTAAGTATTCTTATTTAAACAGAAAAGAGGAAAAAAACTATTTATTTAACAGAAAAAAGCAGCAAGTTTTCAATTTGAAAAGCTAAAGGTTAAAATCAATAACTAAGGTTTCAAAACTCCTCCAGGAAAACTAATTTTCATGTATCTCCTATAATGCAAAGGCTTCTCCAGATAGGCCTGGACAGAGAGGTGTCACAGGAGAAGCAGAGAGAGAGGACACTCCAAATCTCACCCCTACTACTGAACTAGGTGGCATCTGTGTAGTCACAGGTGGGCAGGAGAGCTGCCACTGCTGCTTTACAAAGGGAAAAAGGTTTGTGAAAAGAAAACAGTCTATAGATTTAACGCAATCATATCAAACTCCCAACGACATTTTTTGCAGAAATAAACATTCTAAAATTTATATGGACTCTCAAGGCACCTCAAACAGCCAAAACAACCTTGAAAAAGAAATGTACTCACACTTCTTATTTCCAAAACTTACTCTCAAAGCTACATTAATTTAAAAAAAAAAAAAAAACTGTAGCAATTGGCATGATAGACACATTGACCACTGGAACAGAACAGAATCCCAGAAACAAATCCTTCCTTCCATATAGGATCAAATGATTCTTTGACAAGGGTGCCAAGACCATCCAATGGGGAAAAAACAACAAATGGTGCTAGGGAAACGTTTGGACACCCAGACGCATAAAGGGAAATTGGACATCCAGATGCATAAGGATGCAGTTGGACCCATACTTAACACCAGATACAAAACTTAACTCAAAATGAACCAAGGATGTAAACGTAAGACCGAAAACAAAATTCTAACAAAAAGCAGGACAAAAGCATCACAACATTGAACTTGGCAATGATTTCTTGCCTATGACACAATAGGCACAGGTGACAAAGGAAAAAATAGACAAATTAGATTTCATGAATATTTAACATTTTTGTGCATCAAAAGACACTATCAACATAGTAAAAAGGCAAACTAAAGAATGGGAGAAAATATTTGCAATTAGCATATTTGATTAGGGATTAATATCCAGGATATACAGAGAACTACAATTTAACAATAAAAAAAAATCTCATTCAAAAATGCACAAAGGACTTGAATACATATTTTTCAAAGATGTAGGTACCTAAGATTTACTATATAAGCTACAAGGGTACTTTCATATTGTGACTATTATGAAATATACACAAACAGAAAATTTTAATATGCAAAAATAAATACAAAAGTTTTAATATTCTCTCTCTCTCTCTTTTGTTTTAAGTTCTAGTATCTTCTTCCTGCAGTCTCAGGGATCATCTGGTGCCTCCCTCACGATACCCAAGCCTAGCATCTGACACAGTGGATGGTGAGGTCTCTTTCTCCAGCCCATGCCCCTGTGCCAGGAGAGAGCAACCACTGGCCAGCATTTACCTTCTCATCCTCCTTCTCTTCTCTTGCATTTCCAGTATTTAACCCTTCTCCAGGGTCCCAAGAGTATTTAATCCTAACAGACTCAGCTATAATAATCCTCTGCAAGTAGTAAATTCTTGCTAAGTTGAGAGAGAGAGACTGAGATGTATGTAGATCCTTGAAAAACTTCTTGGTGAGGGTCTTGCCCGTGGCGCAGCGGGTTGAGCGCCGCACTAAGAAGCTGTCCGCAGCTTCTGCGGCGCAGGTTCAATTCCCAGCTGGCCAGGGAGATTCCCACATGGCACAGCAGACCTCTCCTGTCACGCCCGCTGCTCCCCTCAGCAATGTCTTTCGTCTGTCTGCCTGTTCTGCTCCCCACTCTGTCTCTGGTGAATCCTCTCACCCTCCCGCGCCTCTGACCTGTACCCCAGTTCTTGTATAAATAAATAAAATCTTAAAAAAAAAAAAAAAAAAAAACTAAAGAAAAGAAAAACTTCTTGGTGAATCAGCAAAACCTATACTAGAATAAGGTTTACCAGATCAGTCTCACGGGTGTCCGGAGAAGGAAGGGATTCCCAAGTCTTTCTAAAAACAGCGTGAGTGCAAAAACCTATTAGTTAACTACAGCCTCTGCAGCGCCGGTTCGTTCCCCTGCCGCCGGCGAGGGTCCCACAAAAATAAACCTATCAGTTAACTACAAAATTTAAGTAGATCTCAAAGCAGCCGGGACGTGAGCTGCGGCTGGGACGCTTACCTTTAGAATTTCAGGTTCTTTGATATCCAGAGATCTTGAGTTCCAGTGTTGTAAGTTTTTATGCAATCTGTGATATTTATGAGCACTTGGTGGTGTAAAAAACCAAATCATGCAAACTGCAGTCATGAATCCAAGGCCAATTCCCAGGAAGAGTCCGCTCGCATAGTGGGGCAGGGGGAGGATGAGGTACGCGTAGACACACAGGATGAAGAAGCCCAGCGTCTTCACTGGCAGCTCCGGGTGCTGCGGGCCTGTGTCCACCTCGTCGTCACTGTCAAGGGCCGCGCCTGCGTCTGCCCGCAGCACCTCTGGCTTAAGTGGGGTATCTGGGAGTTTATCAGTTTTACTCTCCCCCTCCGTTTCCAAATCGAAGTCCTCGGAGTACAGTTCGCAAAACTCTTCATCTTCCTTGCTCACTAAGGCAGACAGAGAACATTTCTCCAGAACGAGGGAACTTGTCTTCAGGCCTAAGTCCTTCAGGCTGGCCCCCTGGAAGCTCTTCAGTTCTGCCTCTCTTGTGGGCTCATCCATGGGCTTTGGGGGGTCTGCTTTAGGGATGCTGGGGTCACTCCCATAGTCGTCCCCCTCGGAATCACACTCCTCTTCCTTGATGCTGTAGTTGTTATTGCTTTCCAGGTGACCGTTCAGGCTGGACAGATTGGAGAGTTCTGAAGCACTTGAAGATAAGGCTTTGGGCCTATGGCTGCCACTTTCTTCCCCTATAATTTTACTGAGGAGCTGAAAAGGTTCATAGATGACTTCTGAAAGGCGTCGTTTAGTGTCTTCGATTTTAGCCTCCATTTCGGGCACTTTAAAAAAGGAGCGTGTATCAGAGGGAGAAGTCAGCGGGGAAGAAGGCGCAGTTTTGGAATCTCCACCTGTGTTTCGTGGCTGGGTGAACTGCTTGAACAGGTGCAAATTCAGCTTGGAGTCTGGTGGCTTGTAGGACACAGCATCTGTCTCCTGCCTGGAGGTGTCCGTGGACAGAGACTTGACTAACGTCTTCATCAAGTGCCTGTGCCTTGGGGGGTGTGGGGATTCTTTTGGCTCCACCTCGGTTGACAGGGACTTCACGAGGCTCATGAAGGGTTTTGCGCTGGAAAGGGTGGAGGATGAGGCACTGGATGAGAGGACAGGAGACTTGGAAGGGGAGGACAAGGGGGAGGAAGAACTGGTTTTCTGCTCAGAAAGAGATGACACGCTGGGAGAGCTGGCGATGGGCCCCAAGGACGACGACCCTGGGGACAGAGTCAATGGCACTGCACTTAATACTTGTGCCACCGGAGGGGACTCCAGCAGCTTTACAGTGTTCTCGGAGACGGGCAAAATGGCAGGGGATGCCAGCAGTCCGCCTGCCAGGATGGGCTGGGCGGCAGGGCCCGTGGGGCCATGATCACCCTGGGGTTCAAGGTAAAGGTCTTCCTTGGCTTCGAGCCCCGTTACAATGTTTTGGTCGTCCAGCCCCTCCTCGAGGTACTCTCTGAACTCCTCCTCCTCTTCCTCCTCCTCCTCCCCGGATGCCGAGAAGTGAATGGCGATCGTGTCTCGGGACACGGACCTCTGCACGTGCACTCTGGGGGCTGATGGTCTGGGCATGTCAATGGTTTTCTCGGCATGGCGACCATTCAGACTTGTCATTGCCGGCTTCACAAGGGCTCAAGCTCTGTGAAAACAGCAAGAAAACCAGAGTCAGAAAGTGGTCTCCACAGGAGACACCATCATGAGCAGACAGCAGCACCCCGGAAGCTCACTTCTCAATGGTGATAATGCTTTCACTTGGCGAACGGCCACAGTTTTTCACTTAAGCAGGTTTAATGGTTTAATTTTCACCGGATAAATTCCAGTTAGGCATTCTCTTTTATGCGCACACTACACACCAGTGTTACAAATGCCATGCAATCTGTCTTATTTCACAGCATCTGAGTTATCGCTCCCTCCCTCTCAACTAGATCATTTCTATCAGAAGTTCTGTATTTCAAGGCTTGAAACACCTGCGCAATAGCTGTTACCAGCGTCACGTCAGAAATTCAACAGGCTAAAAGGCAACATCCTGGTGATTTTGAGGATCTTGGAACAGTTTCTAGCTCAGGAGGGTCATTGCTTCCATTGCAACTTTCCAAGCTATCCTAATAATCACCAGCGTGCATCCCCCACCAACACGCACAGTCTCACACCGCAAATAAGTAGTAAAGCATCCGAGTGTGGACGGGGACTCTGTAAACCACTGCTGTGACGCGCTGACTTCCCTTTCCCCAGTGGTAGGTGCCATGAAGTCAGCGCTGACCGTGTTCTCAGGCTTCATAATAAAGCTGACATTTCAAACTGAATGCACGAGTCAGTGACAGAAACATGAAGGACCGATGCTGTCATCCACCGCCAGCTGAGAACCCCGCTCTGGATGGTGAGACGGGGAAGCTCTGCCTTCTGTCCTCCTGAGCTTATTTAGCAGCCAGCTGAGAAGGCAGACACCTGATAGGCTGGGCAGCGAAACAAAAGACACACACCCTATTCACTGGGTACCAGGCATCACAACAGGCCCTGCAAGATGGAAATTCACACCACTACCTGCAGAGACGAGAAAGAGCGAAAACAGACCGGAAGAGTGGACCTCAGGTGGCCAGCATGGGAGGAAGAATACCCACTCGATTTTTTTTTTAAAAAGATTTATGTATTCATGCATACAAGAGCTGGGGCACAGGCCAGAGATGTGGGGGGGGGGTGTGAGGATCCACCAGAGAGAGAGTGGGGAACAGAACAGGCAGACTGACTGAAATACACTGCTGAGGGGAGCAGCAGGCGAGACAGGAGAGATCTGCTGCGCCATGTGGGTTGCACCCTGGCTGGCTGGGGATCAAACTCGTGCTGCAGAGGCTGAGGACAGCTTCATAGTGCTGTGCTTAACCCCTTGCGCCACCAGGGAGGTCCCCCACTTGATCTTTTAAACAGACTGGTAGATTATCGTGGAAGGGGCATAATGAGAAAGAAGCGCCGGAGGCATGAAGGGGAGTAGGGGGTCCTGCCACATGGTAAGTCTGAGGTCATCAGTACACGTGTGTCTGTCTTGGGGAGGAAAGGCAGCAGCCTTGGGATTAGGAAATGCAGCTTCTGGAACATCTCCCTTTCCAAATGGCTTTCTGGGACCCTGAACATGCTAAGACCCCTTTGGGGTCTGTAAACAGGAGATCAAGAGTCCTTTTCAAATTTAAAAGGCTGGTGTTTCTGTCTGCAGGCGAGTCTATGTAAGTCAACATAATACACGTGACCTTCCACAGACAACCAGCATTATGTTGCTTGCTTGTTTCTCTAGTTTGAAGAACTCCTACATTTAAGACTTCTATCAAATATTCACGTTCAAAGTGTTGACTTCTGATTCCACTAACAAGATGAGAGGTAACCCGGGGGCGGGGGGGAAGAACTGGGCAGGGAAGCGGGGGAGGACGGCAGGAAATAGTGACCCTGGATCACCAGAAACAAGAAATACCCCCACGATGACAAGAATTACAGCTCAAAGGCCCCATCACAGTGAGCACACATCTGAAACTATACATTCTTAGTATCCGTACTTGAGAGAAATGACTTTCACAAGTACTTTTCATAAAAACAGAGTTTTGCCCACACTTCTGCAGGACCCGCAGGCTATCCGGGGCTGCTGGATCCGGGAACAGGAATGCTCCCTTATCCATCAGACAAAGCAATCTAAATCCAGAAGGCAGCTAGCCAGAGAGACAGCCTCAGGTCCGGAACAAACCTTCTGTTATCTGTAAGCCAACAGGTTTGTAGGCTTAGTGAAAAGAAAAATGCCGAACAGAACACATGTTTTTCATTTAACTGTCACCTAGTTTTATAATGGTACTTTTAAAAGAAAATTATAGAGGTAATTTAAAAAGAAAGTTTGGTACTTGATAATTCTCAGTAGGCTAAAAAATGAGTTTCATTTAAACTGTTTCAGTAACGGACAGGGCGAGCGTGGCTCTGCTACTCCACGCTGCTCTGCAAGCAGCAGTGGCCCCCAGTAAAGCAGCTGGGGCATAGGCGCAAACACAGAAAGCATGATGTTGGGGGTTGAACAGTGTGAGTGGGTCCTCTGGAGAGCACGGCAAGAGGGGAAAGGCCTGCCTGCAGTTGAGGGGATAGCCTGGGAATCTGCAGGCAAAGCAGAGTCCAATCCAGGGTCAAAGGACAAAATCAGCAGTGTATCTTGTAGCCTGCAGCCTCAGCAGCCAGGCAAGGTCTCAGGGAAACGAGCTGGCACCTGCCCAGGAAGGGCCACCAGGGACCTAGTTGCCCAATCCTCTTATGATCAGTTGGGTTCCCTGACTTGTGGGTTAAAGGGACGTTGGCTGATCTCTGACAAGACTATCTCAAGGTCTGTCAGCCAACAGGGTCTGAGTTAGGCTCCATGGAGAGCTACATGCCAGGTGGCCAGCTGGTGGCGGGCAACCTGGCTTAACATCACCAGTGTCTTTCTCCAGCAGCCAGGCAGCAGCTTTAGATGTTTGGAGTAAATGCCCAAAAATCACAAAGACCAAAGTCTGGCTCCATGTCACTGGATTTTTTTTTAAACAACCCTGCCTAGAGCAGTATTGATGCTTTTTCAAAACAAGTAAATCTCAGGGCCCTGTTTGCTCATCTGCAGTTAAGGGATCAGACTAGACACACAAGGGCTGCTTCCGGGACCAAAACTGCTGGATAACTGAGTGTACCGGGACCAACAGGGTCCATGGTTTGGATTCTAGACAACCATCAAGCAGATTCCAAGGCCCCCTTTGTGTCCTCTGATGGCTGGTTGCCTGGGACAGCAGAACCAGCACCTCCACAGTCACGGCCTTGCACAACAGCCAGGCTCAGAGGAAAGCGCACTTAATTGAGGCCTAGGAAAATTACAGTTTGTCCAAGGAAGGGGCAGGAGCAAGTCTCTTCTTTTTATAATGCTGTCCTGCTGCCTTCCCCAACGCAGAAGCTGCCTCCTTACGCACGTCACCGACACGCTCCCTCCTGTGTCCTGGGCTTGGTCCCCACCCTCTGAGTGCCTTCGTGGACAGCTCTCCCAGGAGCTAAAAGCTGGGTTTTCAACAAACATCAGCATGTGACCAACTGCACTGAGCAATGAAGATCTCATGACGATCTAGTTTTATAAAAAGGTGACATATCCTGTCTTCTACTATGCAAATCCAATCATATACCACACTTAAAAAAAAGGTCCCATCTTGGGCCTCCCCTGGTGGCGCAGGCGGTTGAGCGCCACGCTGTCCGCAGCTTCAGCAGTGCTGCTCCCCTCAGCAGTGTATTTCATCAGTCTGCCTGTTCTGTTTCCCGCTCTGTCTCTGGTGAATCCTCTTACCTTCCCGCGCATCTGGCCTGTACCCGGTTCTTGTATAAAATAAATAAATATTAAAAAAAAAAAAAAACAAGGTCCCACATTATCTTCAGTCCTCAAAAACTGAAATGCCAAAAAAGGAAATTTCCTTCCCAACAACAGGTCATCACCTTTCAAAGCCCCCAGCAGACCAAAAGACCCTGGGTTTTCAACTACCTCTGAGTCTTGGGAGGGGAGGGCCGCACCTATTCAAGACCAGGTGAAACGGGGCAGGGAAGTCCTCACTGAGACTGAAGGCCCAGATTCACCTCCTGAAGGAGCCAGAGAATCTCAACCATGACTCCCCTTTATGGTGACGAGGAGCACCCCCAGGTACCTGCCAGATGCAAACACAACCGCTCCCCTTTTGCCTGAGGCCTGAAGTTAGTTTTAGAAATACTTTTTTCAAATCAAAGGAATGACGCATTATCAAAGGTACCAACCAAGCAATAAAACTGAGAAACAGCAGAAGAAAAAGATGATAAAGAAAAGCACTTTCAATAATGGAATAATCAGGCACAGAACAAAAATAAGTATGGTTCAAGTTGAGCTTAAATATGTACAGAAGATATTCTAGGCAGGCAGATCAGTCTGAAGGATCTTGGCAGTCTGTGCATGAGGTAAGAAATGCCTGAATGAGAGGGTTGGCGAGGGGCTGAAAAGAAAGGGACAGATGAGAAAGAAGTGGAAGAGACTGAACCAACAGGACCAGATGGAAGACTACAGAAGAGGAAGAACACACGAGTCCAAGCCGGCTCAATAGAGGAGGCACCCAGCTCCTTGAGGGAAACAAGGAGGGATGGCGAAATGTGACAAGCTGTGTGGCACCCCTCCCCTGCGCCGGGAAGGTTATCCTGGATTATTTGTGTGGGCGCACTGTAATCTCAAGGGTTCTACAAAACGGAAGACAGAGGCAGAAAACTTAAAGAAGTGATAAGGGAGGCAGAGGATGGAGTGAGGTAAGGGGCACAGCGCATGGCAGCAGCGGCCTCCAGAAGTCAGAACAGGCAAAAGATGATGAATTTCCCCCAGAGCCTCCAAGTGAAGGCAGAACTGCCAACACATTTATTTTGGGACTTCAACCTCCAGAACGTAAGACAATGAATTGGTGCTGTTTAAGGCACTAAATTTGTGGTAACTTGTTACAGGAGTAGAAGGAAAACAATAAAGGGAGGTGTGCAAGACCATTCACTTAGGTGTTTGTTAGTCTTACTCTCTTAAGTAATTAAGATACATTGTTAAAGAGAGAATTTCATTTTGTGCTGACTCTAGTGGCCACTGTTCAAAGCATTAGAGAAATACTGTCAACTCTCTCTATTAATAAAGATCTCCAGGACATACTCCCTCAGCAACAGTAAGGACAGCATCACACTATGCGTCGCAGGGAAATTTAGAGAAATAACAGGATAAAAGGAAGCACCTAGAAGATAGAAAAATGAGCAAAGAAAACATGTGGTTTGTTTTCCAGGGTCAAAATTTCATCCTTCGGGTGACAGGATGAAGTTGGATCTTTACCATACACCATAATAAATGGATCAAAGATCTAATGTATGACCTAAAACTATAAAACTCTTAGAAGGAAACAGGGGAAAGCTTCATGGCATTGGGGTTGGCAATATCTTGGACATGATACCAAATTACGGCAACAAAAGTAAAAACAGATGGTCCAAGATGGCGGAATAGAGAAAACGTGCTCGGCTCCTCCCACGACCACAGCAAATCAACACCTAGTGATCAATCTATGTAAGAAACAAACCTGGAACCCAAGTGAATGCAGCTCGGGCACGCAGGGTAAAGAGGCAGCACCACGGTGGATGGGAGGACAGAGAGACACTCTCACCAGAAAGAAAGCCCACCTTGGGCGCAACAAGGTAAAATCAGGAAGAGGTCTCCTCGCACACAACTCTTCCCTGGGGAGCAGGGTGCAGGGTGAGACTAATACCTGCGTCCAGCCCTATGATGCAGCATCATGGAGATGAGCCCCTGGAACCCCTGCCTTAGGGTCAGAAATGAGTGAGCAGAGAAAAGCTGGGGGAAAAGGAGAGACGAACAACCAGCAAATAGTAGACGCGCTTTCCCTGGGACCCAAAGTGTTAACACCAATCTGAACAGTGCCCTGACTCATAGGTGAAGGAATCTCAGATATCATCTTACAGCATTTGCCTAGGAGGCAGAAACTTTAGGGAACAAACTAGAGTCACTGGCAGGCACCATCTTGGCAACCTCTCCCAACCCTGCAGATAACAGCGGGGAGGGTGCCATCTTGGAACCCACTCTCCATAGTTTTAGACCCTAAGGTCTAGAATCCTGATGAGAGCTCCACCCAGCTCTAGGAAGTAATTAGCCTAGCTGGGGGCTTATAGACAAAAATCAAAAGGGCCTACCCCTGCAGACAAACAGGCCCAGCCTCTGCTACCAAGCCAGCTGTGCCCTACAGGCAGCAAGCACCCTGTGGACCTCCCAAAGCATAACCAGCCAGCAGGCAGGCCCCGACACCTGTTGTACCCCACGAACGGCCCACAGCACCCCACTCATGCGTTTCCCCCCTCCTGCAAGGCCCAACACATGGTCCCAGTTGCCATGGCCTAGATCCAGCTACCGGACCTCTTGGGCATGAGCCGATCTGACCACCACCAGCAGCCCACCTACCTCACATATCTCCCATAGCTTGGCTAGTCACCTCCAGCTGCTAAGTGCTCTCTTAACACTGCAGGCAGCTGCTGGCACTGTATACCACTGCCAGTGCAGTGAATCCCAACAAGCAGGCAGTCTGATTATCAAGGATACCTCAGCACTCACCAGCAGCAATCCCAAGCAGTCACCCACCAAAGCCAGACCTACAGTGCCCACTCACTAAGCACACCTTCGTCCAGGGCTGAGGCTAAACCCAACCCCAACCAACGTGCCACAGCCTGGCAGGGCTGACAGCCCTACCCACAGTGCTGCACTGGCACAGTGCGCAGGAGGGTACAGGCCACAAAGGGACACACTAGAGCGACTAACTTGGGAAGCCGGGGGGGACGGATCTCCTGCACTGTACATGACATCACTCTCACAAAACCACACACACAGCAAGCAGGTAGAGGTGTTGCCTAGAACACAGAAGCCATCACAACAAACTAGGCAAAATAACGGAAACAAGACCATGCCTCATGAAAGAGAAAAACAAAACACAAGAAAAAGAGCACAAAGAAACAGAAATAAGCAAACTACCTGAAGAAAACCTGAAAGTAAAGCTATAGAGATGCTCACTGGCCTCAGGAGAATAGATGCACTAGAAAATTCAAAGATGATCCAAATAGAAGACACAGAGCTGAAGAATATAATAATCGAACTAAAAAATACAAGAGCACGGCCCAACAGCCAACTAAATGAGGCAGCGGAGTGGAGACGTGAGCTGAAGACAAAGCAACACAACTCACCCAGAGCAACAAAGTGAAAAAAGAATTTAAAAATGAATATACCTAAGGAGCCTCTGGAACAACATCAAAAGGAGTAATACTCTCATTGCAGGGATACTGGAAGATGAAGACAGCCAGAAAGAGCCAGAAAAAGTTTTGGCGAAAATAATCACCAAAAATTCCCTAATCTAGGGAAGTAAGTAGCCATCCATGTACTAGAGACCAGAATGTTTCAAGTTGAGGGATCCAACAAGAAAGAGATCCACACAAGACACATGATAATTAGCATGGCAAAAAAAATTTTTTTTTGAAAAATTATTCCTTTATTTTAAGATTTTTATTTATTTTGCATAGAAGAACTGGGGTGTAGGCCAGAGGTGGGGGTGAGGGGAGAGTGAGAGGAGTCACCAGAGACACAGTGGGGAACAGAACAGGTAGACTGACTAAAGCACACTGCGGAGGAGAGAGCAGGTGAAACAGGAGAGGTCTGCTGTGCCAGGCGGGTCAGCTCCCTGGCAGGGGATCAAACTCAGGCCATCATGGTGATAGTGGTGAGACTTAACCCTCAGGCCACCAGGGAGGCCCAATATGGCAAAAATTAGAAAGGAAAAACCTTAAAAGTAGCAAGAGAAAAGTAGTGTGTCACCCACAAAGGCTACCCAGGAAGCTACCAACAGATTTTTCGATGGAAACTGGGCAGACCAGAAGAGAGTAGCCTGATAGAATCTAATTGCTGAAAGGCAGAATCTTTCAACAAAAAATTCTATACCTGGCAAGATGGTCATTCAGATTTGAGAGAGAGATTAAGAGCTCTCCAGATAAGCAAAAGCTAAAGGAGTTTATCACCATGAAACCAGCATTGCAAGAAATGCTAAAGGGGGAAGAAACTCAATTTTCAGAGATACATTCAGAGTAAAAACAGTGGAAGTCCATAGCAATAAAGGCTTATTAATTTTCTAGAAACAGCCGTCCTTCCCCTCTCTAGCTGTATTTGAAACAATTCAATCCTGGGGTCTAACAGAGGTACTTAACTCCGCTTGTCTCCCACATTAGGACAGCTAAATAGCTGTGTGTCTACAATCATTATTATTATTTCAATTCGAATTCATATACTAGAGCAGGGAGAGGAGGCGGCGGGAAGCAAGGAGATCTGAAGAAAACAAATTTGACTGAAAACTGAACTAGCACCCAGATACAGAGAGCGCAGTAAGACAACATCTTAAGAGGCAAGTCTGGTTTGGAATATGCTTCTCCACTTCTCAGGAGCATCCCTAATCCTTCCAGATTGTTATTAATAGTCTTTGTCTTCGTAAAATTTGGCTCCTTAGACATTTGCTGCCTCTGACAAGCTTGCACTTGGACATGAGATATGCGCTAGCATGGGTTGTGTTAGTCTACAGTTCTAATGCAAAAATTTCTCTTGGCAGAGGGAAAAAGGCAAGCTGTACTATATTGCAGAGGCTGTCTTAACGCCTTTTACCCATGCATTTTTAAATAGGAGTTGGCTTGATAAAAAGGACAAGAAGAGGTCTTAAAACTCTTCTTAAAACTCTGTATTTAAACTTGGATGCTGCAGAGGAAACAACGAAGCTGGTGAAACCAACCACAGTCGAAAGGCCAGATCCAGTCTAAAAGTCTGGATCCAGTCTAAAAGTGCATCATCTTCACAGCTATCACGCCATTCATTTAAATTCAGTGAAGCAGCTGAGAACTGCCACCAGCCATTCTAATCTGTTAATACTCCACCTCACAAACGAAAATCAATATTGACATTGTAGATAATGAACTAGCTCTAGCCTTAATTTCATTTAAAAAAAGAAAAGAGAAGGAAAGTAGTCTTCCTTCTGTAAAGACAAGTCTCCCAAGGCACATAAACCTGGAGCTAGAAACCCAGAACTCCCTTCCCGCTAGTTATCAGGCGCCCAGACCCACACTCAAAATCTCTTCCAACCCAGCAAGGTCGGGTATG
Organism: Talpa europaea; assembly: GCF_964194135.1. Taxonomy (NCBI): domain Eukaryota; kingdom Metazoa; phylum Chordata; class Mammalia; order Eulipotyphla; family Talpidae; genus Talpa; species Talpa europaea. Next base: position 125,445,179 of record NC_140074.1, read on the forward strand.
GTGAAACAGAGGCCCTCCCCCTTCAGCCACTGCACTTCCATGAGGAAGACCCATCTGGGAAGAGTGCCATATCCCTGGAGGAAAAGGGCGTTCCAACGCATCAACACAATTAGAACTTCGCTTTATGGATTGCTAGGTGGTTCTAATAATAAAATTCCAATTCAGTTCACAGTAATTCATTCAAAATCAGGTCAAGTCTCCAGCACAATCATTCAAGGCCTGTGCAAGCTTATAAAAAATAATGATGGTGCTCTCCACTGGGTGGGAACATCCATCTGTCCATCAGATGGATGGCGACATCTGTGTAAGAGCAAAAATCCTAGTTAAGTAATAAAAACTCAGAACAGGTATGCCCAAATCAGATGATGATAATCAAGAAGTGCAGGAGTTAAAAAAAAAATTTTTTTTAAGCAGAAAAGTCATACGTCTAAGTTTGAAGGAAGCAATGTGGAGAAAGAACATTGCAGAGCAGAAACTCCAGGGTACAGAAAGGCACTGAGATGAGAATAAGTCAGTTACATCTGAGCAAGAGAAACCATTTTATTAGGCTGCGCTGGGGGGCTAGGGAGGATGATTAATATTTGAAGGCTGGGGCAGGAAACCCATTGCTCAAAAACCTTTAAAGGCTGTGTTTGGATTTGTTTAAGTCCTAGGAAACAGAACCAATGTGGGTTCTTGAGAAGTTTGAAGATTGGATATAAACAATTTTGATCAGGTAAATGAAAGTTTCAATCTAGGAGACTGTGGTTCTGAAAATCTAGAAGGAGGATGAGAAGAAAGTAGTGGCTGCGGTCACAAAAGAGCACATTTTCAAAAGCTGATGCTCATGGGGTCAAAAGTGAACGTATAAATTTGGTGTTCCTTGTTGAGTTTTAATTTTTGTAACCAGTTTAAAGTTTGAGATTATTTCCAAATTAAAAACAACACAAAAGTAAGGTCCCTAACCGTTGTTTGTTTGGAGATCTGATATCATCTAGTGCTCCCCTCCCACCCGCCTGAGTCTACCAGTCAGAATTATCAAGTGCAGCAACAGGCAGTAAAGGACTGAGCCCGCGCTTTATCGGTCCGTTCCTTACTTTTGTTTGCACTTTATTTTGAAATTTTTAGACTCTCAGGAAGTTGCACAAATTGCACATGGGACCTTTTACCAATCATACCTTAAATTTTAAAACCAAACTTCTTCTAATGGTCTTTCTTGAGGTTCTTAATGGTCAAACTGAGGAAGGCATCATCAATAGAAATTTTTGAGTACGTGAACAGGCAATTCAACCAAAAGCTCAAGTTGTCAATAAAGAAATAAAATAGCCCCGGGGCCTCCCCTGGTGGCGCAGCGGTTGAGCGCTGGGCTGCGAAGCTGCCCGCAGCCTCTGCAGCGCTGGTTCGATCCCCAGCCACCCATGAGGGTCCCACATGGCGCACAGACCTCTCCTGCCGCCCGCTGCTCCCCTCAGCAGTGTATTTCGTCACTCTGCCTGTTCTGTTCCCTGCTCTGCCTCTGGTGAATTCTCTCACCCTCCCGCATTTCTGACTGTACCCAGTGCTTGTATAAATAAATAAATAAATCTTTAAAAAAAAAAAAAAAGGAAATAAAATAGCCCCCCTTACTAGAAACAACAAAGAATGGGAAAACAAATCAATGAAACAATTTCTGTCATCAAATTACATGATTAAAACATAATGTGTGACAGAATCCTCTTTGGCACTAATGGCTGGAACATAATTAGCAAAATCTTTTCTGAAATCAATTTTGTGGTAACCGTTAAACACCTTAATGACATTCATCCCTATACACACACCAAGCTCAAGGGGCCAGGGGAGGGCATTAGTGCTGGTTTTCTCTATATAATAGGTTTACTGGTAATTTTTTATTCTTTGCTTTTAGGTATTTCCAAATACTTTTGTGATCTGGTAAGAAAATTACATGTAATTGCATGTCAAGCTTTAAAATGTAATCACATCTTCAGAAATAAAATTGCACTAGCCCACTCACTATACCTTACCCACAAGAAAACTAAGGCGCAGAAAGATTCGTTTTTATAAAATGAGCCATGTGACATGCACGTATGTAGCCTGCTTTCACCCTCAAGATGACAGTGACGTGATGCAGCACGTGATTCAGCCTCTGGCTTCAGTTCCACCAACTCAGTAACTGATCCTCAGGCAAATCATTGACCTTACCCAGCTTCAGTTTCTCCCTCTGGACATGGGGGTGGGAAGAGTGGCATAAAAGTAAATAAAACTATTTATGTGACAAAGTTAGCACGGTCCCTGCCACCGAGCAAGCATCTCCTAAATGTCAACTGTTCTTACCAGCATTTCCTCAAGCCAATAAAGATTCTTCCACACATGATTTTAAATAGTGAAAATAAGCCATAATGTAGCCATTTCAACACAGGATACTACTTCAAATCTTCTGCTGTTACAAGTAACGTTGCGATATATTATGATACTACACATAACTTTCCACGGCCTCTCTGATTATTTCCTTCAGAAATATTTCTAGACCGAAACACCTAGGGTCAAACCCCATATTCACTTCAATTTAAAAAAAAAAACAAAAACACAGAATAATTTAAAGCAGAGGAGACTAAAACAGATGTAAAGAAACAGTGAAATTTTTTTCCTGCTTCCCCCTAAAATCAACTATTTAGACTATGTTCTTCCAATTCTGTAAGCATTTATAAATACACACAGAGCTGGCTTGGTGTTTCCTTTTAAATAAGATCATACCGGACATATGCTTTGCAGTTTTTTTCCCATGTACTCTCTCTTGGACTTCATCCTCTGCCCACCCCTTTTTTCTTTTAAGTGGTCACTTATATTTCATAGCCAAGGGTTTTTTTTTTTTTTTTACAAATTTTATGCATTCTTGAAAGAGAACACATTCTTTACAGTATGTAGTACAAATATTTTTCCTCATCTCTGATCTTTTAATTCTGGGTTTTTTTTTTGTGTTTTTTTTTTTTTGCATAGAACTGGGGTGTAAGTCAGAGGTGAGGGGGGGTGAGAGGCTTTACCAGAGTCAGAGTGGGGAGCAAAACAGGAGGATCTACTGAAATACACTGCTGAGGGGAATAGTGAGCGAGACCGGAGAGGTCTGTTACACCACATGAGGGTCAGCTTCCTGGCCAAGGATTGAACTCAGGCCCCAGCAGTGATAGTGCTGAGACTTAACCCCTAGGCTACCAGGGAGGCCCTTAATTTTTTTTTTTTAATACATAAAGTTTTCTATTTTGAGGTACTGAATCTCTCAATCTTCTTTAAAGTTTCTGGCTTTCATGGCCTCCTGAGGAAGTCTTCCCATTCCATCAGCATAAAAGCATTAGTCTCTGAAATCTTTTAAGAAAACATTGACAAGATGTGTGTAACACATACTGCTCTCCGTTTCCTGAGAATCCATTAGCACCCACTGATGATTCATAATTTGAATTGGTCATCCACACCTCATTCATAAACTGTAAAAACTCTTTGAGAAGTTAGAGAACAAGAAATTAATCTTCCATTTTCAGTCAGAAACAATACTCTTCACACATGCATCTGTAGATTTAAACTTGAAACAGTTCAGGAAAATCTGCTAAGTATACACTTTAGCAAAGAATTTTACTTACAGATAAGGAATGAGGCCCAAAGATTAAAATTAAAACAAAAAGAGATTCGAGATGCATGTGAGTGTGAGCAAGAGTGAGCTAGTGTAAGGGGGCAGAAGGAGACCAGTGGAATTGAGAGAAAGGAAGTAATGGGATAAGGTGAGAGACGGTGACATGAAAGGAAGGTTTCCCCGAAGTGGTTCATGAACGGTGGTTTAAGTGGTTCATGAAGTTCATGAACTGACCCTTGTAGACCTGACTAGGTGACCACAGACTCAGGATGGAGAGTACATTCCAAATGAAGGACACAGCATAAGAAAAGGGAAGGAGGCAAGAAACCCAAGGCCATGCTCAAGACATGTGAGATTTGTGGGTAAGGTGTTCCTGGCAGAGGCTCAGTTCTGACTGGCCACTGACTACACTTGGTTCCCTCTGAGGAGAACCACTTGCCGATATGCCTTGTGAGGTACCATTCCCTACTCAACTCCATCACCAGTGTGGATTGTAACAAGGAAGGCCTTGAGAGCAGGGTGGCCTAGTGACATGACCCAGTTCAAAAGTTCTGTCCAACTGTAAGATTTCTGACAATCATCATTCACTTGATAGCAAAATCAGTCCCTGGAAATACATAATGAATTAAACCATAAAGCAGCAAGGTAGGAGTCCTGAGGAGAATCAAGACACCCAAATGGCAGTGATGAGCACACCCTTCACCTCCCCTCCACGGGTTCCTTTGCCGTAAACTGAGGGGACTCTCCTCCACTGGCTCTGAGGGATTTTCCAGAAAGCTCTAAATTCTGTAAGTCTATGTTTCTATGACTCAATTTCCATGGAACAGAACCTACTTACAGTCCTACTTTTTCCATTTTGCACCAGAGAAATTCTTGGCAACTGCTCAAGTCAAGCAAAGAAACCAGAGTACACTTGAACTGACTAATGAGCCTAAGGCGATTCAGTCAAAATATTTCTCTAACAGTACCAACACAGCTCATCTCACACTAACAGCTGCTTTTAGACCTTTGGACCTGCTTGGCCCAGCTGTAGAAACATCCCTAACTTTGTCTGGTCATGAATGGAGAGTTGGCAGAGTTACTAAGAACCGGGTGGTGGCAACAAAACACACACATCAGTCTGGTTTCCTTAAGTGGCCCCCATAGCTCCCCCACTACTGCCAAACTGCACCTGAGGTCCTGCCCAGGCTGCCTCAGCAGTGGCTGTGATAAGAGCAAAGTGCCCTCAGACTTTAGCCCACTGCTTCATTCACTCTTACTCTGCACAAACACCTCTCCAAGCACAACCTCTCTTGGATTCCAACTACACCATCTCAAGTTCCCATCACCCTTACTCTACAGTGCCCTTCATGGACCCTGTGTCCTTACAGGGACAGATCTCCATGCCCTCTACTCTGCCTCACTCTTTAAAAATGGGAAGGAAAGCAAGGTAAGAAAAAGGCTGGCCTGGTTTTCGAGACCAAACCACCATCTGACCACCCTCTCTAAATCATTCGCACTTTGGTCTATGACCTGTGAACATTCTGAGCTGTCACTCCCACCACCAGGGATGTCCACCCCAACAGGAGAGCGTGGGGGTGGGGTTGGGGGCGGTGAGGGCTGGGTATGGACGGCTACAGAGCCCAGTCAGGAAGTGGCTACAGTATGCAGGCTTGGCCCATGTTGTTGCTGTTCCTAGAAATTCCTGAATTATTGAATTGATTTCCTAGTTAGATAACACACACACCCTCACCCCTAACCCCCACCTAACTCCTGTGATTCCAGGCCTTATCTTTCATCTTGGCGTCCAATTAACTGTGTCTCCCTCTAAGCAGAGGGTCTTGGCCCTGACTTGCAGAAAGTGGTAGGAGTTGCCCTCTGGCCTCACATACTAGTCATAGACACAAGTCACTATTCTCACCTCTTGACTAGAAATTCTTCTATTACTTGCTACGTTCTACCCCCAGACTGTCTTCCAGGTCCAAACAGGCCTCACTCTAAACCTAATGCTGGCCCTCCATTCTTGCCCACCTCACCTCAACCCCACTTGGACTCCCTCTCAGCCATCAAGAGACCATTCTTCTGTCATCACCTTGCATCTTAGCATTTTTCTCTGATTTCACCCCTCACCCCCAGCTTCCAGCCCAGAAAAGCCCTCTTTAAATTCTACTCTCATCATGTCCCTCTATTGCTCAAAAACCTATCATTGTTCTAATCTCCTCTAATGTCCCTGACTTTCAGGGCCCAAAATAACCCAGTCCTTCCAACTACTCAGTCTTGCTTTTCAGTTAAAGGCATTGTCAAGAACATGAGGAAATGGGGCCTCCCCGGTGGCGCAGCGGTTGAGCGCTGGGTTGCGAAGCTGCCCGCAGCTTCTTCAGTGCCAGTTCGATCCCCGGCTGCTCCCCGGCCACCTGAGGAGGGTCCCACATGGCCTCTCCTGCCACCCGCTGCTCCCCTCAGCAGTGTACTTCGGTCCTTCTGCCTGCTCTGCTCCCTGCTCTGACTCTGGTGAATTCTCTCACCCTCCCGCGCTTCTGACTGTACCCAGTGCTTGTATAAATAAATAAAAAAATAAAATAAAATAAATACTAAAAAAAAAAAAAAAAAAAAAAAAAAGAACATGAGGAAATGTCTTAATTTGTCTAGCAAGAACATGAGGAAATGTCTTAATTTGTCTAGCAAATGGAGCAGGGCACACAGATAACTTCTAATTAGCATCAAAGAACTTTGTGGCCACTCCCCTGCAGGAGGTAGGCTCCACAGTCAGAGGAAAAAGCTACCTCCAGCCCAAATTAGACCTGAGAATCCACTGACTCTCCCACAAATACACATGCTTCAGGCAACCCTGTAGTTTGTGAAATTTTGAGGGTGACTAAAGGCTGGCGCCGAAGGCAGAACAACACCAGCTGGCCCCTCACCCTCTCCCCTGAAAAGACCCACAAATGCCTGACGTGGATGCACAGCTCTCAGAGTGCCTGCTTGCCAGCAGCACACTCTATCTCTTTTTAAATGAGACCTCTGTAACTTTAACATACGTTAACAGAAGACATGTTTGTTGTGAGAACTGAGATGTGGGTAACCAGCACCTGCTGGCTGGTTAGCTTTCTGACATGAGCTGGAATTAGATGAGGCCCGCAACACCCAGAAAAACCTGGTTGAGAACTCAAACTCGGGCATTAGACAGACCAGTTTCACATCCTACTTTCACTACTTCCCAGTGTGTGGCCTTGTTCAAGGTCCAAAGCCTCTTTTTCCTCAGATATAAAGAAAATGGAGATAACAGTGCCCACCTCACAGTAGCTGCTGGGGGAGAAAACATAGCACTTAGCCATGTGAGCTGTCATCATTCCCGGCAACTGCAGGGCATGAGCACTTCTTTTTATCCATGCCAACAGTGCCTGTGAACTCGCCAGTCAGATTATCAAGGATCAAACAGACAGTGTGTCTCCAGTCTTCTCCAACCACCAGAACTAGATTGTCCTGTCTTGACTTCAGGCTCAGATCGGGCAACTGTGATCGTCAGGCTGACAACACAGGGGCAATGTGAAAACAGGGAAAGGCGGACACGTGATAATACAAAAGGAAAAAGCGTAACTTGGAATAATGTGTGTACATCAAGTACAACTAATGCACCATCTACAGGCTCAGAGATGCCAAGTATTAATGGCTGCTGCTCTTTCATGAGTTATTTGTTTGCTTTTAGTGCAAAGCTGGTTAAGAGGATCATTATATAATGAGGGAATGGATGAGAGTAGAGTTTACCAGTCTCTTTCTCTGTGTCTTCCCCATATTGATCACGTTTTCTAAGATTTTAACAAATACTTTTTAACAGTAATTGGTTAATTCTGTTCAGTATTTTTCCATCTCAATACTGATCTAAATTTTAGCCAACAATCCACAGGTTTACAGTAACAGTATAAAACCACATCACTGCTAGGGTGTGATAAGAATAGCTAAGAAAAAAAAAAAAAGCTATCAGTAGCTTCATCCTGATAGTGAAGGGGACTCACATTCAAGGTCAACTTCATCCTAGAGGTAGTGAGCATGTGCTGTGGGGGTGAGACTTGATACTGGCTCTAGTAACAATGCCTCAAGTTAAACCAATCCCGTGTCAGAAATTCCTATTACGTCATCCACAGCCAGTCAGAACTTGGAATCAGCATGAATCCAGAGTTGCAATTCCAAATAAAAACAAGGAAACTTGATGGTTTGGGTAGCTTTTGTGTCTTTATCAGGATAAATGTAGTTTCTATTAAGCCCTCTGCAATGCTGACAATGGAGCTCCGGCTTCCACAGGTTCCTTTCCAGAAGCCAGATTGGAACCACTGGCCTAGGTCAGGCCCACCTAGCAGACTGCAGGACAATCCTTACTGAATTCACTTTCTTAACAGTAGCTCTCAAAGTGTACATGTATCCTGGGATTGGAGAGAGAAGTGAACCAGAAAATTCTAGGTAAATCTTCACGGTCACCCCTCATCTCAGGGTGGGAAGGGAGAGAATGGAAGGCGTTTATCACAGCTTTTGTGGACACACACGACACATGCCAATGCCTGCCATGGAACTGAAAATCAGTGGTCTAAAACAACCTGGAATAGCAGGAACATGTTACACGTGCAACACACACACACACACATACGCACACACGCACGCAAGCGCGCGGAAAAAGGTGATATCACCAGGAAATCCTCTGGAGATCACAGTACCAGCTGTTCCTGGGCACCAGTAACTAGTTAATACAGGCTTAGAAGGCGCCACTTTATAGAGGCAATTGCTTTGTAAGAAGCCACTGCTCTGTAACTGCGTGAAAATAAGGCATGTCTGCATCAAGGTCGATTAACCAGCCACTTCAGATATTTTAAATAAGGAATCAGAGAGGTGGGCCCTGCTTCCAGGCGCACAAGACACACCCAGAGTGAGTTCTGCCCCTGATATTTGATACACGCCTGCATTGTCTGCCCTTAAGTTGTGGCCTCATCTACTGGGCTTGGTCATGGCTCCCTAACTGGATGCTGGGTACAGAGTTGGCCCTAGCCCCGCCCCCCACAGCTGCCCATTCTTGAAGGTCTCTTTCACCGCTCTCTCACAGTCCAAAGAAGGACGGAAGGCAGAATGAAAAGCAAGGGGAGTAAAAAAAGAAACTTGGATCTTGGATACACAAAGGAGCAAGTGAAAACTGTTTCCCAGAAAATCAGGGAAAATAAGTAGTATTTCATAACCAGAAATACAAGTACACAGCAGGGAATGAAACTGTCTAACCTAATTCTGAAGCTACTATAAACCTGATGGCCATGCTGGGCTCCATCTGATGTTTCAAAGAAATGAACACTGTAGAGTTGTGATCTTGAGGTTTTTCTGTTCAGAGATTCAGTCGCTGCCTCACAGCAGTGTCCTGCCCTGTCCAGGTGGCTAAGGCTGAGTTTCTTGTTGGGGTTTCTCTCCTAGTTTCTGTGGCTCTTCAGGGAACGCTCCCTCCCTAAGCACACCACCAAAATGGGGAGACTTTCTGGCCATTCATGTGCAATTAGGGTCTCATTAAAGATCACTCCGATAACTCAAAGACCCACAGGCACATCCAAGGGACAGCTGGGCTAGCCTGAAAGAGTACCAGCTCAGAAGCAGCTTCACTTGGGTCTAGATTTTCTGTTCTGTCAAATGAGGGTGCGGATGGTGAAGCCCCACCCCTCATGGATTGCTGGGAGAAAGGAAAAATGAGGATAGTATTTCATACACAGAAGATTTGGTCACTGACAGCACAGACATGTTATAATTAGCCCCACTGTCCTCTCTTGGTGGTTATGCTGCGGTCGAGTACTATACCCATGGAATATCATTACTTGTTCTCAAAAGATCCTGTCTATTTGGCAGTTTTATTGCAATAAAGATGTATAATACTCTTTTCTTGAGACAATATGATTTTTTTCCTCCAAAAACTTTGACAGCCATTCAAATTTCCGTGGTTAAAAAGGCCATGATGTATTGAGCAGCATGTGACTTGGTCAACTGAAGCAGCAAGAACTGTTTCTTGGAGGAAAGAAGGGTCAAGGGCCACAGAGAAGCAAGTGAGACACAGTTCTGATCTGTGAGAATGTGTCAGAAGGATTCTGTGAGTTATAGCAGTCTGTTGGAGGGGTCAGGCCTCTAAGTCTTTATCAACACCAGCTCATGGCAGCCTAACAACACTACAAGGTCAGGACTGTCTCACCTCCACATCTTACAGGTGAGGAAAAGAGACGGAGGGGTGCAGCTTACCAGGACAACAGAGCTGCCACTGGGACTGAGCTGGCAGAGCTGGGACTCACACTCCTAGGCCAGTGCTACATGGCCTTGTTCAGATACTTCATGGACAAACCACCCCAGCCATGCCCACCAGTGCAAGAAAAAGTCTTCACCAATCTGTTGGGGAGAGCATCGATGCCAGCGGAGGGGAGAGGCTTAGGTCTGAAGAAAACTCAGGGAAGCACTGGAAAGTGTTATATTTTAAAGGTTGCAGTAATTGACAAAACAGATTAAAAACTCATCTTTCTATGGTGACAGGCCCCTCAAAATCGACCAGGGAAAACAGGCAAGTTGTTAAGGGAAGGGAGGGGGAAACTTCCTTACAGTAAACCACAGCACACAGGTAAGCAGAGAGTCAACAGGCCTCCCTCCGCCCCAGCACAGCCATCCTATCCCACCACCCTTCCAACTCACTGCCACCGGATGGAAAACATTCCATTGCACGTACCAAATCATAAACCCAAATGCCGCACATCCCTTTCTGTGGACTCTGGGGGCTCTATTTCCATCTTTAGGGAAGTTGTTACAGCTACCTGAGACTTCACCGAGACACTAAAGGGGCTTCATCAGTAGCAAAAGTAGCATACCGTAGGTTACCTGAGGGGTTGGATGAAATGAGAAAGGAGATTTTTATTTATGCGTGAAAGAACTGGGGTATGGGCCAGAGGTGCAGAGGGTGAGAGGACTCACCAGAGACAGAGTAGGGAGCAGAACAGGCAGACTGACTGAAAAATACTGCTGAGGGGAGCAGCGGGCAAGATAGGAAAGGTCTGCTGTGCCATGTGGGTAGCTCCCTGGCCGGGAATTGAACTCAGGCCATAGCAGTGACAGCACTGAGACTTAACCCCTAGGCCACCAGGGAGGCCCTGGAGGTGTTCTTGTAAGGACAAGTTTTGGCCTTAAAAAAGGACAGTGGTCATGAAGTCTAGGAATAAGGGGAGGATTGAGTTTAGAAGGAACATAAAACATTTCCATTTGGGACACATTAGGAGTCTGACCCTTGGTGACTTCCAAGAGTGGACAGCAGAAAGTTCTGGTTCAGTAACTGATACTAACATACCTCCACCCACACAGGAGACAAATGGTTCCTTACAAATAACATAAAACCAGGAGGGAGAGAACTTGTTGGATGAGAGTATTTTCTTGAAGTCACGAACTTCTAACAATACTGTGCAAGCAAAGCAACATATAAAACGAAACCATTCTAGAAATGCCTGCCTAAATTCAACTCTCTGGAAATAATCTTTCCAGAGAAATTTAATGCCGTCTATAATTCTACACAAATTTTGGCACCCTAGGGCAGTGAATAGGTAAAAAATAATAATAGAGAATTGAAACTAACTGCTTCCTAAAATGAACGGCAAGGGGTCTCCTATCACCCAGACCACTCACTTGTGTGCACCAATTCACTCAAAGTTTTCAGTTCAGAGTAAGAAAAGAGGATTAACTTTTATGAAGATTTATGTCCCAGGAATGTCAAGACATTCCTTGTGTAATCCTGATGGCCAGAGGGAAGAGGGGTGTTTCCACTTCCCAAAGGAAGAAACTGAGAATGAGGAAGTGGAGAAATTTGCCTGAAGCATCACAACTTGTAAAAAAGTAAAAAGAAAAGAAAATTCAACAGGTCTAGGCAACACCCTTCAGAACACAGAGGACCAGGAAGGGAAGAAGGAGCTATTCTGGGTGCCAACTCTCTGCAGTGGAGGTTGGATTTGGGAGTGTTTATTATGAAAAGATTTTTCTGTTATCACTTGCGATCCAGCAATTACATTCTCAGCCTCAAGATAACTTTAATGTTTAAAGACTTGTCTTTATCAATTCAATCCCTTCTGCTTTAGCTCCTTTAAGGGTTTTTACCTAGTCAGACATAAAAATCCCCCAAAGCTTTCTAAGCTTTAATTATAACTGCTTATACATTGTGAATCAAACTCTAAACTCAATCTGGAAAAAAAACAAATGTTTTCTACCACATGCCTACTGCACGTTTCCAGCCAAAATCCATTACAGCTACAGTTGAATATGCCACCTCTAACTTACAAAACAATTTTTCAAAAACCTCTTATTCTTAAGCCAAACTCAGAACTTATTTTCCTAAGGCTACAATGCTATGAGGTAAACTCCTTGCCAGGCCACAAAAGTTTCATGACTCAAATGGCCAGCCAAGGAGTCCATGCATACTGACAGGAATCAGAACAGTCCTCACAGATGCCACGTAAAGGCACTGGTAAAAATGAGGTAAGATGCAGAGGAATTCGTGAGGAATGAGGGGGAAACCCAAACCACTAAGGACGGTTGATTATACAATGTTTACAAATGTAAAGGAATGTCTGATGAGCTAGAGCCACAGAGCCTAACTTTCCTTTAGGTTATTTATATAAATGTAATTATGTGTACGTAGAGATACTAGTGTGTATAAACCTCTCTGTCAACAAATGTTTTAGTCTATTAATGCTCCAGCTACCTGAGATAGCAACCCAGCCCTGAGACAGACACCTGCCCTGGCCCAGACTCTGGCAGGCCGCCAGCTCAGCTGCCAGGGCGGGTGACTGTGGTGACACTGAAGAGTAGGGTGGAGTCTGAGTTAGAAAATGAAGAAGAGAGCAAAGGACAGGTGGCCTCAGATAGATTGGGTGCAAACTCCAGCTCTGCCTCTCACTAACTGTGTAACTTCGGGGAAGTTACAGGCTCTCACAGTTTCAGTTTTTCAGTCACAAAATGAAGGGAGAGGGAGTCTGCCTCATAGCATCTGTGGTCACCCCCTTCCCTCCTTTGAGGGACAAGAGGATGTCCAAGGATGGCAACGGGCCTGCCGCATGCAGCCCTGTACCTGAACTATGGGGTAGCAGGAAGAATCACAGGGCTGATTAACAGGTTACATGTGTGGAAAAAATGTTGTGAACAGCAGCACTATCATTAGCAGAAATACACTGCTTCAATTATTTTACAATTTAGTGATTCAGGGCTTTAAAATGACATTCAGGAAAAAAAATCTTAGGCCAACAGCTGCTACCCTTTACCCTATCCCCAGGCCTTTGTGTGAGGGATGCAGGGCCCAGCTCAGGTCAGCGGGCCTCTCGATAGGGTGCTCATCCCGGGGAAGGCATTCAGGTGGTCTCTGGAACTGCTGAAGCCTTGGGTTGTTTATCCTGAAGAGTGTGGGCATACATGACTGAAGCTCGGTTTAGCAGCCAAGTGTGAAACTAACTGGAGAGGAGACAGTCTGCTCCGAACCATGGTCAAGAGGACAACAGCAACTTCCTTTCTCCTTCTGCTCTTGCTACAGGAACACCGACAAGGCCAGATCACTCTCAAAAGGTCCCCGACACCAAGTCCTGACTCCTCAAAAAGTCCTCAAATCAGTCAGAATCTCTGCAGCGAAGCCTCACAGACTCCACCGCCCCAAGATGACTGTTACTCCCAAGAGGTGTTCTAGTAAAAGTAACGACAGGTTTCAGTTCTGATGTTGCCTCCTCAGAAAGACCTTTCTGACCAACTTATCCTGAAAGAAAGGTATCCCCATACCCTCATTCTCTTCGTTTTTCAAAATATTGCTTTCTGAGGTGTTGTCCGCCTACCCGCTGGCTGCCTGTCACCTCAGAATACACACTCCATGTGGGCAGACACTTGGTGTAGTCACTGCTGTGCCCATAATGCTGCCACAGACTAGGCCCTTAAAATAGTTAGCAATGGACAAATAAATACTATACTTAACACCTAAGTAACCTGTTTGTATCCTTTCCAGGAAACTCCACATAGTAGAGAAGATAAATGTATCATTGACAGTTGAGTGTATTTTTAGAAACTGGGCGGCTGGTTTTAGCTCTAGAATGTACAGCATTGTGACACTGTTGCTATGGGAAAGTGAGATCTGACTTAAAACCCAGATCATTCCTACTCAATAGTATCCTTTCCAGGAACACAGCCTTCCTCTCCCTGGACTACAGCCTCGGTTTTCCACAGACCGTTTTGAATTATGTTGCATCTGCTGGGAAATGCATCTCTCTTAGGAAACTGACATCCTAGTCCAGCTGCTGTCTCAAAGAAAAGCTTCCTTCAGGAAAAGCGATGCTCCTGGGTGCCAGTAACTACTCCATGGTGTGAATAAAAGCTCCCGACCTGGTTACCACCTACCAGGGGTTCAGAAGTGGAAACCAAAGTGCTGCCGCCATGGAGAGTGCCCGTTTCTGCACCAAACCTCCTGGCTCTGGCTTGTCACAGCACAAAGCCCACTGCAAAGTGCAGCAGAGAATCTGAAACCAGGACATGAATCCCATACAGGCGGTTTTCACAAGGTACTGTCTTTACAAACATTCTCAGGGCCTCCCTGGTGGCGCAGGCGGTTGAGCGCTGCACTGTGAAGCTGTCCGCAGCCTCTGCGGTGCAGGTTTGATCCCGGCCAGCAGGTGAGGGTCCCACATGGTGCGGCAGACCTCTCCTCTCTTGCCCGCTGCTCCCCTCAGCAGTGTGTTTCAGTCAGTCTGCCTGTTTTGTACCCCGCTGTCTCTGGTGAGTCCTCACCCTCCCACATATCTGGCCTGTACCCCAGCTCTTTGTATGCATAAATAAATAAATCTTAAAAAAAAAATTGTCAAAATGGGAGACTTATGAAATCATGTCATGCATAATAAAGCATACAGTGCCTCTTTTATAACTAGGATATAAAGCAATTTATCAAATAAATTAATTTCAGGCTTGAAAAACCCTAGGTCAAAGGCTGTATCACTTTTTTTCTACAAGGGGGAGAAAGTACATGAATAAGCAGGGAAGTAAAGACTGAGTTGGTACTGCTTTGTCAAATACTCCTACAAACTGCCCTTAGACAGCAACAAAAGCCCCAGACAGGGAATACTGGGACCAGCTCCTGAGCGGAGTGGGCAGCTGCACCTTCCAGAAGCACTACTCTCCACAGTACGACTCTCTCAAAACGAGGCCAGGCAATGTGTTTCCTCCAGTCCTGCTAAACCTCCTGAGAAACAACCTTCAAGCTACACTCCGCAGGACACAGGGACGCCACGAAAAACCACATCTGTGACGGCAGCAAATACCCAACATTCTCTTCCATCATTATTATATCAATCATTATTTTAACTCAAAGACTCTTTTACACCTACATGCATGCAAAACTGAGTCTGGACGTACATGTTCGGATTTCTGGGGAGAAAGCTCATAGTATTCAGACTCAGAGGGGTGCAAAGTTAAAATACCACTCTTTCTTTTAAAGGGCAGGAGGACTTGATCCTTTGGATTTATTTTGGGACATCGAAGTTTTGCAGAGCCACCTCTGGTAAGCAAGGTTTCTAGCAAGTTGAGAGCGATTTGGAACCAGACACTTTTTCCCAGGAAAAATACTAGGAAGCCAAAGTACGAGCCACCATTCTTTTCCGTGGGGCTCTGGTGAGGTCCACGTCGAGGGCTCTGATTGTTGAACTGGCTTTGCACCTGTGGGCGTCACTCTGACGCTTCATCATGACTTAATATTTCTTTCTCAGAAACACATTGTTTTATTCAGCTTCCTAAGAAAGATCAAAATTAATGTTGAGTCTTCGCTGCTTCAGTATGTCACTCAAAATGCAGGGCACATCTCCACGGAAACTTTCCTAACAGGCATGTTTTTTTCTTCAACTGAGTGTTCTACATCAAAACATAACCCCTGAGTCACTCACTTTCCTGATGTTCTCTGGCCCCCTCCACCAACTGTCTCCCAGATATTTCAACATCCCTTCAGAATTAATACATATACATTCCCTTTCAAAAAAATTTTGTTTTGACAAACTCTTTCTATGAGCTTTTTCTAGCTTGAAACTTTAAGAATCATAAGAATGTAAATATACACATTTGATGATCTCCACCATCCCAGCTGCTGGAGCCATGTGATCACCACCCTCTGTCCACAAGCCACAGACGAAAGTCACCTTTTTACTCTGAAAATCTCACTTTCATTCTACCCATTGCCAATATTCTTTCAAAACTACAGCAATTTTTGGTCTTTTTCCCAAAATGTGGCCAAAGGTACAATAAAAGAAAGGCTGAAAATGACTGTTTTCTTCTTGCTGTCCTGGACTACAATCTTTTTCTCCCATTTCTTTTAAACCAAAAAGCACCATTCTATTTGGAAAATAGTTAGCTTTAGAAAAAGGTGCCTTTACACTATTATTTCCAGAACAGCCAAATGTACAGAAGGAGAAATTACAATCTGCTGAGAAAATTGCAAAATAATTTCTAACTCTATTTGCTGTAATTTGACAATTCTAAGAGTGTAGAAAATGTACCTCTGCAAGATATTTGAAAGCTATTACCCTAATTGAAATCTATATAAAATGGAAAGAGTTCCCTTTCAAGTCACATAAACGCATATATAGACCGGAGAGCCTTCATGCTAAATCAGGGGATGGTATGCCAAAGCAGTAAAGATTTTAGCCTCAAAATACAGTAACCATGTATCAGGGCACATATAAATGCTGATCTAGAGACCTTCCTTCATATGCTGACATACATACAAAATGAAGTATTGAATAACGCTCTGAAAGAAAGGTCAGGAAAAGCTGACCTGTTCCATCATCTAGCTGACTTTCACTCCCAAGTTTTTGCTCTCTACCAGTTTTCTGTATGCTTTTCAACACACTGAACCTTTCGCTTCCCTGTGTTCACAAAAAAGTGGAACAGATAACCCCAAACAACTGACACAGGAATACGCTACATTTTTTTTATAGCTTCCCATTAAAATCGTCCCGTGTCAAAGAATGTAAACCAAGGAGAGTGGCGTGGGAAGGGAACCCACAGGTCCAATGGGGAGCAGACCCAAGCCAGCTGAAGTTTTAAGACTATGGCAAGAAATAATTGACCCTCAGATCACTTTGAGCCACCACCAGTAACTTCCCCATATTTAAAATCCACAGTGCTGACTCTTCATTAATGTTAGATGAATTTCACGGTAGGTTTTTTGTAATTACCAGCCGCCTGCATTGCTGGCTCAGAGATGGCTCCATCAATGCAGAGATCCAGTTTCCTGAGCAGAGCCTTGGATCACATGCCCACCTCCACGTGAAGCCGTGCACAGCTGCCTGCGGTGCCCTTCCTCTCCTTTCAGGCCAGATCCCAACCTCCAGACCACAGGGGGGTAGTTCAGAGAAAGAAAGAAACTTCTGGGGCCTCCCCTAGTGGCGCAACAGTTGAGCACTGGGCTGTGAAGCTGCCCGCATCCTCTGCAGCACCGGTTACATCCCAGGCCCCCGAGGGTCCCACATGGCGCGCAGACCTCTCCTGTAGCACCCGCTGCTCCCCTCAGCAGTGTATTTCATCAGTCTGCCTGTTCTGTTCCTGGCTCTGGTGAATCCTCTCACCCTCCTGCGCTTCTGACTAGAGGGAGGGAGGGAGGGAGGGAGGGAGGGAGAGAGGGAGGGAGGGAGGGAGGGAGGGAGGGAGGAAGGAAGGAAGGAAGGGAGGAAGGAAGGAAGGAAGGAAAGAAACTTCAACTACCAAAATCAGACTGTCACCTTTGAGCATAATTTAAATTTCTGCTAACAGGGTTCTGCTGCCATAATATGTGTTACCAGTGTTACTTTAAAATGTGGCCTGCCCTGGAAAAATGGTCTTTCTGAAAGCAAGATCATCTGTCCTTACTGCCTCTGGCCAAAGTGAACTATAAAGCAGAATCATACTTTCATTCGCAGGGCTCAATAGCACAGGACACATGAGGCGCTGGGGGAAAGAGGGGGCCGGTGCCTCATGTGTGTAGGGGGTTATGTGCCCCTGCCCTGCCACAGGCTGCAGGAACAGATCACTCACTGCACATCTGGGCTGAGGCCCCAAGACCCACGGCCTGCAGGGATGGGCAGGAGCCACCATCCAGAGTCACAGGGCTGGGAGGGTTAATGTCCAGTTCTGTCTACCTCAGCACCCTTTTCTGGCCCAGACAAGAATGACCAGATCTAACAGTGAAGCCAATGACAAGGCACAGGTCAATCTAGGATGCATGAGAGCAAAAAGGAGGAAGGACAGGTGGTTACAAATGATATAAATTCAAGGAAAATGAAAGGAGCAGTTTTGGAGAACTTGGAGGGTGGGGTAATTAGGATATTAATCCAAAGAAACTGACTAAGGAAACCGAGGAGAAAGTATCCTGGCACAGGGTACCGAGCTTAGAGGATATGGTTATCCAATACTCTCCCTGCAAAGCAGAAGTCTTAAGAATTTGAGGAGGGGGAAGGGGCCAGCAGTGAGGAAAGAGAATCTCGGGGGCCCAAAAACCACCTACTGATAGTATGACCAGCAAGGCAAAGCCAGGCCTGCGTCATGGACTCCCACCCGCAGTCTGCGCACCAGGTTCTTCCCTACTGTGACTCGGTCCCGTCATCCTCAACACCCGACTTTGAAGCCTTTTAGATGAGACATCAGACAGACTTTAGGGCTGGAGTTCTTCCCAAGCCTTTCTCCTCGGAGGGCTTCTTGCAAGCCTGATGAACACAGACAGCAGAAAAACATTACTAAAAGGACAGTGCTCGAAATGGGAGCACTGGCCCATGGGAGGCAGGTCACAGTCAGGGGAGCTCTTACCGTGTGCACAACGGCAAGACCATCCAGGCTCAAAAAAAAAGAGGGTTTACTTAGCAGGAGACTGGGAAAAGAAAAGCGTTTCTAAGACCACAACTGGCCTACTTCCTCACCCCAGTTAGTGTCCAGAAGTCCCAAATACAGCCTGTCTGTGGAAGATGAGGTGACACTGCAGCAGCTCACAGCCACAGTCTGAAAGTCTGAAGGCTGGGGTTGGATGCCAGACTGAACAGCAACAGACTCAACAGCACCAGAACAACTCTTTGTGAACTGTTGGCTTACACCAAGAGCACACAGCTCTTTGAGACACTGGGTCAAGGCCAGTGGCAGTCCATGTAGATAGGTACTGTCAGAGGCAGGGCTGGAGGCAAGTGCAGTATCCAGGTATCTGCAAAGGCCCATGGAGGCCTGGAGTTCTAAAAGCCCGTGGAGGTTGTCCACCCCATGCTTCCCCTCATTGGAGGCCATCTACTAATCCTGCTTCAAAGGTGGCCCAATGACTCTTTCCCTCTTCAGTGGCTGGCTGCTGACTGACTCAAGCTGGCTCCTGCTCTGCCTTATATCCTCTTCGAGCTCCCATGCCCTGCAAGCCCGAGTGCACTGTTAACCCATCCTAAGCGGCTGACTGGGCCATTTAGCACCAATCAGCCCACTTTACATTTTCGATCTGAATAACTTAAGGCTGAGTGACAGCTGGAGAGCTTGAACCTGACTGGTCCATTCTGCTCAAACTTGACTGGTCCATTTAACTCAAACCTGATTGTTCCATTTAGGATCTTGGAGCCAGATAGAAAAAGCCCACCCCTGCCCAGACTACCCTGCACTGAAGTCAGGGCAGGTTCATGGGCCAGAGGGCCACGGTGTCTGTCTGTCTGTCTGTCTCTCTCTCTCTCTCGCACGCTCTCTCTCTCTCTCACACACACACACACACACACACACACTTTCTCTTTCACACATACACAAGGCTGCACATTAATTTTCAAGAGGAAAACACAGACTTTACGCTTCTCCCCTCCACCTCCCCAAAGGTAAAACCCCCTGATTCAAATAATTCATTTCACTGTTTTGAGTGAAAGGGTTAGAGTTCTGATCTGCACCCCTCTGGGTGACGGTTGCATGGTATTTTGTAAGCTGGGGTTGGACAGAAGAGAGGGTGGGGGCAAGTCCTGCTTCAGGAAGAGGACAATCTTCTAGTGCCCCCAAAGCTCCATTGGTAATTTTACTCAAAACTTTAATGGAAAAAAAAAAAAAAAACATTACTTTCTAGATACTCTACAAATAACCAAATAATTTTTTAAAAAAATTAAAAATTCCAAACATACTATGGGCTTACTTAAGTTAAAAAAGAGAAATTGACACACTGGCTTAATTAATAAGTTATTAATCTGGGAGAAAGTGCCTAATAAACCATTTTATAATTAAGAAATTACCATGTTTAGTGCTATTCAAGAGGTTAAAATAGTGCCTTAAGAGTCTTCAACTACCTTCCTTAAAAGAAGTAGCAAAGTGGGTAAGGGCTTCATGTAAAAGTCACAAAAGCCGGACTTTCATCTCGAGAGTCTGGGCCTGCCCAGGGCAGTCCCCACGCTCAGCCACTGTCTTCCCAGCAGCGTCATCTGCAGAAGGCTCCAGGGATCACCAGCTGCCCAGCCCATGTTAACTCAATGTGCTATATTCCCTCTCTCAGCCTCAAAGAACTTCTCTTTAAGTCATCACAGTGCCGGAGGAGGGACTACAAAGGCAGTTTCCAGCCTCCTACCTGTCTGACAGGGTGGCGCCTCCCCTGAGCAACAACATCTCACCTGAGGGAGAAAGCAGAGTCTACCCTCCACCCTCAGGACAGGCTGAGATTAAGAACGCACAGGGCTGAACCAAGAACCTGTCTTGGCCTTACTGTTGCAAAAACAGGAAACAAAAAAACTTCTCATTCCTACTTTTAGTATCAATTTGAGCATCTGTAAAAACAAACTCCTGAAATAGAAAAACATGGCCCCCAAATCCCACCTTTTCTCCTTAGCTTGCTAAAAAGCACCAACACTAACCAATCAACAGACATACACCCCCACCCCAAGCTGCCCTTATTCAGCATAACAGGGCTTGAGGGGCCAGGGTACCCCATTACCTTGTTGTAGAAGAGAGCCAGGGAGGAGCAGAAGAGTATTTCTGGAAGAGGAAATTGAAATTAATGTGTCAATTCTGACACAGAACACAAAATGGCTAAGATCCTTATCAGGCCACAGTAGACCACAGAGTAGGTTTTGGAAATAGTTAAAACCTACAATTTCTGGAAGACTTCTTCTAAGTAGAGAGGTAGAGAGAGAGAGAGAGTGTGTTCTAAGTAGAGTGTGTGTGTGTGTGTGTGTGTGTATGTGTGTTAACCATGCTTCAAAAAAAAATTTTTTTTAGATTAACACTCTGCAAGTGTTGATCTCTGAAAGGGCCTCTTGAACTTCTGCCCCAGAAAATTCTGAGTCCTGCACTTCCTACCTTTGCTGCCAAAACAATTCTATCCCCTAATTCAGAAATCTGAGATGTGTTTTTTCTTTCCATAAGACCTTTGTACCACACATCAGACCTTTCATAAAATAAAAACTCATTTCAGGCTACTAAGCGCTGCCGACACCTCTCTTGATCAACATCAGCCTTGAGACGAGAACGAGGCTGACCAAATGAGTTTGGTCTCTGGCTCGGAGCATGATCAATAGTCATTTCTGTTGGGAGTTTTAGCTTAAAAAAAAAAATTAATGTTCCTGCTGTACTATTAACCTACCCCTGCAGGATCGAACACCACTCATCGTATCCCCGCAGACATTAGCCTGCCCTGGGAAATTAAAACAAAAGCAGCTCCTTTCCCATGGGTTTTCTTCTGCTCGGGCTTATTTTCCACTTCGATCTTGCCTCTGAACTCAGCCGTGGCAAGCAGCTCACCTTTCCCCGAGGACAGCTCCCTTCAGACTTCCCAGCACAGGTACTGGAGTTTCTGCTCTTGGCTCCGTAGAGGGATGAGATGGATGGGAAACCGAGGAGGAGCCACATCACGTTAGTCATTGCTGTGGACTAATATTCGCGAGATCACTTCTAACAGGCATGGGAACTGAAGATACCCCGATGGCTCCTGACCCAGTTTAGTGGGGAGCAGTTCCATTATTTGGTCACAGGAAACAAAGCAAGGGAGGAAGGAGGCATGTGGCCCTGTGGAGCCAGCCCCCCAAACCCCAGCTCTGGGCTTATTTCCAGGCAGAGCCTTGGGGTCCTCACCTCTGGATGGCTTTACCCTGTCCATACCATCAACTGACTTTTCCTTATTTGTCATCATTATGTCCAAGTAGTGCCACCCTGAACACACACACACACACACACACACACACACACACACACACCCCCTCTTCTTGACCTCAGATGTAAAATTATCAGCAAGGTAGGGTTAGCATTTACCACAGGGTATATTCAACTCCTCCAAACATCTGCCTAGGTCTAGCACATCTGCCTGGGGGCTATTTTAAAATCTTGTCTTTGGAAAAAAATCCTTGCTCCCTCAGGCAGGCCGGCAGAGCCCTTACAATGACACAAAGTACCCCTTCTCTTTCCAGCACAACTGAAAAGCTTCCCAGCAGCCCCCTGTGATCAGTGCACAGACTGACTCTTGCATGGGTTGCTTTTGGGATCCAGGGTGCTCATACTACTTTGCTCCATTCTAATCCTCCCGACAACACAATCACGTCTACCTGGCCGGGCGGCTATGCCAGGGTCTGGAGGCCTCAGTTGCTCAGCCTCAGGCATGCAGTACCCAATCCCTCCTCTGTGGTATTCTCTACCAGCCTGGGTGCCAGCTTCCACTTGAGAGCTCCTGGGCGCCGCCCTGGTGCCTACACTGCTGCTCAGTCACGCAGGTCCCTGCTCTGGTTCAACAACTGACCTGTGTACTTTTCTCTTCCGCCTCCTTAACAGCCAGCTTAAAGCCTTCTGAGACAGACACAGGTATTTCACTCCGCTTTCATATAACACCTCTTCTCTGGTTATGAGAGGCAATGACCTAAGAAACTAGTCTTTTCCTTGCAAAAACATCACCTAGGAAACCAGCTAGAACATATCTGTTTCTTCTTTCAGAAACACATTCACAAAAGTTGTAGAAAAAATATACCCACTGTCCCACCTCAGGCTCATTTCCCGCTGACAACCAAAAATTCCCTGTGAAGATTCTGGTCTCCCCTATGATTCCCTCCCACACGACAGATGGATCTGACAGGCACTGACAGGCTCCTCCCCTCATCGGAAGTGGGTTTCAAGGTGGGGGGAAGCAAATATTGTTTAAAAATGAACAATGATGTAAAAAAATAAAATAAAAATGAGAGATTTAAAAAAACAAATAAACTTAATAAATAAATAAATAGATTAGAAATGGGGCTCAGCCCCCATCTGCAGGGTCAGGTCTAAACAATGTTGTCTGTTCTCTGCCCCCATTATAGAGACTCCCACCAGCAGGAGGCCTCTTCCCCAAGGCACCACCAGAATTCCCTGCCAGTACTTACTGCCCACAGCCCTCTTTAGTGCCCACCAGGCATGATTTTGAGGTTTTAAAAAATATTCCTGGGCTTCCCCCCACCCCACCCCGTTTTCTAGTGTACCTGCATTCATTCATTCACCCAACAGACATTAAGAAGCTTGTGCAGGGCCTCCCAGGTGGCGCAGCGGTTGAGCGCTGGGTTGCGAAGCTGCCCGCAGCCTCTGCAGCGCCGGTTCTATCCCCGGCTGCTCCCCGGCCACCGGAGGAGGGTCCCACATGGCGCGCAGACCTCTCCTGCCGCCCGCTGCTCCCCTCAGCAGTGTACTTCGGTCCTTCTGCCTGCTCTGCTCCCCTCTCTGGCTCTGGTGAATTCTCTCACCCTCCCGCACTTCTGACTGTACCCAGTGCTTGTATAAATAAATAAATAAACCTTTAAAAAAAAAAAAAAGACTGAAAAAAAAAATAAACCAATGTTACAAAAAAAAAAAAAAAAAAAGAAGAAGCTTGTGCAATGAGTCAGACAGTTGTGCTAGGTACTTGGGCACAGAACGATGAGCAAAATCAACCTTGCCCTCCTGGAGGAAGGGGAAAAGCAGACGCCTGCTAAACAACACACTGAAACTGTCAGATGTGCTATAAAGGACAAGAGAGAAATGGGGCATGAGTAGACGGGGCAGAGCCATTTCCTAAGGAGGGAGCGGTGTGGTGATTCAGTTCCTGAAAAGTCCAGCTCTCTTCCAGCTGGGGACAGAGAGGTGCCTGGACGACAATGAGGGTGAGAGCAGGCGGCAGGCTGCAGCAGAAGCTGGAAGGCTGGAGCGCACAGCACTTTGCAGAACAATGTTCAGAACCTGTGCCCTACCCCCGCAGCAACAAGAAGCCTTCATAGGGTCTTAAGCAAAGAATGACATGATCAGATGGGGAATTTTTGAATGACTTCTTTGCAAGGGGTAAACAGATTAGAGACGAGTAGCAGGCGCCATGGGGAGAAAGTGGGGAGGCTGCTGAGGTCGTCCCAGCAAAAGGTACTTGTTTAGATTAGAGCAGCAGCAGTGAAGGTGGAGAGAAAGAGAACCATTCTCTTCACTCAACAGTCCACATCCAGAGGTGCCGGAAAGATCAACATCAACTGCACTTGGAGAAGAGCTACCTAAGGATGCGGTGAGGGAGGCTTAGCCCCTGTCTACGGTGAAAAGAAATGTCAATTACCTCTGGCAAAAAACACCAGCTGCAGGAAACCTCTGTAGCGCAATCTATCCCTGGCACCCGATTTTTCAGAATTTCTAGATAAACTGAAATCCCTTCTCTTAAATTTACTTTTAAATCCATTCCTGAAAGCTGTCATCTTTTTTTTTTTTAAAGATTTATTTATTTATTTATATAAGCACTGGGTACAGTCAGAAGCATGGGAGGGTGAGAGGATTCACCAGAGACAGAGCGGGGAACAGAACAGGCAGACTGACGAAATACACTGCTGAGGGGAGCAGTGGGCAAGGCAGGAGAGGTCTGCGCGCCATGTGGGACCCTCGCCAGCCAGCCGGGATCGAACCAGCACTGCAGAGGCTGCAGGCAGCTTCGCAGCCCAGCGCTCAACTGCTGCGCCACCAGGGGAGGCCCTGTCATCTATTTTTGAAACATTTACAAAGCATCTACTATGTGCTGGGGATAAAGAGGCCCTAAGCATCTGTCCCCTAAGCCTCTAAATCCTCCTGTCAGAGAGCACAACTCCCAAGGGGTAGGAGGTCCTCCCCCACCCTCACCTCCTGAAAGCTTTGTAAGAGCCACTTCAGACTCTCTCTACCTCTCAGAGACATTCCAGAAGGCAAGAGAAGCACATGCGTTGTCCACTCAAGAGATTCCCTCCTCTTCAAAAGATCCTCAGCCCTGGGAGCCATCAGAGCACTAAGTCAAGGTTTTTGAGAGCCCAAACCTCACTCTTATGGAAGACCATGAACCCCAACACGTGGTCCTTCCTCCAGGCCATCAAACTCCTCTCAAGTGTTCTGAGTCGAGGCTCTATTTCTCAATTGTGCTCTTTCATCTTGTTGTCCAAATTAGCTGGTGCTAGACTCTAGCCTATCATGTGAATCGACGGTTTTAGAACCTCTGGAGTGACACTGTCCAACGTGGCCACATGGGGCCATATAAACAAAAATTAATTAAAATCAGATCAAATTAAAACTGCAGTTTCTCAGTTGCACTGGCCACTTACAAGGGTGGCCCCCTTGCTGGGCCAGAGCTCCACAGAGGCACCCTGGGGTCACTGCATGCTTAATTTGAATGTCCCCTTTAAAAAACTACACAAAAGTTTAACACGCAGAGGCTTTCAACACGTGAACTCTGTTCTCTTCGATTTCACAAGTACATGCTATACCTGGAACACCGTCTACACTACAAAGCACTGCTTCTTAGTCAATTCATACTTTGGACCTTGTGTGAATTTCATTTGCTAGGAATGTTTGAAAATAATCCTATGATTCCTTGTAGGGAGGGGTGGGACCATGATTTTCAGCCAGTGTGGGTGCTCTTGCTTCTTTTCCACCTACCCAAACTGCCCAATACACACATTGTGCCGTACAGTTCACACAGCCCAATACACACTGGCCCATCCAGTCGGGCTCCCCAGATATAAGCTCGCTTGACCCTCAAGCCACCTGGAAGTAGGAAACTGAAGCCCCAAGTGGTTGCCCTTCCCAAGGCCCCTCAAGCCCTGGCTCTGCACCGCCTACTGCACTACTCACCCCGTGACACGCCTGCTGCCCTTTCCATCCGCAACTCCTCTCTGCCCCGCCACCACAGCCACTTTCCCACGTGGCTTCCTGTCTTGAAAAAGCTCTTCCCAACACTTCCAGATGCTGGCTCCTTCTCTTTATTCTTCCTCATCACCAGGTTCTTTTCCTTCCGAGGAAGGAGATTTCACAACGTAATATATACAGGGCGTCCTATCAATTGTTGACGAGCTTATTGGCTAGCGAGATAATATGCCAAATGCAGGCGGGAGCAAAGATATTCCCCCCCATCAGATTTCCAAAGCCAAGCACAATGGGTGACTCTGACACTCAAATATTGTCCAATGGCTGATAACCATTATTCAGTAAGTACTTTTAGTGTAAACATTTTAAATGCTCTCTTTCAAGCTGCAAGTGATAAATATAACCATCTTTAGGAACACTGCTTCAAAGACAGCATTAGGTGTAAGAAAGAATTTTCACAGCGGGTTGAGCGCACCGCTGTGAAGCTGTCCGCAGCCTCTGCGGTGCCGGTTTGATTCCCAGCCGGCCAGGGAGGGAGCAACCCACAGGCAGACCTCTCCTGCACACCCGCTGCTCCCCTCAGCAGTGCTTCCGGTCCGTCTGCCTGTTCTGCTCCCCGCTCTGTCTCTGGTGAATCCTCTCACCCTTCCTCGCCTCGGGCCTGTACCCTATTGTATAAATAAAAAATAAATCTTAAAAAAAATTTAAATTAAATGAGAGCAGGGAGGTTTATGTCAGCTTTAAGTAACAAAAGAAATGAAACTTACAGTATACAACTCGTGCATCTGGAAGGTTACCTGCAGGGGCAATCCATGGGTTGCTTGATTCTCAAATTCCAAATAAGCTTACGACCGAGGAGGTCTCTCTGCCAGTGCAGTGTTCTCAACCACTCGGATAAACCAGGGATGCTCTCTGTTGCTTACTTCCAATAATCTTCTTCCAATGATCTTCTTAGGGCAAGGTTTTTAAAACCAATACTCCAAGCAAACCCAACAGCAAAGGTTGCCTGATCAGAATGGAGTCTACCAGGCTTCCCACCCCAACAGTTTCTAAGGACTCTTGACACTCCTGCTCATGCTCACAGTGACTGGTCTATGGTTTGTTTATCAAAGAAAAACCTTTCTAGGATTCTTCTTCTACAGCTCCCATAGGGGTTATTCTTTAGGTTTAACAATGTTCTCCCAAAACACAGCAGATGTCGAGATGAGTAAGAACTCAGCATTTAAACAGGTGTCAGCATATAAGACTAGGCCATGTGACCCCAAAGCTAAAGGAATCCTTCCAGGATGAATGGCTTGAGAAGAGGCCTAGACAAAATAGGGTCCATCCAAAACAACCATAGAATTGGTACTGGGGAGCAACACAGACCCAAATTCTAGTCCTAACTAGAGGCCCCTGTACTTGCTGTGTGATTCTGGACAAGTTACTTAACTTCTCTGACCCTCGGCTTCCTCATTCGAAACTACGGTTGCTAATTCTACAGTAAGTCCTCATTTGGAGTGCTGAGAGGTCCTTGGAAACTGAGATGTTAAGTGAAGTGAAATATAACAAAAGCGGCTCCTTGAACAAGGTCATTTTCTTCAGTATCAGCTGGGACTCTTTTTTCCTCATCAATATTACAGCGCAATGACAGCTACCACATGCCAGAATCTACCACCCATAGGTGATGTTAGGTGCAAAGAAGGAACAGTGCCCAGCCATTCCCCAAAATGACATAATATTATTCATACTGTTATCACCTGCCTGTTGTTTTCTGCTTCACAAAAAGCATGATGAGAAACGTCAAAGGAGACATGAGCAGTCCCGAACGATGTCCTTTCAACCACCTAATTTCTCAGACCCTTCGTTTCATAAACTCACATCATCTATGGCCCTGTTTGGGGGGAAGTGGAGGAGTCCTCATTTTGTGATGAGACCCTCGAGGTCCAGAGTTGTGCAATGATGTGCCCAACAACACACATAATAACAGAATAAATAAAGGTAAGAAGTGAAAGCCCCAGGAGGGGAAGTCAGGCCTCTCCATCACCCCGACTGCCATCAACCCATCAAACCCGACTGCTCCTGAACCCCCGAGCATCTCTCTGATGGACGGTGTCTCACGGACATTTCACACCATGTGATGAACATTTTAAGGAGTTTGTATGTAACCTTGTACATAACCTTGAGGTGCTCTGAAATTCACATGCAAGGGTATTCACATCCATGTAGGTTTCCAATCTTCTTTTAATGATATTTATTTTTAACTTGGGATTTAAAGTTGACAAAGACCTTAATGAATAGGCAGGTAACAGGGAGCTGTCTGTCCATGGCTCGTTAGCTCCTGAAGTTAATGCTTCTCACGGGGACGAGAGTCAGCCAAAGGACAGAGCTCCAGGCAGAGCGGAAAAACGTCCCTCCAGCCCACAGATCACTGCTAACTGCCTGGGCTTCGAGTGGCAAATCTTGTAAGATGCTCCCCAGCTTATCCTAGAGCCACATACTAGTTAACCCTTATGTTCTATCAGTCAACAGTGTCGACAATTACTGGGTGCTTATTATGTGCCAGAGAGTCGAGACCGTGCAATCCTCACAACGACCACAGCTCATCAAATCGATCCTAATAATGTAAGACACACAGTTATTGTATGTACAAAAGTAAGGACGTCATTGTCACCTATAACAATAGGATCCCAAGGGTTATAAGATACAAGTTTCTCCAGAAATGTTAAGATGAGACAAACTGTACTGTCTTGAAACAGTGTTGCTGAAATGTGGACACTGCCCCATTGTACAGGTAAAGAAACTGAGGTGCAAGGAGAGTGAACATAACTTGCCCAAGATGAAAGAACCGTTAAGTCTGGTCACCTTCACAAGGCAGTAAACGCCAATTTCCCAGCAGCCACATGATCATCCAAGGCACTGGGCAGAGACAGGACACCAGGTGCTCCCCCAACTCCACTACGAGCACACTAACTGTGGCCATTCTCTGAATATCTTTGAACCTGACCTTTTCATGTTCAAAGACGGTGCTGTGCTAAATTCTCTAACAAACTACTGCTACTCTTCTGGGAAAAGCAACATGGCATGATGGAAAAAGCTTGTTTTATAATCAGAAAGTCCTAGATTAAAATTTTTACTTTATCCTCTAACCAGCTTCTGCCCCTGGGTGAGGTATGGACCACTCTGGAGAGGACATGTGTGCAAGGGAAAAGGTAGTACTTGGCAGAGGTGGAATTCAACAAATGCTCTTTTTCCACATTAGCCTTCTTCTATCTTGGAATAAAATCAAAGAACAGGGCCGCCCTGGTGGCGCAAGCGGTTAAGTCTCAGCACTATAAAGCTACTGGCAGCCACTGCAGCATGAGTTCAATCCCAGCCTGGGAGCTGATCCACATGGCGCAGCAGACCTCTCCTGCCTCGCCAGCTGCTCCCCTCAGCAGTGCATCCCAGTAGATCTTCCTGTTCTATTTCCCACTTTATCTATGGTGAGTCCTCTCACCTCAACCCCACACCCCTTACCGCCCTGCACCTTTGGCCTATACACCAGCTCTTGTATGCATAAATAAGATAAATCTTTATTTTTGAAAAAATCAAAGAACAAACATTCCCTGAGACCTCAACAATTTCCAAGGGATACGTTCAAGTGAGAATAAGGATCAGACAGGTTAAAGTGGGCCCTGAGGGGAACTCAAGCAAAGAAAATAACCTGGAAGCACCAGGAAGACGGGACTATGTTTCATGAGCTTCCAAACTTTTGAATAAATAAATTGATGGGGGCGGGGGGGAAAAAAAGAACCTAAAATGATTAAAAGAGAGAGAGAGAGAGAGAGAGAGAGAGAGAGAGAGAGAGAGAGACACTGGTCAACAGATATGGGGATAATGATAGTTTTATACCAAGCCTGACACAGAAAACCAGACTTTGAAGACTCCATTTGCTACCAAAGGTAATCTGCAGCAGAAGACTGTCCCATTGCTCTGTTCTGTCTTTACGTTAACTAATATTCTGTGCATTTCTTCCCTTTCTTTCTCAAGAATGTCGAAAATCCTCAGGAGGTGAGCACTGTGGACTGGAGGGAAGGCGCGTCACAAGGCTCCCAGAAACAAGCTGTCCACCCCTCTTACCCCCTTCACCATATAGCCACGATGCTACCCAGTTTCTGGCACACAGCCTACTCTGAATAAAAATTACCTGACTGACTATTTTTTGACTCTGTGCAATTTCTTTTTGACCCAAACTCCAGAATATCCTATCCATTATGAAAAGCCCAATCTTGCCTGCTTCTCCTCCAGATGCAATCGAAAAACGTCTGATAACCCACAGTAAGACTGGTGTCCCCTGCGTCTCTAATTCACTCACATCTTGACACTCTACTCCCTCCTCAAACCTCCAACAAAGCCCAGCACACTCAGCCAAACAAACCCCTGCAACTACCCTCTTCCCTCATCTGTCCCAGCCGTTGGGTTACCAGTTGCCTCACTGACCACCACCTTCTGATGTGAATCAGTTTGTTAAAACAGTCTCCCTCCTCCCAAGCACAGCACCTGTTCCTGGAGGTACATGTAAAGACAAGCTGAGTGCACCCAGAGTTTTCCACAAGCTGCCCGCCCCCCCCCCCACTTCAACCCTTCACTGTTGCTCCCAGAAAGAGGTCTGTGTGAAAGAAACTGTATGGCAAAAATCCCCCTCTATCTCCATCTCGTCTGAAGGCTGGATTGTTTTCTGTAAATTTAGACCAAGGACCAATTTTTTAAGTATTTAAGAGAATACTGAAATAGCTTAAGGGCTGGGTAAGAACTAACAGAAATGGCAGATTCACTGTTCAATACCCCCTGAGGTAAACTTCACTGTGCCCTCAACTCTAAACCCACAAACCTAGACCCCTCAAACTCTCCCTAGGCCAGAGTTCAAGCATCACTTGCCCCTTCATTTTGCCTTACAGTTTCCAAATAAAAGTCACAACTGCTTCCATTCCAGCTTACACCTTGCCCCTGAAAGGATTCCTTTGCATCCTTTGATAACAATCATCAAGACATGCAAGAGGGTCCCTTTCAACTACTCTTGTGCATAGCAGACATGGCGGCAAGACCTGAGACTTCAAACATAATGTGGCACCACCCTTGCCTTCAAGGGGCCCATGCTTTCCCTTCAACTCTGCATAAATATCCCTCCCTAACAAATGCTGGCCAGGATGTGGAGAAAAAGGAACTCTCCTACACTGCTGGTGGGAGTGCAAACTGGTCCAACCACTATGGAAAGCTGTCTGGAGGTTCCTCAAACCACTGAAAACGGAGCTTCCACATAACCCAGCAATTCCACTGCTAGGAATCTACCCAAAGGACACAAAAACATCAATTCAGAAGGATACCTGCACCCCTATGCTTACTGCAGCACTATTCTCAGTAGAGAAGATATGGAAACAACCCAAATGCCCAAAAGATTATGCTTTCAGGGAGTATGCTCAGTGAAATAAGTCAGAAGGAAAAAGAAAAACATGGGTGGTTTCACTTATAGGCAGAATGTAGGGGAACCAAATAAGGGACTAGGAAAAAAAATAATAAATTAAAAAACAAGGCATTAACAGGCAACTATTATTAATCAGAGACACTGCAGGGGAGGGGGAAGGAGAAGGATCAAACAGGGGAGGGAATGTGCTCTCACCCAAGGGACTATGGTGATGGTGCAGGGGTGAATTGCTGGTGGGAATTTACGGGGACTACATCAGAGAGGAGAAAGCAGGCACTGCACAAAAGCAAGAACGATGTAAAATATATATAAAATAAAACAAAAACGAAGAGCCAAAAAAAAATAAAAAATAAAAAAGCATCCCTCCCCGTGCAGTGTCTACACATCCGTAGTGACAAAGTACTTCCCAGCTCTGGTGAGAGAGCGAGGGTGGAAACAGACTTTGCCCTCACATTGGATGCCTGTAACCATAACAACGGATGCTTTAAGTAACCATCAACCCACTGAGGGGCTAAGTTTTCCAAAAAGCCATTTCCAACGGCCTCAGCCTGGCGTTCCGGGCAGGGCGCGCGGTGCCAATGAACTCGGCGCATCGCTCCTTCCCCGGCCCCCCCTTCCCCCGCGTGCGCCCCACGGCCGGCACCTGCCCTGCGGCGCCGCGCTCCGGGACCCGGCACCTGGCCGCGCTTAGGCCTCAGCTCAATGTCACCAGTTCGCCTCCCGCTCCCCCGGGTCCGGGCGCGCCGCCATCCCCGGGGCACCCCGACTTCAGGAGTTGGAGGAAACCCCCCGGGGCGCAGGCAGCCCCCGACCGCCGCGCGCAAAAGTAACCGCGGCTCCCACTTGCCGGCACCTCGCGACGCGAGCTGGGGGCGGCGGGGCCGGGGCCCATTCCAGGGGCGCCAGTTGTTTTCCTCCAGTTCGCGCGCGGACGGGGCCCCCGGCCGGAGCCCGCAGCCCGCAGCCCGGAGCCCGCAGCCCGGAGCGGGGACCGCCGCGGGCACCTCCGGCCGCGCGAGCCCCAACTGCCCCCCGCCGCCCCGAGGGCTCGCGGGGGCGCCCGGGGGCGTCGAGGGGGGCGGGCGCCCCGTCCACGCTCGGGCCTCGCCGCGGGGGGGGCCCCGAGGCCCGACCCCGCGCCCGCCGCGCCAACCGCCGCCGGCCGGACCCGGACCCGCACCCCGCGGGGTCGCGGCGCCCCCGGCCCGGGCCTTCCCCGCGGCGCCCCCGCCGGCCGCCGGGCGCGGCGCGCTCACCCCGGCCCGCCGGCTGCCTCATCGTACTGCGCCGGCGTCCGCGCTCCGCAGCCGCCGCGGCCCCGGCTCCCGCTCCCGCTCCGGCTCGGGCGCCCGCCGCCGTCCCGCCGCCGCCCGCCCCCGGGCACCGGCCGCCCCGCCCCGCCGGCCGCCCCGCCCCGCGCCCCGCGGCCCGCGCCGCCGCCACCAACCAGAGGGCGGCAGGGGCGGGGCCGGCGCGCGCCAGGCCCTGCCAATCCAGCCCCGACCCGCCGAGGAGCGGCCGTGGAAATGGGCGGGCGATTGGTCAGGCCTGTTAAAGGGCCCGCCGCCCACCCGACTGGGCAGGGGGCGGAGGCGGGGTTCTCTGCGGGAGTCTGGGGGCGCGGAGTTTCTCTTCTGTTGCAACCCGGGTGCTGCGCTTTCGCCAGCGTTTGGCACGTATTAATTTCCTCTTCCCTGCACCCCGGCAACAAGTGGAGACAGAATGTGCCACTGTCGGTGATAAATGGAAACTAGGAGAACCAGTCTCCTGGGCAGGGCAAGTGCCCCCAAATTCTGGGTTTGAGAGGGGCTAGCAGACGCTTCTGGCCCCGTCCAGACCCAGAAATTGGCTTAAAAAGACACGTTCCCAGCTTCCCTCAGGAGGTGCTTCCCCTTCTGACCCGAGCACACTGTTGCTAGTTCTCAAGAGTTGGCGCTCACTTGTGTAAACGACTCATTTTAGAGATGCAGCAGCTGAGGTCCCCGAGGTTGTGTGCCTTCGGGAGGCTTGTTCTCGGGAGGATGAGCTTCCTGCCGAGGCCCCTTTTACTTTCATCATCTGTGAAGCTGAGGCGTCAGGCGGAAGCACTAGCACCCGCGGAGAGTTCCCTCTGCTCACCCCCACAGCCCTACCTGAGCGCCTTCTCCATCACTGGTTTCCAACTTCAGCGTCAGATCTCCCTGGAGAATTATAACACGGTTAGTGAGAGCCGATAATTCCCTATGTCTGGGGAGGAGCAGGGGAAAATATGCATTTTCAACTCTCCCCCTAGGTGATTCCGATGCTGATTGCACAAGAGCCACATTCAGGAGCATATTTGGAGTCTGTCCTAGTATTGGAATTTTAGTTCAACTGCCAACACTACGACTTTTTTTTTTTTTAATTCTCAAAATCAATAATATGGTTGGGAGACTTTCTAGCTCCCTAAATAGGTCAGGCTAGCAGCTGAGTTTGGAGAGCACCGGGCCTGGATGAAGCAACAAGGCAGTCTAGTTCACCGGGTCTGCACAATGCTTACATAGCTTAATGGCAAACACACCCTTCCTCATTAATATCACCAGGCTCAGTCATAACCCTGGGAGGGTGACTTGCTTTGTTCCAAAGCCATCAAGCAACGCCCAAACTCCCAGCCGCATTCCTCTCCCCTTTTTGCCTTGTAGACACAATAACACAGAGGCCATGGCCCTTGAACTTGAAGGTCAGTTCCCTTCCACTGGAGCCCTTCTATGTAGGAGTAGCCTCCAGAGAGCAACCCCTTTAATGCTGTGATATCTGAAGGGTGCTGCCTCATCAGCATAAAGTCATGGGGTGCCGACATCACCTCCTGGGAGCTCTACTGGCCTCTCCTTGGCCTTCCCCAGAGGAAAGGAAGTTGTGTCTCAACAGGAGAGGGCTACAGTTGCAGTTATCTGGAAATATGCCAGAAGGGCAGTTATCTGTAGCGGAAAGAGCCCAAAGCTCTTCACCATATTTATGAACCCCACCTGGGGTAGGGGTTGGGGTGGGGGGCTCTGAAGCTGCACCACAGCAAGAGTGCCAGGCAAGAGTCCTTGGAAGCCGGCAGTGTGCCTCTCTGAGCCATCTCCCTCCTTCTTGTGCACGACGAGACCTACATAATATGACATGAATTAATACTTTATCCATCTGACCTCAAACCAATAAGATCCAGTAGGAACACCTGAAGGAGCTCTTTTTTTTTTTTTTTTTGAAAAGTGAAGGATTTTGGATGCTTTGATCAATAAATAAACATATAATACCACTAAAATATTCATACTACTAAGTGGTTATGCAACAGGGTGGTCCCCAGGAAAGGGGGAGGTTCCCTGCCCCACCCAAGGGAGGGTGGAGCTGAGCAGGAAGAGGAGAAGCTGCAGAAGAGACGGAGGAAGGAAGCAGGATGGAGCCAGGAGACCTGGAGGAGGTGCATGGAGCCTAGAGACACGTGAAGAAACTGCGCTTGTCTTTTGGTTGTGGACTGGGTGACACAGATGTGGGTGAGACCCATGGGGAGGTGACCATGGCAGCTTTTATCTTGATGTTGATTTTGCTCCTTTCCTTCCGGGCTTGTCTGGTTGTTTCTGGCCCTTTTCTGTGGGTCCCCACTGGAAGATGCTTTAGACTTGTGGCAGGCTTTGGGGCCTTGCTCTGGGCCAGTCCTATTTGGATGGACTTTTACCCACGAGGGGACGGGTAACTCTGGATGCTTCATTTAGAAACTAGACTCTTTGCCTTACCTGTATTGTTTCCTAGTTTTATTAAAGATCCTTCCCATTAGTCTCATGTGTTTTGTGTTGATGCGGCGTTGCGGCGTTTGGCAGAACCCATTTAGAGTAGGCAGGTTTGCGGGGTTTGGGCTGCCCCTCTCCCTGTTCTATAACAGTTACTCTGTACCAAATACTGTGTCAAGGTCTCTGCCCATATTCATTCACTGAAACCTTCCAGTGACCCTGTGTGGTAGATGTGATTGTTACTGTCTCCATTTTACAGAAACAAGCTCACAGAGGATTCCTGATGTCTCCAAAATCAGAAGAAACAGTTAAAAAGAGCCAGCATTCTTGACCCTGAGGACCAGCCCTCCTGACTGCTGCCGGGAACAGGATGCATCAATTCAAAAGGCAAATGAAGCAAATAACATTAATCTTCACCAAAAGACAGAACGCAGGAGCACTGCCTTGGAATCAAGTCCCATTGCACTAACTTTCCATCTGCTTGACCGTGAAAACCTTACGTCATTAAAGCTCTTTGAGCCTCAGATTGCTCATCTATACAATGGGAATGATAATAGATTCTAACCTGACTTGCTGGCATGCAAATTCAATCAAAAAACGTTTGTGAATGTGTAACAGGGTGGTCCCCAGGGAAAGGGGAGGTTCAGTTTCCTCGCCCCAAGGAAGGGTGGAGCTGAGCAGGAAGGAGGGGCAGGTGAAGGGGAGATTGGGAGAAGGGAAGAAGGATGGAGAGCCAGAAGGAGACCTGGAAGAGGCATGTGGAGCAGAGAGGCACATGAAGAAGCTGTGCTTGTGTTCTAGGGCAGGGAGGGGGCACCCCAGATCCCCCAAACCTGCCCACTGTAAATAGGTTCTGCCATCTGCCACATCAAGACAAAACATATAAGACCTTTAATGGAAAGGAACTTTAATACAATTAGTAAGCAATACAGAAAAGACAATATTGTTTCTAAATCAAGCACCCAAAGTTACCCATCCTCTCGTGGGTAAAAGTCCACCCAAAGGGGATTGGCCCAGAGCAAGGATAGAGAGCTGCCACAAGTCTAAAGCACCTACCGGCGGAGATCCAAAGAGTCAGAAACAACCAGACAAGTTTGGGAAGAAGAGAGCAAAATCAAAACCAGATAAAAGCTGCCATTGTTAACCTCTCACCCACATCTGTGTCACCCAGTCCAGGACCAAAAGGCAAGCGCAGTTTCTTCACGTGTCTCTCTGCTCCATGTGCCTCCTCCAGGTCTCCTCATTGCTCTCCATCCTGCTTCCCTCCTTCCTTGGTCTCCCTAGCTCCCTGCTTCTTCTCCATCCTACTCAGCTCCACCCTCCTGGGGTAGGGCAGGGAACCTGGAATTTTCCCTTTTCCTGGGGACCACCCTGTTACACTTGCTTCATGGCCCCAGACTTGTACCAGGGACTTGGGGAACATGGACAAAGACAATTGAAACAGATGTGGGTGAGAGACCCATGGGGAGCTTAACAATGGC
The DNA here is from genome assembly GCF_964194135.1 of Talpa europaea. Lineage (NCBI taxonomy): Eukaryota > Metazoa > Chordata > Mammalia > Eulipotyphla > Talpidae > Talpa > Talpa europaea. The sequence goes on from NC_140074.1 coordinate 125,481,494, forward strand.
AGCTTTTTGTTTTTTAAGATTTTATTGATGCATACAAGAGCTGGGGTACAGGACAACTTTTTATTTATTTGTACATACAAGAGCTGGGGTACAGGACAAAGATGTGGGGGGGGGGTGAGGGGATCCACCAGAGACAGAGTGGGGAACAGAACAGGCAGACTGACTGAAATACACTGCTGAGGGGAGCAGCGGGCGAGTCAGGAGAGGTCTGCTGCGCCATGTGGGTTTCTCCCTGGCCGGCTAGGGATGGAACTCATGCTGCAGAGGCTGTGGATTGCTTCATAGTGCGGTGCTTAACCCCTTGCGCCACCAGGGAGGCCCAACAACGGCAGTTTTTGACTTGATTTTGGTTTTGGTTTTTTCCTTCCAGACTTGTCTGGTCATTTCTGAGCCTTTCCTATGGGCCCCCACCAGAAGGTGCTTTAGACTTGAGGCAAACTTTGGGGCCTTAGCAGTCCTGCTTTGGAACAACCCTGTTTGGCTGTTTGGGTGTTTACCCATGAGGGAATGGGTAACTTTGAGTGCTTGATTTAAAAACTTTATTCTTTTTCTTGTCTTTGTTGCACACTAATTATATTAAAGTTCCTTTCCATTAAAGATCTTACACACTGGAGTATGTTTTGTCTTGATGTGGTAAATGGTAAAATCTACTTAGAGCAGGCAGGTTTGGGGGTGCTGAGGTGCTCCTCACCCTGCCTAGTAACAAATATATGTAGTTTGAACTCATGAAATAGCTGTTATAGAGCTACAGCATGTACAAAGTGAACGAAAGTTTTTAACTCTGGCCCAAGTCACTATTCCGGCATGTATTCCCCACCCCAGTCTCTCTCACAATCCAGGCTTCATCCGAAGCCTCCATAGGTACTGGCATACCTGAATTATTCCCAATTATAGTCATTCAAGACAATCCCTATTTTCTCTAAACAAACAAAAAAGTGCTCTAAGATTTTTAATTGCATTTTTTGACAGTACATTGCATTTTTAGAGGGAGAAATGGTTAAGAAGCACACACACACACAAAAGTTGATCCACTTGTAGACCATGTAAAAAAGGTCAAGGATCCATGTGCTGCACTATTAATGAGCAATTATGGAGGGCTCGGGTGGGCCAGGGGGTGTGCTGAGCACTGGGAATGGAGATGAATATACTAGTAACACAGAAAGGTGTAAGGAAGAAGGTGGACTTGGCACCAGATTTAGCAGTTGGCACCAGATCTAGTCTGACAAGTTGTCAGACTATTATAGGCATCCACAAAGGTAAGCTAGGAGCTCTAGGGCACAGAATAGCAGGTAGAACTTCTGGGGGACCCCAATAAGGTTTTAGGGTGGCCAGATGAAGGCCATTAAGAGAAACCAGAAAAGTGACTAACATCCAAATGAGAATGTTACCCAACCCAAAGGAAGAGAGATCGGAGGAGGGAATGGTATCAGAAGATCAAGTTAGAGGGTTGAGAAGGGGCCATTTCATTTAGAAATTAGATTAGTGGAGTCAGGACCGCCCTCCTGGTGCAGCGGCTAAAGACACAGCACTATTAAGCTATTGCCAGCCAGTGCAGCATGAGTTCAATCCCTGGCCAAGGAGCTGACCCACATGGTGCAGCAGACCTCTCCTATCTCTGGTGAATACTCTCACCCCCCACACCTCTTGCCTACACCCCAATTCTTATATGCATAAATCTTAAAAAAAAAAAAAAAGATTAGTGGGGTTGTTAGGGGGAAAAGGATGTCACTGCTCCGCAACAGGGTCACTGACAAAGCAGGGTAGGTGGGGCCAGAAATGCGGAGGCTCCTTTGCTGAGCTGGGCTGAGCAGAAATGCTAAGAGAATGGGAGGGGCAGGAGGGGACTCATAGGCCCAGAGGGCCAGGAGGGCCTCCGGGATGGGGAGTTTCTGTGGGCAGGAAGAGAGTGTCCCTTGCACTGCTCTAAACTGAAGTGAGCAAGAATGGCTATGGGTGTGGATTATTCATAGGTGGAGGGCAGGAAATAGAGGAAATCCCTGCCTGTGGCTTGTGTTTTCTTAGCCTTATTGTAAGAAGAAAAGTCACCTCTTGAGCATGTGCAGGGGGGTGATAACCAGGGGCTTTAAGAGAAAAGCCACTGACAATGACAGAGGAAGCTTTTAGACTGAGAGGGAGAATTCTGGGCAGCCCTGAGGGCCCATGCATTTGCGGGGACCCCAGGACTGCTGAGCTGATCAGATGGTTGTCCAGGACTCAGCATTGGGGCCCAGGTGTGGAGAATCCAGTCAGCAGTTTATAGCATCAGAAATAGGGGATACCATTTTGGGATACTGACAACAGAGGGCTTGAGGATGGTCACAGGTTGTGTGGTGGATGTGTAACAGGGTGGTCCCCAGGAAAGGGGGAGGTTCCAGGTTCCCTGCCCCACCCAAGGGAGGGTGGAGCTGAACAGGAAGAGGAGAAGCTGCAGAAGAGACAGGAAGGAAGCAGGATGGAGCCAGGAGACCTGGAGGAGGCGCATGGAGCCTAGAGACCCGTGAAGAAACTGCGCTTGTCTTTTGGTTGTGGACTGGGTGACACAGATGTGGGTGAGACCCGTGGGGAGGTGACCATGGCAGCTTTTATCTTGATGTTGATTTTGCTCTTTTCCTTCCGGGCTTGTCCGGTTGTTTGTGACCCTTTTCTGTGGGTCCCCACTGGAAGATGCTTTAGACTTGTGGCAGGCTTTGGGGCCTTGCTCTGGGCCAATCCCATTTGGATGGACTTTTACCCACGAGGGGACGGGTAACTTTGGGTGCTTCATTTAGAAACTAGACTCTTTGCCTTACCTGTATTGTTTCCTAGCTTTATTAAAGTTCCTTCCCATTAAAGTCTCCTATGTTTTGTGTTGATGCGGCGGATGGCAGAACCCATTTAGAATAGGCAGGTTTGCGGGGCTTGGGCTACCCCTCTTCCTGCTCTATAACAGATGGAGATAGGAAATTCAAGGAGGAGGAGACAAATGTGAGAAAATACATGGGGGTAGGAGAGGAGAACCAGATAACATGTTTGTTCAGAGTGGGGTGGAAGGGACAAGGGCTTCACAGAACCATCCTAAGTGATGCCAGGGTCAGGTGCGGTCAGAGAACTGGAGTTCTTGGGTCTCCTCTGGTGGCGCAGCGTTTGAGCGCTGGGCTGTGAGGCTGCCCGCAGCCTCTGCAGCGCCGGTTCGATCCCCGGGGCCGCCAGCAAGGGTCCCACAAAAAAAAAAAAAGAAAAAGAGAACTGGAGTTCCTGAAGATGTTCCACTCCTGGGCTCTCCCTGGCCCTTGCTCCTTGTGGAGATGACCAGAGACTGGAAAACCTCTAACAATGTCTGTTCTCTCAGCACCATCACCTGGGTGACTCCCTGGGATAAGGGCTGGAAAAGAGCCCTAATCAGATGGAGCCCCGCCACCGCCAACACAGGAGTCTCCGTGGGAAGCATTACTTGAGGGGAGCCTTCAGGGGCTTGCGAGATGCCTCAGCCAGTGAGAAGATGCACCCGTGGAGAATTCCCAGCCACCATGGAGCAACAGACAGCAGGTGATGTCAATTATTTACTTTGCTCATTAGCACATGAGACCTGAGTTATTAAATATAAATGCCTCAAAGCTCTGTCATTTGAGGGCCAATGGGGGGTCAGGGGGACAGTGACTTCTAATTGCTATGGTGCAAAGCTGGAATGGAATTTCTAGGGGGAGAGAAATTTCTCTGTGCCTTGCCTCTCAAGGGCCTTTGGATGTGCCACACAGAATGAACACCGCCACAGCTGATGCTCCCCTCTTTCCCTGCAACCTTGACTTCACTCGCCATCCTTGCTGCCTTCCAAGGACAAATCCCTTCGCTCTGCTCCAGCACGGGGAATTCAATCTCCAGCTGGCCTGGAATCGCCCGGAGCACAACTCCAGGGGTGGAGGATGAGCAGTGCAGCAAGGGTCCCTGCCCCTCCAGTAATAGGAGGGAAGGCTCAGCTGGCCATCTAACAACACACACATCCACCTAGACCTGGGGGAAGGTTGTGTTTGCTTAATTTTTTAATCTTGAAAAGGAGATTTATATACCCGGATACAGAGTAGCTGGAAGCAAGTGGGAAATGTCAGCTCTCAACCAGATGCTTAAACAGAATTGTAAATGGAAACATTAGAATTCTAGCCCTTGCCATTTCTACGCGCTGCTCTCCTCAGTATCTCTGTGACCTACCTCTGGTGAGAGTTTAGACAAAGAAAATATTTGAATGTTTGGCCAGCGCTCCCCAAAAAGCAGCACTTGAGACAAAAACTCACAAGTGATTCCATTTGGCGGGAGTGTGAGCCCAGGGACATCTCTGAGAGATGCTCAGGGACCAAAGCCAGGTTGAGGGGAGAGGAGTTTGAATGTGTCTTTGTGGTGTGGCCACCTTCCTGTCTGCTTGATGTGGAGGGCCTGGGATGCTTAGGGGAACCCTAGAGCCTGGGGGAACTCAGGACCCACTATCTGGGGTGGTGTGGGGAGGGGAAAGCATTTGTCTATTGGTTTCTGCCCCCAATGGCAAAAGGCTCTGCAGAGGCATGAGTCTTACTCCCAGGATGAATGGGCCTGGCCAACACCGAGTGGGTGTGGACAACGAGCAGAGAGGCTGGAGAGGTGCCCACGGAGGACCTGATGCAAGAAATGAAGCTGGCATGAGTATTCATAGGCTGGCCAGGACGGCAGTGGCTGGAAGCCTCAAGTGGTACCTAAAAGGGTCCTGATGCCAAGACCATTTTCAAAAAGAGGGATCCGAAATAACCCTAAATTAGGCTGGAAGATGGAAGATTTAAAATGTCTTTGAACATTGTTATACTATTTTTTTTCTTTTTAGAAAAGCAGCATCAGAATGGAGGTTTTAGAGTCACTTGGGCCTGGGTTCTGGTTTCATTTCATAATTTTTGAGTCATATAACCTCGGAGAAGTTATTGACTCTCCTGGGCCACAGTTTCCTCTTTTGTAAATCAGAGATATCAATTTCATAGGTTATGGGAAAGATGAAGTGTATGTGTAAAATGCCTGGCATAGCGTTTTTATATACTAGGTGGCCAAGTAATGGAAGCTGCTGTTTTTCAGTTTGGGAAAAATCACTGACCGTAGAGATTAATACTTTTGGGGAGAGAATGGGATGAAATGCTTAAACCTCAAAAACAGAAGTGAGGGCCTCCCTGGTGGCACAAGGGGTTAAGTTGCAGCGCTGTGAAGCAATCCGCAGCCACTGCAGCAAGAGTTCAATCCCCGGCCAGGGAAGTGACCCACATGGTGCCTCAGACCTCTCCTGTCTCGCCTGCTGCTCCCCTCAGCAGTGTGTTTCAGTCCATCTGCCTGTTCTGCTCCCCACTCTGTCTCTGGTGAGTCCTCTCACCCCCACACCTCTGTCCTATACCACAATTCTTGTGTGCATAAATTAATAAAAATAAATCTTAAAAAAAAAAAACCACAAACATGGAAGGAAAAAAACTCATTTTCTTACCATCTATTAATAATGGTCAACATTTTGTTTGCTTCCCTTCCACTATTTTTAAAAGCATCCTTCATCTGTCTGTTATTTTTCATTATGTACAGTGTCCTTATTTAAAATTTAACATTGCAACACAACGAGCAGCAATATAGGCTAAGGGAAAGGACAGAGTCAAAGGGTCTAACTATTAATCTCAGTTCTGCTACTATTCACTATATGACTTTGGGCATTTATTTACCTTTTATGGGCTTAGGGTTTGTCATCTGTATAATGAAATGAGAGTCACATCCATTCTCTTCGAGTTTTCTGTGTGGTCCTCTAGACTGTAAACTCCATGAGCAGAAACCCCCTTCTGATTGGTCCTGTGCTAAATTCCCAGCCCCTGGCTCTGGTGGATTCAAGATGCCTCAGAGTCACAGCCATCCCCTCACCCAGAGGTGGAGTTTATTTCCCCACCTCTTGGTACCTACGGGAGGCCTGAGTGGTAGCCAGCCTCCAGGGTGGTCCCAGGATCCTCACATCCTTGTCCTCTCCTGCCATGAATTGGACCTGGTCTGTGTGAGGAGTGAGCACAGAGGATGACATCTGACTTCTGAGGCTACTTTAGTCCCTGGTGTCACTCACTCTGGGGGCCTCCAGCCAGCATGTGGTGAGGACATGCACCACAGAACTGAGTCCTCCTGCCACCTCTGTGAGTGAACCACCTTAGAGACTGGTCCCCCAGGCCAGGTCAAGCCTTCAGATGAGTGCAGCTCTAGAAAACATTTCCACTGCAATCTCACAAGATGCCCCAAAACTGCCCAGCAAAACTGCTCCAGTATCTGCACCGAAACTGTGAGAGATCACATCATTGAAGCCACCACTGATGGGATTTTTTGTTATGCAGCTGTAGGTAACTAATACATCCTGTGACTAGTTTTGGGCAATAGAATGCAGTAGAAGTGATCTTCAGGGACCTCTGAGCCCTGGCCTCAGAAGGGCACTGACAGCCCCACTTCATGGCTCTTGGAGTCAGTCTGTGTTATGAGCAACCCGAGCTGCACGGCAAGGTCATGCAGAAGGAACTGAAGCAGGAGAAAGGCCTAGCTCAGCTCCCGGCTCCCAGTTGGCACATGCCTCCCTCCCTGTGAGTGAGCCTGCTTGGAGGTTCCAGCTGGGTCTCACCCCAGGTGACCAGAGCCTCAGCCATCGCCACTGGGACCAAAAAACCGCACAGCTGAGCTCAGTCAACTCACAGCCACGTAAGGGATGATAAAATGGCTGCTGTTCTAAGCTTCTAAGTTTGGGGGTGCTATGTCATGCAGCAATGTTTAACCAAAACATTGGCCTGCACCTGGCACATAATTGGTTGTTGAGAAATGTCTGGTGAGTAAATGGATGAGCTGTGTTGAACCTGTGTCTCCTCTTCTATAAATTACAGAGGTTAGGCCAAACCCTGCCTCACACTGTCTCCATCTGGATCATGTTTCATGCTGTTTACCTGCTTGCCTGCCACACGGCCCCACTTTATGCTGGTAGGAAGATTCCAGTGCCCGTACCATCTCTCTGAGCCCCGCCCTAGTTCCTTCTTTTTCTTTCTCTGGCACTCAGACACTGAAGGCACCTGGTTCTCGGGAAGAGTCCCTGGAGATTTCAATCACAGGGTGGCCTAATGTGGAAAGAAAGACTAGCATAGCTCCCGGCCCCCGGCCCCCCTATCATGGGCAGCACCTGCCTTCTTTGACCAGAGGAAACCGGGAACACTCCCAGCAGGTCCCAGGGCCACACAGGGCAAGAGCAAAACTCACACAGATCATGTTGCCCACCTACCCTTCCTCAAGGCCTTCTCTTGTTTGCCACCAAAGTATAGTGATTTTTTCAGTAGTGCTACAGCCATTTGGGGCAACAGAGCTCTGTCATTCCCATAAAATCAGAACAAACGCAAAGGGCCAGAGAAGTAGAGCAGGTGGCCTGCAGTCACTGAGCACACCCAGCTTCCTGGTGGACCTGGAGCTGCCCCATCCATTTCCCAACCCACACCCCCCTCAATCTCCCCATCAGCCTGAGTAGCCATGGTGTGACCCACTTACATGATTATCCAGAAGAGCAAGCGGCCCTTCCTGATGATAAGTCATCCGCTGGTCATCAGCATGGCCCTAATTAGTAAGGCCTCTCTCATTAAGTCCCAGGTGTTTGTCCTCAACTTCTGAATGCCACCCGGTTTCTGGAGGCTGGGGGTGGGTCAGTCATGTATCCAGCTGAATAATGATTGATCATCTCATCTTCTCGGTGCCCTGCAAGGCCTCAGACACAGCCCTGCCCTCAAGAAGCCTGCAGGCCAGGGACCAAGCAGGCTAGTGACCTCTGCTTTGTGCAAGTCAGGAGTATCATTTACCCAGCTCTGGCTCATACAGTGGAGGAGCAAACACAAGGCCCCTCCACCACCCCGTGCTCCACCTGGACCCCTCTGCCTGCTTGGTCTCTGGTGGGTGCCTCATTCTTATCTGATGTTAAAATTCCTCAAAATGGGCTCCTGGGCTCAGTCCACTCCCACCTTAGCCAATGGCATCACCACCCACATACTTGCTCCTGTCAGCAGCAGTGGGTTCTCCTGGATTCCACCCTTTCCTGTCACATCCAGGCTCCCAGCGAGTCCTGTTCTGGGTACATGGAGCGGCCTTGTCCACTCTGTCAGCCTCTCCCAGTCTGCACAGCCCCGGCGGGGCTCACCTGGCCTCTGCACCCCTCGCTCACGGCTCCCGCTTTATACTGCCTCCCATGCGCCTCTAACCCTGCCAGCAAGGCCGCCCTTTCCAGAGTTAGTGCTTTTGCTCACCCTCGGGCACTGCTACGGTGCTTTCTCCAGAGGCCAGCCTTGCCCTGCACTGAGCTGCTAACCCGTCTCCTCTTTCCCTGGCATCCCCACCAGAGAGACGCCATCTTCCCAGCACCAAGTCTCGGGGTGTTTGTACGCATGCCCTGCTTTCTCCATGGCCCTCGCAAGGCCTCAGTTCTGGTGTGGGGAGTTTACTCTTGTGCCCTTCCCTCTCCCTCCTTCATGGTTTCTTCCTCAACATACGAACACGCTGTAATCTCCCTCTTCAGAGAAGTCTCCTTGCCGCCAGACTCCTTCCTGCCAGAGCCTCTGCTCTGCTTTCCTTAAAACAGTTCTCTTGGGCCTCCCTGGTGGCGCAAGGGGTTAAGCACCGCACTATGAAGCAATCCGCAGCCTCTGCAGCACGAGTTCCAACTCCAGCCGGCCAGGGAGCAACCCACATGGCACAAGAGACCTCTCCTGTCTCGCCCACTGCTCCCCTCAGCAGTGTCTTTCAGTCTGCCTGTTCTGTTTCCCACTGTCTCTGGTGAATCCTCTCATCCCCCTCCCCCCTCCCACCCCCACTGCATCTCTGACCTGCACCCCAGCTCTTGTATGCATAAATCTTTTTAAAAAAATTTATTTAAAAAAACAAGTTCTCATCCTCATTCTACAGAGTGGCTCCCACCTGCACCCCCAAAACTGCTCTCGTTGAATCCAGGGTCAATTTCCTGTTTTTCTTGACCCTTACTCAATCCTTTCTAAACATGGACTGGCTGCCGCTCAGCAACCCCAAACCTTGCTCCCTCAGTCTGCTTTTTCATGCCCTCTAGGCCTTGGGGGGACAGTAGCCAGCTGTGCCTCCCAGGCCCCCAATTCTGTGGGCTGTTTCTTGTCCAGCAGATGGGACTCCAGGTGCGACCTCCATCTGCCTGCTGATGCCAGGATGTGTGAGTGGGGTGTGGGCCAAGGCAGGCCCCAGGGTGTCACCAAACAATGTCCCCGGAGCCTGTTTCCTTCCAGCTCCATGCAGACTGAGCATGTGGACGTGGAGAGAGACGGGATCCCACGGGCCTGCTCAGCTTCCATGATTGCTGTTCTGATGGTCTTTGGGACACAGAAAAGTCGGGCACCAAACAATCATATTGGCCCTCAGCTGCAAGGGCCTGTGTGTGGTGGAAGGCCAGGAAGGAGGTACCCGAGGTGGGGAAGCAAACTGTGGAGATGACCTGCTGGCCAGAGCTCTGAAGGATGTGACAGCCAGGGCTGGGCTGGTGTCCCTTGAGGCCCCAGTGCTGCTGCCACAGCATCTCCGTGACCTTTTCCAGAGCACAACTCCAGGATTCATGTCTCTGCTATCATTGGGTTAGCATTGATGCTGACTGAGGACCCCAGGAACAGCTTGAAAGCTCCCTCCCTTTTCTCCCTCTCTGCAGTTCAATCGATGTCAGATCCCAACCTTCACCATCAATACTCCCTCCTTTTCCTCAGGCCTCTGCATCTGCACCAGACTCCTCGAGCCCTGCCACCAGGCAACCCACTGCCATCGGCCCCGGGTTATAAACGCCAGTGGCCTAGATCCCTCTGGCCCCGTGAATCTCCGTTGGGAGACTTGTCAAAAGGGGGCTGCAAGAGACTGTGAGCTCATGGGGAGTGGGGATCTGGTCTCGCTCTCTCCTTTGCAAGAGCAGACCCATCAGAAGCCTTCTACATCCACCAAGAGGCCATCATGGCCCTCTCTGGCCTCCTGGCCCAGGAGATGGCCCTCAGCATTCCCTTGTCCTCAGCTCTGACAGACGTGTGCTCTCTCCAGCTGGCACTGGAAAGGTCTAGACTGACCCCAGGCTTGTCTTCCAGAAGAGAAATTCCTATGCAGGAAAAGTTCCTGTAGCTGAGTTGAGATATTTTTAGGCTGGAAGCCGCTGGGTTGAGCCAGAGTTGTTCTCGCTCCACAGTGACAGACAGCATTTCTCGGCCTCAGGAGCTTCAGATTGACAAGTCCCACCCAGGGAATAGAGCAGCACCCAGAGGAACAAGAGGTGCTGCTCTCCAGTGTATCCTGGTGGGGGAAGTTTCAAAGGCCAAGGGTAAATACCCAAATCCTTCCCCTGCACAGTGCAGGGAGGGCAGTGATGTCAAGGACTTTTCACCCAGCATCCTCCAAACCTAATCAAACCTGCAGTAAAGGTGTTTGTTTAAGGGAGTCAGCTCTTTGCCTTAGAGGATTTTACTTCCTAAGACACCTGGAGTATATACGGAGGAGCAGAAATTCCTATTTCTTTGGCCAAGTCAGGAAACAAGAAGGGGAAGGCGGTGTGCTGAGGTTTGCTTTCTGTTAGGACTTTTAGAGGCAGAAAACTGCAAAGGGGGTGCTGTGCTTTCGAGATCTTTCCTTAGCCTCCTCTTTTCGGTTCACCACGATGGGGACCAGCTGCCTGGAGTATGGCGTGACAGGCCCAAGCCTGGGTGCTGATGTGGTGAGTCAGCCAGGTGAGGCCTGGGAGGACAGGAGGAGTGATGTGAGTAGAATCAGAGGTGTGTGTGCACCTGCATGTGCTTGTGCATGTGTGTGCATGCACATGTGCATGTGTGCAAGTGACAAGAGGTAGAACTCTTTCTTCTTGATGCCATGACCTACCCCAGGAAACAGTCTTCAAAGACTCAAAGCTCACCTGTGCAGAAAACAAAATAGTGCACTTTAAATTTTTTAAGTGGTAGATAGGGGAGTTTCCTCATTATAAAGGGGAACACTGGACATTTCCAGAAATTTATGATAGCCCGCATGAAACTACAAGTGGAAAGTGTATGCAAGAAATTGCCTTAAGGGTATGGATTATAATTCAGAAAGAAGATTCTCAGAAAAGAATGAAGACCAACCAGATCTCTAAGATTCTTTCCAGCTCTAAATCCTTTCTAAAACTATTTAAAAATAAATATCTTAACAAAGTCAATTGATATGTTTTGGCTTTAGGGAGAATTTACCTCTTGTTTGATGGGAAGAGCTGAACAAAACTGTTCTAGGAAGTTGCCCCTTTTTTCCTGCCCTTTGCACTAATTAGGCAGAATAGGAATTATTGGCTGGCTTCTCTTGATTTTTATAAGATTATAATATTTTTATAGCTATGGTTTAGGCTATTTTATTATAAAAAACTCCAAACATATATACACAAATGGAGAAAATAGCATAATCAACCCATATCCCCACAACCGGCTTTACTCAACCAGCAACACATGTCTATTCTTTTCCATTAATTCCCTCCTCCTCCCTCAACTGGATTATTTTCAGGTAAATTATAGATAATATTGCATTTGTAAATACTGCACTATGTGTCACTAGGAAATGACTTTAAACAGACAATCAGAAACCATTAGCATACCCAGGAAAATGAACAATTCCTTAATGTCATAAAATACCCAGCCAGAGTTCAAGTTTTTCTGAATTGCATTTTTTTTTTTTTTGCTGCTATGTTTTTGTTTTTGTTTTTTTGAGATTTATTTATTTATACAAGAAGCGGGGTACAGGCCAGATCCGCGGCCTGTACCCAGAGCAGGGAACAGAACAGACAGACTGACGAAATACACTGCTGAGGAGAGCAGCGGGCGAGACAGGAGAGGTCTGCGGCGCCATGTGGGACCCTCACCAGCTGGCCGGGATTGAACTGGCGCTGCAGAGGCTGCAGACAGCTTCACAGTGCCGCGCGGGCTCAACTGCCTGTGCCGCCAGGGGAGGGCCCTGCTGTGTTTTTATCAAGAACCTCAAAAACATGAAGGCTTGGTAAAATTCACTTTTGGAAATATTTCCTGACTCCAGAGAAGTCTTTATACACAAAGTTGTCTGCAGCTTCATTTGTGACTGTGAATCTGGACAATGACATCAACCAGGTGACCAGGTGATCTCAGAAAGCAGTGACGCAGAAGACTCACTTGTAATTAACCATTCCCTATCAAGCCTTCTGGAAGCATCACCTTTCTTACTCACAGGTAAACGACCTGGTACCCACTGCAGTGGAGAGCAGTCCGGCTGTGAAGATGACCAAGCAAAAATACAGGTAAAACTTAGGCCTTGTTTCCATTGAGTCTCAATATGTGATCACTGTGCCACGCACAGCAATAAATGGATTTGTGAAGAAGTAAAACCTAGAAAGCTATTATACCAAGTCTGAAATGATTGAATAATGATCTTACCATAGAATTGGGGCTATGTGAGGAAAATGTGTCTCCTGTTGATACAGCAAAATAACAGTTTGTGGAGTGGTGACTCCCCTTCCCCCGCTCAATTTTACTTTTGTAAAAAAAAAAAAATGCAAGACCCTTGTGGAAACTGAAAATTGCTGGATAGGGGGGAAAATTAAGATCTTATCAATTAAGGAGACAGTTTTGAGATTGAGTCCACAGTGCCAACCACCATTGGGCAAGAAGCCTGTTTGCACCACCTTGTGGTCAAACTAAGAAACTATCCTTAGACAAAAATCCAAGGGTGAAGCTCAGCTCCCCTAAGGAGCATAAATGTCATACTGGGTCACCTACCGAGGGACTTCCAATCTATTTCAGTCCATCGACCCGGGGGTATCCTGAAGAACCTGTCATTGTCTTTGGGTAAGAAACAAGGTTCAAGGATTTCATATGACTAAGTAGCCTATTATACATACATTCCCCACAGAATCCATGAACTACAAGTGAATTTACTGGACTGCACCCCTGTGAGGGTGAGGCCTTGGTCTCTTTCTCCACTCTTAGCCCAGTTCCTACAAACAAAATGTGCTAATAAATGCCTATCAGGGGCCTCCCTGGTGGCGCCAGGGATTAGGATGCAGCCTATAAAAGCTGTCCGTAGCCTCTGCGGCATGAATTCCATCCCCCGCTGGCCTGGAGGCAACACACATGGCACCGCAGGCCTCTCCTGGCTCACCCACTGCTCCCCTCAGCAATATGCTTTGGTCAATCTGCCTGGTCTGCTCCCCACTCTGTCCCTGGTGAATCCTCTCACCCCCTAAGCCTCTGGCCTGTTCCCCAGCTCTTACATGCATAAATTTATTTTGTTTTTTTTTAAAAAGGTGATTTCAACTGTTTAAAAATAATAAATGCCTAGCAAAAAGAATGTGCTAATAAATTTATTAAATGACTGAGTAAATAAAATTAGCTTCCTGAATTATTTCCCCAACTCTTGGGCGCTTAATTAGTGAGCCTGGTGAAGTAAGCTGATAAAGAAGTTTCTGGATAGGTAAGCCTGACCTGAAGCACTCCCTGGAAAGATGGCCAGCTGACTCATAAGGAAGACCCCTGTCTACCCTGCACCCCCTTATCAGGAACACCAGAGCTCCTGGGGGAGACAGCCACTGGGGCTTCGCAGTGCTTTTTGGGGGCTAGGGCAGCTAGTTTTCAAGACAGAGACCTGGAGAAGAGAGTTCCACAAAGAGAGTGTTCAGAAATCTTCACAGGGTCCCCTTCAAGTCATTGGCTGAGTACTAACCAGAACAACTAAGGGCAAAGATGACCAGAAGCCAGGAGACAGCCACGTAACAGGAGCAAAGAGAATAGTCCTTGCAGGAGTAGTCATGTTCCCACCAGCGGAGGACCTTGTAAGTCATGGGGACTTTTGTATTCTCCCCCTTGTGAGTGGGGAAAAAATAAACCCTTGACTAAGTATTTCTTAGTCTTGTCTAAACAGTCTCAATAACAAACCTTGAAACGATAAAAGTGTTCCCAAAAGCTTAACTGTGTTCCAGAACATGGCTCAACTATATTCACTGGAATACCACAAAATCCAGCAGCTAACAAAGTAAAATTCACAAAATCTGTGTAATATTCAGGGTCCCAGAACAGGAGAGAAACCACACGGTCACTTGAACAAGGAAAGTTTGATACAGTGATTAACTGTAAATGCGGATTAATGCCAAAGAATTTCCTAGGATGAGGGCAAGACCCAACGCTGGAATTCAAGCTTCTCTGAAGAAGAGCTGGCCCACAGTTGCTGGACAAGATGGAAACTCCCATCGGGGTGCAGGCTCGTCAATGTGGTGGGCAGACAACTATGGGATTGGGAGTGTAGGGCGGCTGGCTTAAACAGCCTGGGTAAGGTGGCTGAGCGGATAACCGTGGCAGTGGGATTTGAACCCAGGTCTGAGGGACATTTACGCTTGTGTTTGATCTCATTCCACTGGGTTTCTGCACGGGCTTCCTACTGACCACAGCTGCTTCCCACACTCCGGCTTGGGGACATCGTGGTGTAAGACATTAACAAGTTTCCCTTAAAACAAGGATGAAGTGTGTGGGTGTCTAGTTAAATTTGGGACGCGCTGTCTGAGCCGCCCGTCTTGGAGAACCCCTGGTGTATTAGTATAGTAAAGGCTTTGATGTGTCCTGCGATTAAAAGACAAGAACACTTTGACCTGGAGTTTCCCAAAGGCATTTTGTTATGGAAGGCTGTTGTTGCACTCAACATCCCTCACATCCTGAAGGGTTTTCCTCAGCATGCAGTCTGCGAACCACTCCAGCCGGGCCTCTCTGCTCACTTTTTCTGACACATGGAGGGCTCCAGACTCCTGGCTTTGTGCTGGCTATTTCCTCAGCCTGGAAAGTGGTTTCCCTCGTCCCTCCCACATGAACCTCAAGGGCGGGCAGGGCTGTCCCCTGCTCCTAACAGAGCTGATGACTCCCTCGACAGTACCAGCCTCCTATGAGGCCCTCCCTCCTCTCGTCCAGCATTGCTCGCCGCATGCGCTGAGGGTTATTCCAGCAAGGCAGGCCCTCTGGATTGGGGCAGATGGGTAACAGTCTTGGGTCCCTCCGTGGCTTATTCAGGCTTTTAATGATCTTTCTACACCATTTGTAGTGAGGAAGCCCGGTGCAGGGCAGGCTGGGGTGCGGGGCAGGTGGGGTCCGGCTCTCTGGGCTGCTCTCCACTGCACTCTGCCGCCCTCCATGACGCCGTCTGCAGGCTCAGGTGAGCCCACTCACGCATGCCCACGCCGTACTCCAGGTGTCCACCATCAGCCACGCATTCCCTGAGCCCATGCTCCCAAGTGCCTCCTTACAAGGCCGCAGGTGATAGCCACAGAGGCCGATGGTGCAAAAAGCCTGAGAAATCTTCATTTACCCTACGACCCACCCCCTCAGGGCTATTCGCCCCACAATGTACACGTTTTCCTTGGTGAATGTGGAACACTGCAGCCGTGACCTGAAAGAGTAAACTGAATACAAGAGTATATAACTAAGCCCAGTCAGGGCACCAGCCTAGGGGCTAAAAAGACAAGATGTTCATTGGCACCAGCAGATGATCCATCCAATCTATAGCCAAAGGCCCTGCTCATGCGAGGGGTGAACCCCTCCTGCCATCACACGCTAGGAGCCATCAGCTTCCTGGCCTTCACCGGCTGTGGTCTCGGCCACAAGCCATACACCGCATCCATGCCCCCCAGGATGCACTCACGCTGAGATTGGCAACACTCTTTTGGGGGTAATCAGCCAATCCCCAGGGGAACTTACTGCTATCACTCCAACACTGGGCTTTCATAGCCTCCACCGTCACCTGCACAAAAGGCCAACCCTCTGCATGTGCACATGGTCGGGGACCCGTGGATACAAGCTTCACATGTGCCCTTGCTTCGGTCCCCTCTTGGACTCTGGTCCCCAGCACAAGCCACGGTCCCCATCTGCCCCCCCAAGGACGGGTTCCTCAGCACCTCACCCTTATTCAACAGTGAACAGGGCATCACCCACAGGTGATTTTAAGAGGCTCGCCTGCCTTAACATCCTTCAGCTGCTTAACCGCTCAGGCCTTCCCAACCTTGGCATCAGTTTTTTGCCTTATTACACTGGCTTTTTGATAAATCTCCTCTGTCTGGCTGCAGAGAACCTCACACAAGGCTGTTTTAGGCCACTCCAGCCCTCTGGCCACCCTTTGATTCTCATCTCCTGGGGTGCACAAATGATACTCTCCACCTCCACCCCCAGGGTCCCATAGACATAACATCAACCATCAAAGTTCTCCCACCTTCTGGTGGAACTTGTAGCCCATCAGTTTTATCCTTGTGTGAGCACAGGGCGAGCTCCGAATGAGGAATTGTGGTCCTCTTTCATCCCCAGTGAGTCTGCTGCCCCAGGGCTCGTGGGCTGGTCCTCGCGTGCTGTCTCTTCCACTCAAGGTCTTGCCCTGCATCTCCTCAACCTTGTCACTGCCTTTGCTCCTGCAGCATCTTTACCTCTTCCCGCAGCTCCTGGGCTCTGGTCCCCACGTATGCTGCTGTGGCACCTCCAGTGTTGTCCTTAACGCCATTTGCAGAGCTGTGAGGGAACACTCACCCCCCAGCCCTGCCTCCGAGCAGGCACCATGTCCATCCAATGCTTCCCCACTGTGAGCAGGGTCCTCTCTTCACCCGCACTGGGGACTTAGCCACCTCAAGCCACCTCTGGAAGATGCCCACAGAGAGGAGGCCTGCCACCAAGTGTGACATGCTCACAGTCTGCCGCCCCGCCTCACTCCCGAGGTCGAATCATCCCCATCTGCGTCGAATCATCCTGCTTCCTATGTCACTTGTTATGCCAGCAAGGCAGGTTCTCTGTGGATCTGGGAAGATGGGTAAAGGGGTGTCCTGGAGCCCTCAGTGGCTTTTTCAGGCTTGTTATGATCTTTCTACAGCATTTATAGTGAGGCAGCCCTGTACAGGGGTGCCGGGGGAGGGGGGCTAATCTTTACTGCCTCTGAGCACCTCTGTGCTCTGCGATGCCGCCCTTATAGCCTCAGTCTCTCAGCTCAGGTGTGCCCACTCACTCATGCCCACACCATACTCCAGGTGTCCACCGTCAGGCATATCCTGAGGCCACGCTCCTAAGCACCTCCTGCATTCAAGGCCGCAGGTGAGGGCCATAGAGGCCAACAACAAAAAAAGCCTGAGGAATCTTCATTTACCCTACAACTGAGGGTCTCTGTTTTCCCAGGGCATCTCCTGGTGTGGCCTGTGAACTTCCAGAAAGACAGCCCAAACTGTGCCAAGCCCAGGGCCTGGTGCATGATAGGTATTTGCCAGCCTTACTTCCTATTGTCTTCTAGTCTATCTTCTTAATATGTTTTTCTACTTATAAAAGTCATTTATGCTCATGATAAGATAAAAAAATACATCTAAAGAAGAAATAGAATGTTTTAAGCCAAGTGATCCTTAACCTGGTTAGCATAGGAACATCCCATGTGAGCAGAGACTCAGACCTCCGAAAGCCAACCTCTACCTGAATGAGCACACACAGGTGTGTTTAATAAACTTCTAGTTGATTCTAAAGTGCTTCCCTCATTCAAGGTCCCTGCTTAGGTTATTTCCAATGTTCTTCTACCACCCCACTGTGGATGAAGCTCTCTGCACATAACCTCCTGTCTATGGGTCTATTTATTGCCTTAGTACAGATTCCTAGAAATGGAAATGCTGAACCAAAGGGTGTGGGGAGACTATGAAGGCCCTTGGAACAGTCACTCTTCAGAAAGATGGTGCCAGCCCCCTCTCCCACCAGCCACTTACGAGGGTGCTTGTCTCATCACACCCCCATAATTATGGCCACTTTGGACAAAAAAGAATACAAGAATAGATGCTATTAAATTTGAAAGAAAAATTGCCTAGCTGGTTGGTTTTTTAAGAGAGGCATTTAGCAAGCTTTTCAGGCATAATTACTATTTAATCAAGCCTAGGAACTCGCAGGCTCATTATTTTCCTTTTGCACATGGTTGGTAATTTTGCCAGTGAGCACCCTGTGCCTCATCGTCTTCCCGAGTTTTTGCAGCTTGCGCCTGTGTTTTTCTGGAAGATTCTCCTCCCTCCTCCCTTTCCTCTCTCTGCACTGAGAACTGTAGCCGTGAGTTTCCTCCTCCTCCCCCAGAGGCTGGGTCAAGTACTCATCTCCCCTCAAGGGAGGCTTCTTACCTGAGGTGCTCACTCCGGCATGGGGGCAAGCGGCTGTTGCCCACTATCGAGAACGTTGCCAGAAACTCAGTGATCTTGTCTGTCATTTTCCATTTTTTCTCTTTTTCTGCGTCCAGCTAACTCTCACAAGCAAGGACACTGTAGGGTAAGTAAAAATGTCAGGCTTTTCTGCCCTCCCGCCATCAGGATAGATGAGGGAACCCTGTGATCCTGAATGCATGCCTAATGGCGGGCACCTGAAGTGGGTACACCTGGGCTAAGACTGTGCTTTTAAGGGCGGCGTCACGGGGACGCCAGGAGAAGCCGAAGCAGAATGAAAGAGAAGCCGAGAAGCAGCAGAACCCAGATAGAGTGAAGACTTGCTGGGGGGCTGGGAGGCTAGCAGCCAGCACCCCTGCCTGCCATATGCCTGGTGAACCCCAATAAAAGACCTGCAAAAAATCACTGAGGATTCTGACTCCTCTTTTACCCGGTCTGCATGGGCTCAGAAAACCTGCACTGTGGCCTGTCCTGCCCCTACAGACACCACCACAGTTCCTCCATGTCTGGCCCCTCCTGGGCCCTAGGGGAAGCCCTGCCGGACCAGCTCATTCCAGCCCTAGAGTGGAAAAAACCACCAGGTCCTCCCTTCTGCCCAAGGGGTGAAGGCCCCCAGGAGCCACAGGATTTGAAGGAAAGAAGTTTCCAGGCGGAGGGGACATGGAGCAGAGGACAGTACTCAATGGAATGTTAAATGTGTTCATGCTCCAACTACAGTCTCCTGTCTAGAAATTCCCTCCAGGGAACGCTCACACGTGATAATGCCATTACCAGTGAATTTTCCAGCTGTTTGCAATGGGGAAAAAGCTCATTTGTGGCAACTGGTTAAATAAATGAAGGACCTTCCGTATCATGGGATATGAGGCATTCGTGCCTGGCAGTTAAAAATAACGAGGCAAAAAGACAAGGAGACAGGCTTGCATAGATGTCAGGAAAACGTTTACTGTTAAATGAAAGTGGCAGGCAAAAGAGACATATGTTCAAAATGACCCCATTTGTGTGGAAGGAAGCAATTTTATGCAGCCAGCGTTTAATGAGAACCTTTCCATGCCAGGCACTGTGGATAAAAAACAAACCACACAGAGCCCCCGTCCCTGGGCCGCGCACAGCCAGCGGTTATAAACAAGCCGAAATAAGACTGGAGGGAGCTATTCACACTCGTATATTCTTGGCAGGGAGTATGGGGGCAGGGAGATGGTAGTAAACTCAGGTTTTCGCATTTAATTCTATGCCTCTATATTGTTTGAAATTTTTCACAATGTGCATCGTGTTTGTCATTTAAGGTAATTCAAAGTGAATAAAAGAACTAAATGGGAGCCACAGCTGGGGTTTGAGATACAGGCCTGGGCCTGATGTCCATTCTTTCCAGGCCCCAGAGAGGGGGACACCATCTCCTCACTTTCCAGGGACTCGTGGATTTAATCATTAACCTTTCAGGAAACAGCCAGTGAAACCACAATCACCATTGAGGGGGAAGTTTCGGGTTACCCCAGGGGTTACTGCCTGATCCACAGGCCCCAGGTCTCCGTCCTAAGTAATTTCTTGGGACACTATGTAGCCAGAGGTAATAGTTCTCTTTTTTCCAATTCTGAAAAATGTCCAGCCTTCAGAAAAATTACAAAAATAGTGGAACAAACACTTGTACTTCCTTCACCTACATTAGTTCCTAACAGCTTACCCACTGATTTCTCTCTTCTCCCCTTTTTCTATACGTATAATTTTTTTTCAAAGATTTATTTATTTATACAAGCACTGGGTACAGTCAGAAGCATGGGAGGGTGAGAAAATCACCAGAGTCAGAGCAGGGAGCAGAACAGGCAAAAGGACCGAAGTACACTGCTGAGGGGAGCAGCGGGCGGCAGGAGAGGTCTGCGCGCCATGTGGGACCCTCCTCTGGTGGCCGGGGAGCAGCCGGGGATCGAACCGGCGCTGCAGAGGCTGTGGGCAGCTTCGCAACCCAGCGCTCAACCTCTGCGCCACTGGGGAGGCCCATATACGTATAATTTTAATTTTTGCTGAATTGTTTGAAATTCAGCTATAGACGACGCGACACTATATTCCTAATCCTTCAGCTGGTGTCTACTAAGAACCAGATGCCCCACATAACCACGATGTAGTTTCCCAGTTGGGAAATATAACATCAATACTATGCTAGTGTCTACAATGCGACCTATATTCAAATTTTCCCCGTTGGCTCAAGAATGCCTTTTAACAGCTTCATTTTTGAAAAGATCTGGGATGGAATCCAGGATCATGTAGTGCATTTAGTTGTCCAGTTTGTTCAGTCTCCTTTAATGGCAGGTCGCTAGCTTACTTTGACCTTTCCTGACTTGGCATGTTTTAAAAGTCTAAGCCAATTGTGTTAAAGCGACAATTAAATATAATACTTGAATTCTATGGGTCATTCTCGTCCTAGAAACGTACATTCTCTCATGCTGCCAGAAGGTGGTGCTCTCAGAGGCCCTTGTGAATGGGCAATTTAAGAGAAAACAAACCAGATTGGTCTCAGTCTGATAAGGCTCACAATGGTAAAACATGATGTTAGAAACGCCCTTATATTTATAAAGGTGGTATTCTTCCAAGCGTGACTTCTCACCTATGACTCATAATCACTCGGGGATATTGGGGATATTGTTTGTCAGCATTCTGATTTGGAGGGTTAGGGTGGATCCTAAGATTCTGCATTTCTACATAGCTGCCAGGGACCATGCAGACCACAGGTGGAGAGGCAGGGGGTTAGAACAAACAGCACTGAAGCTGGGCTCATCTACTGCTCCCCACAAGTCGCCCTCTCTTTCTCAGCCTAAGATCTAAGAAAGTCTGCGCACTCAGCCGGGCTTTTCAGGGAGAACTCTGCGTGACACCTGCTGGGCCCGACGCTGGCCGGTGGTCACCAAAAACCCAAAGTTGCTGTTCAAGAACCTGACCCTTTCATCTGCAAAGAGGAGAGTGTGACATTCAATCCCAGGACGGTGTTTGTGGTGCAAGTGAAGTCTATTCTGATGCTCTAACCAAAAATAAAGACAAAAACTAGACAATCTAAAAGAATGCATAGTTGAGTGTGTCTAGGCTTCTCTGTGATAAATAGCTGGGGTCTCTGATAAATATTGAGCCACAGGCAACTCATACATTGGATTTTCATCTGTTCACTAAACACAATCATTCTCTTTAATTTTCTCACTTCCTCAAGCCTAGTTATCTCCAGGGCAGAGAGGACAAGAGAGGAGGCCCCGTCTATACAAGTTGCATAAGTGATAAAAGTGTACAGGGTGCTGATTTCTCCACATCCTTTCAACATTTGCTATCTTCTTGATGGTATTTTTTGGATACAAGGTATATATTTCTTGATAGTAGGCATCCTAATAGGTGTGAGGTGGGCCTCTCATTGTGATTTTGATTTGCATTTCCCAGTAATCAGTGAAATTGATCATCTTCTCATGCGCTGGAGAAATGTCTATTCAGATCCCTTGCTCATTTTTGAATTGGGTTGTTTTTGGTTGTTGAATTTTAGAAGGTCTCTGTATATTCTGGATATTAATCTCCAATCAGTTATACAATGTATAAATATTTCAGCATATGTAATATATTTCCCAAGCATTTTTTCTGTCTAGTTACTTTTTTTTTTTTTTAAGATTTATTTATTTATTTATATAAGCACTGGGTACAGTCAGAAGCGCGGGAGGGTGAGAGAATTCACCAGAGCCAGAGCAGGGAGCAGAGCAGGCAGAAGGACCGAAGTACACTGCTGAGGGGAGCAGCGGGCGGCAGGAGAGGTCTGCGGCCATGTGGGACCCTCCTCCGATGGCCGGGGAGCAGCCGGGGATGGAACCGGCGCTGCAAAGGCTGCGGGCAGCTTCACAACCCAGCACTCAACCGCTGCGCCACCGGGGAGGCCCCTGTCTAGTTACTTTTGAACAGAAGTCACTGGGACCCTCCCCTTGGCCGAGCCCTCACGGTGCACTGCCTCTGTTCAGCACAGGCGTGGCACACACTCACACATGCCCGTGCACAGAATCTTCTTTCTCCACTTAACATTGGTTCTGCCACACTGACTATTATTGGCTCTGAGAGGATTCAGGGCTCTAACCTGTGAGCTGCCCAGTAGCCTCAACCGACTGTGCTGGATTCTGCCCCAATGGAACCGTGGGCCTTTGCCTGAATGGCTTGGACCCATGTGCTTTGTTCAGATGCATCAGTTGCTCCCATCTTGAAGGAAGAGACCTGGTGGTGTTTACTTGGTGCCTGCTGTTCACAGAGGCTGTAGAAGGGCTGCCGTCTTTGATGCTGTTACAGGCATTGAGTGGTGCTGGTTCTTGCGGGTTTCTGCCTTTCAGGGCATCTGCTTATATTGGTGTCTTCCGTGCAGCCGCAGAACAGGCAGAGCCTTGCACACACCAAAAGCTCATTGTTTGTTGAATGAAGACTGATAAGCAAAGGAGATATGCTGGGCTGTTTAGAGTCATGCTGTCTGGATTTTAACTTTTTGCTTTAAATATCACATCCCCATATGCTAACACCTCCCACAAAACTGAGAAACACCTGTGTTGGTTTTGGCACAGGATCTGTTTGAGGTCAGGGCCGGGGCACCTTTGTTCTCTGGAGTGCTGTGCAGGTGTGTGTGCATGCGTGTGGGCCTGTGTTTACATGTCTGTCACTTCCGTACTCTTGGGACCAAGGCTTCGACAGTCACATCACCTCAAGACAGCTACTGGACTCTGGCAAACCAGAGATGACTACAGTAGACCAATGGGCCCCAGCTGCTCAAGTACAAGGATGCATCTTTAACATAAAAATGTTTACAAAGATTCCAACGTGAGCCTCTTTATTTTAGCATTTGTAGATGAATAAAAATATGTCCCCAGGCATTTGAGGGACTTTTGTAATGACTCCCAAGCCATCCAGATCTGGGGATCCACTTTTAACACTGGAAATGGTAACTCCTGGGAACATGTGACATTCTCAAATCGTCCCCCCAAGCAAGCAGGGTTGAAGACCCTGACTGCTCTGAGTAAAGCGACACCAGCGCAAACACCACGCCTGTCTGGTTCTTGGATGTATCTTTGGCCCCAAGCGTAGACTCTGGACCTTAGCAGGTGCTTACAAAGTGCTTCTTGCCAAAACAGTCATCAAGAGGAGCCGCTGGGTGGCTGGCTGGCCTCACTCACCAGCTCTGCACTCCTGCTGCACGCCGGCCTCGAAGAGCAAGATTCACAGTTCCAGGCCTGGCTTCTCGACCCCCACCTAACCAAGTGCAATAAACATCACACAACCTCGTGGTGAACCCAAGAAATGTCACCTGTCCCCAAGGCACCCTCTGCCTGGTTGCAGGAATGTAAGCTGGGCTCTCTTGGCAAATCTCTTTTCTCCATGGGGCTGCAAGAACTTCTGGAAGTATCATGTGGGGAAGGGGGAGGAATTCTGGTTGTGGTCACTGCTAAAGGTCCTGGCTGTCCAGGCCCCATGAAGACCAGGCACTCCACAGGTTGCGGCTACTTGGGGTGCATGGAGATCTCAGCATGGCTGCTAGCCCCAAGACCCATGTCCTGGCTCAGTGGGCACCCCCTGCGGTCACACATCTGAGGGAGCAGCAGCCTATGATAGCATAGGGCAGGCAGTGGGTTTTGGAGTGACTCACTCCTCCTAGTTTTGGGGACTCTCCTTTGCCTATTGCAACATTTCTGCTCCTCCCCAGGACAACTTCCCTTGGGGTGAGGGGCACCCAGGGCCTCAGGTTAAGCCTGTAGAGTTGTGTGAGGCAGTAAGGGCCAAAAGGAGCCTGGAGAGAACTAACAAGTTGCAGCTCAGCAAATGGCATTGGCTGGGCTCAGGCTCGGGGAGCAGCTGTGGGCTGATGTTTACATCCTCCGGTCATTCCTAAGCCATCAGACTTTAAGTGCAGTGCTCATGGGCCTATTGAAATGATCCCGGTTAAAAGCTTTAAGATAAACAGAAGACTTCTCCTTTGGCCATCTCGTTCTTATACAAACCGGCCAGAGAAGCAAACTGTAGACGGAGCTCGGCTGGGCTCAGGGACACACACTCTAATTAATGGCCCTGGCAGGACAGGACAGGGCTGCTAGAGGTGGTGTCAGATTCCAGCGCAGGGCTTGTCCATACTTTGGAAGGCACCGGAACCCATTCTGCTTCCTCTTTCTAGGACCCAGTCCCAGGCCCCTTCAAGGCCCAGTAGTGGGGGTTTCTTGGGTAGCAAGTTCTGGCTAGAACCACCCCAGCCCTGAGGAGGGGGGTGTCGGTTGCACCAGGAACTAATGGAGTAGTTTCTGGTTCTAAGCCAGAGGCTCTTATGCCAAGAGGTTCCAGGAAAACGAGCACATCCCAGTACAGGGAGGAAGTCAGGCAGCAAAGCGGGAGATTTTCCTAAGGAAGCCATTAAATCCTGGGGAAAGAATCCACGCCTGCCCAGATGAAGGTAGGAGGCAACTCTGCAGGTTTTGGAGTCTTTCTTTTTTCCCTAAAGCAAGAGAAAAACAGAAAGTACTCCCCTGTACTGCCTCTCAAAAGAACTGGGAAGAGACAATGCGTCTGTGTTCTGACACTCATTAGGGGACGGGAGGACGAGGAGAAAGAGGCAGAAGAGAAAAGGGCACGGAAAGTGGAAGCAGGGAAAGGAGGAGGGACGTGAGGGTTGGGAAGACGTGGGAGAAGATCAGAGGCAGAGGCAGACGCGACGCAGACGGCCAGGACTACGCTGCTGGGAAGGCAAACGGCTGTTGGCCTCTCTCCATTTAGGCGAGCAGGGAGGGGGTATCAGAGCTGCAAGAACATGAGCTCCTCCTGTCCATTCCCTTTGTCCTGGGTTGAATATTGTCCCCCCCAAATTCATGTCTACCTGGACTCTCCACGTGAGCTTGTGTGGAAACAGGGTCTTTGCAGCTGTCATTGGTTTAAGTGAGGATGTGCGGGGTCAGGATGGGCCCACCTCCAGGGACAGGTGTCCTTATGAGAAGGCCACGGGACAGGGGCACAGAGGCGGGGATCAGTGCCACAGCCCTACGTCCAGGGACACTGAGGGTTACCAGCCACCAGCAGAAGCCAGAAGAGGCAAGGAAGGTGCCTTTCCTGGATCCTTGGAGGGAGCGTGATATCGACCCCTTCTAGGTTTCTTACTTCTGGCCTCCAGAACTGGGGAGACCGCATTTCTGTTGTTTAATGTCGTGGTTCATGGTGATTTGCTGTGGCAGCTCTAAGAAATAAGTACAACTCACTTGCAGGAGAATCCTAGGGTATGTGAGACACGTCCAAGCTCACGGTGTCAGCTGGTGGCCTAGCCCCATTCCAAGTGGCCTTTCACATTTCTTCACTTGCTTCCCAGCATCCTTCATCCTCTGTGAAATGAAACTAAACTTTCTCTTTGATTGCCCAAGTTCATCTTGAAGGAAACATTCATTTCCCATTGAACAGTGAACTCTGTGTGAAGGCCCAGGCTTTAGGAAGATCTGGGGTTATGAAATTTTTCAATAAATTTACTCCTATGCTGTAAGAAAGCAATCTAGGGCCTCCCCGGTGGCGCAGCGATTGAGCGCTGGGTTGCAAAGCTGCCCGCAGCCTCTGCAGCACCTGTTCGATCCCTGGCTGCTCCCCGGCCACCAGAGGAGGGTCCTACATGGCACGCAGACCTCTCCTGCCTCCTGCTGCTCCCCTCAGCAGTGTACTTCGGTCCTTCTGCCTGCTCTGCTCCCCGCTCTGGCTCTGGTGAATTCTCTCACCCTCCCGCGCTTCTGACTGTACCCAGTGCTTGTATAAGTAATAAATAAATAAATCTTAAAAAAAAAAAGAAAGCAATCTAGGAGTTTATTACTTTTAAGAGGTGAGCACTGTCTCTAACCCTGAAATCGCCATGTGTTTCTTTACTCTGAGCAATTTTTTTTCAAAGCCCAAGTCCCGCTGGGGATATTGGACTTAAACATCCATGAAGACCTTTTACTAAGAAATGGGTTAAGAGCTCTTTCTGGGTTTTCAATGACATCAAATCCTATGGCACATAAATGAGTTTTTAACTATTTCATAGTTTCTCACCTCCTTTTGGATCATGTCTCTGAGAAACTGATAAAAGCTCTGGATACTCTCCCAGAAAACTGCAAACTCATGCAAGCTTTTACACAACACCCTCGGGGGATTCATAGCTAACAACCTTCTCCCCAGGTCTCACTCCGTGGCCCCAGCTGTATAGACTACCTTCAAATCACCCCCCTCAAGATCACCCCTCCCTTTCTCCCCCCACACCTTTTCACTTGAGTCACGTGGTCTAAGCAGAGCGGAGCCTGCCCTTTTCCTCCAACACGGTGGAGTGTCTTTAAAGAAACTGCACACCGGAGCTGAGTCCCTGCTGAACATCATCATTCAGCACCCTTCTTAAGACACTCAAACACTTGAATCAGCCCAGCAGAAAGTCCAGGAGACCACAGAGACTTTTTGAAGATGAACTAACTCCTAGAGCTGGAGGGTCCTGGGAAGACAGGCCGTCTTCCTGCTGTTCTTTGGGGACACCTCTCTCTTGCCTCAAGGTTTTTACGGACTCCATGCCCCCTCTTTGGAAGGTAGTGCTCCTCATCCCACATTTTCTACCTGGTGCCCTCTACCTCTCCCCAGGTCTTAGGTTAGATCCAACTTCCTCTTGAGCTCTTGCACTGACCCCCCAGACTCTGTGTTAGGATCAGCTTCCATGCACCCCCATTTGCTTTGAATTTCTCCATCGCACCATCTATCCCACTTGTCCCTGGCTCCTGACTCCTCTGGGCTGTATGTTCAAGGAGAGCAAGGACCACATGCTACCACCAGTTCCCAGCAGTGTCTTCAAGGCACGACAGTTCCCAGCAGTGTCGGGAATACACAGAATGATGGACACAAACCTGTTGAGGAAAGAAATGAACGCTGGGCTGGTTCAGCGCAGGGCTTCCCAACCTTGGTCCCACTGGCATCTTGGGGCTGGAGAGTCTTTGTCAGGTGCTGACCCGGGCATTGTATTTAGCAGCATCCCTGACTTCAATCCACCCACCCAGTTATGACAGTGAAAAATGTCTCCAGACACTGCCCTGGGAGCCGGGGAGGCAAAACCGTCCTGGTGGAAAACCACTGCTTGCGTGACGAATGACCTTGGTGTCGCTGAGCCCATCTTGGGTTCACGTCAAGGAGCAAGAGTTCAGTTCATGAGTTCATGCCAAGGGACACTCGCACAGGCCACCGGCCTCTGGCAACTGTCCAAAGAGGGAAAAAATTCCACCGCGTGTTGGCCAAGGAGCATTTTAAGGCCTCCAGTGACCTGTTACAATGTCAGGACACCAGAGGGAGCTCTAAGTCGCCAGTTCTGCGGCCCAGAACCCGGCCGTTCCCGGCGATGGTGACCAGATGTCCAGTTAAGCAATGAGCTCAGATACAGACGTTTGGCTATGACAGCTGATTAGGACAGCTGAAGCCAGGACCCAATGTTTGGAGAGTTTTAAGCATTACATCTACAGTGACATCTATGTGTTTGCTGTCCTACTCAGAAACACAGGCAGACGGCAAAAATAATGAGAAGTCCATTTACGCCCCACAAATAAGACAGGGTCTTCCCAGTCTCTGGGCAGTGACCTTATTCCAGCAGCAGCAAGGATCTGAGCTGACACCTCTGGGCTCTCCCCAGATCAAGATGCACAGAGCAGCAGACGCGAAGGTCATTAGGGGTCATCTACTCTTTTGCCTCCATCCTGAGTCCATGGCCTGAGACCTGGAAACCATATTAACATTTCTCTGTAGAACTTCGTGCGTGCCGTGCGTGGGAGCCTGAGGCTTTTATCCTCCAAATGCTCAGAACCATAAGTCTCATCTCCTGTTTGAGACATGAATCTGAGGCTTGGAGGTTAAACAGCTCCATTGTTTCTGCAGCTAGAACCTGGCTAGGACACCCTCGGCTCTCCTCCGCCCAGTGGTGATCCGGGGCAGAGGTCTGGGGAGGCTGCGGAGAGGGTGGGTCCTGAGGCCTTGGGGGTGGCTGCAGGAGGGAGCTTTGCCACTGTTGTTGGATTAAAGAGGAGGCCCAATTAAATTTGAATTTCAGATACATGAATACTTTTCTAGTATAAGTCCCAAACATTACAGGAGACATACTTATGCCCCCAAATGACTGGCTGTTGATCCAAAATTCATATTTAACTGGGCATGCTGGAATGTCCTTATTTGGGTGTCTTTGGCTCAGCCTGACAACCTCTACCAGGGACAGGCTTGGGGTCTGGGGTTGGGAAGCCAGCATGAAGGAGCAGCCTGGTATTCATGATTCAGTGTTTACAGCTCAGACTCCCTGGGGGCCTGAGTCCAGGAGACCACTAGGCCTTGGCCTGTGGGATTGCCTGCTGGGGAGATTGCTTGGTCCTCTCTGCCTCCAGAGAGCCTGAGGCCCCTCGAACACTGCAGATACCCTCTGTGTGTGTAGCCTGTCAGAAGATGACATTTCACAGGTCTGTGAAGAGTAAAGATCAAATTTATTTAATACAACACCCCACAGCTGTGTCACTGAGGCAGCTGGGGCCAGGGGCTTCCGGTAGGTGCTCTCATGAAATTCCACAGCAGAATGGCCACAGCCCCTCCACCCCCGCCTCAAGACACAATCAGAAACATCATAAGACCTCAGGAGACCACTTCCTTAGCAAGGAATAAATAAAAAAAAAAATTAGTAAGAAAAATAAGCATTTGATTTTTCTATTAAAAATATTTGCTGTAGGCAACCATCTTCCTGTCTTCCAGCCTGCAGCAGAGTAGAGGAAAAGAAAGAAAGGGTATAGGAAACAGCTGAAGAACATCTGCGCTTTGTCCACTTCATTTTCTGTCTGGTGCCTTGCCCGGAACGGATGAGCCTTGTCTTCAAGTTGCATCTCCAAGATGTTGCTCCCAAACAGCTCTGTGTTCCCATTTGTGGAGGTCAAGGTCATGGAGGGGACAGGGGGGCAGCTGCGTGACTAGCGCCGTGAACCACAGGCCCTTGAAGGGCCAAAGACAGAGAGAGAGAGACCAGTCCCTGAGGGAGTTCCCTCGCTGGAAGGACAGACCCAACAAGAACAGGTTTCTGTGTATGAGGGTACTTGGAAAAGTTCCTGATCTCTGTACAAGACAAAACATTCAAGTTTCAAAATATCCCAATGGCCTGATGACCCTGAACCTCCTTCTGGCACTCACCACTCCTGAGGACACTCCGCCTTGGTGGACGGCGGGTCGCGTGGGAAATGAACCAGCCCCTTGGTTTCTCCTGCAGCCCGCACATGCGGGAGGAGGGATTTAGGAACTGGTGGCTTGGCCTGAGGAATCACTATGTTCAGTGGGAGTGGGGCAGGCTCATAAATAAGCGCACAGAGTTCTTGGAATATGGGAATCATCTCCTCCTCTTGGAACGTGCCTGTCCTCCCAGGGACGAGCCTCTGTCCTCGAAGTCCTAAGTTCCATCAAGGGAGCCTTCCGTTCTCTGGTGATAAGAGATGAGACAAGCGATGGTCACACCCCCAGGACTGAAGAAGAAAACTCTGCAGCTGCAGCCCCGTGAGGGCTGGTACCCCCACCCCGGTGGGAGGCAGCTCCTGCCCACACTGGCACCTCCCTTCCCTGAATGCCTGCTCCGTACAGCTTGCAGCCTCAACGCCCCATGTGCAAGACGCACATCAGGCCATCAACCAGCTTCACCCAGCACCCATAAGGCACACAGTACTGAGTCTCTCGGCACCATGACCACCCACAGAGGAAAAGGAATCAAGTTAAGAGAGACCTGGGTTTTTTGCTCCAGTTCTGCCTCTAATAGGGGAGGTAGCTTCTCTAGGTCCGTTTTTTTTTTTTAATTAATAAAATGAAGAACTGAACTCTAATGGTCTAATTGCATGTTTCAAAATGCTATGATTCTGCCTTCAAAAGGAATGAAATTCTGATACATTTGAAGAGATTAAACCTTAAAGACATTATGCTAAGTGAAATGAGCCAGACACAAACTGAACACATACTGTGCGGTTCCAGGCGCCCAGAGCAGTCAAACTCAGAGGCAGAAACCAGAACAGTGGGTGCCAGGAATGGGGGCGGGGAGGGGGGCAGTGTGGGGTAGAGTTTAGGGGGGCAGAGTCTCTGGAATGATGAAAAGATTCTACGGCTGGATGGTGATGATGGCTGTTGAACTTAATGCTACTGAATTGTACACTTTAAAAGGGTAAAAATAGTAAATCTCATGCTGTGTTTATTTTTACTACCATAAAAACAAACAAACAGTCCCCTGTGCTATCGTGTCCAAAATTTTGTCCATAAGGTGTTTGTGTCCATCCATCAGGGGCTGGACCTCCCTCTCACCCGGTCACTGTTATCTATCAGAGGATGCCAGGAGCTGCCACGGAAAATTTTATAAGTCATCAATTGTTGGCGAACAAGGGTGCCGGAAGTAGAAGGTGGAAGAGACCCCCACAAGCTGGGAAGCTGTTTAGAGGTGGTTAGGGGACCCTAGCCAGGCAACGAGGGGTCACGGAAGACTCCGGAGAAGTCACTCAGGAGCCGGCCTCAAAGGTGGAGTGGATTTTGACAAATGGATGGAGCACAGGGGTGAAAGAGTGGAGGGTATCGGAAATGCAGGAGCAGAGGGGGGCCAAAGAGCAGACAGGATCTGAGCCCATTGCCCTGCACACTCTGTGAGCTCCAGGCGCCCTGCTGCTGGTGGAACTTGGGGAGGCAAGGGCAGGAGAAGCTGTGAGGATTGGCCCAGGTATTGGGGAGCCGGCCACTGGACTGGCTGGCTACCCAAGGGTGGCTGACAGTTTCTCTTGTTCTGGCGCTGCTGGATCTGAGTTGCCTCTTGGAACAGGATGCAGGCCCTAGGGGCTCCAGGTGGAGGGTCCAGGCTCAGCTCCTCCCTGCCAGGAGAGACCCGGCAGGCGGGCCAAGAACTGTGTGGGCCCCAGAGGACTGGAGGCCTGCCAGCCCTGGCAGCTACCCTCGCCCCACTTCCTCGGCTCATGGCCAGTCTTTTGCAGGCCCCAGACCAAGACCTCCCCAGACCTCCTCTCTCTCTCGGGAGGAATCCAGTGCTCAGGGAGCTGCTGCAGGATCTGCCCCACAGACAGGAAGGGCTGGGCCACTCTCAACTGGGCTTTGGGGATTTTGAAGTAAAGGTTAAAACACTTATATCCAGGACCTGTGCTTAAATCAGGGACCAGCCATCAGCAGCCTAGTTATAGCCATAAAGTCCCTTCCCCCCGCTTCCCCGCTTTCTGGCCAGAACATGGTGTGTGAGCCCTCAAAGGTCACTCTGTTTCTCACCCCCAGGATTTCTCCTTCCTGCTTCTAGAAAGTGCACCCTAGAACACTTCCAACAGGCCTGGTCTATGCTAGGGGCTCATTTCATCCTTGCAACAACCAGGGGAGGGGGTTTCATGACCTCCAATTAACAGATGAGGAAACTGAGGCTCAGCGGGATTAGGCCATCTGCTCATAGTAACACAACTAGCACATGGGCAATTAGGGGAAGCAAAGTTTTAATGTGGGTCTCGGATTCCCAAGCCAAAGACTGGCTGTGGCTGAATCCTGGGCTTTGGGTAAGTTACTCCTTGAGTCCCCTCCTGTGACTGGGTATTTCAGGGCCAAGTGAAGAAAATCTCCTATCCATACTCCCAAAGGGTCTGAAGAAAAGAGTTTTAAAATAGATCGTCAACTAGTTTTTAGGTGGCCGCAGGGAGGGGACAGAGAACTTGGCACACGCGTGTCTCATTTAACGCTTCAGGCAATCCTACAAGACGCTACTGTGTCACCACCCTTGTCCTGCAGATGGGGGAGCTTAGGCTTGAGGAAGACAGGACCACCCAAACCAGGCTGGCCAGCTGGACTTTCACTCAGGCCGGGGTCCCAGCTCCTGGGCACTTCGCATTGCACCTCATTGCCCGCTGGCTCCCAGAAGGGGAGGAGTCACCTTTTTTCAGTAAGAAGACAAGTTTCTCTCCAAGATCCCAGACCTATGCAGGTCCAGATTCACCCCTGCAAGAACAGGGTGTTCTCTTTCTTGTTATCTGTCTGCATGGCTCACAAACACGATTGATAAACAAGGCAAAAATGGCAGAGGAAAAATGAAGTCAGAATGTGCCATTGAAGCAAGTCAAACAATACTAAATTAGTATTTGGCTAAGTGACTATCTCATTGTTAAGATATTTCCTCCAATATGTTTTCAGAAGCAACGGCCATTAAACAAGAGGGAATGATCGCCAGGTTTGATTTCAGGAAGGAAATCCCCTCCCATTTCCCTGCTAGGCAATTCAATTAATTTTCTCCTGACCCTCACTACCTGATTATTAGGGAAACTATACCTGCTTCTCTTATAAACAAAATGCAACCGCTTAAAGATTCAAAATCCCTTTCCCCACAGGGCGGGAGTCCCCATGCTCCCGCCAAACAGCTTAATTCTTGTGTGGGGAGGTCTAATAGGGGGAGCTCCCAGGATGCTCCTGGGAGCAGACTGCAGGGCACAGGGGCCAGGGGAAAGGGAAAACTCCATCTCCTAGAGCTCAGAGCCTTTGTCCAGTGAGACCATTTGGCCTGAAGACAAAGTAAACAAGGCCTGTAGCTCCAGGCGACCTGCCTGGGTGGACACAGCCGTGTTTCTCGAAGCAGAACTTCTCTTTATTTCGGGTTCCACACTGTGCAGGAAGCAAAGCCGGCACTTGCTACTGTTTCCAGGTCTTGATGGCTAAGGCAGTGACATGATTTTTTGGGCTGCCCAGGGAGTCTGGAGACTTGGGTCCTAGTCCTGGCGCTGCCAGCAGCCAGCTGGACAAACTGTTCGACCCGCTCAGGCCTCGGTTTTTTCATCTATACATCTGGCTCCCTGCCCTGCCACTCAACTGTCTCTGGTTTAGGAGTTGGCTTGGATTTAAGCTAGAAAAAGACACTCATTTCATTTCTCTTTCCCTTAAATGATAGCAGTCCTCCATAAAAAGAATGTCAGTGACTTCCTGTCTGTCAAAAGTATAATGAGCTCTGTTTTACAAGAATCCAGGCTTAGGCAAAACAAAGGAAGCCAGAGGGCCTGTTGCAAGAGCTACCAGCAATCTTGCAAAAAGTTCTTTCCAGACCTTAAAGCAGCAGTTCATGAGGCCAATCCCTCCTTCCTTAAGGTATCAGACACCAAGTGAACTCCTGTGCTGCCAGGGAGCTCCTAAAAAGCTGGGGAGTAGGAGAGGCGAGACAGGTCTTTGCAAAACCCCAACTTAGAACTCTGGATTTCTTTTAAACATTCCCATCTGCCCAACAGAAACTTCTTAAATTCCCTAATTTTTTGCAGAATAAAACCTCATAACTGAGGCCTTCGCTTCCTTCACATGTAAGCCCTTCTTATCTCCCCAGCCCCTTGCCACTGTTACCTCTTTGCCTTTTCTGGACTACTTGAAACTGTGGTGACACCTTCACCTCTGCTAATCCTTCTACCTGGGCTCTGCTGTAACCTGACTCATTCAAGGCCCATCCAAACAACCCCTCCTTGGTGAGCGAGCTAACCAGGAGGAAGGAAGCAGTTCACGTCTGTGTTCCCAGTCTCTGGTGTAGCTGTTATCTCCTGTCTAAACAGCCATAACTTGTCTGATTCCCATTTTGGATTGAGGACCTTGGGTGTCTCCTGCAGGAGAGGACCTCATGTGTAAGGGTGACTGGCCTGGACACTCAGAATTGGATGAGCTGTCAGATTCTCCATCCTCCCAAGCAGAGGCTCAAATCTGCCTCCCTTCCCAAGTGTGAGCCTGGGGACCAGGAACAAACGGATCCTTTGCTCATTTGGAGCTCAGTGCCCTTGGTCCCCAATCCTTTGGTGTGAGACTTAAAGGTTTCCCTTCATTGTGGGCTGAGATACAGTGCTGGAAACAGTGGGAGAGAATATTCCAGATCACAGCGGTCCAGAAAACCCAGCTAGTCTGATGACAAAGTTCCCACCAGTCTAGGCTGGTCAGAGGAGCTCCTGGTCTAAAAGAGACGAGGTTGGTATGGGGAAAAATTCGTGGGAAAGCAGAACCTGGGTGAGTCAGGAAACAGTTCACTGTTGGATGGGTTATTTAAACAAAAGTATATGAATTCTGTACTTACAGAATATCTGTTCTCCATGAAATCTGAAAAACAAAGGATAATGTGGAAGTGAGCAACGCAAAGAGCATGTTGGGCTCCCCCCAGCATCTCAGGGCAGAGCAGGCAGATTAAGGGGGGGTCGGGGGTACAGGAGGAGACCCTCCCCCCATCCTTAGCCTCCACACAGCCTCCCCTGGAAGCTGGCTCCACATGACAAGAGTATAAAGCATCTGGAAACTCATTGAAATTTTAAACAGCTTTAAAAAATTAGTCCATGCTGTTTTAGGCAAACACGGAAAACTACAGAAAAGTAGAAAGTAATAGATAAAAATTGTCTCAGGCTCCTATCTTTAAAACCTGTTGATACTTACGTTTGCCAGTTATTTTCTACTTTGGGTAGGATTTTTTAAAAAGTCAAAATTATTCACTACCTGACATTTTATATCCCCTCTTTTTCACATGGCTCAATTTTATAAACATTTTCTGGTACCTTCTTAAACACAATCATTAGTGGCTGCAAAATTATCATGAAATGATGGTATCACTGTTTACTTAACCAGTTTCTCCTTTTAAAAATTTAGGTTCTTTCCAAGTTTTTGCTGTTTTAGATAATGTGCCAGTATCCTCTTTGGGAATAAAGCTCTCAACAGACTCCACACTGGTTTGACCATTCCTAGGAGCAGGATGGACGGAGGAGGGATAAGCACTGCCAAACCTCTTGGCAAGACCAACCAAGTGCTGTCTGCAGGGCAAAGCCACCCCTCTCCTGTCCCTGGGGAGCCTCATTCAACTGTTCCAGAGGACACACCATCTTTCACCAGAGTGCATGCCCGGTCTCGCTGGACCTGCCAGGCTGTGGTGGTGAAAGTGGCCCCAGGAGGATGGCAGGAAGATGATGGCGGGGGACAAGAAAGAATGATGAGAACAGGAAACTCTGCACTGAGGTGAGTGGTCCCCACCTGCATTGGCTGGAGATGATTTCATTACAAAAGTCAAGAGAGGGCTACAGCTTTTTCCCCTGGACAGAACCAGTTCCCCCTCACAGCAGAGCTTCTGAATGGGCAGGAGCCCCCAACAGCCCACTGTGCACACAGACCGAGGACAGAGACCATGGCGGCCTCGCCTGCTGCTTGGGGAAGGCCTAAGACATGTGGGAAGTGGGTGGCGCTGTTCTTGCTAGTGGCGGAGGGAATGCCAGGAAGGTCGTTCTGCCTTCCCAGAGCTGGGTTTTACAGGAGAGGGCCCTCCGAAGCACCTCGGTTGCTACCTCGCCGCCCCAGCTCCAGTCAGGTCCTGTGTCCAGGACAGTCTCCTCTCTCACAGAGGCAGTCACGGCCCCTCTGCTTCTTTCTCTAATTTAAAATATCCTGTTTCCACAAGTCCACTTCCCCCTCGAGCCCTGTCTTATCACAGCCCCATTGTGAGTCTCCTCTAAAGGGAACAGGGCCAGAAGTTCCTTGGGGGCCCCTTCTGTCCTGGCCGGGCCAGAGGCAGGCGTCCAGGCCAAATGGATGAATCAGCCCGACCGCGAAGTCCAGCCATTGTGTAAACTTCCACACATTGAGTGGGGCCCTGGGCAGCACCCCCACCCCCACCCCAGATCTGACCTGGGAGGACCCACAGAACCCCAGGCTTCCCAAAGCCCCAAGGGCTCTGGAATCAGACGCCAGAGGGAAAGATCCTCAAGCAATGTGAATGTGAGGTGCCCAAATTCCCAATCAGCTGGGGTTGCTGCCGGGAGGCTGGGCCTCTGCTCTCGGCAGTGCTGTTTCTCCTTGGTAGTGGAGCAACTACACAAAAATAGGAGCTGGTGGGTAGAACCCATCTCTTTTCATGGAATGTTTTCCTTTTCTTCACCCTCTTGCCTTCTCGGGCAGGAAACGCCACCCTGGGGGCAGGCAGTGCCCGCTGGGCCTCACAGGATGGGTGGGACGGGCCCTCCAGAGGGGCCTGACTTAGGGACCCTCTGTTCTTTGGCTCTTTCTTGATGACCAGCCACTCCTGGCTTACCATACATCTGCACCCCTATAAGAAACACCTAGAAGGCAAGGAGAAAGCAGAGTGGAGGCCGAAGGAACAGGTACTCAGATGGGAAGTTGGGCCTGTCTGGCCCAAAAGACATAGGTCAGTGTTGGGAGCTGAACTTGACCTCTATTTCCAGAGCCGCACTGCCAGGTGGATGTGCTTGGGCACCTCCAGAAGTGGGCATAGGCAAAGCTCGAGCACTGGCATCCAGGGGGAAAGCCAGCTCTCCTGCTGGAGAACGAGACTTCCTCGATTCCTCTCAGCAAGGTTTCTTAACTTTGGTACTGTTGACGTTCTGGGCTGGGTAATTCTTCATGGCAGGGTTTCCTCTATATCATAAGATGTTTAGCAGCAACCCTGGCCTCTGCCCATTAGATATGGTAGCACAGTCCCCACCCCACCCCAAATATGATAAGCAAAACTGTCTCCAGACACCACCAAATATCTCCTGTTTCCCCTGCTTGAAGCTGTGGGACTCTCATCCTGGACCTGAGTTCTCTCCTAGGGAAGAGCTTGGCCACATGGCTGACTGGAATAAACCACTTTACTCTTCAGTTTTCAAATCCAGTGTAAATATAAGTTAAGAGATTTTGCTTTGAATGACCTGAAAGTCATTTCATAGGGCACTTTCAGGATAAGCTGGAGCACTGTCACCCATCCAGCGCTGGCTCAGAGCGAAGCTCATGTGGAAACACTCCTGGCTAGCCCACTGGGGCAGCGTTGACAATGGCTAAGACCCCGAAGCAACCTAAGCGCCCACCGATAAGGGACGGGACCAAGAAGGCGTGGCCTGTCCACCGTGGTGGGAACTATTCAGCCATCAGGAAAGATAAATTTTGCCATTTTCAGCAAAATGGAAGGATCTTGAGGGCATGGTGAAGGTGAGCTAGGAAGATAAAGACAATGTTGGATGACGATTCCTCTCTGGGGGGGGATAGAAGGAAACCAAAAAGATGAACTGACAAAGCACAATAAAAATAAACTAGTGGACATGGATAAGAGAACAGGAGAAGAGGTGGAAGAAGGGATGAAGCCGGTGTAAAGGGTGTGGTGGGAAATTTGTTGTTACTTTTTGTTTTTCTTAAATAAGATAAAACTGTACTAAACACACACACGGAGTTCACACAGCTTGACCAGGCCAAGTGAAAGAGTGAAGTTGTGGGCCTCCTTGGTGGCACAAGGGGTTAAGCACAGCGCTATGAAGCTATTTGCAGCCTCTGCAGCACGAGTTCGATCCCTGGCCAGGGAGCTACCCACATGACACAGCAGACCTCTCCTGACTCACCCGCTGCTCCCCTCAGCAGTGTATTTCAGTCAGTCTGCCTGTTCTGCTCCCCACTCTGTCTCTGGTGAACCCTCTCATCTCCCACACCTCCGGCCTGTACCCCAGTTCTTGCATGCATAAATAAAATATATCTTTAAAAAAAAAAGT
This sequence comes from Talpa europaea, assembly GCF_964194135.1. NCBI lineage: Eukaryota > Metazoa > Chordata > Mammalia > Eulipotyphla > Talpidae > Talpa > Talpa europaea. The sequence goes on from NC_140074.1 coordinate 125,519,195, forward strand.
GAAGTTGCCCACGGGGCCCTGGACACTCAGACATTTCTAGAGGGCTCCCTACTCAGCTATCATTTCTCTTTTGGATCTTGTTCTAGTCAAACACTAGATAAACAAGGCAGAGGAAAAGGAAAAGTCAGACCTTTCCGAAGATTAGTCAGAGCCAGTGAGAAAAAAGGAGGAAGCTGATGACAAATGAGGAGAGGCTGGCAAGGGCTTTCCACTCCAGGTGGCCCTGCCACCCAGCTCATCAGAGCCGGGAGCCAGCCTCAGGAGGGCCCGGTCTTTAGGGCTGGGTCTAAAGGGCTGGGTGCGGGGTTGGGGGAGTGAGGGTGTGTGGCCTCAGACTGTTCTGCCTGAAGCTCCAGGTCAAAGGGGAGGGGAGTAAGTGGGTTCCAGTTAAGTGTTAAGAGAGAAAGGCACCAAACGGTAACCTGAACTGCTTCTTTAAAGGCCCACCCCTTAGCACCACCTACATCCCTGCTCATTAAGAAGCAAAATAAAACCAGCCTTACCATTTCTGGTAAGCAAATCACACACTGTAACTAGAGCTCCACTGGGTGACTGGGATTTGCAAATCCTAACCTTAGGCCAATAATTAGGGAATAAGAGTTTTTAAAACTCTCAAGTGCTAAGCTTACAGGAAATGATCAGCGTTCTCTCCATTCCACTGGGAAAGCTGAAGGTCCCCGAGACACAAAAGCTTTCTCAGCTTGTGCTGTTTCTATCCCAGGCCTTGCCTTCCCTCCTTTGAGAACCTCTCCATTTGTCTCTTTCTGATATAATTTGTATGGTCCAGAGAACCTCTCTCCTCCCCTCCCTGGGATGTAGCAACAGATGACCACACTGTTGAAAAGGGGAAAACCTCAAAGATCAAGAGGTTTCCTTGCTTGAGACTGAGAGTCCACTGAGAGGGGTGTCCGCTAGCTCAAGAAGAGGTCAGCAAAATAGGCTCCAACGAGAACAGCAGACTTGCATGACCGTGGACATGACCCAGTGGTGGGGTATTAAGTTGGAAGACTTGCCCTCCCTATCTCCCCATTTTACAGGCCCCTCTGCTCCCCCCAAGACTTTATCCACACATCCCCGAGGGGCATTCTGTGGCAACTCCACACAGATGAGGGCATTTTATTGGGAATTAATGAGAAAACTAATGCCAGGTGGAGAGATGTAAGGGGTGGGAGAAAAGTCATATAACCTGATAAGGGCAGAAGGGGGACCAACCCCATGTCTCCACCGCTTACTTAGGAAGTTTTCCATCAGGTTCCCATTCAAAGACCATCCAGGCTGGCCTCTAGCTAGTAGGAATGCACCAGAAACACTGGCTCCATCACTGACAATTCAGATTCAAAGGGAAAACTTGGGCTTAAAGTTTTGGGGTCCTGGAGTCAAGAGAGGTGTAGGGTAAGGAAAAATGTCAGGCTTTTCTGCCCTCCCGCCATCAGGACGGATGATGGATCCTTGCGGTCCTGAATGCATGCCTGATGGCGGGCACCTGGAGTAGGGTGTGGGCATAGGTAGATGGGATTCACCTGGGCTGAGACTGGGCTTTTAAGGGTGGCGTCACAGAGACGCCAGCAGCAGCAGAAGCCAAAAGAGAAGCCAAGAAGCAGCAGAACGAACAGAAGAGCAGAGAAGCAGAGAGAACACCAGAGGGCCCAGATAGAGTGAAGACTTGCTGGGGGCTGGGAGGCCTGCCAGCCTCCCAGCACCCCTGCCTGCCATATGCCTGGTGAACCCCAATAAAAGACCTGTCAAAAACCACTGAGGACTCTGACTCCTCCTTTACCCGGTCTGCATGGGATCCTAGAAACCCTGCACTGTGGTCTTCCTGCCCTACAAGAGGGTAAAGGGTTTGGATTGGTTCCAAGTGACCCCAGGAGTGACTCTTAGAGTGAGTGACTCCCTCTCCTCACCAACATGCCAGGGGGGTGGGTCTGAGGTGGCCAAGGCGTGGACAGAGGGCCTTCACTTACAGTCATTCATTCAGCCCGTTCACTAGGCAGCTCCCAACACTGCATGCTGTGATTTCACAGATACGAGGTGGGACGGAGCTGCTGGGCTGGGGGAGTGGCAGTGAGTGTCTAAGGGAATGGGGTTCAGTTTGGGACACGCCTAGGTGGCGGCTGAGGAAGACTGTGAATGTTGTGAGTGTGCCTACTGTGGCCGCAATGGGCACCCCCAGAAAGGTTGAAATGGCAAATGTTTTACCATGAGTTAAAAAAGAAAGAAGCTGAGCTTAGAGCCTAAAGTGAGAATTGCAAAGACGGTGCCGCCCACAGCCTGTGAGAGCCTCATGCCTCGCCTCTCCCGCAGCCCCAGGACTAGCAGCGCCTCCCCACCCCCAGCTGCTCTGCGCTTATCTGGAAGAGCAGTTTTCCTCTGTATCACTCAGGGGAAAAGGGGGGTTTAAGGGCCAGAACTACGCCTGGTGAGCCATATCCCAGAATAGCCCGTCCCACAGGCTGCTGCTTGGAAGATGGGCGAAGTTAAGGTGGAGATGGAGAGAGGAGAGGCTGGACAGGACTCGGCTCTGCCCTGTCTGCGCTGCCCGCCCAGAGACCGCCTCCCGCCGCGGCCTGTGTTTTATCATGGGTCACCTTCCTCCCCCAAAACACACTCCCTCTCTCCCTCTCCCTCTGTCTCTGTCTTTCTCTCTCTCTCCGCTGGTCAGCTTTGAAAGAACCCTCCAGGATTTCTGGGGAATGAGAAAGACCCTGCCCCTTCAAAGAAGAACCAGAGCAGAACCTAGAGAACATCCAGCAGAATGCAGAACATCCAGAAAATGGTTGTTCTGGATGGGGCCCTGGGCCACAGCCTGTGGGAGCTTGTTAGCAACGCAGATTCCCAGGCCTAGAGAATCAGGTCAGGGGTGGCGCTGAGCTATCTGCGGTCTCGGCCAGAGGGAGGTTCCCAAGGTTCTTGAACTCACCCAAGGTCACCCAGATCATACCAGGCTGCTGTTTCTAAAGCAGGCGGAGGGGGATCATCTAATACAGGTGATGCTAAGTGCAAACCAAACCAAAAGAAGCTGGAAAAGGGCAAATTATGTAACTAGCATGCCATGTCCCCCTCTCCAGAGCAGGAATAATAACAGCGCCCCCCACTGGCTTTCTGAAGAATCTGAGGGTTAAGTGAGAGCCCAGCAGCCGTGACAGTAAGGGGAAGCTGAAGGGAAAAGGAATCACCAGAGGCCTGCAGCGCTCACCCTCCCCCACCCCGCCCACTGCTGGCAGCTGAGCCACGCATGTTCAGAAAGAGGAACACCCTTAAGGGGAACCTCCAAGGCAGGAGGGGGAGCTGGCTTTTGCAACAGCACTTTGATTTCAGTTGTAAGACCCAGGGCCCTCTCTGCCCTCGGCCCCTGTGCAGGAGGTGGCTACCAGGTTAGAAGAGAGATTATAGAGGGACCTCAGCCCTAGCTGACCCATAGGGTGCAGTGGGAGCACCCCAACCTGGGAGTCAGGAGATGGCAGACTTTAGCTCACCCTGAGGAAGACACCCCACCCTCTAGGGCCTGAGTTTCTATTATGCTTTTCTGCTAAAAAGGGTTGAATTCTCACTCTAAGTGCTTGGGGTAATTAGCATCATGCCCCCTAATCTCATCTCATCCCCTTTTCTCATTAGTCCCATCTCCATTTAGCAGATAAAGAAACCCAGTCTCAGAGAGGTTAGGTATGCTAGTTAAAATCACACAGCTTGTCAACAACAACAACAACAAAAAAATCACACAGCTGCTGAGACGCAGCCCCAGGAGAGGCCCTTGGGGGTCTCCCAGCAGAGCAGGGCCCTGTGTCACCTCCATCCCTACAGGCCTCTGGTTCATCCCAGCCCCGCCAGAGGGACGGCCGGGTCCCAGCAGGTCAGACTGAGGACTCCAGCAAGAACCAGCCTGGGGAGTCCCAGAGTTGGAGCAGATGAGAATCAATGGATGAAGAAAGAGGTTTTCTGGGACTCCCTTTTCTTGTCTCCCCTATCCCTTACAAGTAGGAGCTCCTGAGAGTGAGAAGTGCCCCAAGTCCCTTCTCCCCTGGACCTTCCACAGCCCCAAGATGGACCCGCACAAACCTTACGCCATCCGCGTCCCTGCGCATGTACCTTCCCGCGCTCGGCTCTGCCCCGGCAACCCCTTTCCCTTTGTCTCGTCACTACGATACAAGTGTGCTGTTCTTGGGGGGCCTCCCTGGTGGCGCAGGGGTTAAGACGCAACCTCTGAAGTTATCCGTAGCCTCTGTAGCATCCTTGGTCAGCCAGGGAGCTACCCACATGGTGCAGCAGACCTCTCCTGTCGCGCCCGCTGCTCCCCTCAGGAGTGTACTTCGGTCAGTCTGCCTGTTCTGTTCCCTGCTCTGTCTCTGGTGAATCCTCTCACGCCCTGCATCTCTGGCCTGTGCCCCAGCTCTTGTATGCATAAACAAATAAATCTTAAAAAAAAAAAAAGTGCTGTTCTTTGTTAAGATGCAAATAAGCTCCAAGTTCCACCCACTCCTTTGAGTAACTCATTGCTGATTTGCTCTTGCTCATCTGCCTTTAGTGGGACTTGGGGATGCATGCTGGGTGTGACCTTTCCACAAGCGAGAAAGGACCGCCATGTATGCCTCAGGTGATCACAGACCCTGGGCCCCTGAGTCTGGGGCAAGAAGGTGCCTCCTGAACGGGGTCCCTGCAGCCTCCAGGCAAGGCCACCTTCCCTTCCCTGAAACTGTTAGGGGGAAGTGATGTCCTGAGTTAATCCCATACAGGCTTTGTGGACTCCACCCCCACTCCAGACTAAAACCATCAGGATATTGGGGAAGACAAATCCCATCACCACCAAGGGGAGGGTGGCTGGGACCTGAGGGTGGAGTTGGGCAGCCAGGTTGGATATAAAAAACCAAACACGTGGGCCTAGGACTCTCTCTGGCTCGCGATCGCTCGCCTCCCGGCTTCACCGCTCCTGGCTGGCGGCCAGCTCTCAGAGCGCCATTTTGGGGTTCCTGATCGGCAGATCGGGTAGGACTCATTTAAAACTTTGTCTCTCGCTTTTCTCCCAGAGCTGTATATTTTCTCATTTTCCCTTCCCTTGTAAATAAACCTTTTATTAACCTTTCACGTGTGTCTGCAGTAGAGCATTGATAAGTCCTTTTAAGCGCGCGGGTGAGGACCCACAGTCAGGCACCCCGTTTTGTATCGGGGTTGCTCTACAACAGTTTGGCGCCGGGGAGAATTGTTAGGGGGAAGTGATGTCCTGAGTTAATCCCATACAGGCTTTGTGGACTCCACCCCCACTCCAGACTAAAGCCATCAGGACATTGGGGAAGACAAATCCCATCACCACCAAGGGGAGGGTGGCTGGGACCTGAGGGTGGAGTTGGGCAGCCAGGTTGGATATAAAAAACCAAACACGTGGGCCTAGGACTCTCTCTGGCTCGCGATCGCTCGCCTCCCGGCTTCACCGCTCCTGGCTGGCGGCCAGCTCTCAGAGCGCCATTTTGGGGTTCCTGATCGGCAGATCGGGTAGGACTCATTTAAAACTTTGTCTCCCGCTTTTCTCCCAGAGCTGTATATTTCCTCATTTCCCCTTCCCTTGTAAATAAACCTTTTATTAACCTTTCACGTGTGTCTGCAGTAGAGCATTGATAAGTCCTTTTAAGCGCGCGGGTGAGGACCCACAGTCAGGCACCCCGTTTTGTATCGGGGTTGCTCTACAACAAAACCAAAGGCAGGGTTTCAGGGTGGGTCTGGTTTCAGGTGGGTCAGTTCTCAGGGACTTGCTGGCTGTGACCTTGGGCAAGTCTTCCCCTCTCCATGTCTCAGCAGCTTTGAATGAGGGAATTAGGAATGGGTCAGGTAGTTAGTCAGGAAGAGGGTGCCCCACCGGCCGAGCCCATTTATCAATCTGAACAGTGGAAACCAGGAGGGTGCTCCCTCACCCCAAGTCCAGGTGCCCTAAGTCCATTTATCAGCCTGATTGTGGAATAATCGTGGCACCAGGAGGGTGCCCCCCAATCCAATAACACAGTGCTAAAGCAACACACCAAAGCTGGTTCCGGAAAGAGAGGCCAGGGACCTCAGTAACCTAGGAGACCCCACGGTCCCAACCAATCAGCAAGAGACACACGCCGAGACACCCAACAGCAGCCCCCTCCCCTCCCTCACTATACTTATATAAACCCCTGCTTGTCAGCCCCTCGGTGGCTACCTACGCAGGACCGCTCTCCGCTCAGAGAGCTTTCCTGTCCTTCCTCTTTTTTTTTTTTTAAAGATTTATTTATTTATGCATACAAGAGCTGGGCCAGAGATGCAGAGGGTGAGAGGCCTCACCAGAGACAGAATGGGGAACAGAACAGGCAGACTGACTGAAATACACTGCTGAGGGGAGCAGCGGGCAAGTCAGGAGAGGTCTGCTGCACCATGTGGGTAGCTCCCTGGCCGGCCAGGGATTGAACTCGTGCTGCAGAGGCTGCGGTGCCAGCACATGCTTCAGCCCAACACCCCGTCAGCTGGGTGCAGATGCTGGAGGTTTGGTTCGCCTGGCCTATGGCAGAACCTCGTGTCCACAGATGAATCGTGCATTAGCCCAGGGCTGCTTTACAGGGTGGTAGCGATAGGGGTGAAGGATGTCCTGAGCAAACTCCATACAGGCTTTGTGGACTCCACCCCACGACACTGGGAACTACAAATCCCATGATCACCAGAGGGAAGGTTGCGAGGACCTGAGGGCGGAGTTAAGCAACTAGGCTCTCAGTTTGGGTATTTAAGTGGCCATGTGGCTGGGGGGTCACCCTCTTGGCCACGAGGTGTGCTAGGTTTTTGCCAGCTCGGAGGGTCATTGGGATTCCAGGTCAGCAGAAATGGGTAGGACACATTTACAAACTTATCTCCCTCTTTTTCTCCCTGAGTTATTCATTTCCCATTTCCTCTTCCCTTGTATATAAACCTTTTATCAACCTTTTGTGTGTATCTGCAGTTTAGCATTAATAAGTCCCCTTTAAGTGCCCAGGTGAGGACACACAGTCAGGCAACCCCATTTTATATCGGGGTTTGCCCTGTAACAGCAGGAGAGAGTCAACTCTGGTAGAGGTAGCACCTCTTTTTGGCTTTCTTTGTTCCCTCTTTTCCTGCTCACTCCCAAGCCCCCCTGGATGGTTCTGGGGATCAGGCCAATGAGCCAAGGGCCCCTCACTCACCAGGGTCAGTTTTCCGGATTTCGCTGTACACGGTCTCCGTGCCCTTCGTCTCCAGACCTGGGGAGGAAGCAGCACAAGTCAGAAGCAGCCTCTGGGCCAAGTCATCCCACCGCTGGAGAACGTCTGAGGCTCCCCCCACAAGGCTGCACCCCGCTATGCCACCCCGTGGGTACCCATCTCCAGGAGCATCTAGAAAACTTGTTACCCCTAAATCTGGCATTTCCTTGCTTTCGAGGTCTACCCAGCATCACTCCCAGCCTGGAAGGCCAAGGGAACCCTGAACCTTGGGGGCTGCGGTGGAGGGACCCAGCACAGGCCTGCAGCCTCCATCTCAGAGGCCCCTTCCCTCTCCCTGCCCTCCTGTCCCCGTGTCAGCCCCTCCCAGGATGCTGGGCCCTGGCCCCTAAACGACCCGAGGTCTGGGTAGAGCCTAGGCTTCATCTATGACGTAAGGATCAGCAGGCCTGAACATTGCTCACAAATCTGGACTGCTGGGTTAGCTGGTTTCAAACGCCAACACCTGAGACTCACTGCCACCTGTGAGGGAACTGTCTGGGTGCATCTTGGTGTTGGTGTTTTGTTAAGAGTTCTGTGTGGGGGGGGAACCTGAACCTCCCTGGTGGCACAAGGGGTTAAGACACAGCACTGTGAAGCTATCTGCAGCCTCTGCAACACAAGTTTGATCCCCAGCTGGGGAGGTGACCCACATGGCACAGCAGACCTCTCCTTTCTCGCCCGCTGCTCCCCTTGGCAGTGAGTTTCAGTCAGTCTGCCTGTTCTGCTTCCCCGCTCTGTCTCTGGTGAGTCCTCCTACCCCCCCCCACCCCCATCTTCTGTGGCCTTCCACCCCAGCTTCTAAAAAAAAAAAAGTTCCATGGGGGATACTTATAAACTGACGGGTGTGGATTACACCTAGAGGAGACCCGAGGGTTTGGGAGACAAAAAGCCCTGTGTTTATCATCAGGTGATGTACACGCGCACACACACACACACACTCATAGTATGTCCACATGCATTGTGGGTCTGCTACTCCTAGGCAGCCTATTCGGCCGCCATTATGTCACCTAAACTAGGTCAAAGTGGTCCGGTCAGTTAGGAACAGAAGCACAACCCTTCAGTCCTTCAAATCAAACAAGAGCACAAAGCTGGACCACACCTCCCGGTGTTGTGTTTCAGGTTGTGCATCAGGAGGTATGTCCGGAACGCCTAGGGGTGCAGAGGACCCATGCATAACATGTACCTCATGAGGTATGTCCAGAAAGCCCAGGGGGCTGAGGACCGATGCATAACACATACTCCCGAGTTTTACATCACGAAGTATGACCGGGAACGCCGGGGGTGGGCGTGGGGAGGGGGAGGCCGAGGACTGATGTATGACAAGGGACCCCAGAAGCTGATCAGTGGAGCACCTTGTTGAAAAGATTAGAACCATGGGGGAGGGGGGATTAAGGTGTGTCATCAAGTAGATAAGAAGTGCCTGGAGGGCAGACTCACAATCCCTAATCTTCTAGACCCCTCCCCTTTCTTTTTTTTTTTTTAATAGAGGCATGCTTTATTTATTTGTTTGTTTGTTTTGTTTATACATGCACTGGGTACAGTCAGAAGCGCGGGAGGGTGAGAGAATTCACCAGAGCCAGAGCGGGGAGCAGAGCAGGCAGAAGGACCGAAGTACACTGCTGAGGGGAGCAGCGGGAGGCAGGAGAGGTCTGCGCGCCATGTGGGACCCTCCTCTGGTGGCCGGGGAGCAGCCGGGGATCGAACCGGCACCGCAGAGGCCGCGGGCAGCTTCGCAACCCAGCGCTCAACCGCTGCGCCACCAGGGAGGCCAACCCCTCCCCTTTCTTTAAACTCCTTAATCTCCTTACAACCAATTACATGTGTCAATAAAAGGGCCAGGATCTTGCTCTTCAGCAGCATCCTGCATTATGTAGCCTGCTCTACGACTCCCGTTTGTCAGTGTGGCGTTGTCCGACACAACAATGCATCGCATACACATGTACAGTGTGTATAAACATACATACCAGTGTGTGCACACACAGACACAGACACACCTAGGAGGCAGATCGGAGCCTGCTGCTTCCCTTCTCTCACCTGCAGAATGTCCTGGAAGCCTCACTGTAAAAAGGCCCTGCAGCCACATGGCCGGCTCTCTCCTACGGCTCAGGAAGCAGCTCCAGACAGGGTAGGAAGCTGCCTGCCAGCATGGTCAGGCCAGGAGTCTCCTCAAGGCAGGAGGCTGCTGCCCTGAATTCTGCACCGAGAAGCCCTCAACTCACCACCTCCAGGGACAGCCCGCATGGCCCTTTTTCTCGGCCTCACTGCTCCTCATCCTCCCTTCCCAGGACCAGCGCTGCCCCAGCATTCCAGCACAGAGGCCCTCATGCACTCCCCCGTCCCTGTGCCCAGGAGTTCCATAGGCCCTCTGCTCACACAGCAATTTGGGGACACTTGCCCACAACATGCTGGACAGTATTTGTTCCCCTGGAGTTCTGGGCTGTGCTGGAAGTCTCGTGCACCCCCAACCCAAGGCCTGGCACAGCAACCTGGGGCAGTTGGAAGGGTCTGAGGTGACAGAGAAGGTACCACATCCCTGTACCTGTCTCTACCTCAGACCTTCTATCCCCACCCTCACCCCCACCCCAGGAAGTTCTTGGCCTAATCAACCCGATCCCTGAGGTGTTTAGTTTTAGGATTAAAATCACATTCATTTGTCACACACTGATTGGCGGTGGTTCCTGTGTCAGGGCCTGAACACCAGAAGAAAGACTGGTTCCGATCCCAACAGCAGAACTAGGGGTACCTGGTGTGGCCAGGGCCTCACATAAGGCCTTGTGGTGACTCCCGAAGGGCGCTGAGGAGGAGCTGGCACTCAAGAGTGGCTGAGACACCAGGCCCTGGAGGGACCCTGCCTTCTCTAAGAGGCCAGCAGAGTTGCCCAGAGCACCCTACTCTCCCTCCACAACAGCAGATTTGGGGGTGTGGAGGGAAGTTTCAGGGATCCCCATATCTTCTGGGAAATCCTCCACATCCCCAAGGGACTCTGCTCCATGTCAGGCCCAGGCAAGTCATTTATTCAGTAAGATCCTAAAACCACTGTGTGCCTGGCAGGGCAGCGGAGGAGAAGGTGAGCGGGACCTGGTGCCCTGTGAGACTGCAGGCTGCCCGTGTGGACGGGCGGGCGGGACAACAATGCTGTGATAGCGGATAAACACGGCAGAGGAGGCCCAGGGCTCCCTGTCAGCCCCACCATGGGAGGTGGGAGCAGTGGGGAAGGACTGGAGCCAGGGCTCTGGGGTCTGGAGACCCTTATGAACTCCCCTGCCCACCTGCACATATGGGGTAGCTGTGGACCACCCTGGTCACCTGGGGACCCCATCACCGCACAACTCTGCACATCAGCCAGGGCAGTGGCTGCTTTGCCCGTCGTGGCAGAGCCGCTGGAGCTGCTGCTGCCGGGTGGTTCCCTGCTACCTCCAGGTTGCCCAGCTCAGATGGGGGCAGGTGGGGGGCGGTGGCTCATCACTCCTGCCCCTGGGCAGCAGCTGCCTGCTAATGACTAAAACAGGCTGGCAGGCTGTTTGTCTCAGCTGTCAGGGGCGTTTCCGGACAGAGCTATATTTTGGCTTCTGTTTTTTCCCTGTTGACAGCGCACCAGCAGGCTTCAACGTCACGGGGTTTTCCCAGCAATTAGCCTGCGAGCAAGCTTGCAGCATACCGGGCTTGAGAGTTCCTTCCTGCCCTTCCTCCACCCCCAAGTGACCACTTGGTCAGCTACCAGCCAGGGCAGAGCTGGATGCGGTCCCCTCCCCCACCTCCACCCCAACGGTGCTGGGGGAGTGTAGGGTAAGGTAAAACTATCAGGCTTTTCTGCCTTCTCGCCATTAGGATAGATGAGGGAAGCCTGTGGTCCCGAATGCATGCCTGATGGCGGGCACCTGGAGTAGGGTGCGGGCCTATGTAGATGAGATTCATCTGGGCTGAGACTGGGCTTTTAAGGGCAGCGTCGCGGGGATGCCAGCAGAAGCCAAGAAGGAAGCAGAGAAGCAGAGCAGAAGCCCAGAGAGAGAGAAGGCTGGAGAGCCCAGATAGAGTGAAGACTTGCTGGGGGCTGGGAGGCCTGCCAGCCTCCCGGCCCCCAGCACCCCGGCCTGCCGTGTGCCTGGTAAATCCCAGTTAAGGACCTGCAAAAACCACTGAGGACTCTGACTCCTCCTTTACCTGGTCTGCTGGATCAGAAAAGCTGCTCAGTGGCCTGTCCTGCCCTTACAGGGAGGCCTTGAGGACAGAGGCTGGTTAGCTGAGACCAGGCCAAGTTGTCTCATCACTGGCCTTGAACACGCAAAGCCCTTTCCTCACCTAGTGATGCCCCCTCATCTGAAAGCAGGGGGAGAGCTCACAGGCCAGGCCTGCCCGCCCCCACTGTCCCTTAGCTGCCAGGAGGAGGGTCCAGAGAAGCCAACTTGAATTCTCTAGAAACTCACCATTTCCACCCAAGTATCATTCTAGCTCTTCCTGAGGCCCTCTGTTCAAATTGGAAGGAGGTGAGGACTTGAGTGGCTGCACCCAGCAGCTGCACAGTTAGGCAGACAGTGTGCTGCTCCACCAAGTCCTAGGAGGCCTCCAACCTCTTCCCTTCCTCAAGCAAGAAAAAAGAAACCAGAAGCTACAAACGTGGAAATATTCCCAAAGAAAAGCAAAAAGAATCCCGGTTCCATCTCCCTGCATCAGCTTCCTTACCCCCAACACTCCAGGAATCAGGCCCAGCAACCCCAAGAGGCAGTGGGCGCTGGGGCTGGGGGTGGGTCTCAGAATGTCCCTATGTCCCTGCCAGAGCCCCACACCACTGTGCTAGGGGGCTCAGAGGGCCTGGAGGGTCAGGAGCACGGTGGGGCTCCCCCTCACACATTCAAAATCTTTGGGCACCTCTGTCCTCTCACCCCAGTTCTTTTGAAAGCACAGGCCCCAAAATAAAATGCAATCTAAGAAAAGTGACCTCTGCCCTGTGCCCCTCAAGGTGAGGAACAGAATGAAACAGAGGAGGGACTTTGTAACTCTGGGGTAGATAATTACACCAAGCTGTGCCTTTGCTGGGGAGTGAGAGCTAGGAGAGGCGGAACCGCAGAAGTGGACCCTCCTGGTCACTCCCAAGATGGTGGCTGGGTGCCTAGCGGGGAGGGGGCAAGGACAAGGGTAAGGGGAGGAGGGGAGAAGGGAGAGGAGGGACCTGTGCAGAGTGTAGCCCAGCGCGTGAAGAGACATCCTGGCAATGACCATCCAGACTCCACCCAAAACCATGACGTGCAAATTGGGAGGAGGCCAGTCCCCCAAGTAAAAGGGACCCATCCCTGAAGCTCTGGGTGCTCCTTCTCTATTGCTTATCAGGGAATAAAGTTCTTGGTCTGTTAAATAGAGCCATGTTTCTGAATTTGGGGCACCTGGAAACAGACTCTCGCCTTAAGGGATTCGGTAAAATTTTCTTCCAAGCCTGAACTCCCTGTAAAGAGGAAGTAAGCAGCTGTTCCTGGGCAGAACCCAGGATGCAGGTGGCCGAGGAGGCCATCACTGGACTAGGGAAGGCCTATTGTCCCATCTCCACAGCCCGCCCGGGCTGCTTGTGAGCACCAGGATCTGGGGTCTCATCTTGGGGCCAGATCCCCCCACCAGCCTGTGCCCCCCAGTCAACCTGTAGCAACCCTGTAGCTACCCTGTTTCCCATCCCTGGTCATTAAGTTTTTCATGCAATGCTGTGATGTGTTTCCAAAATACATGAGAATCCCTCACAGTGGCTCCCCCATCTGATCACACACTGGTCTCCCCCTGTCCATTCGTGTCCCCTTCAAGCCATCATTCACAAGCATTTTTAAAGAAGGAAGAAGGGGCCAGCCTAAAGGCTTCCAAAGCCCCCCTGATCTGCTGAGATGAGGATGCAGGGAACCTCAGAGGCCTGTGCCCCACCCCCCAGTCCTCTGCCCCCTCTCCCTCCGCTCTCTGTGCAGACACATCTCCTCTCAAACCCTTCCGCAAGCCACCCTGCACCGGCCTTCCTGTCTCCTGGGTCCTCCTACCCGTCCTCCCCCGGGGTCACCTTCTCAGCGGCCCCAGTGGCCTAGCTTAAACGCCACTCCTCTAATAAGCCTTCTGGGACCACCCAAGCCAGAAGAGACACTCCTTTCCGGCCCTCCCCTAGCCCCCATCCTCCGGAGCACGTGCTGTGACCTCACACTATTTATCTAGTTCTTGGTTCCTTGCTTTCCGGGGCTGTCTTGGGCTTTCCCGCCAGAAGGGGCCAAAGGTCCCTTTGCTGAATTGCTTTACAATGAAACAAAGAGGAAGAGACCTGCCCCGCCAGGGCCCTCCCACCACAGCCTGGTCTGGAAGTGCAGGCCTGGGGGTGTCATCTGCCTGCAGGGTTCTGTGCACCCACCTTCCTACATGGTCCCCAGAAACTAAGCAAGGGAGGGAGGAAGAAACCCCGAATTCCTCTCAGATCATGGAGCAAGAAGTAACAAGAGGGTCACACGGCCACGTGGCTCATGTCACACAGCCTGGTCTGAAACGTCATCTCAGGCCTGCCTGTCCTAATCCTCACCATCACGAGGGGTGCCCAGACCCAGCCTGGCTCGCTTGCCAGCAGGCTGGGTCTGGGCAGCTCTTCCTGTGAGTAAGCAGGGGCCTCTGGGGGCCAAAAGCAACTGAGATTGGAGTCTAGTATCTGCTGGGGACCACCCCACTCCGAGTCAGTCTCCCCAGCGGAGAACTAGACTGAAGACCTCCGGGCAGCCTGCCCTGAGAGAAACACACACACACACACATGCACACACACACATGCACACCTCAAAGTGTGACAGGCCGCTGTTTACATCAAAGGGGCTTCTGTTTTCAAATCCCTTTCTCCAACTGTCCCTATAAATGGCAACCCCCCTGCTTCCTTAAAACAAGCATTTCAGAAATACAAGCTCAGCCTGTGAACAACTTTTCAGCAAAATTTGGTAAGGGATGTAGCTCTGGAAGAAAGTCCAAACGCCCACGGGGAGGCCGTCCCTCCAGAGACACCTCCTAGCATGCAGTGACCACCTGGCTCTGAGTGACGCTCAAACACACATACCCCCACCGCTGGAGGTTTGGTCAGTGATAATTAATGAAATTTTATACCTTCGTGGGGGGGGGGCGGGGGGCGTGTCATGGCTCCTGCCCATGACATGTCCAGGGGGTCTCACTGATCACCTCCCTTCTGAGCTACTGGGGGTGACCAGACTCTGGGCCACAGCATAGGCCGCTGCGTGCCGGCAGGCCTATCCACAAGCAGAACTGAACCTACGAGGTCGCGGGTAGGGGTGGGGTGGGTTGGGGTGTGCCAGCGCCTTACCTCGGTGAGGCTCTGGGGAGGTCACTTCCACTTCTGTGTACTCCACGTCCAAGGTCAGAGGCTCTGCTCAAAAGAACCACAACTCCCTGGGGTTAGACAGGGTCTGGGGCAGCGGGGGGCAACCTCAGGCCACATTAGAGATTCCTACTCAAAAGATTAATATTTACAGGGGGAGCCAGACACGGGCTGAACTTCATTCTATGTAGGTGTGAAACCTCAGGCTGAGGGAGGTGGCAATGACACCTGCACCCCTTCAGTGGGGAAAGACACCCCAACCTGGGTTGCTGTTGTTTCCACAGTAGATCTGTAAATGCTCAGTAAAACAGAAAACGCCAGCACCAGTCACAGCAGTCACCTCTGCTAACCCACTCCATGGCCACAGGCAGAGAAAGGTACCTCCAAGATGGAGAGGATCTCAAGAAATTGGAAGTAGGGGCCCCAACTGAAAATGTTTTGAAAGTCTGAGGTACAAGCCTAGAAAAACAAATTAGTGAGAGCTGTCGGGACACTACAGAGAAATCTAGTACATTCGTTTGTTTTCAGTGCAAAATATAACATTACTGTTTTAATTTTGAAGCCCTAGAGAACTGGGGTTCCTCAGCAGCAACTGAAACAGCGATTCTACAGTCAAGGACAGGGGGTGTTTATAGAATCCCTGAGCCTCTACAGGGTTTTGATTTCCAGGGTAGCAGGCCTAGGGGAAAGGAATTTTTAAAAATTATTTGGCTTATCCTTCAGTGCTTTAGGCAGAAGCAAACTCTTGTTGTCTTCAAAAATAAGCAGTGGTGCTATTTTATTTTTTTGGAGTGTGCTTTTTGTTTTTATTGAATATAAAATGAATATATAGATACAACATATTTGTAAGTTGTAAGTAAAACATACACCCAAACATTCAATAATCTTTTAAAGAAAAAGAACTACCTTTGAAGTACC
Source organism: Talpa europaea (assembly GCF_964194135.1). Taxonomy (NCBI): domain Eukaryota; kingdom Metazoa; phylum Chordata; class Mammalia; order Eulipotyphla; family Talpidae; genus Talpa; species Talpa europaea. Next base: position 125,534,651 of record NC_140074.1, read on the forward strand.
CTGTGCATGCCCCCACCGGTCCCCGACACTTTCCCCCGATCTTGTTGAACGGTCATTGACATAGAACACGGTGGAAACTTAAGGTATACAGCGTGATGATCTGGGGTTGATGCTTTTTTAAAAGTCACCTTCTGCCTCTACTATCCAAGAAAGAGGAGCAACTCCTACCTTATTCAGTAGCCCCTTCTGAATCAGGAAGTTCCTTTTAGGGTAGAAGCCAGTTATTTACTACTAGAGTTTAGGTGACTTCCCTCATTAAGGACACTCTGGAGAAAGCAACTCCATTTTATGTATCAGCCAGTGACAGGGTGGGTAAGAGAGCTGGGAAAATATTCACAGGCCTTAAGAGTTTGGGTTTCTTTCCTAGGGGTCTATCTTTGTGTAAAGATTTCTAATAATAATGTAAAGACTTAATTAGATAATTACCTTTATTGTCATTTATTGGTTTCCTTGCATGGTTTGCAACATCTTCATTGTAACCTAGTTGAAAAATAAGAATTAGGATCCATGACAATGGAAATTCTAGTTTTCTATATAAACTGTATAAAAAGTCAGTGCTGCTAACAAAGGAAGTAAAGTCCAGTTTCTCCAGAGTGGGGTTGGCAACTAGCAGGGTAGTTCTGGATTGCCCCCCCAACCCGGTTCCCCTGGAGCCCCATCCGACCCACTATGCCATAGAGGGATGCTTCTGTGGTTGCATTGATCAGAATTCAGAAATGTTCACTTGGAACAAGTTCATTGGAAACAAAAGTTAATTTTAGAAGGGATGACCCAGTGACCATGAACATGAGCATGCTGATAAAGCAGCTCCCCAGCTGGAGAACTCAGAAAAGTTTTAAAGCAATTGCAGTACCCCAAGGTGGCCACTTTGCCGTGCAAAATTTTTAAGTCTTTTTTTATTGTTTTCTTTTTTTAAAGATTTATTTTATTTATGCATCCAAGTACTAGGGTATAGGCCAGAGGTGTGTGGGGGGGGGTGTGTGTGCAAGAGGATTCACTAGAGACAAAGTGGGGAGCAGAACAGGCAGATCTACTGAAATACACTGCTGAGGGGAGCAGCAGGTGAGACGGGAGAGGTCAGCTATGCCATGTGGGTAGCTCCCTGGCTGGGGATCAAACTTGGTGCTGCAGTGGCTGCCGATAGCCTCATTGTGCTGAGACTTAACCCCTTGCGCCACCAGGAAGGCCTTTATTATGTTGTTCTTTATTAAAAAGAATTCTTGAAAGTGATGTAAATACTATCCCTGATGAACGCATCGTTTTCTATTAGGTATGTAAACCAACTTCTTCTTCTTATGGCTACTAAAATATAGTCATAAACTGAAATAATCCACGCACAGACAATATAATGAGTATTTCTTGCATTTTGGAAATTTAGGGGAAATACTATTTTAAGCATTTAAAGTATCTTTGTATTTACGTATAATCAATACAAATATATCAAAAAAGAATATTTTCTCTATAGCACTGGATTACCTTTTGCTACATAGTCACTCTTTTCTGAATCTAGTGTCTTAAATGAGGTGTCTGCTTTCTTCTCTTTATTTGTGCATCGCTTCTGTGATAACAAATGTTTTACTTTATGTTTTTAGAGTTTGTGACTCAATACCATAAGAATTGCTCATACTTAAGACATATTTCTCATGTGTGCCTTACTAAAGGAATATCCTAAAATGTTCTTAATTTTTGGGACACTGTTAGAAAAGAATTCTTAGAAAAGAATATGAATTCTATTCCCAAAGAAAGAAAACTGGGGGCCTCCCTGGTGGCCAAGGGGTTAAGACGCAACCTGTGAAGCTATCCACAGCCTCTGCAGCACGAGTTCGATTCCCTGCTGGCCATGTGGGTCACTCCGAGGCCGGTGGGGATCGAACCGGCACTGCAGAGACTGCGGACAGCTTCACGGCACTGCGCTCAACCGTCTGCGCCACCAGGGAGGCCCTTAAATTGAGCCTTTTAACCAAGCATTCCTTTATTATTTTATTTTAAATTCCTCTAGTAACAATGAAATATTTAAACTGGCCTTCTGTCATGGCAAGTCTGATATAAAACTGTCCTATTCTTTTAATAAAGAATTTCACCTGAGTAGATACTTCACCAGTGCCTTCATTTCATGCCTGGTTTCTTACAAAGAATGATTACATCTGGGCAATATTCAAAGACTTTGAAAATAACCCAGAATGGGTGTCCTGGCACTATAGTTATTCTCCACCTTTCATTCTCAGGATGTTTAGAAGGAGGTGAAACAAGAGTAGAATGTTCTGTCTTTCATCCGAGGTCTTTGTTTTGCTTATTAGCTCACCAGCTGATTAGATTAGGTGCTTCTACTGGAAGTCAGGGCTTCCCTTTCAACTTGAACCCCAGGCCTACAGATTCTGGCTCTGGGAGGGGGAGGGAGTGTGTAGCCAGCTGGGAAAACTCTCAGCAACTGCAGAAAACCAGGATTTACCATAATGTCTGTTGGCTTCGATGTTGGGATCTGACATCTTCTCATTATTGGAGCTCAGAAGTGGCGCTGCTGGCCTTGAAAGGAAATCAAAAAGGAAAAAAATAGATCACATTTTTGTTGGCTTTAACCCCAAACCAACAAAATAATCAAGGAAAGACCAGGAGAAAACCAGGAAGAGTTTCCAAAATGAGGAAGACTACTCTCTCGTTTGCAAAATACTGGTTTCAATTCTAAGATTCTTTTGACAAAATCGGTTTTTAGAGTAAATATTTTATTCCCCCCCCCCCCCATTATCATCCTTTCTATCCCATTATCCCTTTCTCCGCCATCCATCTTAACCCCAGAGCCTCAGTTCATGTCTTAGTGTCTGCTAGTTTTTGTAAGCATTTCACTTGGTCGGATCATCTGCTAGGTCAATGTCCACTATTCATCTTTGTCATCTGGAATTGCTTGGAACCCCCTCTTTTTTTTTTTTTTTTTTTCTGTAAATGGCTGTTTCATCTTGTGGCTGAATCCCACTCTGTGGACAGACCAGATCTTCTCTCTCCAACTGTCTTTCACGGACCTAGCTGCTATTAATAGTGCTGCATGCAGGCCTCCCTGGTGGTGCAAGGGGTTAAACACCGCACTATGAAGCAATCCACAGCCTCTGCAGCATGAGTTTGATCCCCGGCCAGGGAACAACCCACATGGCGCAGCGGACTTCTCCTGACTTGCCCTCTGCTCCCCTCAGCAGTGTATTTCAGTCAGTCTGCCTGTTCTGCTCCCCGTTCTGTCTCTGGTGAATCCTCTCACCCCCCACACCTCTGACCTGTACCCCAGCTCTTACATAAATAAATAAATAAATAAATACATCTACCCCAGCTCTTACATAAATAAATAAATCATTTTAAAAAATGTTTCCATTATTTAAAAAAAAATTGTGCTGCATGCAAATACTTTTTGCTGTTGAAGTGTCAGAACCAAAGGAACCTTTTATCAGGTGAATCCCAACCCTCTAAATTCCTCGTCCCGCGCTACTGTGTTTCCGGGGCAACAGAGCTACCCTGTCCATACTTCCAGATTTTGGATTTCAAGAAACAATAAAAATAACACAACCATTTTTTCAGACTAACTCTATTTTGCCAAGTAAGTACATTTTTTAAATTCCATCTGTTACCATTATAATTTCATAAGAATAGGGGAATTCACAAGTGAACAGTGTAGGAAGGACATGACCTCAGAATACAGCTATTCCTTCCCATGAAAGCAGAGTTGGCAGTCTTCCATTAAGACAAAAATACACACACACACACATTCACAAACACATGCAGCTCTACACGATTCACACCCAAGGTCCTTAATTTTTCTTGAATTTTCCAGGAACCACTGAAAATGTTCTAATTCCAAGGACTCCCTAGAGACAAGCCTGTCCATGCTCCCCAGGCAGCCACCCCCTCCACATCCACTGACCTGGACATCTCCACTGGCATCTGCTTGGCTTTAAGAGAGAAAGAGAAAATCCAAAGTCAGTATAAAGTACTCCCGTCCACAACAGATAGGAGCATTCATGTCAACAATATTTGACTTTCTGGAAGATTCAATACCATTAAGGAGAGAAAAGAAAGTCAAATACAGTCCCACTTAATAAACAAACAAAGCAGGTCTCATTACCAAGAAATTTCACACCATTGTCCCTGAAACTTGACATTTTGATTGTTTCCATAAAGAGCAATTTTCCTTCATGGGATTTGATCGAGATGAAGACATGGGGGCAGGAACCCGATTAGCCTGATAAATGGACAATTGTCTTTTGGATTCAAGACCATTCTGAAAAGGAAAAGCTGAATTGCTCCCTAACTCCATGCTGACCTGGGACCAAGGTCAGGGTCAGCCTTGGGCTGGGGTTTGTTCTGGAGCCTGGTCTTCAGAGGAGTCGTAGTTTCCTGCTCTGCATGAAGCCCAGGGCCCATCCTCCTCCCAGCTACCCCTCTGGTCCCAGGCAGCAGCATCAGGGGTTGCAACAGAGCCCACCTTATCCCACAAGATGCACTTGCCAAATTTACTGGTGTTGTGCCCTTGACCTTGAGCCTGGCTGGGCTAGCTGACTCTGATACCTGGGAATTGGTGGCTGATCCTGGTTTTCCTTCTTGTGTGGTTAACCCCAAGCACAGGGCGGAAATCATGGCCCAGCCGACAAATTAATAGGACAATATTCAACATCTGTGAGTGTGTGTGTGTGTGTGTGTGTGTGATGCTCACAGTCTGCTCTCTACCAACTACAGGTCTAGCTGTAGCCAAATCCACAGGAATAGCTTCTTCTGACCACAAGTCAGTGCAACTTGGCCCCAAATCTCTTTCCTGGGTGCCCAATTAGAAAAGCGATCACTTTCATTAAGGATTTTTCATTTAGCATTTTTATTGTGGATTTAGCCTGGCTAAATCCAGGAGCCCACCCAGGCCAAAATTTTTGGTCACAGTGACGCCCTCAGGTAAAGTTCTACAGTCACAGTGGGGGCGTCTCCTCAGCCCCACTAGGGTGCAGCTCCAGTGGCTCCTACCCACCCCCCCAGAAACTGCAGCCCCTCACATCCGCGGCCTCCCTGGCAAGGCTACCCTGTCAGGAGAGGGGGGCCCTGTGCTCACCTTTGCCTTTCTTCAGGACATAGTACCTGGCCCCAAGTATCAAGGCAGCAACGATCACACCAATGACAAATACTGCAATGAGAGCTTTCTTCCACGGGGCAAAAAAGACTAGAAATAAAGTAAACAAGAAATAATATCACCCTTAAGCAACAAATATGACGATTTTCACAGGCCTCATAACCAGCATCTTACCCGGAGCCTCTACCTGAAGGGACTCGTGTCCGTTGCTGGCCCAGACATGGTGGCGTCTGCTAGAGTCAGCTTTGGGCTGAAGGACCTCGGGACTGACCAGACTCCTTGGGATGTGTTCAGTTGCCCCCTTGTCTAGGAAACCACCCTCTCCCCACATAGGTGGGCTCCCCTAAAGGATTTCCCTTCTGCATGACCCAATCCCCATGGCTGCAGAGGGTCTATGGGTGAATGTTTGATGCAAAATGGCCTCATTGCTATCTCTCTGCTGAGAATTTGGAATTCAGACTGTGTGAAATTTTTCTAATTCCTTGTTATACTCATTCACCTTCTATTCTGAATTTGAGTAGATTTCTGTCACCTGCACCTGAAGACCCTGGATGTCAGTCTCTTCCTCTTCGGTAAGATGCACTGAACTCCCACCACTTCCTCTGACAAGAGGTGTGCTTTCTGGCCTGACCTCAGAACCCACACTACCTCTCGCCTGTACATCCCCACTCACCTCTGACAGTCAGGATGTTGCTCTGGGGGACATTCTTGGCCCGGTTGGCTCGGTTGAAGGCCGTGCAGTAATACTGTCCCTCATGCTCCTTGCTAGCCTCTGGCTTGTGCCAAATGGCCTGGGTGTCATTCAAGAAGGTTTCAAAGAAGGGCCTGCCCTCCTCTTCTCTGTAAAACCTGTAGGTGATTGGACCAGACGCTTCATTCACAGAGCACTGAAGTGCAATAGTCTTCCCAGACTCCACCACATCATCAAACAGGAGAGCGAGCGTGACCTCATCCACCGGGGCTGAAAAACAGGGAAAAGGTTAGCGCCAAGGAAAGAAAAGGGGGATGAGAAGGAATGTCACAGTCCCTGCTTCTGGGCCGGCCCCCTCCATGCTGGCCACAGAGGCGCTGTGCCCCTTACTCAAGAGACTCCCCTGAGCCCTCACTCTTCAAGCTTCCTCCCAGAGTTCCCCATAAGGGCAATGGCAGAGGACCCACAGGGTGGCACTGGATGCCTCCTGTCCTCCTGCCGTCATCAATACGTGAGTGGATGCGAGGGGCGCAGTATAAGAGCTCCAAGGAAAATATCTACCTGGACAATGGTAGATTTCTCTGAGCACAAGCATCCCATGAGACCACAGCCTGCAGCTCTGATTGCTGCAGGTTCCCCTTGTGACAAAGTCTGCCCACTGGGGCCAGTGCTGGACAAAGGGTCTATGATTCTCAGAGATGGATGTTGCTTCATCCAAAGTAGAAGCAAATGCTGAGCGAGCCCATGCGCTCAGGCTTCCTGAGGGCAGGACACTCTTGTATTTTAGTATTTTGCTTCAGAGGTTCTAAACAGAGATGACATTGGCCACACCGGACACCTTCCAGGCCCTTGGGTCCTGCCACATGTCAAGTTTGTGACCTTTGCACAAATGTCTCCCGCTTCTCTCATCCACTCAACCCCTGGGCCACCCCAAACCTTTGAAAATATGAACTGAAGCCCCCATCCCACACGACTCCTCACAGCACAGCGAGTTAGCAACTTACCTATGACCTTGACCCGAAGAACGTGGCTGACCATCTCTTTGTGGGAATGGCAATTGTCTGCCAAACACTGGTACTCGACGTCTTTTGTTGGGTTATCTCTGAACACTGCGGGGTCGTTTGAGTTCTGGTCTCGCCTGTCCAAGATGTTACTTGATTTCAAAAGATAATACAAAATAGGCGAGCTTCCATTTACGGATTGACAACTGACTTCAATGGTTTGTCCTTTAATGACCTCGGACCTGGAGTCATGAAAAATCCTGGGTCTGGAGAGCATTTCTAGAAAGAGAGAGAGAAACCTGAAGGGCATTGAAGGCAGAAGCAAAACATTGAGCCCAAGAGGTTCCTTCTCCAAACTCCTGCTTTCTCATCTCCATGGGAATATAAATGGCTCCTGCTTTGTTTACCATGATCCTTTAAGACGGACAGGTAAAGCACGTGCGTAGTGAGGAGGGAGAGCGGGAGAAAATCCTCCAAACAAGGATGGCACAGATTCAAGAACAGCATCACATCCCCCCAAGTATTGGGTTGTCAAAGAAGTCATAGAAAAAAATATGTCATAACTTTTCCAACAACCCATACCATGTTTATATTTTCATACACCTCCCAGGCACAGACACACAGGAAAAGTCTTTAAAAAAAATAAGAAGCACTCAAACAATATATTTTGTAACAAATTTGCAGAGCCTCACCCTCTTCTGAAAATAAATTGCCTGCCTCAAGAAACACAAACCCTAGCAGGTTGTTATTTAGAAGTTAGCTTCTTTATGTATAAAGTTTAGAAAACGAAACCACCTCCTCCCCAGAACAACAACAAAAAGAACAAGCATGTAATGAGCCACATTTGTCTCTTGAATGATTGCCTTTTATGTTAGATGGCAACAGAGCTGACAAGAGATTAAAATCCTGGTTCATCTGAAGCTGAAATCTTGACTGGAGAAACCCCAGTCATGGGTTAAATCGAAGGCCCACAGTTGAATGATGACAATATGGTGGCCACTTGACCGGAACTCCATTTATTAAGAAGCCCTCGACCCGAAGGGTAGTCCAGGACCCAGCAGCCCCAAGGCGCTAGCGAGAAACACAGATTCACCCCAGCTGCATCCTAACCAGCTTGTGCATGCGCAGTCCAAGCTGAGGAGCGGGGCTCTGAGTGGACTCAGTACCCACAGTCAACCCCCTGGAAGTTCAGGCCCTTCCGGTGAGCCAGGAAAGGATTGAAAACAGCAACTTAGACCTTTAAGCTTAGCACAGACTTAGCAGTGTTTGCTCCTGACCTTTAGAGTAGGCGCCCTGCCAGCAGCCAGAGGCTTGTCAATGCTGAGGCCGCATCACAGGCAGACAGCCACCACAGAACTGTGAGCTTGACCTTGGCCAACCACATTTTCCTGTCTTGCCTCTCTCCTGTGCTCTGAGCAGAAATGCCCACTTGCTTCGGTCAGGTCTTTCCACCTCATTCCTCTCTCTTTCCCCGGAGTGCAAACCCTGCCTCAGTCCCATCGGCCTTCAGACTGGAGAAGGTGAGAACTGGGGATAATGCTCCTTTTCCCCACTCAATCCCGAGACTCTCGAAGCCGGCCAGGGAATACTCACCACACACAGTGATGTTGACCGTGTTGCTCTTCTTGACCACCTTGCCTATGCCTGCTAGGCAGGTGTATGGCCCGCTGTCCGACGCGGAGGCTATCTTTGTGAAATTTTGAGTCTGGGACACAATCATTTCTCCCTTTTGTATGGAGAAGTTGGCTGAAGTTGGCTCTCCTGGCACAGAGCACCACAAACTCAAGATTTCACCTTGGTCCAGCCTTGTGGAGGTAAATTCCAGCTTGGGCTTGGAAAATAGCTCTGGAAAAACAGTGCAGGGGAATGGGATAAGATGTTTCTGGGAACCACCCGCACCCTACTTTGGCCCAGCTGCTTTTGACGGAACTAGCCCTCAACTTCGTGCAGAGAGTTTACCTTTGCTTTTCATATACCTGATATCACCATTACAGAGCCTGGGCGCGTTCTTTGCCTGGGATTTCAATGGCAGGGATTCCTGTCTTGTTAATCTAATTTATCTCACAGACATGGATTAGGAAAGTTTTGCAACTTGAATGCAGTAAGTAATGACTCATGCATTCACTCATTTTTTCATCCACTCACTTGTTTTATTTCATAAGTATTTATTTCAGACCAGCTCTGTGCTTGGGCACCTTGGTTGGCACTGGGGAGAGAGCAGTGAAAAAAGATACAGTCCCTGACTTCAGACTATTTATATCTAGTGAGAGATTTAGATGGGGTGTTTGCAGCAGACCCCAGAGAGGGGAGCCTGAACGTAGGTGTGGGGACTCAGGAGAGGCCTCTTGGGGGCTGCTATCCAGAAGGAAATTGTCCTAGGCAGGGGGAACAGCATCTGGAGGGCAGCCAGAGGCAGGAGGTTCAAGCAGCTGGAAGTTCAATTGGCCTGGAAAATAGCGGAAGTAGAAGAGGAAGAAACGGAGCTCTTGAAGGACCTTCGGAGCACCTTTGGAGTAGAGATTTATCTCAGGGCATTGAGAACCATGGGGAGAGTGGGGTCAGGGGGACACATCAGTGATTGTTGCGAGGGGATCTATGGGAGGAGAAGGGATGGGGTTGGTGGGGCTCAGGCTGGAAGCAGGAGGGGCTGTAGTGCAGACTTGAAGCAGATGACAGCATAGGGTGTGCGGGTGGGAAGAAGTGGCAGCTGCCCACCGTCCCTCCAGCACCTCCCGTAGAGAGGGATGCAAATGACTCCTTCAGCCTCCTGGGGGCAAGCATTTTGTAAGCTATGAGCTGTATGCCACTTTCAGGGGTTATTAATCTCATAATTTAAGCCTGGTGTCAGCAGGCTTAAAGAATGAAATTGACTTTCAAGAAATCGTATCCTCTCCTAATTTAACTATTTCCCAGAAATATATCGATATTTCAGAGTTGTGGTGTATGTTTCATTGTCAGCTACAGGGAAGTTACTAATTAAATACTTAATTGAAGCGAAGGCTTGGGCCTCTCATGTGAGCAAATGCACCCTGGCTTCCTTGATGCAAAAGGAAGCAGGAGTCTCTTCTGAAATATCTGCATGTGGAGAAAGGGACCGAGACTCAAAGTTTCTCTTGGGGAACATTCTTAGGCTAGAGATTTGAGAATGCAAGCAGGACTCAGGGAGTCAAATGCTGCCTGGGACTCTGAATTGACCTGCCACACAGATTTGAAGGTAAAAATGAACACCGTCATTGTCATCAGTGGAAATCATTTCTATCGTAGTTGGGCTATCGTGTCTTTCTGGTTTCCTCCACAGGCATAAAGAAAAACTTCAAATAAAGTGGGATCCCAATAACAGATCTACATGTCATTAATATAAATTCCTCCCTCTCTCCCTTCCTCCCTCCTGCTTCCTTTCCGCCATATCAGCATTGACTCATCTGTTTTCACAGCACCATCAAAAACTCTAGGTCAGGAATGGGGGAAAGTAAACAAAGAAATTGCTACAAACTTCTAAAGTGGTTAACAATCTCACTGGGCAGATACCCCAAAACGTGAAAAAATGGCTTAGGAAAAAAATCCCAAAGTAATCTCATTTAAAATATGTAAACGAAAATGTAAAGCATAGAACCCATTTTCCTGAGGTGGATGCAAGGTGGTTTCCAATTAGGATGAAATGTTAGGAAAGACCCTGACTTTATACACAGACTGTCCATAAAGGACAGGATGCAACACCAGCTGGACCCTCACAAGGAGTAGTGGGGGGTTGAGGGTCAGTCTTGTTCACTCGTTGAATGGATATCATGGAGCTCCCCAATGGGCCAGGCTCTGTGCTGAGTATCAATGATGTAAGATGTATTAAGCCATACACTGGCCCTTTAAGAGCTCACACAGAGCGGTGGAGAGAGACCCTCATCATGATGGTGTGTGAAGACAGGGCAGAGAGCAAGGGGGCATGTGAGGACCCTCTGCCTGGGAAGCTGGAGGGAGATTTGGGTCTGATCTTGAAGGATAAGAGATTTTTTTTTCAGTGGCCAAGAGAAAAAGTGCTCTTGGCACCATGGGGAAAATGTACATCAATCCACGGTACAATGTTTAACCAAGTGGAAGTGTGGCTGTTATTTTTTTTTTTTTATAGAGGCATGGGTTTTTTTTTATTTTATTTATTTATTTGTTTGTTTGTTTTTTGTTTATACATGCACTGGGTACAGTCAGAAGCACGGGAGGGTGAGAGAATTCACCAGAGCCAGAGCGGGGAGCAGAGCAGGCAGAAGGACCCAAGAACACTGCTGAGGGGAGCAGCGGGCGGCAGGAGAGGTCTGCGCGCCATGTGGGACCCTCCTCTGGTGGCCGGGAAGCAGCCGGGGATCGAACCGGCGCTGCAGAGGCTGTGGGCAGCTTCGCAACCCAGCGCTCAACCGTTGCGCCACCGGGAAGGCCTGGCTGTTATTTTTTTTAAAAGATTTATTTATTTATGCATACAAGAGCTGGGGTACAGGCCAGAGGTGTGGTGGTTGAGAGGATTCGCCAGAGACAGAGTGGGGAACAGAACAGGCAGATTGACCAAAGTACACTGCTGAGGGGAGCAGCGGGGCGAGTCAGGAGAGGTCTGCTGCGCCATGTGGGTAGCTCCCTGGCTGGCTGGGAATCAAACTTGTGCTGCAGTGGCTGCGGATTGCTTCATAGGTTGCGTCTTCACCCTTGCGCCACCAGGGAGGCCCTGTGGCTGTTATTTTTGAGTTCACTCATGCTTTCTCCCTCCTGACCTGTGTCTGGCATAGTGCTTGGCACAGAGGAGCCATAAATGCGATGGCTAGTACCAGAACCCCTAGCTGACATTCACCGAGTCCTTCCTCAGTATGAGCCTCTGTACAGCAGAGTCATCATGGGCCACTGTAGCAGGCTTCTCGGTGACGCCGTCATTATCCCCATCTCATGAAGTGTGACAAGAAGTTCTCTAACTCACCCAAGGTCACTGCTGTAGTGAGTGGCAGGGTTGGAATCAGACCCACACTCTCAAGCACCACAGCAAAAGGCTTATGCCCTTGGCACTGACATGTGGGCCCCCAGCCCTGCGCCCCTGCCTGCCTCCTTTCATTCAGACAAGCAGAAGCCTCAGCAACCACTGGCCTCATGGGTCCCTGCAGTCCCTCCCTGCGCGCGCACCCACTGGCAGCAGCCCTACCTGTTATGTTGACCACGATGCTGCTGACCTTGGATATGCGGCTGGTTTCGACCTTGCACTTGTAATGGCCACTGTGCTCCACCATGGCCATCACGGAGTAGACGGCTTCGTTGCCTTGCTTGCTGTGGGCCACGATCGTCTTGTCCTTCTGGATTAAGATCTCTGGATTCGCCTGGGTCAGGTGTGTGACCTGGATGGTGCACTTAATCTGGAGCTGATCTCCCTCCGTGATCAGCCCCATGGGTCTGATCTGGAACCTGGGAGTAGTGAAGGATTCTGCAAGCAGAGGACAAGCTGGTTGGATTCAGGTCCAGACCTGGACAGGGGGAGAAGGGCTTCCTCCCCTCTCTGCTGTTTTTGTTGTCAACCACTGTTTATCCTTTTTGATTAAAAATATTCAAACTTTCCTCTCAAAACCTTTGTTTAGGCTGATCTGAGGCTCATGCCCTTCTTGTTCGTTCTTCAGCCTCTTTTATTGCAATTCTCCTTCTTGAAGTTCTCAAGGCCAAACCACCGCCTCTAGATCTCATCTAGAACCTTCTTCAAATGACCCCAGAAACAACCCCAGCAGCTAGAAACAGATGCTTCTCATGCCTACCAAGGGGACTTTCATGGAACTATGGTATTGCAGTGTAAATATTTCAGCTTTCAAAAGTGACAATGATGTAAACTGTGTGGCTTCATGGAGATGCATATTTAAATAACCACATGCCCCAACAAAGTGATTTCTAGTCTATTCAATTTTTTTTTAATATTGGCCATGATTGACTAAATTGATTTCATGAATCAAGCAGTTTGAAATACACTGTTTTAATAAAGTATCAGAATCAGATAGGAGGGTGTGGAATCTTCGGGAAATGGTGAGGTAGGCCTTCACCCCCACGAAAAAAAATAGCAAAGTATATACACAGACTACAAGGAAGTAAAATACAGATTGGGGTGTTTAAAAAACCAAAAATGATGTAATATTTTAATATTCACTAGTTGTTTTTTTTTTTTAAAGATTTATTTATTTATTCATACAAGCACTGGGTACAGTCAGAAGTGCGGGAGGGAGAGAGAATTCACCAGAGCCAGAGTGGGGAAGAGAACAGGCAGACTGACGAAGTACACTGCTGAGGGTAGCAGTGGGAGCGGCAGGAGAGGTCTGTCGCGCCTTTAATATTCACTAGTTTTTTACTGTAAAGTCATTTAAATTCAAAATTTTAAAAAATACCAGTTAAAAAAATAGCCTGCTTTCCCGAGTAAAAATAAAAAAAAAAAAAAAAAAAGAAAGGCAGAGAACAAGTGCCCTCTGGAGCAGCTTAAAACTAACTGAAAGGTATTTCTTATCTCCAAGTGAACTCTGGAGATGCACCAGAGATTCTAATGCAGGTCAGGGGGGAGGGAGATGTAAATTGTGGAAATAGTAAGAGAAAACAAGTGCATTTTTTTTTCTTTAAAAACCTTAGAGGTGGGCCTTCCTGGTGGCACAGGAATTAGAGTCTCAATGCTGTCAAGCATCCCCAGCCACTGTGGCATGAGTTCGATCCCCAGCCAGAGAACTGACCCACATGGCACAGCAGACCTCTCCTGTCTCACCCACTGCTCCCCTCAGCAGTGTATTTTAGTCAATCTGCCTGTTCTGTTCCCCACTCTGTCTCTGGTGAATCCTCTCACCCCCTGCACCTCTGGCCTACACCCCAGTTCTTGTATGCATAAATAAATAAGAACAAATCTTTAAAAAAAAATAAAAACCTTAGTAGGTGGAAGAACTTTAGGAGTGAATCACAAATCTGAAAATCATAAAGAAAAAAAGATAAAAAAGATGCATGAATTTGATTTACTAAAGATTTAAAAAATTCTGCTGGGAAAACTTACCATAAAATAAGGGCGAGTGACATACTTGGGGAAATATGGGTGCATTACCTGACAAAGAGCTAATTCTTTTACTTTATAAAAGGCTCAAACAAATCAGTCAAAAACAGTAAAAATGGACAAAGTGTATATAAACATGCAGTTTATAGGAGGGCAGGGAATGTACTAGACCAATTAACATAAAGAACATCCACAATCTTTCTAAAGAAATGCAAATCACAGTTGCAGGGATATATCACTGTGCTTCAATTAGATTCACAAAAATAATAAAATGTTTGTGTACCGGTGTTAGCTCAATTAAAAAAGGCATATACAAGCACACAAATTAATAATAATAAAATGCTACTAATGCCCCATGTTTGTTTAAGTATGTGGAAAAGTAAATATTGGCATAATTTTCCACAGAAACGTTCAATTATTTTGAAGAAGACTTTGGCAATCTCCATTGTATTGAAAATGCAGAAAGCATTTGAATCAGCAAATGACTGTTAGGAATCAATTCCATAAATAATAATAATAAAATACTTGCAAAAGTGCACATAACTACTAGTCTGTCCATTGCAAGATTGTTTTTACAGTAAACAAATGAACAAACAAACAAAAACCCCAGGAAAACAATGAAATGTCCAGCCATAGAAAATTAGGTAAACAATTTAGGGTAGTTCTTTAAGAGGATTTTGAGTTGCCACTAAAATGGTGTAGAGCTATATCTTTATTTTTCCATGTGGACAAGAATCCACAACATGTTGTTAAGTTAGGAGAAATTAGAGTATGCTTGATAGGTGCTTTTTTTTTTTAATAGAAGCAATGAAAACAATCACTGTGCATGCATGAATGTCTAACTACTCGTAGTTTTCTGTGGTAAGTGGTACTATGATCACCTTATACTTTATAGCATGTTCTGAAAATTTTACACATACCATGCATTTATTATGATCAGAAATAGATCATTACCTATTAAAGATAAATAAATGATATACATAATATTCCTATTATGTCATGCATATTGTAAATTATGTATATATAGTGTGTACTATGTATTATGTGTATATGTATGTAGGATCACATGTTGTGTATGTAAGTTTGTATACATATATCCATACCCAATGGGCAGGGGTAAAGCAAGCTGCTGAAAGCAGAGGGTCATCTATGACAAACTTTAGGGCTCCTATTATCCCAGGAGATAATGAGGCCACCTGCATTATCCCCTGACTCTTCCCAGCTTCATGAGTCCTTCCCCCACAGGTGACAGGGAGCTGCTGTTACCTGCCCTGGAGCTCTGCTTGTCTTGGGCACACGCACAGAGGGGGAGCCCCTCACCAAATGTGGGAGGCAAAGACTGAAGACCTGTGTCCCCTCCCCCCTCCCAATACTCTCCAGTCCCCACCGTTTGGTGTCTGACCTGTATGGCTTAAAGCCTTGGTTTCCAAACTGCAGGTCCCACAGTATCACTCCAGGGAGTCTTGGCCAGTGTTTGAAAGTATAGAATCGAATTGAATTGAATCGAATTGAATAAAATAGAATAGAACAGAGCGCATCATACATTAAGGTTAGGTATTCTTTGTGAAACTTCTGTTTGGGGAATTTGTAAATATATTTTGATGCATATTTATATATGTATACATTTTACGCATATATATTTCATATATACATATGCACACATATGTGTATATACAAGTACATATATATACAAATATATACAAGTACATATATACACAAATATATACAGGTACATATATATACACAAATGTGTATGTATGTGTGTATATACATATATACACACATATATACATATACACACATACATATTATATATATATATATATATATATATATATATATATATAAACTGTATTGCAAAGAAAAGGTTTGAAAAGTAGAAGGTCATTAAGAATAATCCTGAGAACACAGCCCAACCAGAGGCTCCAACCCCATCCCCGTTCTGGGCCCTTCCTCCCTTACTAAACCAGCCAAGCAAAAAGAATGATAAAAATAAAAGCAGGACTCTGACCCCTCACAGTGACCATTTCACTCCTGACAGTCTGCGAGGACTCCACGTGGGTCCCAGAAAAGATGCTAGCTTGACAGTGGAAAAAGATAATGTGGTCCTGTTCTTCCACTGTGAATTCCATCATCATAAAATTTTGGTTCTGAGAAGTCTTTTCTCTTCTTTGCTTGGCTTCTTTGACATCAAGCTTAAATTTTTCAATGGCGAAATGGATGGGAGGCCTTTCCTCAGGGACAGAGCAATTGACCTTCACGAACCCGCCTTCTATGGCCTCCTTCTTGTCCAGGGTCACTTGAGGACTTGGCACTCCTTTGGGGGGAAGAGAAAGTCCATTAGCATCGGTTTGATCTAGCAGCAGGAGTTTCCCTCAGCTGAGTCATGGTGCTTGGAAGGTTCTTTTGTCATGTTTCAGAACACCCAGCCTGCCAGGCAATGATTGACCTTTGTACCTAGAACCTTGGTTCAGGCGTTTTGAGACATACAAACTATCTTTAAGATGAGGTTGGTGCTTTCAATGTTTATAATACCCATGTGAGCTAGCATTAAAATAAAAGCAAATCGCCAGTATTTATTACTATTACTGTCATTGTTGTCATTTACCGAATGACAGCCACAAACTTCTTCACTATATATCCATGACTCCATGTAATTCTCCTAACAACCCTCCTGCGTCAGCAAGCCAGAGAGATTTTATGCTCATTTTACAGACGAAGCTCAATCCCAGAAAGATTCAAGACCCATCCAGCAGCTCATAGTCAACAAGCCCCGTGGCTGCTGACAGTTGACCCCAAGTCTGTCTGACTCCAAAGCCAGAGTTTGGGGTGGGAGAGTGGGGACAGAGGAGGAATGCATGTTCCCCCAGTTCACTGAGCAAAGGTGAAAATAACCAAGCAGTGTCTGGGGGGGTCTGAAAAGAAGTCCTGGGACCTGATCTTGGAGAAGGGGTATCATATAGACAGATGAGGTGGAATGGGGGCTCAGACATATTGGGGTACATGTGTGCGGGGAATTGCTTGTGGTGAGGGATGTGAGTGGCTTTTCAGGAAGGCCTTCTAGAGCAGAGAAAGGGCTGGAGGGGCCAGTGCATCAGGTGAAGAGATCAGGTTGGGGAGAACCTGGCTGAGAGCAGATACACAGGTCCGTGGTTGAGCCGAGAAGCTTCAGCCCTGAGTCAGACAGCTCAGCCTGCCTCTCCCTTGACGTGCCACTTCACCCGGTCACTGACAGCTCTCAGGAAGCTTGTTCAACCTAGTTAGTTCAGAGAAGGAGGTGTCCTCTTGGGAAGGAGACCTGGCTGCATTCACACCACTGTTGTCACCTGTCGGGTGCCCTGCCTGGTTCAGAGGAAGGACTTGGTCAATGTCTAATGAATGAATGAAGTGCCCTTTATCGACCACGAAGACCCATCCTATTAATAAAGAGGCAGAGAGAGACCAATGTTAGGATCAAGTAAATGTTGGTTCTAACTCTGGCTTTGCCTTTGATGAATCCCAAGTCTGGCACATGCCACTCAAGTTCCTGAGCCCCAGTGGCCATGCCAGGAACGGGCAGGAGCCACGTTTTTCTCCCAGTGATACTGCCGGGGTTAAATGCAAAGTGTATAAAGCACTTATAACTGTTTATTTCCTCCTACATGGGAGTTCTTCTTACTGGAAGTAAAAATATTAACAATTTTAATGACTTCCGATCATAGAAGTGACCATAAAAATGCAAAAATGACCATCATGGCAGCTGTTGTCAAGGAAGTTCGGGCAGAATCCATTAAATTGTCCATTAAATTGTCCAAGTTTTAAGAAAAATTACCTTAAGCTTCCAAAGGCCGCCAGCACATTTCTTTTCAAAACTCATTTTACAAATTTGCAATCTGCCCATCTTTCCTCGTCGCTAACATCAATGCCCAGGCCTCTGTTCCTCCCCTGCTCTCAGCAAAGATGGGGAAGGATGGGCCTGAATCCCTGTGGCTGCTGCTTCTGATGATACAAAGAGATGACCAGCCAGTCATGCCCCCCAAGTGTCCACAGGACCCCCAGGAGGAGTTGGCCTGGAGCTGGATGCAGCCACATGCTTCCCCGGGAGCCTCAAAGACTGACAAGAAAGTGGTCAGAGAGTCAAGGCTAGTGAATGGAAAATGACCCCAGCACTTGCCTGCTGGGTCTGCCATCTCCCGTGTGTCATCCCCCCTAAGGATGGCCTGAGCCGAGCATGGGTGGGCCATTCATTCATTCATTCATTCGGTACCTGGTACTGAACACGCTTTACTTGCTGTCCTGTTTCATCCTCAAAACAAAAAACCTTCAAGGGCATTCAGAGTCACCTGGTTGTCTCTGTCTGAGAGACAGGAGGAAATGAAGACCCCAAGAGGCACAAGAACTGGGTGCTCTGCTGGGATCCCAACCCCTTTCTCAGCCTCTACCTCTCCCTCTTTTGCTACCTCCAATTAATCAGACCTTGCCCCACTCATCATCATGCAAACCTGACACCTCTTCTGTCTCTGGGCCTAAGGTCCCTTCTTCTAGGAGGCTGTCCTAACTTCTCCAGGGAGCACTGTGTCCTCCCTCTCGTGTGCTCCTGAGGCACTCAGATCACATGACTATGGGGCCACAATCATTTGTTGAAATGCTCTCTTCCCTACCAGGCTGCAACTGCCTCCAGAGCTGGGACCTCCTGGATGCGTTTCACCACCAGCCCTTGGTTTCCCCCTGCTTCGCAACTTTAGGAAATGCTGCTTGAGGAATTAAACCAATGAATGGATGGATGCAACCCTTTATCTCTGAACACCCATTTCCTGCAATGATTCCCCTCTTGCTTTTCCATCCCTCTCCATTGCTACCTGCCCTTTATATCTGTTAACTTTGTTCCACAATCATTTATGGAGGGCATCCTTTAAGCCAGAATCTTTCTTGGAGATACAAAAAAAAAAATCTTTCCTCATGATCTGACAGTCCAGAAGAGTAAACAGATGTGTTAGATATCGTTGCAGTGTGGGGTGAAATAGTAACTGCCACCGATTGGGAAGTGATCGTGTGCTGGAAATCACACTAAGCACTCCACCGGCACCATCTCTTTTCATCCTCTCAGTAACGATCTGGGTGTCGTTGTTATCTTCCCTTCACTGGTGAGAATGTCAGTGTAAAGGGATTTGCTCAGATTAACCCGGGCAAAGGACTGCAGAATTCAGGGTCAACGCTGAGCCATATAGACCAGTGAACACAGAGAGAGCAAAAGAGCTGGAAGGCCTGGGACCCTGGAGGTGATCCACTTGTTTGGGAAAGCGTATGAGATCTCTGAGTTGAGTCTTGAAAGAGAAATTGTTCATGAGAAGATAAGATAAAGATGAGAGGAAGAAGGGGTCTCCCTGGAGAGGGACTAGTGTGTGCAAGGGCATGGAAGAGAGAAAAGTGCCGACATGGAAGAGGAAAATGCTAGGCAGGTGAGCAACAAGAATGATGCAGGTACACCCGTTGTGAACTATGCACTCAATTCCCGTTCTTGCTCCTGCGGGTGCTAACAGGTCATCGGCTTGCGTTACATTAAGTTCCAGGGACTCACCTCTCACGAACACCTGGTACTCTGCAGAGGTCTTCTCCTTGTTGTTCAGAATCACAGTGCATTTGTAGGTCCCTGAGTCATAGGCTCGGGCTTGGGGAACAGGAAAACTCTCTGTGTTCTTCATGGTGGAGATGTTGTAAAAAAGCACATCATTCTTATAGAACAGCATGTGGTGATGAGGCTTGACATGGTAGGTGGTGCTGACATCCACATTGCACTGCAGGGTCAGGTTCTCCCCATTTTGCACCTCATTCTTCGGCAGGATATCCATTTGGATGCTGTTGATGGTGAAAGCTACGTGCCAGAGGGAAAGAGTTCAGACATACCTGTTATCTCAGAAACAACATCACTCTGATGACCTTCCCCACATTGGATGGTCATTATCACATCCTGTGCACTGTTGTATCCAAAGCTCCCAAAGTCTTACAGGGGCCGGTGGGTAAGACTGCGTGTAGTGGCTCAAGCCTGGGGCAGTTGGTACTAAGTTACTCATATTCCTGCCAAGACCAGGTGGCAGTCTGCAGAGTGTGACAAATAAAACCTGTCCATAAGATATATCAAGCTGTGAGCTGCCCCATCATGGCCCCCGGGGGGGGGGGAGTGGAGGACACAGAATTCAAACAGACAAATATCCACGTCCTGGTTCATCGCTGGCTGACCTTGTGTGATGACCTCTCTGAGCTCAGTTTTCTCAGCTTAAGATGGGGCAGCAATCGCTACTTATTAGGTTGTTGCAAGACTTCCTGGAGAGGGGCAGGAAAGGACCCAATATAGTGACTGCTGATTAATGAAGGCTACCACAATACTAACACACGCCCAGGAACTTTGCTTCGCCACCCAGGCCTGACCAAAATAGCACGGCCCCAGCTGGCATTTTCTATCTGACAGACTCAGAGACCTCAGCACATGGGTGAAGAAGAGAAACCACTTCTGAGTCAGCCACTGGCTTTGCCCATTCCCTCCTGCCACCAAGCAGCAAACAGCCACGGGTTCTCCTCTCCCAATGAGGGGAGTCTCTGGTCAAGCCCCCAAATCAGCCACAAGACCCACCTACCTACCTAGGCTCTGCCAGAAACTGGACCTCAGATCAACTAGCTACACGCATTACCTCTGGCCCATTTTCTTCAACATTTAATTGGCTTTTATCCAGTAACTGTAGGTGATAACAGAAGTCAGCTGACTAGGGATCACATTGACCTAAAATCCATGACCTTAACATCAAATCGCTCAACCTCTCAAAAACCCCAAACCTCTTAAGTCTCCCTGATCCACTTCCATCCTCACGGAGGCTATCCGTTTGACATCTTTCAGCCGGGGCTGAGAGCTACGGCGTCTGTGTTTTGTTAGCCTCCGGTCGCATTTACCTTCATAAAGTATGAATGAAACAGTTAAGAGATTTAAGTGCTTGAGTGAATAGTGCTGTCAAATTCTTCAGCCCTCCCCAAAGGCAGATGATCAGTATCTATGTGAATACCCTGAAGAGCCCACAGACAAATTATTTTGAAATAATGCAAGTTTAGAAAGGTGGATGGGCAGAAGATTAATATTTAAAAAATCAGGGTTGTGGTCACCTTTAGGGGAGGGTGGTAGGAGTGGGAGAGCACGCAGGTAGATAAAGACACTGCTAATGGGACCTTCCTGGTGGCTCAGGCGGTTGAGCGTAGCGCTGTGAAGCTATCTGCAGCCTCTGCAGCACGGGTTCGATTCCCGGCCGGCCAGAGAGATATCCACATCGTGCGGCAGACCTCTCCTGTCTTGCCCGTTGCTGGTTCGTCTGTCTGTTCCGCTCCCTGCTCTGTCTCTGAATCTTCTCACCCTCCTCCACCTCTGGCCTGTAACCCAGCTCTTGTATAAATAAATAAATCTTTTAAAAAAAGGCACTGCTGGGGCCTCCCCGGTGGCGCAGCAGTTGAGCGCTGGGTTGCAAAGCTGCCCGCAGCCTCTGCAGCGCCGGTTCGATCCCCGGCTGCTCCCCGGCCACCGGAGGAGGGTCCCACATGGCGCGCAGACCTCTCCTGCTGCCCGCTGCTCCCCTCAGCAGTGTACTTCGGTCCTTCTACCTGCTCTGCTCTCCGCTCTGGCTCTGATGAATTCTCTCACCCTCCCGCGCTTCTGACTGTACCCAGTGCATGTATAAACAAAAAACAAACAAACAAACAAATAAATAAATAAAAAGCATGCCTCTATAAAAAAAAAAAAATCTTTAAAAAAAGGCACTGCTAATGTTCTGGTTCTTGGGTTGAGTAGTGTGGTTGGATGAATTCATCATGTTATTAAAAATGAATAAAGCAAAAGGTAATATGTGCAAATCAAAGATGAGAATGTGCTATGAACCAATGATTATAATTATACAATTCTGTGTACTTGAAGTTCAAAAAGTAAAAATACAGAGAAAACGCCAGAGCTTAAAATTACTTTCCCTTTCTGTTTCCGACCACTAGTTTTCCCTCCCATTGCACAACCAACCACTGATTTTCATTTCTTGCATAGCCTTCCAGCTAATCTCTTTATGCATCTATAAGCAAATACAAAAATAAAGCCCCTGCCCCTGCCCAAGACATAACTCTCCATACACAAATGTGGCGCCTTCCAGTGTGGACCTTACCCAAAGTGTATGTGGCCCACAGAGGCCTTCAGGGGCTGAGGTGGCGTGGGGCAGTGGGCACCAGGGGTTCCTCGAGGCCAGACAAGATCACACAGATTAGGCGACACTCCTAATGTTCAATTCTTACCAGGCACTTTTAGAAAAGGGAAAATATTCCCAGGCCATGACAGATGGATGGGTACCAGGTCACACAGAATCTCTAAATCCCCTTTTCCTTGGATCAGCAATGATTTCCAGAAATTTCTATGTCTGGACCAACTCACTCTGGTCCCTCATAGAACTATATCAACCCACAGAGCTTTGGCTCTTCATCAGGGGGTGCTATGAAGGACTGAATCAGACCCCCACCCCATACTCCCATGTTGAGGCCTAACCCCTAGTACCTCAGAATGTGACTGTCTTGGAAGAAAAGGCCTTTAAAGACCTGAATAAGTTAAAATGGGCCCTAATCCAACCTGACTGGTATCCTCTTACAAGGAAATTTAGACAAAGAGAGATCAGGGCATAGCCACGGAGGAAAAACCACTTGAGGACACTGCAAGGCAACAAGGAGGGAGGCCTTGGAAGACACCAAATCTGCTGACACAGCAGCCTCAGACTTCCAGACTCTAGGACTGTGAGGAAATAAATTTCTGTTGTTGAAGCCACGCAGCCTGTGGTATTTTGTTACGCAAAACACTAGGAAACTAATACAGATGCCGTTAAGGAAATATCTATGGATCCTAATGTTCTGTGTGATCCAGGATGTCATCTCTGTGTTTATGCATCTATGTTTTGCCCCCAATTTTTTTTTAAGATAGATTTATTTATTTATTTATTTATACAAGCACTGGGTACAGTCAGAAGCGTGGGAGGGTGAGAGGATTCACCAGAGACAGAGCGGAGAGCAGAACAGGCAGACTGACGAAATACACTGCTGAGGGGAGCAGCGGGCAGCAGGAGAGGTCTGCAGGCCATGTGGGACCCTCGTCCCGGTGGCCAGGGATCGAACCGGCACTGCAGAGGCTGTGGGCAGCTTCACAAGCCAGCGCTCAATCGCTGTGCCACCGGGGAGGCCCTCCCCCCAATTTTTTTTAAAGATTTATTTATTTATGCACACAAGAGCTGGGGTGCAGGCCAGAGGTGTGGAGGGTGAGAAGGTCCACCAGAGACAGAGCAGGGAGCAGAACAGGCAGACTGACTGAAATACACTGCTGAGGGGAGCAGCGGGCAGGACAGGAGAGGTCTGCCGCACCATGTGGGTAGCTCCCTGGCCAGGGATGGACCTGGTGCTGCAGTGGCTGCCAATAGCTTCATAGTGCTGAGACTTAACCCTTTGAGCCACCAGAGAGGTCCCCTCCCCCAATTTTTTTTTTAATGAATCTTGTTTTCCTTTTTGCTTTGATTGCTCAGAAGTACAAACCTAAAATTTTACTTCTGTCCCTAGCAACCTCTGGAATATATTTTATGTTCTAAAAGTCCCGGTTTTACTTGCTTGTCTTTATTTTCCTGTCACCCAAATTTCCTCCTTTATTTTATCCTATTGAATAGCAATACGTAACTTTTGTTTTTTCAAAGAACAAAAGGAACAGTTTGACACTGGCTAGAGATCCTGGTAAAAACTGTCTTTTAATAGTCAATTCTTTCTTGAGCAGTTTAAAATTTAATTCGTCTCTAACATGTCTCAGGTTTTAAAAGAATCCAGTGATGCACATCTGTCCTTTTCTGATGAGCAATTAATTTAACAAAAAGAGGCATCTGCTAAGTCCGCGTCACAAAGCAAGGAGATGGTTTAAACTCAAGTTTCCTGCTGAAGTAATCCTTAGTAGTCCCATGTCTGCCTTTCTCTATTCCATATCAGCTCCTGGCCCCAAGGCCCTGCTTGGGGCGCTCTCAGAAAAAAGTTTCTTTGGATGGTATTTAGTTTCACACCAATTAATCCGGTCCCTTCCCAGGCAGGGACAGGCAGTCCCATTACACATCCAGTGCGTGCTCCTCCATCCTATCAGCAGATGGAGAGTGGAAGATAAATGCATGGCCAGGTCACCTGGCTGGTCATCTCTCCTCTCATCACTTTAAGCAAAGGAGTGAGTTTCCCTGAGCTCTGTCTTTGCCCACACCATAGTCAAGACGGACCTCTGTGATGGGAACCTGGATTTAAGGACGTGGAGTCCCTGCGCCGATGCAGGGCTGGAGAAATGTCAGGTAGATTCTGTGAGTTGCAGAAATAAAACCAACTCTTGACTCTTGAGGTTTCTAAACCTCTATCTCTGCTCCATGTTGCTGCTAAATTTTTCCCAAATAAAATCATTTAAAATTTTATATTCATTTTAATGTATAGGAACACCTCCAGACTCTTAGGGTTAATTATCACAGGCCGAGGCCACTTGACTGTCATTGTGCTGAATGAGACACACACCCTGATTGGTGAAGTCCCAGGTGGGACACGGTGCTGGGGACAGAAATAAAGCAGGTTGGACACACCAGGGTCCACGCCCTTGACCTGACAGCCATTAGTGCGCTGACCTTGGGAGTCCTGTAGCCCTGGAGACCACCACACTTCCTCCTCTGAAATGGAAACTTTATTTTAATCTTGAACAATGACTGAACCAAGGTAGCTGAGCGGGGGTGGGGGTGGGGGGGCAGTATATGTGCCACAAAGGGCGGGGGCATGGTTGGTATCCCCTCGCTTCTCTGTGCCTGCGCTGCACCTGGTTCTGGGGGTTCAGAGGAGACTGAGCCCGGCACAGTTCCTGCCCTCCAGGAGCTCACAGTCTGCTTGTCACATTCTTCCCTACTCCAGGGCTCCCAGCCTCAGCCCCATCCCTGCCTGTGTCTCCTATAGACTGGGCCAAGTTCATGTTCCTTTTCTCAGAGCTCTGCCACTTTTGAACGAATTTAAAGCAAACTTGGCTAAAGCTCCAGGTGGTAATTCTTTGGGGGGGGGGGGTGATGCCCACTTGCTGGGAGCACTTCCGCCACCTGGGAGCACTTCCGCCACCTGGGAGCACTTCCACCATCTTGTTTTCTAAGTAACTCAGACACATCTGCTTAAATAAGACAACTGATTCACTGACAGAACATCACACCCCTGGCCAGCTGCAATAAACCGGGAAAAAGAAAGGTGGGCAGGATGGAAGAAGAGAACACTTTTGATAAACTGTAGTAGGAATCCCAGCTCTTAGACTTAACACAAAAACAGCGGTGATGCAACAAAAACAGCGGCCTGGACTCTACCATCATGGCCGCCAGCCTGCAGGAGCCAACCTTCAAGACGCCCCCCCCCCCCCCCCCGGAGCCTTGTCCGCATGTGGTCGTTTTCCAGCTCAGACTTGGCCTGTGTGACCAACAAATACTGCAGGAGTGTCAGGGATTCACCTGTAAGATCAAGTTATAAAAGGCACCCAGGGACTGTAGTGCCCACCCCCAAAATCCTAAAATGAAGGGGGCTGCTTTCCTCTACCTCAAGTCACAGGCAGCAGGTGCAGATGCTCCCGGGAAGATGAGGCATCGTGACCCAATCAGCCACTTGGCCTTCAACCTGAAAATGACTCAGGAAGAAAGAGGGGGGGCAGGGGGTAGCCACCACTGTTAGGAAAATTACAGGGAGCCATGAAGCAAGGTCCCCGAAGAACTCCCGGGCTCAGCATGGAACGTGTTGGCCCATCTTCTTCTGTGGATCTCAACCATCTCCAAGTTCATTTTGGGTCCTTCTCAATGAGCCCCCTGTGGAGCACCTGTGCCAGGTGCTGGGCTTACAGGGTACATAAGAAATCATCCTTGCTGCCCAGACGGGGCGGGCCGGTGCGGCCCAGATGACTGAAGCGCAGTGATGTCAGCAGCAAGAGGGCTGACCAGGGGAGGTCAAGGAAAGTCTGAAGGAAGCGACCTGGGCCTGGCCTTGGACCAGACCAAGAATGGGCGGTGGGGTGCTCCGGGCAAGGGAACAGCACGTCCCAGGGCACAGGGACATGAGAAATCAATGCATTCTGGGCACGGGCAGCCACAGGAACCAGAGTCTAGGGCAGGAGGTGTCAGAACAGAGGACCTTGCCCTCTGTGCTGATAAGCTGGCCCCTGTTCTGACAGCCTTCAAGAGGTGACGGGATGATATTGGCGCTTTAGGGAGGTCACGCTGGGCCTTTGGAGGAAGAGACTGGAGGCCTATAAACAGCCTGGATGGTGACGCAGGTGGAAGCTGAGGCCTGAGCAAAGGCAGGCACAGCGGGAATAGGCAAGGGTGGACTTGAGAACTTTCTAGTGGATGCAAAAGGACTTGATTTGGGGGATGATAAAAGTGTTCTGGAACTAGACCGTGGTGATGGTTGCATAGTATCAGGGAAGCAACACATGTCATTAATAATACATTTCATGTATATTTTCACACACAGAGAGATTGTGTGATTGGATATGGTGGTTGAGGCAGAGAGTAGAAGGGAAGTTTTCTGGAAAATGCTAGAAAAAGATAAGGAGGAAGCAAAGTCATGGGGATGCAGCTGTTGAGGGGTCTGGTGGACAAATAGGAGCAGACATCACCCGCTGACCCCCTGTGATGTTCGGGGAGAGGCCAGAACTGACTGGACCAGGGGAGGTGCTGGTGCAGAGGCGGGTTGAGCTCCAGGAAGGACATGGCTGTGGAGACTGCAGAGAGCGGGGAGGCATGCAGACTTCAGGAAAAGTCTCCCCTGGGGGATAGGAGTGGGTTTGTCACACGGGTAGGAGAAACACTAGACAAAAGTGTGCAGAAGGTCAAGGAAGGAAGTTTCGTGCAAGGCAGCACATGGGCCCGAGAGCCAGGGGCTGGGAGAGTTCCTCGGGAGCCCTCAGGAGAGGGGATGCTGTGGCAGAAGCTGCGGGGCCAAGGCCCGACTGCTAAGTGAGGGGGCACTGGGAGGCAGAGACAGCGACTATAAACCAGCCTTCAGGGTCTCCCTGGTGGTGCAAGGGGTTAAGACGCAACCTATGAAGCTATCTGCAGCCACTGCAGCAAGAGTTCACTCCCTGGCCAGGGAGCTACACACATGGCGCAGCAGACCTCTCCTGACTCACCCGCTGCTCCCCTCAGCAGTGTGTTTCATTCCATCTGCCTGTTCTGTTCCCCGCTCGTCTCTGGTGAGTCCTCTAACCCCCCACATTTCTGGCCTGTACCCCAGTTCTTACATGCATAAATAAATAAATCTTTAAAAAGAAAAAGCCAGCCTTCAGCAATGTTTGACTGAGGAAGGGAGTAGATAGAAAAGGTCTCAAAATAGTAAATGCAGGGTAGCTTGTGATTTTCCATTTTCCTAAAACAACCACCACAGCAAAGAGTTACCAGTCACACTGGGAGATTGAAGGAAAGACCCAGAAGAGGGGCAGAGATCCTAAAAGTGGGCTGAGGCTGAATAAATGATAGGGTGAGACCCTGGGGGTGATGGCAGGGATGGGCTCTGAGCCGGGGCCCACGGGGCCAGGCTGCTCTGATCAGCCATGGGTGGACAGCGCCTCAAAGCTGGGCCGGAGCCGGGAGGATGGGTGCAGAGGCAGATAAGCCTGAAGCTGGGGCAGGGCGGGAAGTTGAGGGAGTTCCCTCCAGACAGCACTATTTTCTAGGTGAAGATGGAGTGAGGTCATCTCCTGAAGCAGGAGGGCCGGGGGTGGGCAGGGGCCTGAGATGAAAGGAGGGAAGCAGCAGGAGGGGTCACCTGAGCAAGCTGGGGGGGGGGGGTCAGCATGATCTTGCGGGGCCTAAGGAATGGGACACCTGGTCCCAGCCCCCTGTCTGCTAATAGCCACGCAAAAGTGACTTAGCATCTCTGGGCCTCAGTTTCCTTAAGTGTGCAACAAGGTGGAGGCCTGCAGAAGGAGTGGAGACCTCCCCCTGCTCTAAATCCTGCAGTTCTACAGCCTTTCCAAAATTACTAAGAACTTTCTCTGGAAACCCTGGGAAGGGAGCAAGTTACTTCCATCTGCGGTAGAGAAGATGTGAGGAATGCAAGTCTTGGGGAATGGGTTGCTGCAGAGCCAGGGCGTGGTCTTGACAGGACCTGGGGTGTGTGGGCAGGAGTGGATAGTAAGGGGGTGGCATTGACCCTCGGACTCTACAGGATAATAAAGTTACTGGAAAGGAAACATTCTGTCTTAGTCACGGCCCTCAGGGCACACACCTCACTTTGACTCTCTGCCGTGGAGATTCTTATCATCCCCATTTTACAGATTGGAGAAAGACTCAAAGAAGCAAAGTAAGAATGACTTTAAAAATGTGAGTCAGGCCTAAGGCTCCCGACAGTCAGGTTTGGGTTAGTGGGGGTTCTGGTGCGATGCTCGCTGGCTCTCACAAGGGCAAGTCATTTCTCTGGGGCACAGAGACATCCCTGGTCAATGAGGATGATCAGAAGATAATGGATATCCTGCCTCACGGTTGCCATGGGGATCGAATGCTCGTGCAAGAACAATGGATTGCTGGCAGCCAAGCTCCCCTCCAGCCACAGCTCAACAAACCAGCCTCATCCACACCCCTGTCTCCAAAGACCTGGATGACCCAGCACCCCTGTTCTTTGCCAAGTAAGGTGGCCTCTGTCAAGGGGATTGCATTCTGTGGGTTCTCCCTCCATTCAGCCCAGAGGCCCAGCGAGCCCTCCCCCACTTCACATGGTCCCAGAGGAAGCACAACAAAATCTATTTATCTCAAAGATTCAAAATCGGTCTAAAAAGCATAATAAGCCAGACTTCTAAGGTAAGACAAAGCCCCCTGCTCTGCCTTTCCGGGACGAGCTGAACACATGGCAAATAAAATCACAGCCTGCTGGGTAGATGGGAAATAAAATCCACTATCTAATTTACATCATTTGGGAGAAAAAAAGTTATAGCATCATAAACTCTGAAGCACTCATGTATTTCACGAATCTGACAAAAGGGTTATATCTCACTTGCGAATAAAAATAATGAGGAACAGGGTAGAACATGGAAATAAGAAATTTATGGTAGAATAACAAAAAACAAATGATAGAATCACTCACTTTTTTAAAAAATCACCTCCCCAATCCTACCTCCAGAAAACGCACATTCCTTCCAGAACACACCGATTAGAACCTGACTTAGAACAAGTGTTTTGCTCTAAAACTTTCTGAAAATGCCACAAGGGAAAAAAAAAAAAACCCTGAGCTCTCCATTGGAATATTTTTCTCAATTGTTACAAACATCAAACCCAAGCAATCTGACATGCATCTTCAGGCTCACGGAAAGACACGGTAAAGCCAGAGAGAAACTTGAACAACTTACTGTTTTCCTGACCCTCAAGGCTTGAACCTGGAAAAGACAGGAGAAATATGTTGAGTTCATTAGGCTTCAGTTCTCATGACGTTTAAATGATGTGGGAAAAGAAAAAGACTCACAGAGCAGAAGAGTCAGCAGGACTCCAAGACACATTTTGCCCTCTTGGGCCCGGGCCTGCGGCATCCTGAGAGAGAAGGCTGCGGCAGTTAGTTCTGCCGCCGGGACATTCCTCTGGGACAGGAGACCACAGGAGACCACAGGTGAAAACCCTGTCCTGTAAAAAGCAGAGAAACCCCTCTGGTGACTTCTCTGGCGCCACAGAGAAACTGGCCGTGGTGCTGGTCAGGTAATGGCGGCCATTGCTGGAAATCGGGAACAATGAGGCCTGGGCCGGCCTGATATCTCCTCAGGAAATGACTGGCCTTCCTGAGGGGCCACTGAACACAGTCGCTTTGTTTAGTTTTTTGGGAAAAAAAAGGCCCAAGTGCCATTTGCCTCGGCATTTCTGACTCTCTTGTCTGGCGGGGCTTGGCGCTCCTTCTCAGAGCAGGGTGAGAGGGTTCCTCCCGCGCTCCAGCTTCCACCCAAACGCTTCTCTCCTGGGACACCCAGGGAGACCTCTCGCCTTTCCTGTAGTCCCTCAGGGGCCTCTTTCTGCACAGTGTAAGTCTGGCCCTCTGTGGGACAGAGCTGACTTTTCCAGAAAATTGCAGATTCATCAGGATCTGCCACCAGGCCCAAGCTGAACTTGGAACTCAGTGGGACTAAGGCTCTCCCTGGCCTCTGCAGGTGGTTTCACTGTGGATGGAGGCAGCCCTGTGAGCTCCACCACAGGTGGTGGCCCCCTCCAGCCTGCACCCCTAAACATACACTCTACCCCGGGTCACAGGGAGCTTTCTGAGATATAAGTCAGTTCCTTTCACTCCCGTTTGAGACCTTGAAATGATTCCCTATGACTCTCCAAAGCAAGTTGGTTTATAATCCTCCTCAAATTCCACCCTTGCTTACACTTCTCCAGCCTGGTCTCTCACCACTTCCTTCCTGGCCCCTACAATCTGGTTACTAAATGATAATTTAGTAACTACTTATAATTTAGTAATTACTTATAATTCCTAGAACACAGCAAGTGCCTGCGCCTTTGACAATGTTCCCCTTCCCCTCTTCTGCATCAACTCCTCCTGAATTACCATCTTCCTCACCTTGAGCTGCCCTTCCTCCACACCTCTGTAGTCTTCTCTGTCAGACATTTTCTTGAAAGTGTCATAACAGGGCCTCCCTGGTGGTGCAGCAGGTTGAGTGCAGCACTGTGAAGCTGTCAGCAGCCTCTGCAGCGCTGGTTCAATTCCCAGCCAACCAGGAGCTACCCACATGGCGCAGCAGACCTCTCCTGTCTCGCCCGCTGCTCCCCTCAGCAGTGTATTTCAGTCAGTCTGCCTGTTCTGCTCCCCACTCTGTCTCTGGTGAATCCTCTCACCCATGCGCCTCTGGCCTGTACCCCAACTCTTGTGTAAATAAAATAAATCTTTAAAAAAAAAAAAAAAAGAAAGTGTCATAACAGCTGGCCCTCCCCCTGTGGGCTGCTGGCTCCATTGTGAGGACAAAGCCTGGTGCCTAGTAAATGATCAGAAAGCATTAGTAGAATGGAAGGTTGTCTGGGTGAACAAAGACAAGCTAAGAGTGTTGTCTGCGTTATATTATCACTGCTTAAAATTGAGGCGGCCGTACTGTTTCTGAAATAACTCCCCCCCCCCCACACACACACACACTTCCACAGGGTAAAGCTAAATCAGATTTGAACTGAGACAATAGAAACTAAACCCTTCTCTGCCTCAGGACCAGTACCAAGAGAAAGGTGGAGAACAATTCCTCTCTCTGCTCTAGAGTTCAATGGAAGTTTTGATAAGAGCTGTTGAGAACCAGTGCATGCATGCGGAAAGAAATTTTTTTCTATATTTAGAAATGTCCAGTTAGGTTGTTTGTGTTCTTGGTTTTGTGTTTATAGAGTTCTTCATATATTCTGGAGACAAGTCCTTTACCATTTGCGTGATTTGTAAATATTTTCTTCCTGAGTATAGCATGTCTTTTTATCCTCTCAAGGGAGTCTTTTGGTAGGAAGTTGTAAATATTAATGAATATTAATGAAGTCCACTTCATCAGTTTTTTTCTTTAGTGGATCATCCTTTTGGGGGTCAACTACCAAGGCTTTACCATTTAGATCTATTCTCTCCTTTGAGCTAATTTTTATATTTAATGCAAGGTGGTCTGAATCAGAGTTCATTTTTTAAATTTTGCATTCGGAAGTCCAATTGTTCCAGTCATCAGTTGAAAATACTGTCTTTTTTCCAGTGAATTTTCTTTGTACCTGTTGTCCTCAAACAAATAAGCAGCCAGAAAATGGGTTTATTGAGAAACAACAGCAATTTGGAACATGTAAGCATGGGTACACTTCCCAGGACAAAAGGGAGGCACGTTCTTACATAGAGCTTAGAGGAGCGTGTATAAATGAAGAATCCATGGAAACGAGAACTTTGCAGTGTCATGGATTTTATTTGCTGGGTTAGAGCACCTCCATCGGCTGAGCTACTGGGCTGGGAGGACCCTCCTCCCTCCTGCCACCTCGTCACTTCCTGTTGGAGACCAAGGCCTGTCTCATCTGGTTGGGTTCTGTAGGGTGCGTGCCTGAGAACTGTCTTCTAGCCTCTGACCTCACTTTAGTGAGATTTCTTTTATTAATTTCCATCTACCTTTGTCCAAAATCAATTGTCCTTATGTGTGTGGGTTGATTCTGGAGTCTTTATTTTGTGCCATGGATCTGTCTGTCTTCATCGCTACCACAATGCTTGGATTTCTGGGGCTTTATAATACATCTCGAAGTCACGTAGTGTTAATCTTCCAATTTTGTCCTTTTTGGAGTTTTTTGGGGTATTCTAGACTCTGCGTTCCATGCGAATTTTAAAAACAGCCTGTCAATTTCTACCCAAAAAATCCTTTCTGAGATTTTAATCAGAATTGCATTGAATCTGTAAATACATTTGGGGAGAACTACTAACAATATTGAGAAGTGTGACCCGTGAACATGATTCCTCTCGTCCTTTATCTTTTTTTTTTAAGATTTATTTTATTTATACAAGAGCCGGGGTACAGGTCAGATGCTAGAGGGTGAGAAGATTCACCAGAGACAGAGTGGGGAGCAGAACAGGCAGACTGACTGAAATACACTGCTGAGGGGAGCAGCGGGCAAGACAGGAGAGGTCTGCCGTGCCCTGTGGGTTTTTCTCCGGCCGGCTGGGGATCGAACTTGTGCTGCAGAGGGTGTGGACAGTTTCATAGCGCTAAGCTCAACTGCCTGTGCCACCAGGGAGGTCCCTTGCCCTTTATCTTTTTTCATTTATCTCAGCAGTGTTTCAGAGTTTTCAGTGTACTTTTCATTATAAATCTTTGTGTCCTTTTTAGTTTTTATTTATTTAAGATTTATTTATTTATTTATTTATTTATTTATTTATTTATACAAGCACTGGGTACAGTCAGAAGCGCGGGAGGGTGAGAGAATTCACCAGAGCCAGAATGGAGAAGAGAACAGGCAGAGTGTCTAAGTACACTGCTGAGGGGAGCAGCGGGCACAACAGGAGAGGTCTGCACACCATGTGGGACCCTCGCCCGGCGGCCGGGGATCAAACCGGAGCTGCAGAGGCTGCGGGCAGCTTCGCAGCCCAGCGCTCAACCGCTGCGCCACGGGGGAGGCCCCTTTTTAGTTTTTAACTGTGTGTGTTACCTATTAAAATGTAAAGAAATAGAATTTTAAAATAAAAGCTGTGCCTCAGGGTGTTGAAAAGCATTTGAAATGACATCCACTCCAGCCCAGACAGCACCCCACAGTCCCCTGAGCTTATCCCCCCTTATCCAAGACCCTGCTGTCCTCAAACAAAAGCCATCAGCTATTCCAACAAATAGGGTTTATTTGGAAACAGAAGAGTGGACATACTGGAGGACTGTTCATGGGGAGACCCATGTGTACTTTCTCGAATCCAAGGCTAACCAATTCTAACCCTTTGCACTCCGAACCACTTTATGATATTTTGATTTAATTTCTTGTGCCATTTCAAGATAAAACTTCAGGGAAACATGCATGTCTCAAAAAAGTTGTGTTGAAATAACTTCAATTCCCCATAATCACTAATAAATTGCAATGTCCCCTGAGAGGGGACATTCGAGTGATATGCTAGAATTCATGCCGGACCCTGTAATTTGCCCATATGGACACTCTTTCTAGCTTCTCAACCTCCTTTAAATAGGGTTCTGAATTTTTTTTTTTAAAGATTTATTTATTTATTTATACAAGCACCACTGAGAATGGCACATATTAAAAAAACTAGCAACAACAAATGTTGGCGAGGATGTGGAGAAAAAGGAACTCTCCTGCACTGCTGGTGGGAGTGCAAACTGGTCCAGCCACTATGGAGAGCTGTGTGGAGATTTCTGGACCTACTAAACATAGAGCTTCCATATGATCCAGCAATTCCACTCCTAGGTATTTACCCAAAGGACACAGAAACATCAATTCCAAAGAACACCTGCACCCCTATGTTTATAGCAGCACTGTTTACAATAGCTAAGCTTTGGAAACAGCCCAAATGCCCAAAAATAGATGACTGGATCAAGAAGATGTGGTACATATATACCATGGAATATTACTCAGCATTCAAAAAAGATAAACACATGCAATTTGCAGCAACATGGATGGCGCTGGAAGGGATCATGCTCAGCGAAATAAACCAGAAAGAAAAAGAAAAATACCGGATGGTCTCACTCATAGCAGGAATTTAGAAAACTTAAATAAGGGACCAGGAAAAAGAATAACTATAAGAAAGTGAAAATCAAAATCAACAAACAACTATGAACCAGAGACACTCTATAGGGGGTGGGGGGGCGGGGAGGGGAGGGATTGAGGTCAAAATAAGAGGGTTGCAATTGTATGGGGAATATAAAAATAAAATTTGTTTTAAAAAATAAAAAAATATTTATTTATACAAGCACTGGGTACAGTCAGAGGCGCGGGAGGGTGAGAGGATTCACCAGAGCCAGAGCAGGAAAGAGAACAGGCAGACTGACGAAGTACACTGCTGAGGGGAGCAGCGGGCGGCAGGAGAGGTCTGCATGCCACGTGGGACCCTCGCCGGTGGCGGGGGATAGAACTGGTGTTGCAGAGGCTGCGGGCAGCTTCGCAACCCAGCGCTCAACTGCTGCGCCACCAGGGAGGCCCGGGTTCCGAATATTAATGTCCACCACCCTAGTGCGTGCCTGAAAGCAGGGATAGTACCAAACTCTATCTACCCACGATCAAGTTCAGTTTATAAATTCGGCACACTAAGAGATTTACAACAATAATGGAATGCTTATAACAACACATAGTAAAAAAAGTTATGTAACTGTGATTTCTATCTTTCTAAATATCCTACTGTATATAATCATTTTACACCTCATTGACCACAAGTACATAAAACCATGGAAAATGAAACCACGAATGTCTAATCAGAGTGGCATTTTATTATCACTTCCCCCTGTCCTTAGTGGATTCCTCGATCTAGAAGAAAAATAGTTCCCCATATTTTAGCTCTCTGGGAACTCATTAAAAGAGGAACTACTCCACTGCTGGAGACCTCAGGTGCACCCACCAGGCAGGACAAGCTCACCCAGGCCCCTTCTCAGGCACAGGGGGTTAAAGGAAGACAGAGTAGCTTACCACACCATGCGCTTCTGCCTTCAAATACCAGGGAAGTAACCCAATCACAGCAATTCAGCTGCCTGCTGGAATGAACCCCAGGAAGTGGTTTTTCTGAGAAACTGGGGTTGAGTGGGTCTCGGGGTGGGGTGGTGGAGGCAGACAGCTGTTCTGTCAGACAGTTGCAGGCACCCAGCACAGCTGAACTCTCTTCTGTTTCGGAAAGATGGTGACCTGGCCATTTCCCCAGCCTGTGGCCACAGGTCTGATCCATGAACCTCGGTGAGCTGTTGAGAGCAACAAAGCCCCCATTCTCTGCATTTGGGATTCACCCCAAAGGGAGATCAACAGTTACTAACGAGCAAATCAGAACCTGGGGTTCCAGTCCCTTCTTTGCATTTTAATAGCTTCATTGTTTTGAGGTTCATTTTCCTCACCTATAAAATTGGAATTAGGGCCTCCCTGGTGGCACAAGGGGTTAAGATGCAACCTATGAAGCAACCTGCAGCCACTGCAGCACGAGTTCCATCCCCAGCCAGGGAGCTACCCACATGGCGCGGCAGACCTCTCCTGACTCGCCCGCTGCTCCCCTCAGCAGTGCATTTCAGTCAATCTGCCTGTTCTGCTCCCCACTCTGTGTCTCGTGGATTCTCTCACCCACCCACCCCCCACATCTCTGGCCTGTACGCCAGCTCTTGTATGCATAAATAAATTTTTAAAAATTGGAATTAATATCCACTCTACCCATTTCACAGGCTAGTTATAGAGACTAAAGGCGAGCTGGCCTCAGAAATCACATTTAACTAGCTGGGGACAATAGAAGGAAAAGAATCGTCAGACCAGCAACAGTAGTAATTATAATAGTTGTAGGTCTAATTTGGGCCCCTGCCTGCTTCATCTAATTGCAGTACTGGCAACTAAGTTGCCTTAATGAGCTGCAGCGGGGAGACTAGAAGCCTTTTTTTGGATGCCCACCCATATGCAGTCCTCTTTGCCTTCTCTGGCCCCTTACAAGGTGGGCAGCTGGGCCAAAGGGATGCAGCCTGGCACAGTATGGAGAGGTTGGTGTTGCATCCCAGTCCCCGGTGGGTTGTGTTATCACTCAAGGCGTGGGCATTTTTTGCCTTCATGGGCCCCTTCCTCCATAAAAACATTTTTAATTATGCTTTACAACAGCTCTGGAATAAGTAAGATCATATAGATATTATATACATTCAAACACTTCTTGACCTCAAAGTGTTTTTTTATTCTTCTGATTTAAATTTTTGGGGGGTGGGGAGCCCTTTAATGTATTATGGGCCCAGGCACTGTGCCTCCTGGCCTAAGGGAGACTTGACCCTCACAGCAGATCAGCCATCATGACCCAGGGGCCTGCTCTCTTCTGCCCTGAGTGCCCTTAGGGGCCAGAGCACCACCAGGTCTCAGGCACTGAAGCAAAATGCTCCACAGGGTTTGGGCATCCTGTGCTCAAAACCACCGAGGACAAAAGCATAAGCAATGCAAGAAAAAATATTTTTAAAAAATCACACTTCCTAGAAGTTAAAAACTGTGTGCAAAGGATATCATCAAGAGACAAACAGGCAATCCACAGGATGGGAAGAAATATTTGGAATCATGTATCTGATGAAGATCTAGTATCCAGAGTATCTAAAGAACTCTTAAATCTCCACAACAAAAAGTAACAATTTTTTTAATGGGCAAAGGACTTGACTAGACATTTCTCCAAAGAGGATAAACAAAGGACTGATAAGCATATTTTAAAAATGCCAACATCATTATTCATTAGGGAATTATAAACCAAAGCATAACGAAAAATCATTTCCCAATAGTAAGTGAATAGTTATCATTAAAAAGACAGACAACAGTAAGTGTTGGTGAGGATGTGGAGAGGCTGGAGCCCTCAGACACTGCTGGTGGGATTGTGAATGATGCAGTCACTTTGGAAAACAGTCTGGTACTGCTTGAAAGGTTAAAAGTAGGGTTACCATAGGGCCCAGGAGCAATTCCACTATGGTATATAGCCAAACAAAACGAAACCACGCAAATGCTTGTACATGAATATTTATAGCAGCATTACTACTAAGAGCCAAGATATAGAAAAAACTCAAAGCCCCCTTAATTGACAATAAACAAATGTGGTCCATCCATATGATAGAATGTTATCTGGCAATAAAAGGAACGAAGTCTGGGTCCATGCTACAATATGGATGTATCTGGAAGATATCATACCAAGTGAGAGAAGTCAAATGTGAACAGCCACATTGTAAATGATTCCATTTCTATGAAATGCTCAGAATAGGCAAATCCAGAAATACAGAAAGTAGACAAGTGGCTTGCTAGGACTAGGAGAGATAATGGGCATGGGGTGTCTTTTAAGGGCAATTAACATGTTCTAAAGTTGTGGTCATAGCAACATAATTCTCTGCATATACTAAAGATACTGAATTGTACATTTTATAACTTTTTTAAGATTTATTTTTTATTTTATTTTTTTATACAAGAGCTGGGGTACAGGCCAGATGCATGGGAGGGTGAGAGGATTCACCAGAGACAGAGTGGGGAACAGAACAGGCAGACTGATGAAATACACTGCTGAGGGGAGCAGTGCACGAGACAGGAGAGGTCTGCTCTCCTGAGATCTGGTCGATGCTTCACCTTCTAGCTCCGAGGGTTGCTCCGAGGATGGCGGGGATCGAACCGGCACTGCAGAGGCTGCGGACAGCTTCATAGTGCTGCACTCAACCGCCTGCACCACCAGGGAGGCCCCTGAATTGTACATTTTAAATAGGTGAACAATACATGTGAGATATAGCTCTATAAAGCTGTTATTTTAAAAAAATCCTAGGACAAGGGTGTTTCAGTTTTTTGTGACTGCTGTAACAAATTCCCACAAACTTGATGGTTGAAAACAACAGAAACTTATTTTCTCACAGTTCTGGAGGGCAGAAATACCAAATCATATCACTTCCTCTGGATACATTCCCTCTAGAAGCTCTAGGGGAGAACTTGTTTCTTGCTTTTTCCAACTTCTGGTGGCTGCCAGCATTCCTTGGTTTGCAGCTGCATCACTTTAACATTCAAGATGGCATCTTCAGAACTCTCTCTGCTCCCTCTTCACATTGCCTTCTCCTCTGTTTCATTTCCCTTTGTCTTATTTTTAAGGACACTGTGATTGCATTGGGAGCCCACCCATAATCCAGGATAAACTCCTATATGAACCACTTCTGCAAAGACTCCTTTTCCATATAAGTAAAATTCACAAGTTCCAGAGATGAAGACCTGATCTCTGGCAGCCCCTTTAAGTCCACCATGCGGCGGTGGATGGTGGGGTTAGACACCAAGCTCTCTGTTACAGGAGGGGAAACAGAGCTAGAAGGTGAAGCATCGACCAGATCTCAGAGTCACATCTGCCTGCCTGTGAGGCCTCCAGAGACTGATCCTGTACAGCACCTTCCTGGGCAGACGACTCAGAGGCAGCCTGAGTGGACGCACACTGACTCACAGGAGGGGAGGAAGTTCATGTGTGTGTGTTGGGGGGTGGAGTGGAGTGGGTAAGAGGTGGCCTGCATCCTCTTAAGTGAGAGGTGGCAGGCAGGAAATGGGCCAGGTCTCCTTGGCAATCAGCTCTGACCCACCCTGGATGACTTCAGGGCAGGGTTATCAGATTTAGTACCCAGTTACATTTGAATTTCACAAAAGCAACAAGTCATTTTATGCTATAATTATGTCCCACATCTTGCCTGGCACAAAGAATTAGTTGTTTATAGGAAATTCAAATGTAACAGGGCATCCTGTATTTTCTCTGACAACCCTCACTCAGGACCACTTCTGGGAAGCAGCCTGTTTCAGGACTGCTTATGTAAATGGAGTCATGTGTAAAAATGCCAGAACTTTCATGCCCTGAAACACTTCATTTCCCAGTTTTTTCCTTTTCCATGTCAGGTTATCCAGAGGACCTGAGGTGTAACACGGCACCACCCGGGGCTGCAGGTAGGAGGGAACGTCAGGAATGCTCCAGGGGCTCTAGCCCAGGCCTTGATGCAGCTGGTCAGCATCCTCTAGGAAGCCCCACTGGAACGAAATTGCCCCTTGCAGAGGGGGGTACCCCTCAATCATAGCCTGGACTGTGCTAAGCACCAGGGAAAGATCAAGGCCTGGCCCTGCCACTGAGGACTTTTGAGGGGAAGCTGACCTACTAGCAGGTTATCCAACATGGTGTCGGGCTTGCCGGGAGAAGCTCCACCTGGGAGGTAAAGGATGAGAGACTGCCTTCCTGAGAGTTGTTCTCCAGCTTGGTGGTAGAGGTGGTAGAAGCAGTGGAAGTGGTGAAGGTGGTGCTGGTGGAGGTGCTGGTGGAGGTGGTGCTGGTGGAGGTGCTGGTGGAGGTGGTGATGGTGGAGGTGGTGATGGTGGAGGTGGTGCTGGTGGAGGTGGTGGTGGGAAGTGAAGGTGAAGGTGGTGCTGGTGGAGGTGCTGGTGGAGGTGGTGCTGGTGGAGGTGGTGGTGGGAAGTGAAGGTGAAGGTGGTGCTGGTGGAGGTGCTGGTGGAGGTGGTGATGGTGGAGGTGCTGGTGGAGGTGGTGCTGGTAGAGGTGCTGGTGAAGGTGGTGATGGTGGAGGTGGTGATGGTGGAGGTGCTGGTGGAGGTGGTGATGGTGGTCGTGGTGATGGTGGAGGTGCTGGTGGAGGTGGTGATGGTGGAGGTGCTGGTGGAGGTGGTGATGGTGGAGGTGCTGGTGGAGGTGGTGATGGTGGAGGTGCTGGTGGAGGTGGTGATGGTGGAGGTGATGGTGGTCGTGGTGATGGTGGAGGTGCTGGTGGAGGTGGTGATGGTGGAGGTGATGGTGGAGGTGGTGATGGTGGAGGTGGTGGTGGAGGTGGTGATGGTGGTCGTGGTGATGGTGGAGGTGGTGGTGGGAAGTGAAGGTGAAGGTGGTGCTGGTGGAGGTGATGGTGGTCGTGGTGATGGTGGAGGTGGTGATGGTGGAGGTGGTGATGGTGGAGGTGGTGGTGGGAAGTGAAGGTGAAGGTGGTGCTGGTGGAGGTGCTGGTGGAGGTGGTGATGGTGGAGGTGGTGATGGTGGAGGTGGTGCTGGTGGAGGTGGTGGTGGGAAGTGAAGGTGAAGGTGGTGCTGGTGGAGGTGCTGGTGGAGGTGGTGATGGTGGAGGTGGTGATGGTGAATGGTGGTGGAGGTGGTGATGGTGGTCGTGGTGCTGGTGGAGGTGGTGGTGGGAAGTGAAGGTGAAGGTGGTGCTGGTGGTGGTGGTCAATGATGGAGGTGGTGAAGGTGGTTTATCTAGAGATCAGCACAGTGAATTATACATTCAAAAATGACTTTGGTTTAAAGTACAGAAAGTCTCCAGCTTATCAAGTTTTGATCCAGAAGTTTGTTCTTAAGTTCACTGTTGACACAAACGCTAAATGTACTCAGAAACAATCTGACAACTGCTGATTAGGTTCTCAAACCATTTGTCAGCAACAAGGTTGAAATTGTTCTAGGAGCAGCCTGAGGTATGTGGTTCTCCAGGTGGGGTGGGGGGGGGTTCTGCTAAAATTATGGACATTTAGCAGTTTTCATGGATTATCTTATTTCCTCACATGCATCAAATACTGGTATTCTCCTCAATGCACAGGAGAGAACCAAGAGTCCAGAGAGGTTAGTGCACTTGCCAAGACTCCACGGCTAAGCCCACGGAACACCGGGGGCTGAACTCTGGCCTCAGTCCTGACTCCGTGCACAGCACCTCTGGAAGAAAAACACTTCAGGGCTTCTCGAAATGTCCCATAACAGGAAAATCTTTGGCTTAGAACAAAGACCAAGAAGGTCAAAGTCTAAAAAAGTTAAAATACGCAGAAATGAAATCTTTCTCCACCAAGGTTATTCTAGGATGTAATCCTTCAATTTGTTCTACACAACTGTCTTATTGCTTCCTGTTTCTTTATGGCTTCATTACCTGATTAAACAAGATGAAGAAAAACAGAGACATCCAAATAACAGGGCAGCTCAGCCGGGGCACAGACATGCGCCGGGAACAGGGCGTCCATGCGGACCCGAGTCAGTGGTGCGCCCCGCCAGCAACTGCACAAACATCTACACTGAGAATGTGAGACGCTCGCACCCTCCAGGTGGGGTCCTCCTAGAGCTCATGGGGCTGCTTGCCTGGAGCTGTTTCCAAACAGATCAGCTGCCCAGAGAAATTTGAAAAAACAATTTTTAAAACTAATTCCGGCTTCCCTGAAGAGCTGGAACCAGCCCCAAAGCCCTTTGAAGGAATTCCAACAAGCACCCCCATAATGCGCCTCCTTGCCACATGGCCTGGTTGGAGCTGAAGGCAATCAAGACCCAGCAGATTCAAGAAAAACTTTGAGCTCCCCCCACAACTGCCTAAAAGGGATTTGGAAAGAAGCCCTGTAGCAGGACGGCGCTGTCACCGCAGCCGAGGGCGCTGGGCAAGATCTGTTTGTTCAAAGTCCTCTCCGATGTCCCTTGACTTCTACACGGCATCGCAAACATTTGCTTAACACACACCTGCCCCTCCCAACTCCCTGTGGATTGTGTTCCTCCCTTTTATGCTCTAGACCCTCACACACAGGAGTTTGCTCTTGCCCGAGGGGTACTCGGCTCTCTTATCTCTCTGGCCCCCCGGAGATACAAAATTAACTTTGTTTTTCTGTCCATCTGTCCGCTGTGACTGGGAGTGTCTCAGCCAAGAAGCTACAAGAGTGAATGGCAAAAGAACGGTATCCCTTACACCAAGAATATTCCTCAACAGTAAAGAGGAATTAACTGTGAATCCTGGCAATAACTTGGATGAACCTCCAGGGAAGCTCACTAAGCGAAAAATGCCAATCCCGCCCAAATATGATGCTGTTTATATAACATTTTTGAAATGGCAGGATTTTGGAAATGGAGGACAAATTGGCAGCTTCTAGAAGTTGGGAGGTAGGGACAGGGCAGAAAGGGGTGTGACTTAAAGGGTATGACTTAAAGGAGGCTCCCTGTGGAACTGTATCTTGACTGCCTGAACCTACACGGGATGAGGTAGGATAGAACTTTCCACCCAGGTACAAATGAGGACAAGTGAAATCACGAGTACAAGACTGATGGCTTGTGTCAATGCCAGTGTCCTGTGATACTACACTGTGGCTTCGTAAAACCTTACCAGTGGGGAAAACTGGGCAGAAGATACAACGGCTCTCTCTGTATTATTTATTACAAATGCCTGCGAACTGAGTATTATCCCAATCAAAAGCCTAT
This sequence comes from Talpa europaea, assembly GCF_964194135.1. Lineage (NCBI taxonomy): Eukaryota > Metazoa > Chordata > Mammalia > Eulipotyphla > Talpidae > Talpa > Talpa europaea. The sequence continues at coordinate 125,576,830 of NC_140074.1, forward strand.
TTAAAAAATGGGCCTGTTCCTGGGTCCTGAGGGACTCAGCTGTTGGGTGCTCCCGACGCAGGAATTGATGGGGATTACTGCATTAGACTACCTTATGGCCTCCACCCTGCAATTCTCCTGCGATCTTAAGGGGTGCAAGCCCCTTCGTGGTGGGGGCAGGAAGCTGAGTATTGCCGAAATGTGCTCCATTTCTGTCAGTCCAAGAGATTGGAGAGAATTGGGGTCCCCTTCTCAAACAGGCTCATTCCCTGGGCTCAGGAGAAAGAGGGGAGCTGCTCGGCAGGTGTCTGCCAGAATCACCTTTGTCACCATCTGCTCTTCCTCACCACCAGGGCTCCCCTGGGATGCAGCAGTCGAGGCCATTCCGCTGACAAAAATAAAGCTCGAATATTCCTGCTGCTGCTTAGAACCTGGGAAATCCTCTCCCAGGGTGAGGGGGAGCAAATGTGCTGGGAACAGAGACATTCTAGATGGAAGCGAGGGAGGACATTTTGTGCTTAGGAAGTATCTTGGATGTTCAAGGAGGCTAAAGGGTTTTTGATTGTTTTTCAACACAGCCCATCAGTGGCGTGTTCCCTCTCAGATCATTTCAAGACCTATTTTACCAGAAAATTATTCTTAGATGGACCCCTAGACAGTGAAATGGGTAAATGTGAGGTGTCCTCACCCCCTCTTGCCCCACTGGCGCAGGCTGAGAGACCCACCCCTTAGGTCCCCTGACACAGATGACCACACTTGCCCTGAGTTGACCACACTTGCCCAGGCGGCCGGTGAAGGGCCTGCTGGGCCTGCTGGGGTCTCCGGCTTCCCGGGCGGGGAGCCTCCTTCTTTATCTCTGGGGTCCCCACTCACCGCTTGGGCTGTGAAGGCACATCCCCACCCGGCCAGGTCCGGGCTGCTTCACCAGGCCTCTCAGGAAGGGCTGAGCGCCAACCTCAGCGCACCTGCTCCGCCCGGGCCTCAGCTGCCAACACCTGAAACCCCAGTGACTGTGACTGGTGGGCAGAGGTGTCAGCGCCCCCCAAGTGCCCACCTCCCTGCACCTCTTACTTCTGCTTCTGCTTCTCCCCCGCCCTCACCCCCCTCTCCTGCGGCCTCACCCGCCTCCAGGGTCCCCACAGCGGGGCACGTGCCCTGCAGGGGCTGCCCTGCCTGTGGTCACACCTGCCAGACTTGGGGTCCAAGCTCCCCGCAGCCTAAGACAATACGACCCGTGACCGCCCGCAAGTCCATTTTTAAACCTCCACTAGGAAGGCCAGGGCGGGGGAAGGCGGCCCCAGCTCGCCCGGGAGGCCGCATTGTTCTCACAGCGGCATTGTTTCCAGGCCCGCGCTGACCAGTGGCCCCGCCACCCCTGGGGAATCAAATGAGGTTGTTTTTCCCAAGCTCGGGCTCCTCAGGTGCGCGGCAGTTCCTGGACCCCGGGGGGCCTGTGGCATTTCTGCAGCAGGAAAGAGGAAGGACTGTGGGTCCAGCATCTGCGCGTGGCACCTGCAGAGCCGACCCCAGCCGGCGGGAGCAGGAGGCGCCGTCTCCATGGCGACCAACCCAGGCCGGGAAGCCGCGGGGGCTGCGCTGGGGGGGCTCCTGCTCGGAGCCCTGAGAACCGTCCGCGGCCCAGGCGGAGCCTCCAGAAGCGCAGGTAGCAAGAGGAGGTCTCGGCGGGTGGACCCCGAACCCCGTGAAGCTCCTGGGGGTTCGCTGCCACCCTGGTTCTATTCCCTGACCTGGACCTCAAGCTACTGGGCGCGGTGAGCCCCGCACGAAGGGGCCAGTAGCTCTTTCACGCGAGGACAGTCCGGTGAGGGGCCGGGCGGGGGCACAGACCCCCTCACCAGCTAAGCCAGCTGCAGCAGGGCCCGCCTGGGGCCTTCGGGGAGCTCGCCAGAGACCCTGCCCCTCGCCAGAATCGGACCATTTTCCCCAAAGCAAATTCCAGTTTGTTGGAAATGCTCTGAAATAGCAGGTGTCCCGACCCTCTTCGCTGGCTCTTCATCTGTGTGCTGTCTTGTCTCTTACCTTTGCACATGCTGTTCCCCAACTTGGAATGTGGTTTCCTGCCTCTTTGGGGGGCTAACTCCCAGGAGAGACGCCTGTCCACCCTACCCCCCTTTTCAGTGGCTCAGACACCCTGCTTTCTGGACTCCAACTGAACTCACCGCACCCCCTGGTAACAGAGCAGTGTTAAGAACAGGCTCTTCTGGGTCCAGACTGGCTGTGTGACCACAGGGAGTGTTTCAACCCCTCTGGGCCTCTGCTGCCTCACTGACCAGGATCTGTCTTATAGGCTGTTTGCAAAGATGAGATGTTAACACACATTAAACCTTTGGGAAATGTTGGCTCCTGGTGGGTGTTCAGTAACCCTGCAGCTGAAGAAGAAACTTTCTTAAAGCAGAGCCTGATCTGCACACACCCCCCCAGACTGAGCTCCTTCAGCCAGGCTGGGAGTCCAGCAGTATATGTGGAATGAAGTCTGAACCCGTGGAGGGCTCTTTTCTGCTGATCATTTACACACCAAGCCTGGTTCTGGGCACCCTGACTTGTAATAGCACGGACTGAGTCATCCCCAGACTGGACCCAGAGTGGGCTCAGCACTTTGCCAATGAAGTGTGCCCCTGACGGGGCCTGGAGGGGTTCCCCATCCTTAGTGCCAGGCCAAGGGGCTCTCAGCCTTAGCACAGCTGGGTTACCCATGCGGTCCACAAACACCAAGATAGTCAAATAAGGCACATACCTGCAACCAGAGACGCCTGATGGAAAAGGACAAACCAGACCCCACGTTGGGCAACCCGTCTCCTCTGTGCTTTTGCTTGAAAAAATGAAACCAAACTCTTCATGCAAATAGTTCAACTTTAAACTAAGTTGTGAAACCACTGTAACTACAGCCTTCCTCAGATCCTCAGAGGAAGAATGCCAGCCCATGGTTGCTGGGGATTTGGGAGCAGACCAGGGATTGAATGCAAACGGGCAAGAGGGAAATAAGGGGGTGATGGCAATGTCCTCAAACTGGATTTGGGGTGATAGTGCAATTCTCTACATATGTACAAAATATAGCATTCCCAGATTTAGGAAGTACAAACAGGAGAAGTCCTATTATGTTTGAATTTTAGATAAGCCACAAACAATATTTTTAGCACAAGTCTGTGCCAAATATTGAGGAGCACACACCTATACAAAAAAGTATTTGTTGTTTATCTGAAATGCCAATTAAAATGCCAATTATCTGGGGGGGGGTCTATATTTTTTCTGCCAAGCCTTTGAAGAGTACACTTACAATGGGTGAATTTTATGGTATGCAAATTATACTTAGTGGGTTCATTTAGCACAGTGCCTAGAAGAATATTGTTGCTTAAAGAAAAGTACAGCTTTTCAAAGATAGTGAAGGAAAGGATAAACAGCTGGGACTACATCAAATTAAAGAGCATCTGCACAGCAAAAGAGACATTAACCAAAACAAAGAGACACCCCACTGATTAGGAGAAAATTTTTGCACACAACACTAATGACAAGGGACTTGATCACAAAGATCTACAAAGAGCTGAGGAAACTCAACAAAAACAAAGTAAATAACCCAATCAAAAAATGGGCAGAAGAGCCTGCCAAAGAGGAAATGCAAATGGCTACCAGGCATATGAAAAAAATGTTCAACATCGGGCCTCCCCGGTGGCGCAGCGGTTGAGCGCTGGGTTGCGAAGCTGCCCACGGCCTCTGCGACGCAGGTTCGATCCCCGGCTGCCCCCCGGCCACCGGAGGAGGGTCCCACATGGCGCGCAGACCTCTCCTGCCACCCGCTGCTCCCCTCAGCAGTGTACTTCGGTCCTTCTGCCTGCTTTGTTCCCCGCTCTGCCTCTGGTGAATTCTCTCACCCTCCCGCGCTTCTGACTGTACCCAGTGCATGTATAAACAAACAAACAAACAAACAAATAAAAAAAAAACATGCCTCTATAAAAAAAAAAATGTTCAATATCACTTGTAATCTGGGAAATGCAAATCAAAACCACAATGAGAAACCATCTCACACCAGTGAGAATGGCACATATCAAAAAAAGTAGCAACAAATGTTGGCGAGGATGTGGAGAAAAAGGAACTCTCCTGTACTGCTGGTGGGAATGCAAACTGGTCCAACCACTGTGGAAAGCTGTGTGGAGGTTCTTCAAACTGCTAAAAATGGAACTTCCATATGATCCAGCACCCACTCCTAGGTATCTACCCAAGGGATCTCTGCACCCCTATATTTACTGTCTTTACAGCACTATTTACAGTAGGTAAGCTATGGAAACAACCCAAATGCCCAAAAATAGATGACTGGATCAAGAAGATGTGGTACATATACACCATGGAATATTACTCAGCGTTCAAAAAAGATAAACACATGCCATTTGCAGCAACATGGATGGAGCTGGAAGGGATCATGCTCAGTGAATAAGCCAGAAAGACAAAGAAAAATACTAGATAGTTTCACTTATAGGAGATATGTAGAGTATCCAAATAAGGGATCAGGGGAAAAAAAGTTATTATAATAAAATGAAAATCAAAATCAACAAGCAACTATAAACCAGAGACATTCTGCAGGGGTGGGAAGGAAGGGAGTAGGATCAAAACAGAGGCGGAAAGAGCACAAGGGACTATGGTGATGGGACACAGGTGAATTAGTGGTGGGAATTTCATGGAGACTATAACTGAGATGAGAAAGCATCTCAGCATTAAAAAAAAAAAGCATTAAAAAAAGAACAATGTAAAAAATATATTAAAAATAAAGAAAAAGAAAAAAGAAAATCAAAAGAAAAGAAAAGAAAAGCAGGCATAAGAATAAGATAGCAGGAACTATAATCAAATGTCTTACAGTAAATGTAAATTGCTCTCACAGTAAACAAAAATTGCTCAAATTCCCTTACGAAAAGACAGTGATTTTGGATTGGAATAAAGCAAAAATTGATTTGATCCAAAAGAATGCTGCATATAACAGTTGATCAGGGCATAGGCAGAGATATCTGGCAACAGCAAGATTTCTCTAGACTTTCTATATGCAAAAGAAAAATAAAATCAAGCTATCAGTAAAAGATCAAGATCAAATCAAGTGCAATACGAAAACATAAACATAAGAGAGTTCAAAGCTATCAAACAAAGTACAGCATTTCCTTCTGTACCCCCTCTCCACTTCACCCTCCCAAGAACCCCTAGAATCACCAGTGTAGGAAATCTTCTAGAAAACAGTCGCCAAAACTTTGATTTCCCGGAGCTTGGAGTCTGCAGAGAGCTAGACCTCCAGGTCAGAAACGCCAGAGTTTGGAGCAGGCCTCTGTTTGCTAGGTACCCCAAATACCAAAATCACCGCACTCTACCCCCTTGCTAATTGCTGTTCAATTCTGAATGCCCTGCACAGGCTAGGCAGAGGGCTACCAGTAATAAATGAAGCTTCTTTGCTCTTGAGTAGGTACTACCTTAAGAATTGCAAACAGTATACACCCACCCACCAACACACAAATATTGAAAGCAAAGGGAGAGCAATTTTTTTCACCTCCTCCAATCAGATGAATTTTCCTATATCTGTGGGCTTTGCCTACACAATTGCATTGTGCAATCAATAAGAGATTGTTACTTTCTTGGGGAGTTAGCACAGAAGTTCTTGTCCATAACAAATATAAAACTGTTAGTAGGTCTGCCTTTAAGCAACCCAGATATCAAATTCAGACCAATTGTCAAAATTATGATAACTTTTTCTTTAAATTTTCCCTGTCTGAGATCTGCAAACAGGCGGTTCTGGAATTAAAAGGACTCATTTACATTCCATTCTGTGTTCTTTACTTCCATGGTACCATTTTGGGACCAAAAGATTGCACAAAACTGTCACTGAGGTTATAACATGCAGTGCAGGACGAAAAGGAAGGGCCTTAGTTTAAAAGTTATGAATTTCAGGACCCTGACGACAGCACTGGATGCTTGGGTGACAGATGATAAACCTGTTAACCCGAGGATCCCATTATTTTGTTACTTTGCTTACTTGCCAACCAGGAAAACAGGGTGATCTGGGCATTACGAGCAGGGAAGAGGTCACTGGGAGAGTCTTGTTGCCTCTCCAAAGGTAAACCTAGATCAACAGGAAGTTCTCAGGGTGAGTGGTGGGGAAGTTAGAGATGCTGAGCGCTGTGGATGAGGCGGTGCATGCTAAATAAAATGCTGATCACAGTAGCTAACTTTCATTGCAGTGTGCTAGGAGATTTACATGCCCCACAGTTTCGTCCTGTGGGGTTCGGTACAGCTGCAGTTAGTTACTCTCTTGAAGCCCCAAAACTGACCAGGGACTGCCCCAGGACCCTTGCTCCTACCACTCACTCCAAGTTCCTCTGCTTTGGCTAGAGTTCGATCAACCTAGCAAACTTGTCCCTTGTCTGTTAGGAACTCTGATTAATCAAACACATAGACATAGAAATACAAAACAGAAAAATCATTACCAGCTTAGTAAACGCTATTTTGAACCCAATCATTCCAGTGAGATTTATGAGATAAAAATACAGAGGGATTGCTGAAAAAGGAAGAATCCTGGAATGCCCCAAATTATGGAAAATTCTAAAGTGCAGACTGATAATCAGAATATCAGTAGTGGATTTTTACAGGACTGAGAAAGTGAGCCATTCCCTAGAGCCAATATTTATAGGAATTTGACAGTATTTTTCAATCTGATGACTAAATTTCTTTTTTTTTTAATAACAGCTTATTTTTTTTATATAGAGGCATGTTTTATTTATTTCTTTGTTTGTTTGTTTTTTATTTATCCATGCACTGGATACAGTCAGAAGCGTGGGAGGGTGAGAGAATTCACCAGAGCCAGAGCGGGGAGCAGAGCAGGCAGAGGGACCAAGGTACACTGCTGAGGGGAGCAGCGGGCGGCAGGAGAGGTCTGCGTGCCATGTGGGACCCTCCTCTGGTGGCCGGGGAGCAGCCGGGGATCGAACCCGCACAACCCAGCGCTCAACCACTGCGCCACCGGGGAGGCCCTGATGACTAAATTTCTTTAACAAGCTCAGTATTTCATTTTCCTCCTTGACTGGAAAGAGTAGGGTATTTCTGAAAGGATCTTCTAACTTTTTTTTTTCTTTCTCAAGTGACTTAAAACAAGTTGTTGCCCACAGAGACGATGCCACGGTCCGCTCCTCCCCTTACACCGCGGTCATTGAAACTACAGAAATTTGACAATGGCGCCATCTCATGGAATACTAAAAAGTGACAACAAGAAATTATTTCAAATTTTTCAACAAGTTTCTCCTAAATGCCTCTTTATCAGCTTTGGACACCTTCGTGGCTTATTTTACTTTTGGTTATTATTTCCATTCAAAACATACCACCGATGTAAAAAAAAAAGTTATATATAAACATGTAGCATAAAAATAGTCTATAAAAAGTATTTAAAATAAAACTCCTCATTTCTTTTTCCAGACATGGTACCCTGAGCATATATAAAAAAATGAATGAACAAACAAACAATGACAAATATATGTATCTATGTGTGCCACACAAATAAATGGGATAATGTTATGTATTTTTCTGCAACATGTTTTCTTTTCCCCCTCTTTTGCCCATCATTAGTATATTTCCATTTCATAGGAAAGTAAGTAACTCGCTTTTAAAAAATTACTCCAAAATATCTCTGAGTATGGAGTTTCCTTTTGGGATAATAAAAAAATGTTCTAAAATTAGATTGTGGTGATAGCTGCACAGCTTGTGAAAATACTAAAAACCACTGAACTGTATACTTCAAATGTTATGGTATGTAAATGATATCTCAATGAAGCTGTGTAATGAAAGAACAGGATGTCAAAACATATCCCAGTATAAGGACTTAAGGACTGCCTTTAATTTTTTTTTTTCATAGAAGAACTGGAGTGTAGGCCAGAGGTGCGGTGGGAGGGGGTTGAAAGAGTCACCAGAGACAGAGTGGGGAGCAGAACAGGCAGATTCACTGAAATACACGGCTGAGGGGAGCAGCGGGCGAGACAGGACAGGTCTGCTGCGCCATGTGGCTCAGCTCCCTGGCTGGGGATCGAACTCAGACCAACAGCAGGCTGCAGTGTTAGCTGGACAGCGCTTGGGACTTAACCCCTGCACCACCAGAGAGGCCCCCGTTTCTAGCTTTTCTTTCACAGAATGTTCCATCCAAGCCAACCAAAAGTGGTGTCACGACTGAGGTTGTGTTTGTAGCTGAACTGACCCTCGTGACCACACCAGGAGAAAGAGGCTCAGCCAGGGAGAGCGAGGGGCGCGGGGCAGGCGTCCTCTGCCCCCGAGTTATAATATTCATCCTGCAGCGCAGGATGAATAGGAAGGGCCTTCACTTAAAAGTTGTTACGCATTTCAGGACGCTGGCATTGGCATATTAACCGAGAGTGGGGCCTAGATGACCCCATGAAACTGAGCCTGCAGCCCCACCACAGACTCGCTTCTCTTCCATCACCCCCTCAATAACGGCAACTCAAGAATCCCACCAGGCTCTGCCTCAGGGGGTGTCCAGCCCTCCACAGTCATCTCTGAGTGAGGCAGTTCAAGACATGATCTTTTTTATTTTTTTAAGATTTATTTATTTATTTATCTATTTATTATTTATTTTATTTATTTATACAAGCACTGGGTACAGTCAGAAGCGCGGGAGGGTGAGAGAATCCACCAGAGCCAGAGCGGGGAGCAGAGCAGGCAGAAGGACCGAAGTACACTGCTGAGGGGAGCAGCGGGCGGCAGGAGAGGTCTGCGCGCCATGTGGGACCCTCCTCCGGTGGCCGGGGAGCAGCCGGGGATCGAACCAGTGCTGCAGAGGCTGCGGGCAGCTTCACAACCCAGCGCTCAACCGCTGAGCCACCGGGGAGGCCCAAGACATGATCTTGTCCCTCACTTAAAGGCTTTTCCCAATAAACTTTTATCACTTTTCATGGGAAAAGTGGGAATTAAGGAACTTATCTCAAGACTTGGGAAACAGCATAATAAACACTAGCAGGGCCTCCCTGGTGGCGCAAGGGGTTAAGTCTTAGCACTATGAAGCTATAGCCAGCCACTGCAGCACAAGTTCGATCCCCAGCCAGGGAGATACCCACATGGCGCCACAGACCTCTCCTGTCTCGCCCGCTGCTCCCCTCAGCAGTGTATTCCAGTCTATCTTATTGTTCTGCTCCCCACTCTGTCTCTGGTGAATCCTCTCACCCTACACACTCACCTCTGGCCACTCGAACCCAGCTCTTGTATGCATAAATAAATAAATCTTTGAAAAAAAAAATAAACACTTGGGCCTGATGGAGCGCTTATAATGCTGCTCACAGAGTTTAGAAACTATGAAGTCTTGTACATTCTTTGTAATGGAAACAGTAAAAATCTTTGGGAAATGAGACGTTTTAGGGAGTTGTGCCCTTTGTGAGATTCTAACTGAGATAGTAATACTTTAAGATTTACAAGATTTATTTGATGAATGAAAGAAAAGTAGCTGATACTACAAAAGATAAATAGGGCATAATACTTATAAAAATAATATATCAATTCTGAGACAAAAACTATCATATTTTAAAATACATTATATGAAAATGCATTTGTTGATTGAGCGCAAAAGCAAAAATAAGTGAATTTTAAAGTCATTTAAAATTGAACCTCCCCAGTGGTGCAGCAGGTTGAGCGCAGCGCTGTGAGGCTGTCCGCAGTCTCTACAGCATGGGTTCGATTCCTGGCTGGCCAGGGAGATTCCCACATGGTGAGACAGCCCTCTCCTGTCTCACCCGCTGCTCCTCTCAGCAGGGCTTTCGATCCATCTGCCTGTTCTGCCCCCCACTCTGTCTCTGGTGAAGCCTCTCACCCTCCCGTGCCTCTGGCCTGTACCCCAGCTCTTGTATAAATAAAATAAAATCTTTAAAAAAAAATTTACATCCCTTGTTGAGTAGTTTGTAGTTTTACTTAAGCTAAGTAATATTGCATCGTTTATTTAGAGTTAACGAGGGGGTGGTGATGAAATTTTGATTAAAATTTTTGTTTCCTACATTGAGTTACATATTCCTATTACACTACTGGTTATTAAATATTTTTTATAACACTGTGCACACCTCCTGGAAGCTTTGCAAGGAGTCCATGAGACATCCAGTATTGAGGTCTTGGACAACTTTCCTGTTTGTAGCACGGTATTTATTGTTACCAGTTTTCGCACTCTGGGGAAAGACTGTGTATCATGATAGTGTGGGTTTGGCATGATTTGGACTGCAAGGAATTTGCCAGATCCCTTGATGAGCATTTGCTTTTTCCATTAGAGACTTCACTTCTGATTCGTCGTGTGACCTCCTACCTCTCCAGAGCAGTCCTAGCAATGTTAGCGAACAGCTGTTGAGTGGGACTTCCTCTGGTTTCCTGTGCTGTCATCGTGTCCAAGCTGCGGTCTGCGAGCTTCCTGCACCAACCGAGAGATGAACACACAGATATGTCCCAACACGTCGGTTTTTCTGCAAACTCCCCACCCTCTCCCCATGCAGGCATGATGGTGCTCAGGGGCAGGGCCCCCGCCTCTCCCTGGGGAGGGGCCTGTCAAGAAGGCGATACCTGTGAAATTCTGCTTCTAAGGGTCATCCCTGCAGAGATGAAACTCAAGAGGTTCTTTCCCTCCCATTTCCTCAGTGAGACATTAATGCAGCATGAGAATGACCATCACCTCCAATCATGCCTCTTCCTTTGAAAGAGCAGGTACCTCAGAAGTTATTGTCAGAGGCCATAAAGGTCTTTTAGGAACCGAGTCAGGTTAAGTAAGATGATGAACTTCCAGCCTGTCGTAGCCAGGCAGGGAAGAAGTGGGGGTGAGAGCAGCAGGCTCTGGTTCTGCTGAGACACCCCCTCAACCCACTGACAGTAGCTAGGAGTGGGATTGGGAATGACTGACCCCCACAGGCTGGGACCTGGGGGCCTGAGCATGAAGTCCTGAGGTGAGTCCACACTGGGGGCTACATGATGTCCCAGAAGGCCTGTTACCTGGCCAGGGACCTGGTTTCCTCACAGAGTGGGCACCTGTCCATAGGAACATGGAAACTTATCAGGCCAATCCTGGGTGGCAACAAGAATCAGTAACCCAAGTGGCCACACCTGGTCACAGCTCCCTCTCCTTGGGGAGCCGCTCCCCACTTTCCATTTCATCCCGGTGACACCAGAATATTTGACTTTCCTTCTTTACACTTCATGGGACCAGGAGACTCTGGATCAGGTGGAAGGGACTCCTGAGGCAATCTGGATTGTGATGAGAGAATCTGAGGTCACCCAGGCCCATGGTGAAATGCAGAGTCCCAGGCGCATCTCCAGGAACATGGAGAGGGATCTAGGAATCAATTGTGGGCAGAAACTCAGGCATTTCTGGTGCCAGGCTGGTGCTTCTCTCAACAGTCAATACCCACTTCACGATTTGAAACCAAACTCCCATGAAGTTCCTCTTGCTAAATCCAGAGACAGAAGCAGGGGAGGCAAGGTCACACAAAGACAGATACAAAGGGTTGTTTTTTTTCTTGTTTTTTTCTTTCCCTTTTTTTTTTTTTTTCTGTTTTCCTGCGTCCACCTTCCCAGGCAGTCCCCTCCCACATCTCTGCTAAAAAGAGCTGGTGGAAGACACAGGCAGGGCAAAGAGGCCACACACATCATGTCAAGTTTGTTCAGATAACTCCGATTTCTTTGACTTGATCAAAGAGGAGGAAGCTCGCTGGACTCTTGCCATCACACCACTGCGCCAACGGCTTCGCCCTCCTGTCTCATGTCTCTACAGAGGATGTGCAGCCCCTGGAACACGCTGGGTTGGGAGCGGCAGTTTTTCTGCTGTCACATCAAGGATTCACTTACCATTTTGAAGCTTCAATCTCCAAACCGAAAGATGAGCTGGAAAAAGAGTTTTCTCATCTTCCTTTTCTCTCTTTTGGTCCCAAAAGGGGCAGCGGCCTGTAAGACAATGAAAAAAACAGAAGGTAAGTTTCATTTACTTTTCATTTACTTTTCAAGTACTTTTCAAGTACTTTGGTACTTTGTACTAAAACCTTCCCCAGAATGGGAAGGTGGGCTGCTTTAAACATGATCATTCGTAAATAAGTTTTTCTCTGCTTCTACAGTCAAAGTAGTAAAGTCTTTTTCAAATGACATGATTTTAGGGAGGGTGTTGAAGCATCTTTCCTGAGACTCAGAGACAACAGTTTGGGTTGTTTGACAATGAAATCTTTCTCTGTTGTTTTTAATTAGAAAATCAGTGCACAACCATTGTAAAAATAAAGCAGGCAACACACAAAATATATAGATTGGGAGGCTGTTTATTATTACAGGGCTAGACTCAGAGTCCTGGGCCTCCCTGGTGGCCCAGAGGTTATGTCTCAGTGCTATCACTGCTGCGACTTGAGTTTGATTCCCAGCCAGGTAGCTGACCCACATAGGGCACAGCAGATCTCTCCTGTCTCACCCGCTGCTCCCCTCAGCAGTGTGTTTCAGTCAGTATGCCTGTTCTGCTCCCCACTCTGTCTCTGGGGAATCCTCTCACCCCCTGCACCTCTGGCCTATACCCTAGATTTTCTATGCAAAAAAAAAAAAAAAAAGCTGGACTAGAGGTCCTAAGCTTGTGGGACCTTTTCCAGCTGCAGCCTAGACACACAACTTAACAACTTTAATTTCTTTCCTCTTTGAAGTGCAGATAAGAAACACATCTCTCTGGGAAGTTTGTGAGGCCTGAGCCTGGCCAGGTCCCACAGCCCAGTGCCTGGTGTACAGGAGCCATCCATGAGAGCTGCCAAATGTTACCATATAAAATGCGAAGCTTCTGTAACACTACCTCCAAACCCCTCTGCTTCCAGATGAAACCACAATTAACAGCCATTTCCTATTCAATAGTATAGTAAAAAGACTTTTGTGACTTGTCTTTTTTTTTTTTTTACTTCATCTTCCAGCACAGAGATTTTTCTAAGTGGTAGAAGTAGATTATTTCCTTTTTTTAACAGCTCTCCGGCATTTCACAATAGGACTCACAATGATTCATTTAACCAACCCCTCCCTGATTCTTCCATTTAAAAAATCATATAACAATGAATGCTGCAATGACTATGCTTGTACAAGCCCTCCTTTGTGGACTCACAAGCATGAGACCTTCTGCGGGATAAAATACTAGAAGTGAAATTGTGGGGCCAAGGGCACACCCCTTTGACTCCTTACAGATTTTGTAAAATTGACCTCCCCACACAATGAACCTGTACTCGGCCCACCAGCAGTGTCTGCTCCGGTGGAGGGCAAGTGTCCCATCCGCTCACTCACAGAAGAACAATCCAGTTTTAAAATTTGTGCCAGTCGGTTGAGTACAAAATATTGTTTAAATTTGCAGCTGCCTTGTCATGTATGAGGTTGACCATCTTTTTTCCCTTTGACTATCCATGAAAGCACCAGCATTCCTGCGTAGATGGAATTTAGGGATGGCTGTTTCTGGTTGGAAGCTAATGCAGGACCGGAAACACGTCACCTGTTCAGATCAAAGATCAGGTGGGGCCTTGAGGTCATTTTTTTTTTTAATTCCTTTCCCTCTTCTTTTTTTATTCTATTATATATATATTTTTTGGCCCCAGGTCTGGATGATGACCTTTTGCCTCTTCTACTGGGAATTACTTATTCATATTACTTGTCTAATTATCAGTTGCTTTATTTCTTATTGATTTTTGTATATAACAAGAATCTTATCCCTTCACTTATGTTTTAAACACTTTCTTCCAGACTGTCCTTTAATCTTACCACAGAGAAGTTGTAAGTTTTAAGATAATCAATTTTTTCCAAACTTTTCTTTATGGCTGCTAATTCCAAATATCTTACCTGGAAGAGCTTTTTCCTACCAAGTGATATAAAATGTTTCCCTAAATTCCTCTTAATTTTTGTGTTATTTTTTATGTTAGACTTTCCAATAAGGGTTCTTTTTTTCCCTTGATTTTTTAAATAATGAAAACACACACACACAAGACACTAAGGTATACTGCGATCATATCAAAGGGTCTCAAGGTTTAGAGATGCTTGAACATCTCTAAACAATAAGAATAAAAATTGCAATGGATTGAAACACATCAAATACATTTAAATCTACACATTCGTAATGATCCTCAAACAAACAAAAAAACCCCATAGCAATAAAAGAAAAATATCTCACTGTTATGTTAAAATACAGTATTGCAAAACCAACATTACCTCAATGAAGATAATTGGAAAAAATACTGCTAATTTTGGGGAGATGGTTATGGCATTGGGTCCAGTACTGTAGAGACACGAATTATCAATGTCCTTCAGACGAAGATCAGCAGGGACATACATGTGGTTAAGTCAAATTGGTTTTGGGAGAAAATGCCTGGCTGGGAACCACGGGATGTCTCAGCAAGAGAGTGCTAGAAAGGACTTAGGGGAAGATTTGAACTTGTGTTAAGTAATTTGGGGCAAGAGTCCAAGCAGCAGACTATAGTCTGGATTGAATTCTGTTAGGAAGTAGGATTAAAGACGGGGTATCTTAATAATTCTTAACTAATGGGCAAGGAAAATAGAGTGAGGCTAAAGCCATGACTTCTAAAGAAACAGCAGTCACTTCTATTGGCCAACTTAGGGCGAGGCTTGGCCATTTTGTAATTTGGACAATGATTATGTCTTTATCTGTCTTCAGGCCTGATTGGGAAGTGGCCTTATTCTTTTTCTCAACCCAACATGGTCGTAGAGGTGGCTTTGTCTGATAGGGAAGTTCTAAGTGTGAGTGACAGGTCAGTTCCTGGAAGGCCAGTTCCCAGATGTCAGGGACTGTTTTTCTCTTTCTCAATACTGAAACTCACAGCTGAAATACTAGGCCGTCTGGGATTTGCAGTGGAAAGTAATGTGGGAGAATGAAATAGTGTTACCCTGAGTTGATAATTTTGGAAGCTGAGTGATAGGCCCATGGGGATGATTATAGTTTCTTCTCTGTTATGTCTGAAGTTTAAAAAAAATTCAAATAATGGACAAACAGGTCATCCTGTTTGGCTATGGGACCTGAAACTTTAATGTTTCTAACTCAGCATGACCAGTCTTAGAGGCCAGGAGAGATAGCCAGCAAAAGGGGCTTGTCAGGCCTCCATCCCTCCCTGGGAGAGCCCTTGGGGGGCTTCCTCACACAATGGTCAGCCTGGCTGAGGGGACAGGAGATGGCCTTCTTAGGAAAAGTAGCCAAGAACAGGGTATTTCCACCATTCAACCCACAAAATATGACCAGATGGCCATTGAGTTATCCTCAGGGATATTAACAAGGACTTTTTCTTGTGTTGTTTGCTTTCCAGAATTTTCTTCTCCGTATTTGAACTCAGAAACAAAAGCAGTCACGAGGGGTCAAAACGTCTCTCTGGTTTGTTCCATCCAGAACAGTTCACTGCAAATCACGTATCGTTTGTTTCGGAACCTGTGTTGTCTGGATACCCAGAACAAAACAGGTGACCCCATGGTGGTTAACCTAACCATTGCGGAAGTCCATGAATTGGGTCCCTACAAATGCAAAGCTACGGTTTCCAACTGTTCGAAATACAGTAGTGAGTTCAACTTCACCTTCGTCAGTAAGTAGAGCGCTTGTTACTTGGGGCCCCTGAGATGTGTGTGATTCATCCCTCCTCCTCTGCGGGCTCTCTCCGCCCCTGCAGAAACTCACTCAGGAGCTTGGGGAGGATGTCGCCTGTACTCTTCATAACTCCATTTTACTTTCTCTTTCAAATAACGGTAATGACAACAAATAGGCTGATGGTCTTAGACCAAAAATTCTCATATCAACAATTTGGAAAATTGAGGAGATCTTGTCTAGATGCACATGGGCAAAGAATAACTTTTCCTGGGCTTCCCTGGTGGCGCAGGCAGTGGAGCGCAGTGCTGTGAAGCTGTCCGCAGCCTCTGCAGTTCTGGTTTGATCCCCGCCGGCCTCAGAGCAACCCACATGGGGAGGCAGACCTCTCCTGTCTCGCCCGCTGCTCCTCTCAGCAGTGTATTTCATCAGTCTGCCTGTTCTGTTCCCTGCTCTGTCTCTGGTGAATCCTCTCACCCTCCCGCACATCTGGCCTGTACTCCAGTTCTTGTATAAATAAAAAAAAAAAAATCTTTAAAAAAGATTTCCACCATTGCTGTGGGTTTCCTCCATTTGAATAGTAAGTGCCTACGTGTCTGCAGGAATTAAATCTGCTCTTAGGTAGTTCAGAACTTGGTGGTTTAAGCCCTAAATTAGTGGACTAAAAGTCTCCTAGTCTCCAGTTCCTGAGCTTCTGTCCCACACATCTACAGGAAATCTTCCCTCATCCTCATCCCTCACCCCCCCAAAAAAGAATAACTTTTCCTTTTGAATTTGAATAAGAAGTCTTAGATTCAGTGTTGGCTTCTGTGACCAGCATCTTCAAATTTCCCCAGAACTTTCCCTTCCTCATCAGTCAGTCTTCTTCCTGCCCAGCCACAGCTTATCATTTTTATATTTTTCTTTCCTACCTTCCCACCCTAAGCCTCTCACATCTAGCATTAATGGCCTCATCTATGAAGATGATAATCTTCATAGGAGAGGAAAGAGGGGTTTTCCAGGTAATACAGGTACATTGTACCTGGAGTCTTCTCAACACAGTTGTCCTGACACACTGACCAAAATTTGAGTTATTCTCCTGGCCCATGCTCACAGGTGCAGTAACCACTGGCCTGTGTGGTTCTTTAATTTAATTTAATTTTTTTAAAGGTTTATTTATTTATGCCTACAAGAGCTGGGGCACAGGCCAGAGATGCAGGGGGTGAGAGGATCCACCAGAGACAGAGCGGGGAACAGAACAGGCAAACTGACTGAAACACACTGCTAAGGGGAGCAGCGGGCGGGACAGGAGAGGCTCGCCTCGCCATGTGGGTTGCTCCCTGGCCAGCTAGGGATTGAACTCGTGCTGCAGAGGCTGCAGATCGCTTGACAGTGCAGCACCCAACCCCTTGCACCACCAGGGAGGCCCTGGTTCTTTAATTTTAAATTCAAAGTACTAAAATTAGATGGAATAAAAAATTCAGTGCCTCATTAGTCATATTTCAAGTACTCTGCAGCCACAGGGGTGGCTGGTAGCTGCTGTATTAAACAGCACAGACACAGAACATTTCCATTGTTACAGAAATTTCTATCAGAGGCCTCTGCTGCAGGCAGATTCTCTTTGTCACGCATCTTGTCATGCATCTAGACAAGATCTCCACAATCTTCCAAATGGTTGACATGGAAATTTTTAGGTTATCGCCATCTTAACAATCTGATGACAGTGATAGATTCTTCCCTCGAGAAGGGCTCGTGAGACTTCAGATACAAATTTCCATGTAAGACTTAAGAAGATCTAGGTTGAAATCTACTATCTTTACACAATTTTGAACACAAGCTGAATAGAAGCCGAGACTGTAAAAGAACTGTGAAGAAGGAAGGAAACTCTCCAAATGTGGCCCTGGGCTGGGGTCAGTGGGGAGGAGGGGCGGGGAGCAATGTGAGGCCATAACCTAACGACAATTTGCTCTAGTGATCAGAACTTGAATTAGTGGACTAAAAGCCCCCTAGTCTCCTGTTCCTGAGCTTCTGTCCCACAGATCTATAGGAAATCTTCCCTCATCCCACTCCTGTGAACTGGGCAGCCTGGTACTGCAGAAAGAGCAATGGCGTGGCCATCGAGGAATCTATGTAACACCAGCTTTCTTGGGATTTCCTGTCTGGATCGACCTTAGCTGTAGCTCTAGTGCTCAATTACTGAAATCTGAATTATAAAACTAGGCAGTATGATGCTATCATTGTCTGATTTTGAGTCTGAGTGAGAATCTCAGTCCATGGTGGGTGTGGAACGGGGTGAGGAAGGTAGGGCAGTTACTTGTCAGAGAAAGTATCTAGTTGCTCTTCAAATTCCTGAGATTCAGTATGAGAAAAGATGGCAAGATGCACCATGGCTGAGGGTTTCCTCCATTTGAATAGTAAGTGCCTCCGCGTCTGCAGGAATTAAATCTGCTCTTAGATAGTTCAGAACTTGAATTAGTGGACTAAAAGCCCCCTAGTCTCCAGTTCCTGTGCTTCTGTCCCATACATCTCTAGGAAATCTTCCCTCATCCTGCCTTCTGCGTAAATGCACATATTTCTTGCAATGTTAAAGTAACTACAGTGTCCTGTAGACATGTTTTGATAGATTATAAAACTATGATCTTCACTTAAATCAGATTAATAGTTACCTATTGAGGGACATCCCTGGTGGCGCAGAGGATTGAGAACAGAGCTGTGAAGCTGTCCGCAGCCTCTGTAGCGCCGGTTCAATTCCTGGCCGGCCAAGGAGATTCCCACATAGCGAGGCAGACCTCTCCTGTCTTGCCCACTGCTCCCCTCAGCAATGTACTTCGGTCCTTTTGCCTGTTCTGCTCCTTGCTCTGTCTCTGGTGAATTCTTTCACCCTCCCACTCCTCTGGCCTGTACCCCAGTGCTTGCATAAATAAATAAATCTTAAAAATAAAATAAAATAAACTTAAAAAATTAGTTACCTATTGAGAGCCTAGTGCAAATAATTGTGTTGTGTTCCTCCAGGGGTTTGATAAAGGTTAAGATATGATCTTGTTCCAAACCCAGGAAGGGCTTGAGTCATGAACACCACAACATTAGTCATTGATCACTCATGGGTACCAAAAATTATCCTTCTTTTATAAAAATACTGTATTTTTTTAAAGATTTATTTATTTATACAAGAGCTGGGGTACAGGCCAGAAGCACGGGAGGGTAAAAGGATTCACCAGAGACAGAGCAGGGAACAGAACAAGCAGACAGACCGAGAACACTGCTGAGGGGAACCAGCGGGTGGGCGAGGCAGGAGAGGCCTGCCACACCATGTGGGAATCTCCCTGGCCAGCCAGGAATCGAACCGGCACTGCAGAGGCTGTGGACAGCTTCACAGTGCTGCGCTCAACCCGTTGCGCCACTAGGAAGGCCCCCCCAAAAAACCCCTGTATTATTAATGAATTATATAATGACACACAGCTGGATTTCCCAAGAACTAGCTTGTGAGCTGACAGAGCCTAGCAGACCCACACACTTCCAACTGACAATTTCCCTTGAATCTGTTCGTTGAGGGAGGATTACTTCCTATTTTTTTGAGGAAGGGGAAGATTATTGTACTGCTGAATTGTGTCTCTCCCCTTGCCACTTCGTTCTATGCGGAACTCCAAGGATGCTGAGAATGCTAAGTCCCAGCCTGGCCTTCCACTTCTTTATGAAGGGACATTTTCCGGGGTAGCAAAGGCAAAAGCAATATGTACTCTTGGACACTGAAAACTTGATCCAGTCTCATCCTCAAAAGAGCAGAGCCCACACTCTGGTGTTCAGTAAATTCTAACAAATGAGTCAGGCCCCAGAGTTAGACTTTGGCCTATAAGTTGTAGCCCTTCCATTTACTGTGTGACTTTAGGAAAGTGACTTAACCTCTCTGAGCCTTACTCAACTCTTTCGTAAAGCAATTTACATGAAGTGCCTAACAGTGTCTGGCATGACGTTAACATTCAATAAATGGTAGGTGTTTTGGTGACGTCAATCATGCCAACATAACTAAGGGCTTTGCCCAGTAAATGAACAGGCCATTCTGAGGCTGCTGAGCCTAACAGTGTAGCTAGTTTGTTAAACACTATGCTGCTTTTTCTCATCTGATGGAAGATGTAGTTGGTTGTGACTTTGAGAAGCTGAGGAACAAGTTAACTCGATAGCAGCGAGCAGCTGTGCACAGTGGCATAGGGTCCTGGGTGCACAGCACATTGGTTAACCTGAGAGACGTGGTGACTCCAGACTACTCAACAGTTCAACATCCTTGGCAAAGACCTGTGCAGTGACCAGTGAATGCTGTCTTCTTGCAGATGAAGAGCGCTGTCCTTTCTGCCTACTGCTGCTTCTTCCAGGGTTATTATTGGTGCTAATAGTAATAATCCTAATTCTGGCATTTTGGATCCTACCAAAGGACAAAGCACGTAAGTTCTTTAGATTTCCCATGGGTTTGGGATACAGACAGCTGGGGAGAGGGGGAGGAAGCAGGGAAAGAAGGATCAGAAATGGGATGTGAAGAAAATGCAAAGAGGTGGGAAGGATCCAGAAGGGGGAGGGTAGAGAAAATGGACAGTTCCAGGTGGGATGATCCTTTCTCTAGTAAAAGCCTTTCTTGTTTAGATTGCTCCTGAGTGGGCTGCACTAACGAGAGGCCACCCTTGGCTTAATGCTCAGCTGCCACTGTCTTGAAATTCTTATACTATTTTTCAAAAATTTATTTTAAAAATGTGATAAAATATACATAATAAAATTTACCTCTGCAATGACTGTTCAGCGGCATTAAGTACATTCACGTGGCCATGCCGCCTCCACCATCATCCACCCACCCGGTGCTTTTTTATCGTGCAAGACTAAAACTCTAGCCCTGTGAAACCAGGACTCCCCACTCATTGCCCAGGCCCTGGCACCAGCATCTACTTTGTCTCTATGAATTTTACAACTCTTGGTACTTCTAATAAGTGGAATAAGAGAGCACTTGTCCTTTTATAGCAGATATTATTTCACTTAGGACAGTTTTGGCAAGGTCTATCCATGTTCTAGCCTGTGTCAACATTTTCTGTCTTTTAACGCCTCAGAATATTCCATTACGTATAAAGACACTGATCCAGACACACTGCTAATCCACCCATCTATCAAACAAACCTGTGTGGCCTCCACCATTTGGCTATTGTGAATAACCTGCTGGATTGTGGGTGTGCAAATGTAGTAACTTCTCAACCAGAGGCTCCACCTTTTCCCTGTGCACTGGCAAATGACATAGTGGGCCCTGCTGGCCAGCTCTTCACCGGCAAGAGTTTTGCCCTGTCACTGAGTCTGCGGTAGGAGGAAGCTCAGTCAGGTGGAGACCAGCCAGTGTCGTTCCTGGTGGCCCCACCTTAGTGCTGCATCAAGCCCCTGCTTTTTGCTCTTCCCATCTCAGAACCACCTGTAGTTAGGACTTCAAAGTGGCCTTACAATTGGCACAGAAGTTCAGAGAAATATCGAGATCTGCACACACGATGCTTGGAGTCTCAGCACAGCACCCGCCACCAAGCCCAGGAGCGCTGGGTGGGCTCCCCTGTCTGGGTGTCAGCCTTCTTACGTGGAGAGAGGGGCTCTTAGAACGTGGGGTTCCTCCTTCACCCTCCGTCTCTAGAGTTGTCATTCAGAGACATCAGGATCTCAGTTGACCTGAAATTTAAAAATAGATGTCAAAACAGAAACATCGTGGACACTTTTAAAACCCACCTCCCCTTCCTGCAAAAAAAGTCCAGAGTCTTGCAAAAAATGGAATTCATGTTCCTGATTGCCGGCCAGAGCAAAAAGCAGAGTCATCTGATAAATCATCCGATGAGCTAAACAGAGTCACCTGGTTGACGAGCTCACAGCTCCTGCCAGACATCAGACTTTTCTGTTCTTTTTTGGCGAGGAAAGACAATAAGTCTCTGGTCGTTTGAAATGCAGTCTGACAGGCAAAGGATGTTATTCACAGACCTGGGAAAATAAACCGGACAGGCTCCTGGCTGGGAGAAGCAGTTGCCATAGAATCCTTGCTGCTCCCATGGTTTTGCTTTAATTCAGTTGCGGCCTTTGGAGCAGGTGATTCTTTTAGAACTTGGGAAGGCGATAAAATAAGCACCATATGGCTGGATTGCTTCATTTAATGATTCTGCACCAATGTACGCAGGAAAAGCTATGCGAGAACAGGCACCCCGGGACTGTGGAGAGACACCCGCGGAAGCTGGGATATATGCAAATGTCTGTCCAAGCCAAGCAGGTAACAGAACTTGAGTATTTTGGTTGGTTTAGGTTTTTGTCTTTATTTTTTATGGTTGTACACACGTGGGTTAAAAAAAAAAAAAAAGGACAGACATAGAGGACGGTCTCCCTCCTACCCTGCACCCACTCCCACTTGCCAGGGGAGACGATCATTTGTTTAGATCCTTGCACAGAGGGGAGGCAGCCCCTCAGAGACAGGCCATCCTAACCCTGATTTCTCACTTGGCTACCTATCTTGCAGATTTTTTTTTAATCCATTTGGAATGATCCGTGCTGTGCTTTACAGCCTTTCGATCGCCCCCGAAAGCAGGCCTGTTTTATGATAACTAGACCCAGGGACAAGGCTGGCCGGGAGAACAGTCCCAGCCACCACGGCAGAGGGCCGGCCACGGGCCAGGTGCGCGCTGGGCATCTGCCGCCCAAAAGCAGACACCACACCCCAACTCACGTCGTTGCTTTTTCGTCGATGAACGACTTGTGCCAGACTGGGAACCAAGGCAGTGTGTTTCCACAGCCCAAGACAGGTGGTGTTATATTAATAAAAGCCTCGGTGGCTTTTTCAGGCTTTTATTGAGCTTTTATCAGGTGCACAGCAGGCAGGGGTGCCAGGGGCTGGCAGGCCGCCCAGCCCCCAGTGAGTCTTCACTCTTCCTGGGCTCTCTGGTGTTCTCATGTGGCCTCTGCGTCTCTGCCATAGTAGGGCGGTGGGTGAAGCCACACCCTCCCGTGATCAGAGACTCAGAGTCTGTGTCTTTTGCCCAGAGACTAGACACTCCCAGGAGATCCATTACTCCTCGCCCGTGTTCCAGGAGGCGGCACCCAGAGAGCGCGGTGAGTCACAACAGGCAGCCCACAGACCTGAGGCAAACAGCAGGGGAGGGGCAGGGCCAGGGGTCCAAACAGGGGAGGTCCCCAGGGCTGTGGTGGTGGGAGAACTGGGGGACTACCATGATGCACAAAAGTGAACAACGATGTAAGAAATAAAATCGGCTGTCAGCAGGGCACGGCGGTCCCTGTGAGGCCACCACAGTGGAGGGCTTTGGGAGTCCAAGGATGGGAGCCGCATGTGCACCCCAGGAAGCCAATGACACCCCACACCACAGCTCCTGCCAGAGCTCATGAGGAGATGGGCTTCTGGGAAGAGGGGCAGGATACAGCAGAGGCTGTTGTAGCGCCAGGAAGAGCACAGGGCAGGATCTCTGTGATCCGGGCAGACAAGTAAAGGAGAGGCCTGGAGCCTTTGGTGGCTTTTGTTTTTAAAGATTTATTTATTTATACAAGCACTGGGTACAGTCAGAAGCGCGGGAGGGTGAGAGGATTCACCAGAACCGGAGCGGGGAACAGAACAGGCAGACTGATGAAATACATTGCTGAGGGGAGCAGCGGGCAGCAGGAGAGGTCTGCGCGCCATGTGGGACCCTCCTCCTGTGGCCCGGGGAGCAGCCGGGGATCGAACCTGCGCCACAGAGGCCGCGGGCAGCTTCGCAACCCAGCGCTCAACCACTGCGCTGCCCTTGGTGGTTTTTTCAGGCTTTTATTGAGCTTTTATCAGGTACACAGCAGGCAGGGGTGCCGGGGGGCTGGCAGGCCACCCAGCCCCCTGTGAGTCTTCACTCTTCCTGGGCTCTCTGGCGTTCTCATGTGGCCTCTGCTTCTCTGCTGGTTCTGCTCTCTTCTCCTCGTTCTCGCTCTGCTGACGTCCCGGTGATGCTGCCCTTATAAGCCCAGTCTCTTGGCCCAGGTGCACCCACCCATGCATGCCCACACCCTACTCCAGGTGCCCGCCATCAGGCATGCGTGTAGGACCCCAGGGATTCATCATTAATGCTAATGGCAGGAGGGCAGAAAAGCCTGATAATCACTTACCCTTCACTGTCCACATAAAACACTCCCTATTTCATACAGTCCAGGAAAAGCCCGTTAATACTTGGTGCTGTCAGGACTCCCAGTTTGTAGAAAGAATTTCTTCTTAGAGCCTCTGGGGACATATATCCTAAGTTTATCTAATTATTTCCTCATTTATATTCCAGAAGCCTCTAATGATTGTAAAACGGCCTGTGTCTATTCTGAACTCACCATATAAAATTTCAAGATACAAACTGCAACTCAGGGTAAGATGCTTTTGTCAAGCCGGCTGACGCGGAGAAAAAGCAAACTTGACTGACACTTAAAACATGTCTCACCTGTTTACTGAAGGTGAATCAGGGTCCGTCAGGTCCCAGCACGCTTCCTGGCCACTCAGGTATATTCAATCCCGTCATCACACGAGAGGTTTGTGAGGTGGGATGCTGCCAGGTAACAGCGTTATAAAACTATTGCTACCTTCAGGCCTGGGCCATCCTCCCTGCAGTCGCGTTTACAAAGAATGATTGGGCCTCCTGGTGGTGCAAGGGGTTAAGCACCGCACTATGAAGCAATCCGCAGCCTCTGCAGCACAAGTTCGATCCCTGGCCAGCCAGGGAGCAACCCACATGGCACAGCAGACCTCTCCTGCCTCACCCACGGCTCCCCTCAGCAGTGTGTTTCAGTCAATCTGCCTGTTCTGTTCCCCACTCTGTCTCTGGTGGATCCTCTCACTCCCCTACCCCTGCATCTCTGGCCTATACCCCAGCTCTTGTATGCATTAAATAAATAAATGTTTAAAAAATATATAAAGAATGATTGTTCCCAGGTGGTTCTCTTCACACTGCCTCCTGGGAGCTTTAGAATGATCATGTTTTGGGTCCTGTGTCCCCACACCCATTGAAGCTGCATAAGCAAAAAGTACAAAGTAAAACCATGGGTAAAGCATCAATTGATGACCTTGAGGTGTAGCTGAAGTGCCCAGAGTCACCTCGGAGAGAGCAAGGCAGGGCCCACCACACACCACATATATTCTCTGCTGCCGTTTCACTTTGCTCTCGGCTTTGATAGGCCTGGAGCACACCTGTGTTGATTTTCACGGCCTTTCTCAGGCTCAGGGTTTAGCTAGTCATGTGGCGTCCCGTCCTGCCTTTCCCCTCAGCATTCTGTGGCAGGAACAGCCTGGAGTCGATTTGGGAAGACAGGAGAATATATTCATTTTCTAGGAGTGTTGTCAACAAGTTACCACAAACTGGTGGCTTAGAACAACAGAAATGGATTTCCTCATCATGCTGAAGGCCAGAAATCCAAGTTCAAGGAGTGAGCAGGGCCACACACACTCTTGTTGAAGCTCTAGGAGGAGAATCCTTCTTACCTCTGTCAATTCCTGGTGGCTCCTGCTGTTCCTTGACTTGTGGTCGTGTTTTGGCAACCTCCACTGTGCACGGCCTTCTCCTCCCTGGCCTGGTCCACGGCTGTCTTCCGTGACCGTCTCTTGGAAGGATCATGATTTTTGGATTTAAGAACCACCTGGATTATCCAGGATGCTCTCATCAAGACCCTTAATCACATCTGCAAAGACCCGTTTTCCAAATGAGGGAACAGTCTCAGGTTCCAGGAATTAGGGGACATGGACTTGACTTTAGGGGGAGCCACCATTTGTCACTACCAGAGACAAAGCTCTGATTTGAATCTTTCTTCCTAGGAGTTATATGCCAAGCACAGTAGTTTTAGGGCTGCAGACAAACAACTTGACCCATTGTTTTCTGCTCTCTTCTTTCGCTGGTGTCTAAACCCCAGTCTTAATGGTTCTAGCAATGAGCCTCTGCCTAGAAAAATCAGCGCTATCGTGGTGTCTAGTCATCGCTATTAGACACTCTTTCTGCAGCAACATCCTATACGGCCGATATGATTAATTTGCTTTTACAGGTGAGGAAACTTAGACTCAGGTGAGGTAATTTTACAAGGTCACCCGCAGCTCGGTGAGTGGCTGGACTGGGGGCTAAATCCTAGCAAAGGTCAACAAAAGCTCTGACCGTGGGAAGCCTCTTCAGGGTGGAAGGGACACTGTGTGCACGATGAATGCGAGGATCTTGTTGCCACAAAGCAGCACTCGAGGGCATTGCCTACCCACCGCCCCCTTTCATTGATATTTTCCTTTGGGGGAAATCAGAGGGTGTGGGGGCTGAGAGTGTGGGGGCTCCAGAGTTGACAGACTGATTCCAGGCTCGGTCACGCGCTAACCACAGGACCCTAGATGAGCCATGTCGCCTCTTGGGGCTTCAGTTTCCTCATTTGGCTGGGGAAGAGGAGCGGGGAGAGAGTGAGCCCCACATCATGGAGCTGCTGTGAGAATGAATGAAGTGAGGGGCTTGGAGCAGGACCAGACAAACGAAAACAAAAAGGGGAGCAAATGTGATGGTGCTTCTGACAACTCTGAGGCATGGTAAGTCTTGAATGTCATGCACCTGCCCCGTGGCCACCACTGGCTTTTGCATGTCTTAACCTGAGTGAGCCTCAGCCTGAGCACGAACTTGGCTGCAGGGGGGTGCAGGCGGAGAGCAGGCTGTGACCCTGGGGGCAGGAGTGAAGGACCAGAGAGAGCGGCACGGGGAAGGAAAAGAAGGGAAGGAGCTCGAAGCTGAGTGACCACCCCCTTGACTGGATTCGGGCCACATAAGACGCTGTGAGGTCTAGAAGTCCAGGATGCCGGAGAATTTGCAGGGAGAAGCATTTGCCCTTTGGGTCCCACCCACTCGCTGGGAGCCACCCTAAGAGGACCCCACCCACAGGCCCCAGAGCCAGAGCTCAGAGAAGACAAAGATGCATGCCCCAGGCCTGGCACCTTCACTGTGAGGTGGCCCAAAGCCCACGCAGAATTGTTTCCATGGTTGTGGCGGGAATTTGGGGGAGACCAAGAGACTAGGGCACCCACCCTCCAGCACCTCTCAGATCTGCTCGGGCCCTCCCTTGGGTGAGGCTGCTACTGTGCATGGTGGGGGCTGCAGTCCCAGGCTCTGAAAAACTTACCAGGGCGGGCACATGGACAAGGCTGCGTCCCTGCTGGCCCTGGGGTTCCCACTGAGAGCCCCAATCTTCTCCCCCTCCCCATCCAAGGTTGCCTTCCCCCCAGAACTCCAGCTGGCCTAGATGGCTTACCTGAAGGGGGCTGCACCGGCAGGAAGGGATGGAGCGCAGGATCTCTATGACCCGGGCAGACGGGGTGAGGGAGGAGAGAGTCCTGGAGCCCTAGGGGGGCTTACCAGGCACACAGCGGGCCCAGCCCCCAGCACGTCTTCACTCTGGGCTCTCCGGCCTTCTCCGTGGCCTTGTTCTCTGCCCCTCTCGTGGTTCTCGTGGTTCTCCTGCTCTCTGCTCTTCCTGGCATCGCCGTGGGGCCACCCTTTTAGGCCCAGTCTCAGCCCAGGGGAATCCCATCTGCACAGGCCACACCCCAGGCCAGGTGCCGCCGTCAGGCCTGCATCAGGACCGCAGGGTTCCGTCCTCTATCCTAATGGCGGGAGGGCAGAAAAGCCTGGTATCATTGACTTACCCTACAGGGGTACCCAGATCTTGCGCCTTCAGGGGCCTGAGCCCCTGCTGCCCTGCTCTTGTCAGGCCATGGTGGCCGCCCTTTGTCGCTGACAATTGTCGCCTGGCCTGGTGGCATCAAGAGATCCCCCCACTCTGGTGAATTCCAAATACTTCTCCCCCCTCCGTGGGCCACTCTTTCTGTGGGTCCACACACGGGTGTGGCCAAGTCGCTGAGAAGTCCTTGCGGCCGCTTCTCCTGGGGACGCACTCGGTGGCTGAGAACAAGGGACTCGGGGCTCCCGGGGCCCCACTCTGCCTCAGGCTTCCTTCTCGCTCAGCTTCTGGCCCCGCGACTGCCGGGCTCCAGCTTCACGACTGGCCGAGCCATTCTCTACTTCCCAGGGTCTGCACTGGTTCTCCCCTCAGGCCACCTCTCCCTCCACTCAAAGCTGGGGGCCCCGCGGCCTGTGCTGAGCGGCTGTGCCTGCTGGGAGAGCGGCCGGCCCTGCGGCCTGAATGGGGCCGAGCCCGGCCACGGCCTGGTTCTGATTCGCCCGCACCTGTTAGGTCAACCGAGTGTGAGGTGGGTCTCTCCTCCCCTCCTCCAGCAGCTGCCCTGGCAGGAGTGAGCGGGGGGCACTAGGCCAGCGGGCGCAGGTGACGCCGGGCTCTGTGCCACCTGCTCGAGAGACATCTGTTCTGCCCTCTCACATCAAGCTCGGACGCCAGCTGGCCGAATCCCTGGTCCTGAACGCACGTATCGGGAGGGCCAAGCATCCATGCCGCAGTTGCCCCACGCACGGGCGGGCCCCGGCCCCGGCCTGCTGGATCTGCTCCTTCGTGGAGCAAATGTTAATCAAATTCTGGACTTGGTATTCTGCCCAGCCTACTCTTTGCCGTGGGAGACCAGGGTGGCTTCACATGCTGTCACGGAGGCCCTCTGGGTTTAGCAGCAAGCCCTGAATTAATAGCCTCTCATTTTCTCCTTGCAAAGCTTCTAAAAGAGTCAGTAGAAGCCAACCAACCACACACTCCATGTAATTACACGGCCCATACCTTTCAAGTGCTAGAACCATGGCGTGACCTTCCCACGGCAGGGGAAAGTCCTAATGATGGTGAAGCTCTGGTGAGGGGTGCTCACCACCCCCTTACCACCGGCAAGAATCCTTGTAGTCATCTATCCCGTTGGCCAAGCGTTGCCCCAGAAGGTGAGGCCTCCTTCCACATCCAGGCTGCGCATGTGGACACCCAAGCATGTTCTACTACACCTCACCCAGGGCAGTGGAAAGTCCCAGGGCAGGAAATGAGTGTTTCTTGTGGTATAGTTGAAGCTAGAATGGTCAGCACGAAGTGAGTGAAGCCTCAGATGCAGCTGGAATCAGAGGCGAGGCCCAGAGGTCGTGGGGCAGAGCGCAGCTAACTGGCACGTCATTTCTCAGCAGTCTCTTTAACACCACTGTGATAAGGCCAGGGAAGGAACTGCCATGTACTGGACGCAGGCAGGTTGCAGGCCCTGGTAGCTGCTTCATGTGCTTCATGTGCCCCCCTCACAGCTAGTAGCCTCCTCGCTCCGCTCTGATTCCTGTGGTTTCCCTCTCTTACCCCTGGCACAGACATGCGGCCCCACCAACAGCATTGGATTGACTTGATCAGAGAAGAGGAAAGAAGAGCTTTAGTCCACGGGAGATTCAGACGTGTATGCAACCCTAGGTGGACATGTTGATCTAGACAATCCTCAATAAAAATAACTTATCTAAGGGCCTCTGTGGTGGTGCAGGTGTTGATGTCTCGGCACCATCAGGCTATTGCCAGCCACTGCAGCGTGAGTTCGATCCTCGGCCAGGGAGCTGACCTCTCCTGTCTCGCCTGCTGCTCCCCTTAGCAGTGTATTTCAGTAAATCCGCCTTTTCTTTTCTTTTTTTTTTATAGAGGCAAGTTTTATTTATTTATTTGTTTGTTTGTTTGTTTTTATTTATCCAAGCACTGGGTACAGTCAGAAGCGCGGGAGGCTGAGAGAATTCAGCAGAGCCAGAGCGGGGAGCAGAGCAGGCAGAAGGACCGAAGTACACTGCTGAGGGGAGCAGTGGGCGGCAGGAGAGGTCTGCGCGCCATGTGGGACCCTCCTCCGGTGGCCGGGGAGCAGCCGGGGATCGAACTAGTGCCGCAGAGCCACGGGCAACCCAGCGCTCAACCGCTGCGCCACCTGGGAGGCCCAAATCCGCCTTTTCTGCTCCCCACTCTGTCTCTGGTGGATCCTCTCACCCCTTCACCTCTGGCCTATACCCCAGTTCTTGTATGCATA
This sequence comes from Talpa europaea, assembly GCF_964194135.1. NCBI lineage: Eukaryota > Metazoa > Chordata > Mammalia > Eulipotyphla > Talpidae > Talpa > Talpa europaea. Next base: position 125,606,322 of record NC_140074.1, read on the forward strand.
AATAAAATCTTAAAAAAAAAAAAAAAGAGGGGCCTCCCCGGTGGCGCAGCAGGTTGAGCGCGGCACTGTGAAGCTGTCCGCAGCCTCTGCAGCGCCAGTTCGATTCCTGGCCGACCAGGAAGATTCCCATATAGCAAGGCAGACCTCTCCTGTCACGCCCACTGCTCCCCACAGCAATGGACTGCAGTCCTTCTGCCTGTTCTGCTCCCTGCTCTGTCTCTGGTGAATTCTCTCACCCTCCGGTGCCTCTGGCCTGGAGCCCAGTGCTTGCATGCAAGTTGAGGGCTGAAGTTGAGAGGCAGGGGGAGGGAAAGGACAAGGGAACATCAGGGATGGTGGGGTGTGTGTGTGTGAAATCTTTTCATTTGTTGAAAAAAAGACTTAGTCCAAGGTTTGCAAATCTAAGTTCCTCCACGGTCTAGATGTCCAGGTCACCCTTGTTCTTAGAGGTCAATAATCTAACTGGAGGGGGATAGAGAAACAGAAATGTACTAACCAAAAAATAAAAATGTACTAACCAAAAATAAAAATTTACACATCAGAATCTCCCATGGACTAAAGCTCTTCTTTCCTCTTCTCTGATCAAGTCAATCCAAATGCGGTTGGTGGGGCCGCATGTCTGTGCCAGGGGTAAGTTAATGACTAGTCAACTTTTCAAGATGTTCCACAATAATCAGCTATAATTATTGTCAGATTGGTAATTGATAGTGTTACATCTGTAAGCAGCACATAAAAGTTCAAAGATTTTGGGCCTCTCTGGTGGCGCAAGGGGTTAAGACTCAGCCTATGAAGCTCTCCGCAGCCACTGCAGTATGAGTTCGATACCCAACCAGGGAGCTACCCACATGGCACAGCAGACCTCTCCTGACTCACCAGCTGGTCCCCTCAGCAGTGTACTTCGGTTGATCTGCCTGTTCTGCTCCCCACTCTGTCACTGGTGAATCCTCTCACCTCCCACCCCTCTGGCCTGGAGCCCAGTTCTTGCATGCATTAATAAATAAATCTTAAAAAAAAAAAAAATTCAAAGATTTCTGGTAAACATATCTATGAGGATCAGCTATGAAGTGTACTGTAATAGATGATGACATGTAGCATCTATTTTAGCTTGCTTTTCAAAAAAAAAAAATCAATGAAGATTTTAATTTTTAAAGTTTAGTTTTGGGTTCATCGTTGATAGTTGACATTGTGGCTGTGGCAGGCTCCATAAGGACCTCTTCTTTCCTGGTAACAAAACCCATTTCAGAGAGAATAAGGCACTATTGTAGTTCCAAGGGAAAAATCGTGGTTTTTTTTCCCCAAATTAATCATCATATTCTCCTTTCCTTAGACAGTGACTGGCCTAGGAATGACCAGGGACCTAGCTCTGACCAATAAAATGTAGACAATAATTTTGATTGAGATGTCTGGGAAAGCTTTTACTTTCCTAACTGAGAAAGGAAGACTCTTGGCTGGCGAGCTCATCTCTTTGACGTTTCTCCTAACTAGAATGTGGAGGAGGCAGCTAGAAACACAGCAGCCACTTGGTAACCATGAAGAAGCAACAATTATGGAAAGAAAAGTCAATATAGCAAAGATGATGGAACAGAAAAGGCTATCCCAGGTCCCTCACAGAAACAGTTATGCCAGGTCTGGACAATCTACTCCCTGAATCTCTTGTTAAACAAACCGCCATTTACTACTTAATCCAAAACAGCAGGATTTTTGTTTCTTGAAGCTGAACATATACCTGGTATAATGGAATATATTTAAAAATATAATAAAATCTGTATTAAAAAGAACAACATCAGAAATGCCTGCCTCGTGTCAAGCAGCTAAAAAAAATATCTAAGATAACATTAGAAAAGGAGAATATTTATTATACAAATATTAGAATCTATACATTCTTGGCTGATGATATGTACTTGGCTAGAAAGTCTTTCACTTTGGAGATATGCATCATTTCCTTCATGGTGGTATCTCTACTTCTCAGATTTATTAATCCATTTTCTAAAGTAGCTTCAGTGATCAAAATAGTGAAGAGGATACTCATTTCATCGTATCTAAAAAAAAAAAGTAAAATATATGAGCACAGATGTAAACTGTAAGTTCATAACATTACCTGTTTTAATTACTTTAGAGTTCATGCTTCTAAAGTCACAAAACTCAAAGGCAGGGCTTGAGAACTGAACCAAGTTCAAGTTTCTGAATCTTATTCAAAGCAAAATTTCCAGAAAGTTTCTGACTGAAAGGTCAAAACAGAAAATGAAATCTGAGAAATAAGGCCTGGTATTTTAACATATCATCTGGGGTGACATTTTGGATCAATCTCAGAATAAGCTCAGTCTTTTGATACTTAGATGCAATCTAAAAAAAATATTTTAGACTAAAATGTTACTACTAAAATAAAGATCGAGGGTACAACAAGTTAAACCAAAATCATGCTTAATTTGTAACAGTGCAGTAAGTTATAGTTTCTAGTTCAGCAGTAATTAAATATATCCACACTGGCCTTTCTGTGGCCCAGTCACTACTGTTTCTTTCAACATTGTAGGACTCTATCAGAAATTATCTTATTTATCTATCTATCTACTTATTCAGTGTTTATTTTGTCCCACTAGGTTATAAGCTTCGTAAGAACAGAAAACTTTTCTGTCTTCTTTATGGCTGTGTCAAAGGGTACAGAACATAGTAGATGATTAATAAATCTTTGTTTGGATAAGAACATCCTAGGACAATACAGACTTCACCATAAAAAGAACAACTCTAGGGCCTCCCCGGTGGCGCAGCGGTTGGGCGCTGGGTTGCGAAACTGCGCGCGGCCTCTGCGGCGCCGGTTCGATCCCCGGCTGCTCCCCGGCCACCGGAGGAGGGTCCCACATGGCGTGCAGACCTCTCCTGCCGCCCGCTGCTCCCCTCAGCAGTGTACTTCGGTCCTTCTGCCTGCTCTGCTCCCCGCTCTGGCTCTGGTGAATTCTCTCACCCTCCCGCGCTTCTGACTGTATCCAGTGCATGTATAAACAAAACAAACAAACAAACCAGCAAACAAATAAATAAAGCATGCCTCTATAAAAAAAAAAAAAAAAAAAAAAGAACAACTCTAACTTGGTAACATCCACGAGTCAAATAATATTTTAAAGTCGGAAGGAACTGAAAAGTTCAAGTACCACCCCTTCACTCTATAAATGACAGTCATTTATTGCTCTGTCTATAGAAATCTAATTTTTCTGATACGATCTGAAAGGGGTGTTTTAACAAGTTACCTGAAGAACAAAACACAAAGCTTCACAACTTCTGACCCAGGAGACTGTACACAAAGTGATTCAACACAAAAAGTCAAAAAAAAAAAAAAACAACAAAATAAATCCAAAGGAGAGAAGAGCAGATCACTTTACTTAAAAACAGAAGTTAATGAAACAGCAGAAGGTAAGACCAGAGACAGGGATATCAATCAGGAGATCGTTTCAACCACTGAGCCAAGAGATAGTGACCTTGACTGGGCAGTGGCAGTGACGGTGGAGACACGGAGGCGAGACATATATCGGAGGTAAGCTGGCATTTAGTGACGGGCTGGATGTGGAAAGTGAGGAAGAGGGGGGAGTCAGGACGACACCCAGGTTTCAGCCTTGACAGATGGGTAAACAGAGGTGCTGGTTACAGCGAAGGCTATTTCCCTGCTCTCTCGATGCCCACTCAATCTCAGAGCAGAGCAAACCACACCATGATGGGAAAGGCACTTCAACATGCGTAATTCCATCCCTGATTAATCAATAAATACAGATACACAGATTTTTCAACATTAAGTCTTGAAGTTGCACATAATATATGCTCAAATATGCAATTAACTAAGGGCTCATGGCTCTCTGAAAGGGAAATTTAGGAATAAATTTACGTATATTTACATTGTGTTTATATAGATGTATTTAGAAGCTTTATTATTGAAAGACACAAATGTTTATCTGAATAAACACATTTTTGAGTGACAACGAAGACAATTCTTACTTTGAATAAAGCTGTTCCATTGAGGACTGCATGGTTTCCAAATAACCAGGCCACACAGAAATTCCACTTTCTAGCAATTCATTAAATAATCCTTGACAAACCTGGGGAAAACATCAAAACTTCAAGTATGAAACAAATGAAGTAGCTAAGTGGATATCCTCTATTTGTAAAACAAATCACATTTTTCAACTTTAATATATGCACAAGTTTCTTTAATTGTGACAATATTGTTATAATTTGTTGTATACTTTTAAAGTTGTACTTCCTCTGAAAATGAAGAAATTAAGCATTGCAAAGCTGAATATAAAATGCAAATCTTCTCTGAAATTTTTATATTAAGTACAAAAATTAGTACCATCATCATCATCATGTGAAACTCAAATAAAACCAAAACAGATTCCATCCGAGGAAAAGTTGTCCAAAGGGCTATGTCAACTCTAAACTCAAGAGAGTTGAGAACTATCAGGAAGAGAAGGAAATAATGGAAACTAGGGAGACACAGCCAGGAAAGTATGAGGAAAACCAGGAGAGTGCCATTCTGAAGGCCAGCTAAAGAAAATATTTGGAGAAGATAATGACTGATTACTTGGAGTAGATGCTGTAGACAAAAGCCAGACAGGAAATGAAAAAGGAATAATGAGTGACACAGTAAACTTAACTTTTGTCTTAATAAGCAATGGTGAGGTAAAATGAAGCAAAATTTAAAATGCCCTTAAACATCTAGAACTTGAGTTCTAGAGCAGGATCCCCCATCTGGCACCGCTGACATAGATGTTGTGCCTCATCCTCGGCCTCCACTAGATGCCGGTAGAGCCCTACCCTGCTGTGACAACCAAGATGTCTCCAGACATTACCAAATGTCCTGAGCAGGGAGGGTGCCTGAGCAAGCAGCACCCCTCTCAAACTTGAGTGGCTTTAGCATAAGCGGGAGGGCTCGTCAAAACAGACCGCTCAGCCTCTCTCCCAGCTTCTGAAACATCAGGTCTGCAGTGGGAACCAAGAATTGCATTTCTAACTTGTTCCAAGGGAAAGACCATAGCAAAATAAATGGGTGTTCATTTGCTATTTGGAGGATGAAAATGTAGTTATTAATAAATCTTAAGAAAATAATAGGGAAATAAATACATAGATTTTAACAAAGTTAGCTGCTGCTGTTGTAGAGTAACCCCGATACAAAACGGGGTGCCTGACTGTGGGTCCTCACCCGCGCGCTTAAAAGGACTTATCCTTTCCCCCTAACACTGCCAGCAAAAAAAATTTGCTCTTTTCACTGGAAGTTAGAAAAGGAGAGAAGCAGCTCTAAGCATAATTGTATGATGGGGAAGACCTGAGGGAATAAGAACCCTCACCCCATGGGTGAGAGTGCAAGTAGGTATAGCCAGTCCAGCGGCAATCTAGGTGAGATGGAGAAACTAAAGATACATATTCACTTTATCCAGCAATCCTGCACCTCTGCACACAACCAACAAACGCTCTTGCATGGCCCAGACACCTCTAGGCATAAGGAGCTGCCACACTGCTGAGGGAAAAAAGTTAAAAACAGAATATATACCATACTAAATAAACTTTTTGGTAAATTTAAAACACCTACTGGCATAAAATACTACATTCTTGGTAAACTAACAAAAACAAAAGAAAATAAGGCCTGCAATCATAATGACAAAAACTAGGGAGTGTGGTTCTTTGTCATGCAAACAAAAAACCTAGGAAGTGCTACTTACAAGGGTGCTGTGGGCCTACCACAACAGGGCAAAGTACAAATTAAGCCATTATCCTCCCTTTCCCTAAACTCACTATCTGCACCATCACAGACTTCTCCACCCGCAGAAAGCTGGGTGGGGGGGGGGGGGGAGGGAAGCAATGTTTTTAGTGTTGTCACTCAGGTGTGAGTCAGGCAGAAATAATGACTGCTGGAGAGGTCCCTGAAAAGAAACTGACCCACCCTCCTGGCTTTTCTCAAGGGTACTCAGACTAGAGAGATCAGAGGGAAAAAATCAAAATAAAATTATAGCTCTAGAATCTGTGCTTATACCAAAAACATTATGTTAAGAAGGGAAGGTGTTAGGGGGAAAAGGATGTCCTAAAGCTAATTCCATACAGGCTTTTTGGACTCCACCCCCACCCCAGGCCAAAGCCAAAGACACTGGGAACTCCAAATCCCATCACCACCAAAGGGAAGGTGGCTGGGACCTGAGGGTGGGGTTAAGCAGCCAGGTGGATATAAAAGGCAGACACGTGGGCTTTGGGGGCTCTCCGCCAGCTCGCAGCTCTGAGAGTGACTTTGGGTTTCCAGGTCGGCGGATCGGGTAGGACGCATTAAAGACTTTATTTTCCTATTTTCTCCCTGAGTTGTACATTTTCCTTATTTCCTTTTCCCTTGTAAATAAACCTTTTATTAACCTTTTGTGTGTGCCTGTCGTGGAGTATTAATAAGTCCCTTGAGGACCCACAGCCAGGCAACCCGTTCAATATCGGGGCTGCCCTATAGCAAAGGGAGGACCTCCCTGGTGGCGCAGGTGGTTGACTGCAGTGCTGTGAAGCTGTCCACAGCCTCTGCAGCGCTGGTTCTGTAACAGGGTGGTCCCCAGGAAAGGGGGAGGTTCCCTGCCCCACCCAAGGGAGGGTGGAGCTGAGCAGGAAGAGGAGAAGCTGCAGAAGAGACTGAGGAAGGAAGCAGGATGGAGCCAGGAGACCTGGAGGAGGCACATGGAGCCTAGAGACACGTGAAGAAGCTGCGCTTGTCTTTTGGTCGCGGACGGGGTGACACAGATGTGGGTGAGACCCATGGGGAGGTGACAATGGCAGCTTTTATCTTGATGTTGATTTTGCTCTTTTCCTTCCGGGCTTGTCTGGTTGTTTCTGACTCTTTTCTGTGGGTCCCCACTGGAAGATGCTTTAGACTTGTGGCAGGCTTTGGGGACTTGCTCTGGGCCGATCCCATATGGATGGAGTTTTACCCACGAGGGGACGGGTCACTTTGGGTGCTTCATTTAGAAACTAGACTCTTTGCCTTACCTGTATTGTTTCCTAGTTTTTATTAAAGTTCCTTCCCATTAAAGTGTCATATGTTTTGTGTTGATGCGGCGGATGGCAGAACCCATGTAGAATAGGCAGGTTTGCGGGGTTTGGGCTGCCCCTCTCCCTGTCCTATAACAGTTCAACCCACACGGTGTGGTAGACCTCTCCTGTCTCCCCGCTGCTCCCCTCAGCAGTGTATTTCAGTCAGTCTGCCTGTTCTGTTCCCAGGTCTGTCTCTGGTGAATCCTCTTATCCTCCCACACATCTGGCCTGTACCCAGGTTCTTGTATAAATAAATAATCTTAAAAAAAAAAAAAAAAGGGAAGGGAGCAAGATATAATTCACTAGATATTTATACAAATATTTTGATTTCAAAACTGTGTGTCCTTATTTTAAAAGTACACCTATGGCTGGGCATGACAGCAACAGCAAATCCCGAGTTGCATTCAGTGTCTTTTAAAATACTCTAAATTATCTATAATTAATCACAATATCCAGTTTGTTATTTAAATATAAAAAAAACAAATGAGGGCATCCCCAGTGGCGCAGCAGTTGAGTGCTGGGTTGCAAAGCTGCCCGCAGCCTCTGCAGTGCCTTTTCAATCCTTGGCTGCTCCCCGGCCACCGGAGGAGGGTCCCACATGGCGCGCAGACCTCTCCTGCCACCCTCTGCTCCACTTGTTGTAGAGCAACCCCGATACAAAACGGGGTGCCTGACTGTGGGTCCTCACCCGCGCGCTTAAAAGGACTTATTAATGTTCTACTGCAGGCACACGTGAAAGGTTAATAAAAGGTTTATTTACAAGGGAAGGAGAAATGAGGAAATGTACAGCTTTGGGAGAAAAGTGGGAGACAAAGTTTTAAATGAGTCCTACCCGATCCGCCGATCAGGAATCCCAAAATGGCGCTCTGAGAGCTGGCCGCCAGCCAGGAGCGGTGAAGCCGGGAGGCGAGCGATCGCGAGCCAGAGCCCGAGCAAGGCCCACGTGTTTGGTTTTTATATCCAACCTGGCTGCCCAACTCCACCCTCAGGTCCCAGCCACCCTCCCCTTGGTGGTGATGGGATTTGTCTTTCCCAATGTCCTGATGGCTTTAGTCTGGAGTGGGGGTGGGGTCCACAAGGCCTGTATGAGATTATCTCAGGACATCCTTTCCCCCTAACACACTCAGCAGTGTACTTCGGTCCTTCTGCCTGCTCTGCTCCCCGCTCTGGCTCTGGTGAATTCTCTCGCCCTCCCGCGCTTCTGACTGTACCCAGTGCTTGTATAAATAAATAAATAAATAAATAAATCTGGGGGGGGGGGCGAGAAGCAAATGAATCAAGATAAAATTTTAAATGGGAAGTTACCCATTTACTTAGAAAAATGGTTATCATTGAAATTCTGACTCTAAAACTCATTTGACCCACCTGTCTCAGCTCCACTGCTGGGCCTCTTCCCATATCCAGAGCAACTTTAATAGGAGCCAAGCAAGGATGAAGTTTAAGTACCTAATGCAATTTAAAGAGAGGAAAACACATCTAGTGTAAATATAACACAAATACAATGAAATATTTAACAATGAAAATTTTGTGTGAAAATGGAAGCTGGTTTGCGGTCACAAGGAATCGTGTAATGAAGTGTTTTCTGCTGTCTATAACCAGCTGCTCCTAGATTTCCCCACTTACATGTTCTGCAGAAGTAAGCTCACCTGATACTCTCCCATTTCCTGAGAACTCCATTTTCCCTGACTCCAAGGGCCCCTTCCCAGCATCGCGGCCTCTAGCCTGGGCCATGGGGTTAGTATTTGAACCTTGTTTTACCAGAGTCACCCCCTCTTCTTACTCAGCACTTAAATGGCTACCTGGTGCCAGAAATAGTTCAATGTGCTAGGGACAAAAACTCTCATCCTTCATGGTGAGGGAAGACTGATAATAAGCAAAATAAGTAATATATTTGAAGATGATTAAGTGCTTAAAAAAAAAAAAAAAAGGAAGATATGCCGGAGACAGAGCTGGCCAGGGCAGGCTGAGGAGGCCTTTTGCAATTTTTAAATAAAAATGGAAAGAGAAGGTCTCTGAGCATCTGAGCAAATACTTGAAAGGGGGTTGGGCAACAAGACACACAGATGCTGCAGGAAGAGTATTCCAGGCAAAGGGGAGAACAAAAGACAAGGCTGGGAGCACGACTGGCATGTTCTGAAAAGAGCAAGGAAGCCCAGTCATGAGAGCAGGCCACGGCGGGTGAAGCACAGTAGGAGAGGGCAAAAAGGAAAAGGTTTTGAACACAACATTTTAGGGGCTTTGGCTTTTCTTCTGAGTGAGATGAGGAGCTTCCTGGAGTTTTGAGCAGAGAAGCAAAGCAACAGGTACCTTTTAAAAGGTCACTCTGTTGGGGAAGGAAGGAATGATGGCGGCTTAGGTGGACATGGTAAGAAATGGACAAATTCAAGATATATTTTGAAGGTAGAATCAGGTAGGTTTTGCTGATGGTGTAGATGTGGGTAAAAGAGACAGAAAAGATGCCTACCCTATAAATCCTGAGTCCCAGAACAAATCTGTAATTGGATGTTCTCTATGGCCACGTTAGGTTAAATGTGCATCACATAGAATAAATCACCTCTGCAGAGCAGTGCTGCCAACCCTGGCTTACATTCCCAGCTGAGCACTTAACATGTTAAAACTTCTGACTTGAGGCAGCTTTCACGTTCAGTGGGACTTGACTATTTTAAACTTGCCACTAACACACCTACTTCTCCACATTTTAAGCTAATAATCATGCCTCCTAATTCCCTGAGAAAATACAGGCGATGAGTAAAATTTCCTTCAAAGGCTAGCCAGACCTGGTAGCCTATTTGTTTATACCATCACTTCTTTCCTCCCTGCTATTTGAAATAATTCCATTTCAAGACAAATCCCTTCACTTGTGTTTGTGATCGTGTCCCGATACCTCCTGTTTCTTCCAAAATCTTGCTCTATAGTCATTTCTTTTCCCTCATACAGCACCAACCTCTCCTTCTCTTGATTTTGAGGACATAAAAATGCTCTAACTGCATGTTCTAAAATAAGCCCTTCCCGCGACCCAGGCCCTCATCTAGTTCTGAGGTACTGTGATGAGCCACATGGGTCAGACCAGCAGCAGAGAGGTCAACAGCACAAGTCACGCTTGCGACTTCCTCCCATATAACAACAGTCAGCTTTCTGATACAAATGGACGTCACTAATGGAAAGGCTCAGGGGGTAAGCAGCAGCAGGAACTCTCCAGCTGACTGTGAGCAAACAGAAATGTCTTTGTGTTCCCTAATAGGATGCTTAGTTTAATTCTGTGGGTACCAGCTTATTATTACTGTGCCCAGATTCTAAAGAAACTGGAAAATACTTATATTATTTATACTAAAAGAAATTTATTATTCAGGGTTTTGTTAGAAATCAAGTATATTAACATTAAGGGGGGGGGGGCGGGCATATTTTTAGCCACCCAAGTCTAACTTTGGAATATTGAAAGCACCTTTCTATGAAGATTTTTCTTTCTTGTGAAGGAGTTCTCCGTTAGCTGGAAAGAATCATACAGGTAAGCCAGCATGCCTCGGTCTAGATCTCCAGTTACAGACAAAACAGAAGGAACCACATTTTTTCGTCCATCTCGACCCTTCATAGAAAAGAAGAACAAAAAATAAAATATCATTTAGCAGACTATTTCTTAAAATTACATATTTTAGACTTAAAAAATGAAGATATAAACTTCCAATTCACTTCACAAAGCATCCATTCTGTGCAAGCTGCTAGTCACCACTGGGCCCACAAAGATGATTCAGGACCCAGTCTCTGCTCCCCACTGAGTCTTTAAGAATGACTGCAGTAAGACTGTCTTGAATTTTAAACCTGACGGGTGCTGGGGCCACTCTCAGAGATTCTGAACAGACTGGACGGCAGTAGGAACAAGGCATCACTGTTTTTTCAGTGCTCCCCAGGTGAGAATTGACACTTGGAAATTTGAAGATTATAACAAAATCCAGAAAGTCCTTAGAGAAAACAATTGGTATGCTTGTGGAAAGGGAAAATTATTTATGGGAATATAAAGTTCTTCTCATAATGAGCAAACAGCCTTAAAAAACTTGCTTCTTAGGCATTCCTGGTGGCACAAGGGGTTAAGTGTCAGCACTATGAAGCTATTGGCAGTCACTGTAGCACAAGTTCAATCCCCGGCCAGGGAGATAACCCACATGGCGCAGCAGACCTCTCCTGTCTCACTCACTGTTCCCCTCAGTAGTGTATTTCAGTCAATCCGCCTGTTCTGCTCCCCTACTCTGTCTCTGGTGAATCCTTTCACGCCCCCGCCAACACACACACATACCTCTGGCCTACACCCCAGTTCTTGTAAGCATAAATAAATAAAATAAAAATCTTAAAAAAAAAAACTTGCCTCTTACTACTTTAAGGCTATGATTATGAATATTAAATATACCATAATGCAGGATTTAGACCAAGTACTATTAAACTTATTATTCCCTCCCTTTTATTTATTTATTTTTTAAAAGATTTATTTATTTATGCATACAAGAGCTGGGGCACAGGTCAGAGATGCCGGGGTGTGAGAGGATTCACCAGAGACAGAGTGGGGAACAGAACAGGCAGATTGATTGAAATACACTGCTGAGGGGAGCAGTGGGCAAGTCAGGAGAGGTCTGCTATGCCATGTGGGTAGCTCCCTGGCGCCAGCTGGGGATCGAACTCATGCTGAAGAGGCTGTGAACTGCTTCATAGTGCGGTGCCACCAGGGAGGCCCTATTCTCTCCCTTTCAAACCGATGAGGAAAGAATCGTTTCAAATTTTATAAAATGTCAATTCTAGAAAAATATTTTAAGTTTTAATAAAAGCAGTTCTTTCTTCACCATCCCTTTTCCCTTTGGCCAGGACTAAGTTTTTGGTCAGCTGACAGAAGCACTAAACCTGGAATGTCCAGGGCCAAACTCTGGGCTGATGTGACTGGGGTACAAGGCCAGGCTTTCTGACTTCCTCTTCCTTTCCTTCTTCCCTTAGTTCTGGTCAGGGCACCTGATGAGGGGGACTTTAAAAGGGTGAGCAGCATGCCCAGGGGCAAGCTCTCTAACTAGTCTTTCTTCCTCCCCCTTTTTTATGAGGCAGGTTTCTCACTGCTAAGTAAGATAACCGCAAAAGTCCACCATTTCACAAGCCTCTGGGCAAGAATCTGCAGTGGATACTGCAATTGGCAGGTCAAAATTTGCCAAGAAAAAGATTATTTATGTAGTCTTAAATTAACTGCCCACAAAAGACTTACTCATTAGTAAGTACAAAATGCTTGTCAACTTTATATTTGAGGAAATCTGGTAGCACCATCTTAACTAAGTGATAAAAGTCACACTGATATCCATCTTGATATGATGTCTTGCAATGAGGATATTCCTAGCAAAAATACTTAAATCATGAGAAAACATTGGAAAAACCCAAACTGCAGGGACATGCTACAAATTAACTGGCATATATTCTTCAAAAACATCAACGTCATCAAGGACAAGGAAAGGGGAAAGGAATTGTTCATTTGAAATATGTGCTACCAGATTTCATCTGGACCCTATAAAGGGTATATTGGAAAAATACCTTATGTCCGAAGGGTTCTGTGCACTGCACAGTTTTACAGATGAGTGTTCTTGCACTTGAGAAATACATACTAAGCTATTAAGAGGCCACAGGGCATCTTGTCTGCAACTTATTCTCAAACAGTTTAAAACTGATCATAGAGAATCTGCATAAAGGCTACACAGGAACTAAAAGTAAAACATACGTGTAACTTAGACCCATTTCCAGGATACATGTGTAAAAGTTCATGATCTCCTAGATTCCAGAGGGTTTCTATTGGCTCCTTTCCCCAAGGGAAATTGTAGTAAAGTTTGTTTCCTTTTCGTCCCTCTTCATCCTGACAATCGCTGCTGCTGAAGTTGGATGGACTCACGGCAAACTAGAAAACAAAGTGTCTTATTAACTTATTAATAAGTAAAGATGCCCGAGACATTTTATGTAGCATCTGAAAGTGGTCAAATCCCAAATAAAAATTAAGTTTAATTAAATATGAGTAATATACTGCTAAAATTACTGTGTTTTAATTTGAAAGAACTACAGAGAAAAACTGTTGGATGCTATCTAGCTAGCCTCTTTGTGGTCAATTAGTAAAAAGGAAAAGTAACCATGAACTCAAAGGGATATCGAAGTATCATATACTAACCATTCTTATCCTCCTGTGAAGTGCTTGACTCTTTGTGAATATTCCATTTAGTTTAGATGGGTGGTTGGGGATTTTAAGAGTTGGAGAAAGAAAAACAGCCAAACAAAAATGCTTAGCACAATTCTTTTATCTTCAGCATAAATTAAAACTTGGTTACAAATTACAGAGCCATTTCAATAATATGGAGGTAGGAAGCAAAAGCTAAAGATGGTAAGAGTGAGCAATGGTCAAACTTGACACCAGCCAAGAATGCCAGGTTAGAGAGCTGAACTTTACCTTGTATGTAAAGTCTTATCAACGAAACCTTCTGAGCAAGAGATAATTAATAACGTCTTTACCAAAGTAACTTTGTCATATAGAACATTGAAAATCATTATAAAGAGTTTTTATCTGTATTTATCATAATTGACTCTTATAAACATATAACACAGGTACATCAAGTATCATTTCATTTATTATAGAGAAGTCTTACCTCTGACACACTAAGACAACTTACTTATTAATTATAAAATTAAGGGTAATTATTGTACCTTTCTCCACCACAGGAGTCGATGACGTAACCAGAAGTCAAGCCACTGGCTTGCAGTTCTTGCTGAAGTAAACCATACCAGTGAAGCTTCAGTCTTCTCACCGAGTCTTTGGAGATCAGAAACATCAGATATTTATTATTGGAAAATTATATAACCCATCCCAAAGTGAAAATGACCAGTTCATGACCATTTAAATACAGGCCCAAGTTATTTACCATATTTTGTACCTTTTAACACCATCAGGTGTTTGTTTCGTTTCAGAAACAGGATGAAAACACACCCCAATCTGAGCAAGGCCAAAAGGTAACTTCTTGTTTACCAGATCCAGACAATTAACATAGTGGGACAAGGCACCTGGTCAAAAGAAAAATCAATCATTGTACAAATCTACTCTATAAGCCCAATCACCATTTTGGTAAATATATAGACAAACTGATACAATAATGCTAGCACAGCAGTATAAGTAGCATGGTATTATTAAGGCAGATTTTAATCAACAAAACTAAGGCTCTACATAATTTTAGGCAGAATTTCCCCAACTTTTAAACATTTTCAAACCTACAAAAAGTTGAAAAAAAAATAGTACAATAAATACTATTTACCTGTAAACAGTATACTAAATACCTGTATATCCTTCATCTAGATTCACCAGTTGTCAACATTTTGCCATTTATTTTTTCTTGTTCACCCAAAACATTTCAAAATGCATCTCCTAAAGTTCAAAGTATTATTTTACCATACAATCAACATAATACCATCATTTCATCTAAATAGGCTTAGTATTTTATTTTCTTTAATTTTCACTCAAAATGTCACTATGGCTGTTCTTTTCTCCCTAATCAAGGGGCATGTGCTGCATTTTGATATGGTTTCTTCAATATTTTTGAATCTAGAGCATTTCCCGATTCCTTCCTCTCTAACTTTCCTTTTAGTGCTATTGGCTTTTGATTTGAGCCCAGACAGTCAGATTATTTCACACTAGAGATTTGTCTGGTTGCTTCCTTATGATTTAATTTGGGTTAACCATTTTTAGCAGGAAGAAATATATATATATATATATATATATATATACACAGTTGATGTATAAGTCTCTCTTTTTTAAAGATTTACTTATTTATGCATATAAGAACTGGGATACAGACCAGAGTTGTGGGGGTGAGAGGATTCACCAGAGGCAGGGTGGGGAACAGAACAGGTGGACTGACTGAAATACACTGCTGAGGGGTGCAGCGGGAAGATAGGAGAGGTCTGCTGCACCACGTGGGTCAGATCCCTGACCAGGAACTGAATTCGTGCTGCAGTGGCTGCAGACAGCATCATAGTGCTGAGACTCAACCCTCTGCGCCACCAGGGAGGCCCCGATGTGGAAGTTTTATTTAACAGAGGGACACAGTGTCAAGTTATCTATTAATAAAACCAAATTTGATTACCTGGTTAAAGTAATGAAAATCCATTGTCCAACAATATTCTGCTGCCCAACAATCTTTCTCTCAGCCAATAGTTTAAAATCTGTTGGTGATCCTTGATTGAATTATTATATTGGATTATTATAAAATCATGAAGTAGTGCTATTCCAGACCTATCTTTCCTTCCTTACTTATTGCGTTGCTTCTGTAAAACCATAAACTTTCTCCATCTTTTCTCTCTACCAGGCTTCTTACTCTGTTTGGCACTTGGCACTATGGATTTTGTTCTGTGTTATAATTCATTAACATCAATATTCAATGTGTCCCAAATTTAGCCAGTGGGAGCCTTCTTAAAGCCGGCATGTGTGTCCCTTTGCTATGACCCCGTTAGTCTTCAAGTAATTCTTTGCTTTCTAGAACCACAAAATGTGCCAAATTTGCCCTGTACTTTCCCTGTTCCAGACCTGGAAGCCATTTTTCAAGTACTGGTTCCTTTTAGAAACCAAGATCTGTTCATTGCCACGAACATCATTGCTTCTTTTAATGAATCAAGTCAGGAAATACATATCTGAAGTTTTTGAATTTGATACTGCCAATTCAAATTTAACAATATAGAGTTGATCCTTGTCTTCTTTTATATTTGGATCCCTTTCTTCTTACAGTGAAAATCTTGGTTCTTCATAACATTAATCTATGTTATGCTTTAACATATAAAACAGCTCCAGAATTAGAATTCCCACAGCAACAAATGTAAATCCTCTCAGGAAGAAAAAAACACTGCCCCCCCCCCAAAAGACTCAATTTACCTTACAATTTTTGTATACACAAGTTACTTAGACTATCACAGGCAAAATTCAAGTCACCAAAACCCTAAAGACAAACAGATACCAGAAACAGGTTGTGATTAGACGTGGACTTTAAAATGTGATAAATGTGTTCAAGAAAGCTGATGACAAGATGGGGGAAAGGTTGAACATACATGTAATTAATCACAGAAGGACTGAAGAAAGATAATGGGGCAATAACAATATCTGGGGACAGAACTGTGGAGAATTTTTTGAGACTTCGTAAGCAGAGGCTACCACATTCAAACAAAAGCATGAGGAATATAAAGAAGTGGCCAACTGGTTAAGTCTAAGCTGAAAACACTAGACAGCCAAAGAATTTGGCAAACAAGTGGCTTTACATTTCCTGAAGGCAAGACCATGTCTACGCTGGAGGAAGGGGACTCTAAGAGTGCAAAGTCTCCTCTTCTAAAAGGGAAGAAAAATAATGATTTGTTTTGCAATATGGTAATAAGCAGTGACAACTGCCTCAAAAGTAAAGCCATCCATGGAATAATTAAAGTAGTACAAATCAAAATTCTCACATTTATGTTATTAAGGTGTCTTTAAAAAGCTACATACAGGGCCTTCCTGGTGGCACAAGGGGTTAAGCAACACACTGAAGCAATCCGCAGCCTCTGCAGCAAGATCTCAATACCTGGCTGGCCAGGGAGCAACCCACATGGCATAGCAGACCTCTCCAGTCTTGCCCGCTGCTCCCCTCAACAGTGTATTTCAGTCTGCTTGCTCTGTTCCCCGCTCTGTCTCTGGTGGATCCTCTCCCCCCCTCCAACTCCCGCATCTCTGGCCTGTACCTCAGTTCTTGTATGCATAAATAAATAAATCTTAAAAAAAATAAAAGGCTACATACAATACGGATACTAATTTGCAGAGATCCCTGGACATTGGTTATTTTTCATTGCTTTCTAGTAACGTGGAATGAAAAATGGCAAGGACAGCATTCTGCAAAGAGAAGTGGGGGGGGGGCGGGGCGGCACATCTGTCCCCTACAGAACCTGTTTTCATGGAATCTCTGTAATGTTTTTGTTGACTTTAAAGGCAACTGGTACCCTACCAACTTATGTGCATTCGCTCAAGAATCACTTATAAAGTTTAATCAGTCCTATTGTTTCTCGAACTCAAAAAGGGCTCTTCCAACAACAAACAGACCCTCGATCAGTTTTCACGTAAAAAACTGGGGGAGGGAGGGCAATTTCCTTTTGCCTTAGAACAATCAGCTCCTGATTAACAAATGTCTATTGTGTGTAAACTTGAAGAAAGTGACTGTGGAAATATCGGCCAGCAGCGTGGAACTGATGCACAAATGATGCCAATACACAACTTCAGCTGGTCTCAGATCCTGGGGCTGCCCCGTGGAACCGCGAGCACTACCGGCCCCGGGAGGCTCCGGAAGGCAGGCCGTCCGGGCACCTCACCGAGCAGACGGCGGCGCAGCAGGCGTCTTCTTCGCCCAGGGACTAACGGGCCCGGTGGCAATTCCCGAATCGAGGCGGCTTTTCCACCCCGACACCTACTCCGAAGCGTGAAACCGCGCGGCATACCGTGAAGAAGGTTCTCCCGCAGCTCCCCAGAAGTTCTGAGCACGTTCTCAAGGCGCGCTACTAGCTGGTCCTTACTCAGGTCTCCGTCCCGCAGGGCCTCGCGCAGCGCCTCCGCGGAGACTGACCTGGCGGCCCCGGCCCGCGGCCGCGCGGGGCCCGGCGGGTGGAGCGGGGCGTCCACGCGCAGCACCTGCTGCTCCCGCAGCGCCGCCAGCGCCGCCCACCACTCCGCCGCCAGGTTCTGCCGCAGCTCGGCGCCCAGGGGCCCGAGGCCGGCGTGGCGCCCGCGCAGGAGCGCGTCCCGGCCGGGCGGCGGCCCCGCGCCGCCGAGGAAGTGCCGGCGCCGGCAGAGCTCCAGCAGCGCCGCGCCGCCGTCCCCGCGCTCGGGGGCCGCTCCCGGCGCGCTCCCCGCCGGCGGCGCTCCGCGGGCGCCGCTCGCTGACGTCAGCCGCGCCGGCGGCCCTCCACGGACTCGGCCCCCCAAGGCGGAAAACAGGCGCCCGCAGCCCCTCCGGCAGGCGCCCGCCGCCGCCCCGCAGCGCATGGCCCGGGGGACGAGCGCCCCGGCCGCCGCCGCCGCCGACGGCCGCCCCCGAGCGCGCCCGCAGGCAACTGCGCAGGCGCGGCCTAACGAGCGTGCGCGCGCCAGGCGGCCCCGCCCACGGAAGCGCGTCACTGCGCCCCGGCCGCGGCGGGCTTCCCGGCCGCCATGATGGGAGCCGGCCTTCGGGGCTCGCGCTCCCCCGCCCTGAATTTAACCAGCCCTCTCCAGCGACGTTACCTCTCCGCTTTCCCCTGTCGTGCCGTCGCCGGTGCGTCCGCCTTATCCTCCTTTTTACAAATCACACATGAAATGTCGCGGTGTTCTCCAAACGCTGAAGTACACCTCACGAAAATAAGCATTGGTTCGAATTTTTTTCCCCCGAATTTTTAGTTTTAATCCATTAAGGCGGGTTAGGGCCCCAGGCAAGGTGGCAGCAACTCTCGGTCAATGTCACCGCCGCCGGCGGGCCTCCGCCCGCAGGAATGCGGGCGCGCGGGTGCGGGCTGGGGGAGGGCACAGGCCCGCCGCCTGCAGTATCTCTGCCACCGGGGACACGCGCACATTTTCCTACCAGGGGCCTCTTCTAAGGAGTGAAGACAGGCAGAAAAACTTGTTTAAGAGACTCAGGATTACCTAGCAGGTTTATGACAATCTTAACTCCATTTTAACTTCGAACCCTTAAGAAAAAGAAAATTGCCCAAATGGTGGACTGAGAAAAATACAGATTCCAAAGTCCACTGGTTCCTGTACTTGCAGCCCCTTAAGTGGCTAAGGAAACTTTGAAATGAACCCAGGTGAAATGAACCAGCTCCTAGAGTTCACTGGAGTACCAAGAAGGCAAGCCTAGTTTATAAAGGAACTGAATACGATGTAGGTCAAGTTTAGAAAATTATTCTATACAGGCATGTGTGCAAGTTTGCATAAGCTAGAAAAATAAGGTACTGCTGAAAAGCAATTACTTCAAAAGTGGGCACTTCAAACATACCAGGGAAGAGGCCTACACGCAAATAAATAAAAAGAGAGAATGGGGAGAAAAAATCACATTTATTAGTTAAGACAACCACAGGCTGGACACAACACACATGCTAAAAAGTGGACTGTCTTTCAAAGGTAAATACGTAAATATTTCCACAGCCCCACAATCATTTCAGTGTTTACAAATTAAAAGGCCCACGTTAAGACATTGAACAGTAAAATATGTAATAAATGCTCCAATCTACCCCAAAAGCTTCTTATAAATTATGTCATAATGAATTTGACTAACCATGCTATTGAAAACTGCTCAGTTAACTAGAGGCTGAACCAGTTTTCAATGTATTAGTCCTGGAATTACCACTCCCCATCACACCCACCAAACTGGTTTTACATTTTAGAGATAAGGCATTAACACCAATTAAAGCCTCAGTTTAATTAGAATTTAAATGAAGTCTCATAAAAACCTCCACTCTCCTGACAAAAAGTAAACACACTATCAAACTCTCTGGAGACATTCAGACCTACTTCTAGAGATTGAAACAGGGATTAGAAAGGTCGATAAACCAAAGTTAAATCTTTTTAAAGCCACTCCCTGGATCTTTCTAGCAGTAAGCTCCCGTTGATGCCAACAGGATGACTTGTACTGTATAGTCACTGTGCTTTTGGTTATCATGCTCTCGATTAACCATTAATTTTGACTTTTTTTCTTGGGTTCACTTGAATGTGAACAGATCTTACAGTCTGAAGTCCTTTATCCTTTAGAAGTCCCTGAATTAATGGAAAGACATTCGTGACTCCCACTATTACCACAAAGTCGCAGGAAGCTTGTTAAGACTATAATAATCTATGTATAACCTGCATCCGAATACTGTGAAGTTCAAATTTAGCTCTTGGCCAACCACCTTAAGTCAGTCTTAGCTATTCGTAATAGAGCCGAGAGCATGAATAGAACCTCTTGAAAAAGCAAGTACTGAAGCCTCTCAAATTATGAACTTTGCAAAAGGAACAATCATATTTTTGTACAGCAGCTTCAGGGTGGGGCTTTACAGTTATTTCCTATTATTTCACTATGAACTCATTTCACCGTTCTGCTAATAAAATAGGATACCAAAGGACTCACCTGATGTTGGGAGGTACTGACAGAAAGCCTTTGTGCAACTTCAAGATTTACCTACATCAATCCCACTTTAATTTCTGCAGTATGAATAGATTTTAAGGACATTCTGATCTCCCACTTCCCAAAATTAAAGCATGTAAAGGAGTAGTCAATTTAGTTAGGATCAAGAAACAGACCATCTAAGCAAGGTTTTACATGACATATGTAAAATAAAGTACAATTTCCACTTAATTCAGTCTTCAAATATTTTTTATTGGAAGGCCATGCATTGCCTTCATTTATTGTATTTCAAATCACTGTACATTTACTTTTGTGAAAACACTGCCTGCATTTTCTAGTACAAAAAAAACCTAAAAATTGTTTTCAGGAATGTAGAGAAATATCCAACTTAAATAGCGAAAAAGTGCACCATAATTACTGCTGCACTGCAGTCATTTCTGCATTTCCCATGTTTCTTAAATAACTATCTTGTTTGATAACACACAATATAAAGAGCAATTATGAAAAACAGACATTTACATATACCTCTTAAGTCTTATTGGGAATATCCTGTTGGCATTGGATAACCAATCATAGGCGCAGCTGCAGTAGCAGGATATGCATATGCCTGTTGGTTCATACCATTGTGCATATTTGGAACATTACTTCCGTATTGCTGAGTGCTATCATAACCATTCTGGTAAGTCCCTGTTGGATTACCAGTCCTAAAACTGGTCTGTATACCAGCAGACACAAAATTACTTCCAAAGCTCCCATTGGTGTAATTTGCAGCACTGTAAACACCATTCTGAGTTTTTGCCCCAAAATCTCTCTTAAGCAGACTAGAGTAACCTCGGTCATAATTTTCCCTGTCTCTAAAAGTATTAAATCCACCCCTTTTGCCCGCAGAGTATCTGTCCCGGCGGTCATCCTTCATGCCTCCTCTACCCCTGGAACGACCTGTCCAAAAAAAAAAAAGAAAAAGAAAAAGAAAAAGAAAAAGCAAATTTATTATTGCTATGGCACAAATCACTAACAGAAGTAATCATGTGGCATTATTCACTATAGCTTTGAACTGTTTTCTCAAATAGTTGCACATGGAAGACTTGACTTATATACCAATCCCATTTAAACCTATTTACAGACAATAAAGTGACCGCAAATAAATCAACATCTCTTACAGAAGGTCAGTCTTACCTGAACCTCTGTCTTCGACCAACTGAAGCAACTTGGGATTAATTGCTTGATTAGCTTCACGAAGCACAGAGATAAGGTCGCTCACTTGCTTTATGTTATTAGGTGTAAAGAAAGTGTATGCTGTGCCTGTTTTGGTACTGCGAGCAGTTCTTCCAATTCGATGAATATAATCCTCTGAGGAGTTAGGGTAGTCATAATTGATGACAAATTTCACATCTTCCACATCTGTAAGGTGTTGCAGTGTGGCAAAATAGCAATGTACGGAGTTTTGCACACCACAACAGCCAGACCAAAAATAAAAAGTTAGACAATTGTATTCCCAAGAAGGTACGGGCTGCAAAAAACAGTTAAAATGGTTATCCATTCCCTGTAGGATTACCATTGAGGTTGAGAGAAAAAAAAAAAAAAAGAAAAAAAAAAAAAGCACATGTCATCTGTATGTTGCATAACCCACCCAATGAGAAAGCCTATCAAAAGTAACATGTATTCCCTAGAAGAGTCCCCATCAGCAAGTCCCCTTACAGATCATCAAGTGACATCTGAATGCTTCTGTGCAGTAGGGCCACTTAAAGGTTCACAGCAACCTCTTCATGTGCTCATTTTGAGGACCTTTAAACAAAAATGTACACGGTCCTTTGCATTTACACACTCATCAGAAGTTCAAAATTCTGGCCACACTGCTTGTCTTGCCAAGACCTTACAACTGCAGCTGCAAGAAAAACATACCTGTCCCCCAAAAGTTGTTTTTATGCACTGTGTCTCGTCTAGGCAAGCGCTTCCAAGAAGCCAGGATTCACTTGAGAATGTGTCTCTCTCTGGCAGGTCTCGACATGACGACTACTGTGTAGGTGAGGGAGGAACTTTCAAAGCACTGCTTTCTTTTCCCACTGACTAAGTGTGAGAAGTTGCTCCTGCTCTAGATCTCATGTGCCAGTACTCACCAATTTGTAAAAGGCTTTAGTACCTTTTAAAGCTGCTCTCTCCATTTCAAACTTGAACAAAAATTTCATTGAACATTGAAGTTTGGAAATATTTCTTCGACATTTCAGCAAACTCACTGAAACTCAAAGACCCACAGATCACAGTAAACAGTTTGAAACAATGCTGTACCATGGCAGTCATGCAAAGCATGGGACAGAAGAAATACCACGGCAGTGAACTGTGAGGATAACTTCCATTTTTTTCCCCCGGAGAGAACAGTTTACAGAGGCAGAGGTCGTATGTTCTGCCTTTTGAAGATTACTGGCACACTTTCAGCTTTTCACCTCTCTAATCGACTGGAAGCAGCCAGCCGATCACTAGTCCTCCATCCCCCTCGAGTCCTCCGATTGTCATGCCTAGGCCTTGCCACAAAGACTGCACCTTTATATGAAAAAAACTTAGAAAAAACGCAGAGGTTAAAGAAAGCAATAAACTTTCTTTAAAAAAATTATATGGAGATCTTCTGGGAAACCAAGCCATGAATGCGAGTTTGTACTAACCTAGCCCTCTGGAGGCCACATCTGTAGCAATCAGAATAGGAGCTTTTCCATGTTTGAATTCTGCAAAACAAAGCACACATATTATCACCACTAATCTGAGTGGAATTCTAAGTTTCAAGAAAGACTTTTTCATTTAAAATACTTACCATTTAGAACCCAGTCACGTTCCTGTTGACTCTTGTCACCATGGATACCCATGGCAGGCCACCTAAATTGAAATAACCTTATTAGATTAACACTTACAAAAACTTGATAAAGTCTAATGCTTAATCATTTTTTATTCCAGATCCCTTGGAATCCCTTATTTCAGTTTCACTTGAAATAATGTATTGCAGTTTTACCTACACCAACAAAATGATTTCCATCTATGAAAACTGCTCATCTGTTTGCCCTTTCCTCGAAACACAGCTGTATTACATGTGCTTCAAAGGAGGAAGTCCAACATACCCATCTCTCCTCATTTTTCTAGTAAGTTCATCACATCTTCTTTTGGTTTCAACAAAAACAATGGTTTTATTTTCCTTCTCACTCATGATCTCTTCCATCAGGCGAATAAGTCTTGAAAGGAAATAAATCGAGAATTTTAAAAGCAGTTCACGGTCATAACCATGCACTTACAGTCAAACATCAATTTACATGGCCACAAGCCAAAAGAAACACCTCCCTAACCATTTATAAAGCAATTCTACCCTTATCCTTTAGAAAACCGAAGGGTAAGAACTCCTTTTCCTATAAGAATGCCACAAATAAGGTAATAACCAATTACCTCAATAGGGAAGCGAAGCAATTTTCAAAAGGAATGCCTCATTTTAAATGAGCCACACTCAAATTCCACCCAATTAGAAGTTACTTTTTTAGGACAACTTATAAAACTGCAACTCCTCAATTTCTATAACAAAGTTTTAGGGGTTCACAAAGAACGTACAAAAAACTTACTTCTCATCCTTTTCCACATCATGACACACATCCACAATCTGGAGGATGTTATGGTTTGCACTCAGTTCCAGTGCACCAATGTTTATATGAATATAGTCTTTCAGGAAATCTTCAGCAAGCTGTCTTACTTCTTTTGGCCAAGTTGCACTCCACATTAGGGTTTGCCTATCAGGCTAAAGAATTTGGGGATTAAAAACAGGAATAATAAAGCTTTGTACTATAAGAACTTAGAACTAAGTTAAAGATTACTTATTTGAGGGCACTTACTCTTATCTGATCCACAATCTTTCTTATTTGGGGTTCAAAGCCCATATCAAGCATTCTATCTGCTTCATCAAGGACAAGGTAGGTGGTTCGTCTCAGATTGGTTTTCCCACACTCCAAAAAGTCAATCAGTCTTCCAGGTGTTGCAATACAAATCTCCACACCTTCAATAAAACACATAAATGTAACTATGGTACCTAAAATCTTCGGCACCACCACAGACATACAGAAATCTCTTTTGGTTACTTGCCTCTCTCCAAATCACGTATTTGTGGTCCCTTGGGAGCACCACCATAGATGCATGTAGACTTCAAGCGACATGCCCTACAATATTCAGCAGCTACTTGCTGTACCTGTTGAGCCAGTTCCCGAGTTGGTGCCAGCACCAAGCACTAAGAGGAACAGAAAGAACGGCTTTTATTTTAGCCAAGACCTGGATTCTAGTTTTAAGCTTTTCTGTGTTATGCCCAATTCCCAAAGCAACTTTGTCTTCAGTTAAACTGGATGAAAATACTATCATTTCTATACAAAACCACCACTGTATATAAAAACTCTCACTATATATTACATAAATATATAAAAGCTTCTGGTCAAAAATTAAACATACTTACAATAGGCCCATCACCTCTCTCTAGGAATGGCTGGTGATTGATATGGACGATGGCAGGCAGCAAATACTATTTAGAGGGGAGCAAAGAACAAAAGTTAAACTAAAACACTTCCAGATGCCTCTCACCCCATTTTCTCTAGCACATCAGTTACTTAAGTTATCCCAAACTTACAGACAATGTTTTCCCAGATCCAGTCTGTGCTACTCCAACCATATCCAATCCACTTAGGGCAACTGGCCATCCCTGAGCTTGAATAGCAGTGGGTTCTGTAAAGTTCTGTCTTGCAATCACATCCATGACATTTGCTATGATTAGAAACAGCAATTTGGTGAAAATTAAATGTCAAGGTGGGGGAGGTTTTAGAGTAAAGAGAGTAAGACTCAAAACTAGTACCTACCCGGAAAATTTGCTTCATAAAAATTCAGAACTGGCTTGGGGCAGTTGTGACCTCTAACTGTAACTTCCTTGCTTCTTCTGTATGTCTCCACCTCTTGCTACAAAACAAGTTTTAATAATCTAGTTAAGTCTCATGACATCCTCCTCTAAACTAAAAATAAAGCCAACAGGTCTCTAAATTTTTATCTAGCTACTTTAAAGGAGCAATCTTAAAACCTGGATGCAGATATGATGCATAAAACCCAGCTACAGTGTTATACCCTACCAATCTATGCAGAAAAATTTCAGTTATTTCCAAAAGTAATATTTGTTTCCCTACTACTAAATCGAACTGTACATCTCTCAAAACTTGGAAGACATTTCTGGTCAGAGTCTGACTTGTTAGAAACCATTACTGATCATCACTTGATAAAACCACAGAAAATTACTTACCGCTGTGCGTCTTGCCAAATCAGGGTGTTCTTGATAAAAATTCTTCTCAAATTTGGGCAGCTCATCAAGATTCCACTTCTTTTTAACTAGTTTCTCCCCAGGGTTTCCAAACTTCTTTCCAGACAAGGGCCCTGCCCTACTTCCTCCAAATCGAGGTGCACCAAACCTGAATTTAAAAAAAAAAAAATTGCATTTTTAAATACCATTTTATATGTAGCTCCCTTTGCACACAATAAAAAAAAAAAAAAACACGAGAAGTAAGACCTAGCACTGTGGTTAACGACGACCAGTCTCTCCTAAGCCACAATTATCTCCGAATCTCTCTAGTTCCCAGTTTCAAGTACACACTACTGAAGCCAAATGCACAGCCCAGGATTTATCAGGTTGGAAACCCAAACCCCCCCAAATTCAGATTACAAGAGACAACAGCTTGTGGCGACTAGTCTTTCCCACGACTTTAAGAATTAAATATCTGACAAAACAACAACACAAGGAGGGACGAGGAGCGTAAGCAACGAAGACGTTACTTATCGCTGTTTTCACGCAAAGCAGCTTTGCCTCTATGGATAACAGACATCACGAGCCGTGGAGGACGAGAAAGGTGGGTCTCGGGAAGTCTAATCCGATCGAGTTAGGGGGATTCCCTTGGAAGGGCTCCCGATCAAGGCAGCAAAATTACATAACGCAAAGAAAAGGAGGAGGAGGAGCTGGCGACTACCGGGGGAGGAGTCCCGGCCCGGGCGGAGTCGGCCGGGCGGCGTTCCCGCTGGGGCGGCGCTTCCCCCTTTGTCTCGCATTTCTCTCTGCGCCACATTTTCTCGACGCTGCCATTTTGAGCTCCTCCGCCGGGCGGGGTAACAAAGGCGCCGCCGCCATGTCCGACGCCGGCATTTTGTACCCGCGGCTCGGCCACATGGCGATTCCGGCGGCGCCCGCCGCCCTCCAGCCCCAGCTGCACCCATGGCGTCGGAAGCGGCCCCTTCGGCCCCCACCGAATTCCCGGAACCCCGAAAACACCTTCCCCAAAGGTCGCACCGAAGAGCGGCGACCTCGCCCGCCTCGGAGCGTCGCGCTTCCCTCGCCTCACAACACGCTCGGCGTTCCCCCAACAGCTGCGGGGTCGCCGGGCCCCGACGCCCCCCCACACTGAAGGGAGTTTGGGGGCCGTGGCAAAACAAGCTCTTCCAGTCAGTTTTTAATAAATTATCAAAATGCCACAAATTTGTGACTAAAAACAACCAAAATAGACCGAAAAAGTCAAGTTCCCCCCGCGCCCCTCCCCCCGCCGCCGCCCTCCGCGGCCTCCCATCCCCCACCCGCCGGGCCTGACAGGTCGGTTCCCACACTCACCCTCGATCCCGACCGCGATCCCGGTCACTCGAATAACCCGACATGGCGTCAATGGTTGCGGTTGGCGGGGAACGAAGCAGAGAGAATCGGGAGCGACGAGTCGCTACAGAAGGCTTCGTCTACAGCGAAGCCTTGCGGGGGCGGCAGAGGCGGAGGGACCGCGATGACAGGAGCCGGAGCTGCTCAACAAGAGACCGGTGGAAATGAATGAGGTGCCGGCCGCGTCCCGGCAGCCGGTTTTATAGCCTGGACCGCCTCCTCCGCCGCAGAGGCTGCTGGGAGCCGCTCTATGACCTAATCACCCCGCCCTGCGCTGGGGCCGCAACTCCCGCCGGCGTTCCGGAATCCGCCATGTTCTCGCCCCTCCCCCTGCGGCCCCTCCCTCACGGTCGCCCGTTTCTCGCCCCTTCGAGACTGGGCCCACCCACCCCGAGAATGCCTCAGTCTTTACTCGCTTGATTTTACCTTTTTATCGTCTTTCTACACCTCAGAGAAGCCACCCACCCTTTTCTAGGTTCAGCCCAGGCGGTAAAATGGCCACACAGGCCAACCCACTCTGCCCACTCGGAGATGTTTACGTCTCCAAAGAGCCCTCACGCCCATAGCCAAACCCCACGGGAGGGCGGGGCCTGGCACTGTCACGTGGCTGCCCCCGCCCACCGGGCGAGAGGCCGCACTACTTCTCCAGTTGGCGTCGGCGGAGGAATACAAAGTGAAACGCTCACCGGAAGTACCGGGCTAACGCCCCGGGAGAGCGGCCGCGGCGACTGGGTGACCCCGGCTGTCAAACCCGCCGCCCTGAGCGTCCCTCAGCGAGCTCTTGCCCGCGGAGAATGGGCTCTGAAGCCTGCAAACCGCCGTCTAGGCACGTGCTGCAAAAGGAAGTGCTCCCGCGGCGGCCAATCAGCGGCGAGAAGCCGTTTTAACGTCCTCCCT